>NC_091282.1:1252728478-1253408930 GCF_032444005.1 Ranitomeya imitator | reverse complement strand
CCCGGCTTGTACCCACGATCTTCTAGCTACGGGGCTTGTACCCTCGTTCTTCTAGCTTAGGGAGACTTCGCATCTCCCAGAAGGCACCTGGAATATGCCACATTAGCCTCCTGAAGCTTGAATCCCTGGTTTGGTGATGCTTTCGAAGCAGCTGGTCCCGTGCTTGTACCCAACGATCTTCTAGCTTAGGGAGACTTCGCTTCTCCCAGCACCTTCCAGGCACCTGGAATATGCAAATTAGCCTCCTGAAGCTTGAATCCCTGGTTTGGTGATGCTTTCGAAGCAGCTGGTCCCGGCTGTACCCAACGATCTTCTAGCTTAGGGAGACTTCGCTTCTCCCAGAAGGCACCTGGAATATGCAAATTAGCCTCCTGAAGCTTGAATCCCTGGTTTGGTGATGCTTTCGAAGCAGCTGGTCCCGGCTGTACCCAACGATCTTCTAGCTTAGGGAGACTTCGCTTCTCCCAGAAGGCACCTGGAATATGCAAATTAGCCTCCTGAAGCTTGAATCCCTGGTTTGGTGATGCTTTCGAAGCAGCTGGTCCCGGCTGTACCCAACGATCTTCTAGCTTAGGGAGACTTCGCTTCTCCCAGAAGGCACCTGGAATATGCAAATTAGCCTCCTGAAGCTTGAATCCCTGGTTTGGTGATGCTTTCGAAGCAGCTGGTCCCGGCTGTACCCAACGATCTTCTAGCTTAGGGAGACTTCGCTTCTCCCAGAAGGCACCTGGAATATGCAAATTAGCCTCCTGAAGCTTGAATCCCTGGTTTGGTGATGCTTTCGAAGCAGCTGGTCCCGGCTGTACCCAACGATCTTCTAGCTTAGGGAGACTTCGCTTCTCCCAGAAGGCACCTGGAATATGCAAATTAGCCTCCTGAAGCTTGAATCCCTGGTTTGGTGATGCTTTCGAAGCAGCTGGTCCCGGCTGTACCCAACGATCTTCTAGCTTAGGGAGACTTCGCTTCTCCCAGAAGGCACCTGGAATATGCAAATTAGCCTCCTGAAGCTTGAATCCCTGGTTTGGTGATGCTTTCGAAGCAGCTGGTCCCGGCTGTACCCAACGATCTTCTAGCTTAGGGAGACTTCGCTTCTCCCAGAAGGCACCTGGAATATGCAAATTAGCCTCCTGAAGCTTGAATCCCTGGTTTGGTGATGCTTTCGAAGCAGCTGGTCCCGGCTGTACCCAACGATCTTCTAGCTTAGGGAGACTTCGCTTCTCCCAGAAGGCACCTGGAATATGCAAATTAGCCTCCTGAAGCTTGAATCCCTGGTTTGGTGATGCTTTCGAAGCAGCTGGTCCCGGCTGTACCCAACGATCTTCTAGCTTAGGGAGACTTCGCTTCTCCCAGAAGGCACCTGGAATATGCAAATTAGCCTCCTGAAGCTTGAATCCCTGGTTTGGTGATGCTTTCGAAGCAGCTGGTCCCGGCTGTACCCAACGATCTTCTAGCTTAGGGAGACTTCGCTTCTCCCAGAAGGCACCTGGAATATGCAAATTAGCCTCCTGAAGCTTGAATCCCTGGTTTGGTGATGCTTTCGAAGCAGCTGGTCCCGGCTGTACCCAACGATCTTCTAGCTTAGGGAGACTTCGCTTCTCCCAGAAGGCACCTGGAATATGCAAATTAGCCTCCTGAAGCTTGAATCCCTGGTTTGGTGATGCTTTCGAAGCAGCTGGTCCCGGCTGTACCCAACGATCTTCTAGCTTAGGGAGACTTCGCTTCTCCCAGAAGGCACCTGGAATATGCAAATTAGCCTCCTGAAGCTTGAATCCCTGGTTTGGTGATGCTTTCGAAGCAGCTGGTCCCGGCTGTACCCAACGATCTTCTAGCTTAGGGAGACTTCGCTTCTCCCAGAAGGCACCTGGAATATGCAAATTAGCCTCCTGAAGCTTGAATCCCTGGTTTGGTGATGCTTTCGAAGCAGCTGGTCCCGGCTGTACCCAACGATCTTCTAGCTTAGGGAGACTTCGCTTCTCCCAGAAGGCACCTGGAATATGCAAATTAGCCTCCTGAAGCTTGAATCCCTGGTTTGGTGATGCTTTCGAAGCAGCTGGTCCCGGCTGTACCCAACGATCTTCTAGCTTAGGGAGACTTCGCTTCTCCCAGAAGGCACCTGGAATATGCAAATTAGCCTCCTGAAGCTTGAATCCCTGGTTTGGTGATGCTTTCGAAGCAGCTGGTCCCGGCTGTACCCAACGATCTTCTAGCTTAGGGAGACTTCGCTTCTCCCAGAAGGCACCTGGAATATGCAAATTAGCCTCCTGAAGCTTGAATCCCTGGTTTGGTGATGCTTTCGAAGCAGCTGGTCCCGGCTGTACCCAACGATCTTCTAGCTTAGGGAGACTTCGCTTCTCCCAGAAGGCACCTGGAATATGCAAATTAGCCTCCTGAAGCTTGAATCCCTGGTTTGGTGATGCTTTCGAAGCAGCTGGTCCCGGCTGTACCCAACGATCTTCTAGCTTAGGGAGACTTCGCTTCTCCCAGAAGGCACCTGGAATATGCAAATTAGCCTCCTGAAGCTTGAATCCCTGGTTTGGTGATGCTTTCGAAGCAGCTGGTCCCGGCTGTACCCAACGATCTTCTAGCTTAGGGAGACTTCGCTTCTCCCAGAAGGCACCTGGAATATGCAAATTAGCCTCCTGAAGCTTGAATCCCTGGTTTGGTGATGCTTTCGAAGCAGCTGGTCCCGGCTGTACCCAACGATCTTCTAGCTTAGGGAGACTTCGCTTCTCCCAGAAGGCACCTGGAATATGCAAATTAGCCTCCTGAAGCTTGAATCCCTGGTTTGGTGATGCTTTCGAAGCAGCTGGTCCCGGCTGTACCCAACGATCTTCTAGCTTAGGGAGACTTCGCTTCTCCCAGAAGGCACCTGGAATATGCAAATTAGCCTCCTGAAGCTTGAATCCCTGGTTTGGTGATGCTTTCGAAGCAGCTGGTCCCGGCTGTACCCAACGATCTTCTAGCTTAGGGAGACTTCGCTTCTCCCAGAAGGCACCTGGAATATGCAAATTAGCCTCCTGAAGCTTGAATCCCTGGTTTGGTGATGCTTTCGAAGCAGCTGGTCCCGGCTGTACCCAACGATCTTCTAGCTTAGGGAGACTTCGCTTCTCCCAGAAGGCACCTGGAATATGCAAATTAGCCTCCTGAAGCTTGAATCCCTGGTTTGGTGATGCTTTCGAAGCAGCTGGTCCCGGCTGTACCCAACGATCTTCTAGCTTAGGGAGACTTCGCTTCTCCCAGAAGGCACCTGGAATATGCAAATTAGCCTCCTGAAGCTTGAATCCCTGGTTTGGTGATGCTTTCGAAGCAGCTGGTCCCGGCTGTACCCAACGATCTTCTAGCTTAGGGAGACTTCGCTTCTCCCAGAAGGCACCTGGAATATGCAAATTAGCCTCCTGAAGCTTGAATCCCTGGTTTGGTGATGCTTTCGAAGCAGCTGGTCCCGGCTGTACCCAACGATCTTCTAGCTTAGGGAGACTTCGCTTCTCCCAGAAGGCACCTGGAATATGCAAATTAGCCTCCTGAAGCTTGAATCCCTGGTTTGGTGATGCTTTCGAAGCAGCTGGTCCCGGCTGTACCCAACGATCTTCTAGCTTAGGGAGACTTCGCTTCTCCCAGAAGGCACCTGGAATATGCAAATTAGCCTCCTGAAGCTTGAATCCCTGGTTTGGTGATGCTTTCGAAGCAGCTGGTCCCGGCTGTACCCAACGATCTTCTAGCTTAGGGAGACTTCGCTTCTCCCAGAAGGCACCTGGAATATGCAAATTAGCCTCCTGAAGCTTGAATCCCTGGTTTGGTGATGCTTTCGAAGCAGCTGGTCCCGGCTGTACCCAACGATCTTCTAGCTTAGGGAGACTTCGCTTCTCCCAGAAGGCACCTGGAATATGCAAATTAGCCTCCTGAAGCTTGAATCCCTGGTTTGGTGATGCTTTCGAAGCAGCTGGTCCCGGCTGTACCCAACGATCTTCTAGCTTAGGGAGACTTCGCTTCTCCCAGAAGGCACCTGGAATATGCAAATTAGCCTCCTGAAGCTTGAATCCCTGGTTTGGTGATGCTTTCGAAGCAGCTGGTCCCGGCTGTACCCAACGATCTTCTAGCTTAGGGAGACTTCGCTTCTCCCAGAAGGCACCTGGAATATGCAAATTAGCCTCCTGAAGCTTGAATCCCTGGTTTGGTGATGCTTTCGAAGCAGCTGGTCCCGGCTGTACCCAACGATCTTCTAGCTTAGGGAGACTTCGCTTCTCCCAGAAGGCACCTGGAATATGCAAATTAGCCTCCTGAAGCTTGAATCCCTGGTTTGGTGATGCTTTCGAAGCAGCTGGTCCCGGCTGTACCCAACGATCTTCTAGCTTAGGGAGACTTCGCTTCTCCCAGAAGGCACCTGGAATATGCAAATTA
Source organism: Ranitomeya imitator (assembly GCF_032444005.1). NCBI lineage: Eukaryota > Metazoa > Chordata > Amphibia > Anura > Dendrobatidae > Ranitomeya > Ranitomeya imitator. Next base: position 1,253,404,532 of record NC_091282.1, on the reverse strand, counting down.
GCCTCCTGAAGCTTGAATCCCTGGTTTGGTGATGCTTTCGAAGCAGCTGGTCCCGGCTGTACCCAACGATCTTCTAGCTTAGGGAGACTTCGCTTCTCCCAGAAGGCACCTGGAATATGCAAATTAGCCTCCTGAAGCTTGAATCCCTGGTTTGGTGATGCTTTCGAAGCAGCTGGTCCCGGCTGTACCCAACGATCTTCTAGCTTAGGGAGACTTCGCTTCTCCCAGAAGGCACCTGGAATATGCAAATTAGCCTCCTGAAGCTTGAATCCCTGGTTTGGTGATGCTTTCGAAGCAGCTGGTCCCGGCTGTACCCAACGATCTTCTAGCTTAGGGAGACTTCGCTTCTCCCAGAAGGCACCTGGAATATGCAAATTAGCCTCCTGAAGCTTGAATCCCTGGTTTGGTGATGCTTTCGAAGCAGCTGGTCCCGGCTGTACCCAACGATCTTCTAGCTTAGGGAGACTTCGCTTCTCCCAGAAGGCACCTGGAATATGCAAATTAGCCTCCTGAAGCTTGAATCCCTGGTTTGGTGATGCTTTCGAAGCAGCTGGTCCCGGCTGTACCCAACGATCTTCTAGCTTAGGGAGACTTCGCTTCTCCCAGAAGGCACCTGGAATATGCAAATTAGCCTCCTGAAGCTTGAATCCCTGGTTTGGTGATGCTTTCGAAGCAGCTGGTCCCGGCTGTACCCAACGATCTTCTAGCTTAGGGAGACTTCGCTTCTCCCAGAAGGCACCTGGAATATGCAAATTAGCCTCCTGAAGCTTGAATCCCTGGTTTGGTGATGCTTTCGAAGCAGCTGGTCCCGGCTGTACCCAACGATCTTCTAGCTTAGGGAGACTTCGCTTCTCCCAGAAGGCACCTGGAATATGCAAATTAGCCTCCTGAAGCTTGAATCCCTGGTTTGGTGATGCTTTCGAAGCAGCTGGTCCCGGCTGTACCCAACGATCTTCTAGCTTAGGGAGACTTCGCTTCTCCCAGAAGGCACCTGGAATATGCAAATTAGCCTCCTGAAGCTTGAATCCCTGGTTTGGTGATGCTTTCGAAGCAGCTGGTCCCGGCTGTACCCAACGATCTTCTAGCTTAGGGAGACTTCGCTTCTCCCAGAAGGCACCTGGAATATGCAAATTAGCCTCCTGAAGCTTGAATCCCTGGTTTGGTGATGCTTTCGAAGCAGCTGGTCCCGGCTGTACCCAACGATCTTCTAGCTTAGGGAGACTTCGCTTCTCCCAGAAGGCACCTGGAATATGCAAATTAGCCTCCTGAAGCTTGAATCCCTGGTTTGGTGATGCTTTCGAAGCAGCTGGTCCCGGCTGTACCCAACGATCTTCTAGCTTAGGGAGACTTCGCTTCTCCCAGAAGGCACCTGGAATATGCAAATTAGCCTCCTGAAGCTTGAATCCCTGGTTTGGTGATGCTTTCGAAGCAGCTGGTCCCGGCTGTACCCAACGATCTTCTAGCTTAGGGAGACTTCGCTTCTCCCAGAAGGCACCTGGAATATGCAAATTAGCCTCCTGAAGCTTGAATCCCTGGTTTGGTGATGCTTTCGAAGCAGCTGGTCCCGGCTGTACCCAACGATCTTCTAGCTTAGGGAGACTTCGCTTCTCCCAGAAGGCACCTGGAATATGCAAATTAGCCTCCTGAAGCTTGAATCCCTGGTTTGGTGATGCTTTCGAAGCAGCTGGTCCCGGCTGTACCCAACGATCTTCTAGCTTAGGGAGACTTCGCTTCTCCCAGAAGGCACCTGGAATATGCAAATTAGCCTCCTGAAGCTTGAATCCCTGGTTTGGTGATGCTTTCGAAGCAGCTGGTCCCGGCTGTACCCAACGATCTTCTAGCTTAGGGAGACTTCGCTTCTCCCAGAAGGCACCTGGAATATGCAAATTAGCCTCCTGAAGCTTGAATCCCTGGTTTGGTGATGCTTTCGAAGCAGCTGGTCCCGGCTGTACCCAACGATCTTCTAGCTTAGGGAGACTTCGCTTCTCCCAGAAGGCACCTGGAATATGCAAATTAGCCTCCTGAAGCTTGAATCCCTGGTTTGGTGATGCTTTCGAAGCAGCTGGTCCCGGCTGTACCCAACGATCTTCTAGCTTAGGGAGACTTCGCTTCTCCCAGAAGGCACCTGGAATATGCAAATTAGCCTCCTGAAGCTTGAATCCCTGGTTTGGTGATGCTTTCGAAGCAGCTGGTCCCGGCTGTACCCAACGATCTTCTAGCTTAGGGAGACTTCGCTTCTCCCAGAAGGCACCTGGAATATGCAAATTAGCCTCCTGAAGCTTGAATCCCTGGTTTGGTGATGCTTTCGAAGCAGCTGGTCCCGGCTGTACCCAACGATCTTCTAGCTTAGGGAGACTTCGCTTCTCCCAGAAGGCACCTGGAATATGCAAATTAGCCTCCTGAAGCTTGAATCCCTGGTTTGGTGATGCTTTCGAAGCAGCTGGTCCCGGCTGTACCCAACGATCTTCTAGCTTAGGGAGACTTCGCTTCTCCCAGAAGGCACCTGGAATATGCAAATTAGCCTCCTGAAGCTTGAATCCCTGGTTTGGTGATGCTTTCGAAGCAGCTGGTCCCGGCTGTACCCAACGATCTTCTAGCTTAGGGAGACTTCGCTTCTCCCAGAAGGCACCTGGAATATGCAAATTAGCCTCCTGAAGCTTGAATCCCTGGTTTGGTGATGCTTTCGAAGCAGCTGGTCCCGGCTGTACCCAACGATCTTCTAGCTTAGGGAGACTTCGCTTCTCCCAGAAGGCACCTGGAATATGCAAATTAGCCTCCTGAAGCTTGAATCCCTGGTTTGGTGATGCTTTCGAAGCAGCTGGTCCCGGCTGTACCCAACGATCTTCTAGCTTAGGGAGACTTCGCTTCTCCCAGAAGGCACCTGGAATATGCAAATTAGCCTCCTGAAGCTTGAATCCCTGGTTTGGTGATGCTTTCGAAGCAGCTGGTCCCGGCTGTACCCAACGATCTTCTAGCTTAGGGAGACTTCGCTTCTCCCAGAAGGCACCTGGAATATGCAAATTAGCCTCCTGAAGCTTGAATCCCTGGTTTGGTGATGCTTTCGAAGCAGCTGGTCCCGGCTGTACCCAACGATCTTCTAGCTTAGGGAGACTTCGCTTCTCCCAGAAGGCACCTGGAATATGCAAATTAGCCTCCTGAAGCTTGAATCCCTGGTTTGGTGATGCTTTCGAAGCAGCTGGTCCCGGCTGTACCCAACGATCTTCTAGCTTAGGGAGACTTCGCTTCTCCCAGAAGGCACCTGGAATATGCAAATTAGCCTCCTGAAGCTTGAATCCCTGGTTTGGTGATGCTTTCGAAGCAGCTGGTCCCGGCTGTACCCAACGATCTTCTAGCTTAGGGAGACTTCGCTTCTCCCAGAAGGCACCTGGAATATGCAAATTAGCCTCCTGAAGCTTGAATCCCTGGTTTGGTGATGCTTTCGAAGCAGCTGGTCCCGGCTGTACCCAACGATCTTCTAGCTTAGGGAGACTTCGCTTCTCCCAGAAGGCACCTGGAATATGCAAATTAGCCTCCTGAAGCTTGAATCCCTGGTTTGGTGATGCTTTCGAAGCAGCTGGTCCCGGCTGTACCCAACGATCTTCTAGCTTAGGGAGACTTCGCTTCTCCCAGAAGGCACCTGGAATATGCAAATTAGCCTCCTGAAGCTTGAATCCCTGGTTTGGTGATGCTTTCGAAGCAGCTGGTCCCGGCTGTACCCAACGATCTTCTAGCTTAGGGAGACTTCGCTTCTCCCAGAAGGCACCTGGAATATGCAAATTAGCCTCCTGAAGCTTGAATCCCTGGTTTGGTGATGCTTTCGAAGCAGCTGGTCCCGGCTGTACCCAACGATCTTCTAGCTTAGGGAGACTTCGCTTCTCCCAGAAGGCACCTGGAATATGCAAATTAGCCTCCTGAAGCTTGAATCCCTGGTTTGGTGATGCTTTCGAAGCAGCTGGTCCCGGCTGTACCCAACGATCTTCTAGCTTAGGGAGACTTCGCTTCTCCCAGAAGGCACCTGGAATATGCAAATTAGCCTCCTGAAGCTTGAATCCCTGGTTTGGTGATGCTTTCGAAGCAGCTGGTCCCGGCTGTACCCAACGATCTTCTAGCTTAGGGAGACTTCGCTTCTCCCAGAAGGCACCTGGAATATGCAAATTAGCCTCCTGAAGCTTGAATCCCTGGTTTGGTGATGCTTTCGAAGCAGCTGGTCCCGGCTGTACCCAACGATCTTCTAGCTTAGGGAGACTTCGCTTCTCCCAGAAGGCACCTGGAATATGCAAATTAGCCTCCTGAAGCTTGAATCCCTGGTTTGGTGATGCTTTCGAAGCAGCTGGTCCCGGCTGTACCCAACGATCTTCTAGCTTAGGGAGACTTCGCTTCTCCCAGAAGGCACCTGGAATATGCAAATTAGCCTCCTGAAGCTTGAATCCCCGGTTTGGTGATGCTTTCGAAGCAGCTGGTCCCGGCTGTACCCAACGATCTTCTAGCTTAGGGAGACTTCGCTTCTCCCAGAAGGCACCTGGAATATGCAAATTAGCCTCCTGAAGCTTGAATCCCCGGTTTGGTGATGCTTTCGAAGCAGCTGGTCCCGGCTGTACCCAACGATCTTCTAGCTTAGGGAGACTTCGCTTCTCCCAGAAGGCACCTGGAATATGCAAATTAGCCTCCTGAAGCTTGAATCCCCGGTTTGGTGATGCTTTCGAAGCAGCTGGTCCCGGCTGTACCCAACGATCTTCTAGCTTAGGGAGACTTCGCTTCTCCCAGAAGGCACCTGGAATATGCAAATTAGCCTCCTGAAGCTTGAATCCCCGGTTTGGTGATGCTTTCGAAGCAGCTGGTCCCGGCTGTACCCAACGATCTTCTAGCTTAGGGAGACTTCGCTTCTCCCAGAAGGCACCTGGAATATGCAAATTAGCCTCCTGAAGCTTGAATCCCCGGTTTGGTGATGCTTTCGAAGCAGCTGGTCCCGGCTGTACCCAACGATCTTCTAGCTTAGGGAGACTTCGCTTCTCCCAGAAGGCACCTGGAATATGCAAATTAGCCTCCTGAAGCTTGAATCCCCGGTTTGGTGATGCTTTCGAAGCAGCTGGTCCCGGCTGTACCCAACGATCTTCTAGCTTAGGGAGACTTCGCTTCTCCCAGAAGGCACCTGGAATATGCAAATTAGCCTCCTGAAGCTTGAATCCCCGGTTTGGTGATGCTTTCGAAGCAGCTGGTCCCGGCTGTACCCAACGATCTTCTAGCTTAGGGAGACTTCGCTTCTCCCAGAAGGCACCTGGAATATGCAAATTAGCCTCCTGAAGCTTGAATCCCCGGTTTGGTGATGCTTTCGAAGCAGCTGGTCCCGGCTGTACCCAACGATCTTCTAGCTTAGGGAGACTTCGCTTCTCCCAGAAGGCACCTGGAATATGCAAATTAGCCTCCTGAAGCTTGAATCCCCGGTTTGGTGATGCTTTCGAAGCAGCTGGTCCCGGCTGTACCCAACGATCTTCTAGCTTAGGGAGACTTCGCTTCTCCCAGAAGGCACCTGGAATATGCAAATTAGCCTCCTGAAGCTTGAATCCCCGGTTTGGTGATGCTTTCGAAGCAGCTGGTCCCGGCTGTACCCAACGATCTTCTAGCTTAGGGAGACTTCGCTTCTCCCAGAAGGCACCTGGAATATGCAAATTAGCCTCCTGAAGCTTGAATCCCCGGTTTGGTGATGCTTTCGAAGCAGCTGGTCCCGGCTGTACCCAACGATCTTCTAGCTTAGGGAGACTTCGCTTCTCCCAGAAGGCACCTGGAATATGCAAATTAGCCTCCTGAAGCTTGAATCCCCGGTTTGGTGATGCTTTCGAAGCAGCTGGTCCCGGCTGTACCCAACGATCTTCTAGCTTAGGGAGACTTCGCTTCTCCCAGAAGGCACCTGGAATATGCAAATTAGCCTCCTGAAGCTTGAATCCCCGGTTTGGTGATGCTTTCGAAGCAGCTGGTCCCGGCTGTACCCAACGATCTTCTAGCTTAGGGAGACTTCGCTTCTCCCAGAAGGCACCTGGAATATGCAAATTAGCCTCCTGAAGCTTGAATCCCCGGTTTGGTGATGCTTTCGAAGCAGCTGGTCCCGGCTGTACCCAACGATCTTCTAGCTTAGGGAGACTTCGCTTCTCCCAGAAGGCACCTGGAATATGCAAATTAGCCTCCTGAAGCTTGAATCCCCGGTTTGGTGATGCTTTCGAAGCAGCTGGTCCCGGCTGTACCCAACGATCTTCTAGCTTAGGGAGACTTCGCTTCTCCCAGAAGGCACCTGGAATATGCAAATTAGCCTCCTGAAGCTTGAATCCCCGGTTTGGTGATGCTTTCGAAGCAGCTGGTCCCGGCTGTACCCAACGATCTTCTAGCTTAGGGAGACTTCGCTTCTCCCAGAAGGCACCTGGAATATGCAAATTAGCCTCCTGAAGCTTGAATCCCCGGTTTGGTGATGCTTTCGAAGCAGCTGGTCCCGGCTGTACCCAACGATCTTCTAGCTTAGGGAGACTTCGCTTCTCCCAGAAGGCACCTGGAATATGCAAATTAGCCTCCTGAAGCTTGAATCCCCGGTTTGGTGATGCTTTCGAAGCAGCTGGTCCCGGCTGTACCCAACGATCTTCTAGCTTAGGGAGACTTCGCTTCTCCCAGAAGGCACCTGGAATATGCAAATTAGCCTCCTGAAGCTTGAATCCCCGGTTTGGTGATGCTTTCGAAGCAGCTGGTCCCGGCTGTACCCAACGATCTTCTAGCTTAGGGAGACTTCGCTTCTCCCAGAAGGCACCTGGAATATGCAAATTAGCCTCCTGAAGCTTGAATCCCCGGTTTGGTGATGCTTTCGAAGCAGCTGGTCCCGGCTGTACCCAACGATCTTCTAGCTTAGGGAGACTTCGCTTCTCCCAGAAGGCACCTGGAATATGCAAATTAGCCTCCTGAAGCTTGAATCCCCGGTTTGGTGATGCTTTCGAAGCAGCTGGTCCCGGCTGTACCCAACGATCTTCTAGCTTAGGGAGACTTCGCTTCTCCCAGAAGGCACCTGGAATATGCAAATTAGCCTCCTGAAGCTTGAATCCCTGGTTTGGTGATGCTTTCGAAGCAGCTGGTCCCGGCTGTACCCAACGATCTTCTAGCTTAGGGAGACTTCGCTTCTCCCAGAAGGCACCTGGAATATGCAAATTAGCCTCCTGAAGCTTGAATCCCTGGTTTGGTGATGCTTTCGAAGCAGCTGGTCCCGGCTGTACCCAACGATCTTCTAGCTTAGGGAGACTTCGCTTCTCCCAGAAGGCACCTGGAATATGCAAATTAGCCTCCTGAAGCTTGAATCCCTGGTTTGGTGATGCTTTCGAAGCAGCTGGTCCCGGCTGTACCCAACGATCTTCTAGCTTAGGGAGACTTCGCTTCTCCCAGAAGGCACCTGGAATATGCAAATTAGCCTCCTGAAGCTTGAATCCCTGGTTTGGTGATGCTTTCGAAGCAGCTGGTCCCGGCTGTACCCAACGATCTTCTAGCTTAGGGAGACTTCGCTTCTCCCAGAAGGCACCTGGAATATGCAAATTAGCCTCCTGAAGCTTGAATCCCTGGTTTGGTGATGCTTTCGAAGCAGCTGGTCCCGGCTGTACCCAACGATCTTCTAGCTTAGGGAGACTTCGCTTCTCCCAGAAGGCACCTGGAATATGCAAATTAGCCTCCTGAAGCTTGAATCCCTGGTTTGGTGATGCTTTCGAAGCAGCTGGTCCCGGCTGTACCCAACGATCTTCTAGCTTAGGGAGACTTCGCTTCTCCCAGAAGGCACCTGGAATATGCAAATTAGCCTCCTGAAGCTTGAATCCCTGGTTTGGTGATGCTTTCGAAGCAGCTGGTCCCGGCTGTACCCAACGATCTTCTAGCTTAGGGAGACTTCGCTTCTCCCAGAAGGCACCTGGAATATGCAAATTAGCCTCCTGAAGCTTGAATCCCTGGTTTGGTGATGCTTTCGAAGCAGCTGGTCCCGGCTGTACCCAACGATCTTCTAGCTTAGGGAGACTTCGCTTCTCCCAGAAGGCACCTGGAATATGCAAATTAGCCTCCTGAAGCTTGAATCCCTGGTTTGGTGATGCTTTCGAAGCAGCTGGTCCCGGCTGTACCCAACGATCTTCTAGCTTAGGGAGACTTCGCTTCTCCCAGAAGGCACCTGGAATATGCAAATTAGCCTCCTGAAGCTTGAATCCCTGGTTTGGTGATGCTTTCGAAGCAGCTGGTCCCGGCTGTACCCAACGATCTTCTAGCTTAGGGAGACTTCGCTTCTCCCAGAAGGCACCTGGAATATGCAAATTAGCCTCCTGAAGCTTGAATCCCTGGTTTGGTGATGCTTTCGAAGCAGCTGGTCCCGGCTGTACCCAACGATCTTCTAGCTTAGGGAGACTTCGCTTCTCCCAGAAGGCACCTGGAATATGCAAATTAGCCTCCTGAAGCTTGAATCCCTGGTTTGGTGATGCTTTCGAAGCAGCTGGTCCCGGCTGTACCCAACGATCTTCTAGCTTAGGGAGACTTCGCTTCTCCCAGAAGGCACCTGGAATATGCAAATTAGCCTCCTGAAGCTTGAATCCCTGGTTTGGTGATGCTTTCGAAGCAGCTGGTCCCGGCTGTACCCAACGATCTTCTAGCTTAGGGAGACTTCGCTTCTCCCAGAAGGCACCTGGAATATGCAAATTAGCCTCCTGAAGCTTGAATCCCTGGTTTGGTGATGCTTTCGAAGCAGCTGGTCCCGGCTGTACCCAACGATCTTCTAGCTTAGGGAGACTTCGCTTCTCCCAGAAGGCACCTGGAATATGCAAATTAGCCTCCTGAAGCTTGAATCCCTGGTTTGGTGATGCTTTCGAAGCAGCTGGTCCCGGCTGTACCCAACGATCTTCTAGCTTAGGGAGACTTCGCTTCTCCCAGAAGGCACCTGGAATATGCAAATTAGCCTCCTGAAGCTTGAATCCCTGGTTTGGTGATGCTTTCGAAGCAGCTGGTCCCGGCTGTACCCAACGATCTTCTAGCTTAGGGAGACTTCGCTTCTCCCAGAAGGCACCTGGAATATGCAAATTAGCCTCCTGAAGCTTGAATCCCTGGTTTGGTGATGCTTTCGAAGCAGCTGGTCCCGGCTGTACCCAACGATCTTCTAGCTTAGGGAGACTTCGCTTCTCCCAGAAGGCACCTGGAATATGCAAATTAGCCTCCTGAAGCTTGAATCCCTGGTTTGGTGATGCTTTCGAAGCAGCTGGTCCCGGCTGTACCCAACGATCTTCTAGCTTAGGGAGACTTCGCTTCTCCCAGAAGGCACCTGGAATATGCAAATTAGCCTCCTGAAGCTTGAATCCCTGGTTTGGTGATGCTTTCGAAGCAGCTGGTCCCGGCTGTACCCAACGATCTTCTAGCTTAGGGAGACTTCGCTTCTCCCAGAAGGCACCTGGAATATGCAAATTAGCCTCCTGAAGCTTGAATCCCTGGTTTGGTGATGCTTTCGAAGCAGCTGGTCCCGGCTGTACCCAACGATCTTCTAGCTTAGGGAGACTTCGCTTCTCCCAGAAGGCACCTGGAATATGCAAATTAGCCTCCTGAAGCTTGAATCCCTGGTTTGGTGATGCTTTCGAAGCAGCTGGTCCCGGCTGTACCCAACGATCTTCTAGCTTAGGGAGACTTCGCTTCTCCCAGAAGGCACCTGGAATATGCAAATTAGCCTCCTGAAGCTTGATGTTAGCCTCCTGAAAATGATGTTTTAGCAAGCAATTTTTTATTTTCACAAGGGTAACAGGAGAAATTGGACCCCAGTAATTGTTGCGCAGTTTATCCTGAGTATGCTGGTACCCCAGATGTGGGGGTAAACCACTGTTTGGGCACACGTCAGGGCTCGGAATTGAGGGAGCACCATTTGACTTTTTGAATACGAGATTGGCTGGAATCAATGGTGGCGCCATGTTGCGTTTGGAGACCCCTGATGTACCTAAACAGTGGTAACCCCTCAATTCTACCTCCAACACTAACCCCAACACACCCCTAACCCCAATCCCAACTGTAGCCATAACCCTAATCACAACCCTAACCCCAACACACCCCTAACCCTAACCACAACCCTAATTCCAACCCTAACCCTAAGGCTATGTGCCCACGTTGCGGATTCGTGTGAGATTTTTCAGCATCATTTTTGAAAAATCCGCGGGTAAAAGGCACTGCGTTCTACCTGCGGATTTTCCGCGGATTTCCAGTGTTTTTTGTGCGGATTTCACCTGCGGATTCCTATTGAGGAACAGGTGTAAAACGCTGCGGAATCCGCACAAAGAATTGACATGCTGCGGAAAATACAACGCAGCGTTTCCACGCGGTATTTTCCGCACCATGGGCACAGCGGATTTGGTTTCCATATGTTTACATGGTACTGTAAACCTGATGGAACACTGCTGCGGATCCGCAGCCAAATCCGCACCGTGTGCACATAGCCTAATTATAAAGGTATGTGCACACGCTGCGGAAAACGCTGCAGATCCGCAGCAGTTTCCCATGAGTTTACAGTTCAATGTAAACATATGTGAAACAAAAATCGCTGTACACATGCTGCGGAAAAACTGCACGGAAACGCAGCGGTTTACATTCCGCAGCATGTCACTTCTTTGTGCGGATTCCGCAGCGGTTTTACAACTGCTCAAATAGAAAATCGCAGTTGTAAAACCGCAGTGAAATGCGCAGAAAAAACGCGGTAAATCCGCCATAAATCTGCAGCGGTTTAGCACTGCGGATTTATAAAATCTGCAGCGGAAAAATCCGCAGAGGACCAGAATACGTGTGCACATACCGAAACCCTACCCCTAACCCTACCCCTAACCCTAGCCCTAACCCTACCCCTAACCCTAGCCCTAACCCTAACCCTACCCCTAGCCCTAACCCTACCCCTACCCCTAACCCTAACCCTAACCCTAGCCCTACCCCTAACACTAACCCTAGCCCTAACCCTACCCCTAACCCTACCCCTAACCCTAACCCTAGCCCTAACCCTAACCCTACCCCTAACCCTTTTCTAACATTAGTGGAAAAAAAAAATTCTTTATTTTTTTTAGTGTCCCTACCTATGGGGGTGACAAAGGGGGAGGGGTCATTTATTATTTTTTTATTTTGATCATTGAGATATAATCTATCTCAGTGATCAAAATGCACTTTGGAACGAATCTGCCAGCCGGCAGATTCGGCGGGCGCACTGCGCATGCGCCCGCCATTTTGGAAGATGGCGGCGCCCGGGGAGAAGACGGCAGGATCGGTAAGTATGATGGGGTGGGGGGAGCACGGGGGGGGGATCGGAGCATGGGGGGGTGAATCGGAGCGTGGGAGGGGTGGAACGGAGCACGGGGGGTGGAACGGAGCACGGGGGGTGGAACGGAGCACGGGGGGTGTAACGGAGCACGGAGGGGGGTGGATCGGAGTGCAGGGGGGTGATTGGAGCATGGGGAGGGTAATTGGAGCACGGGGGAGCGGACAAGAGCACGGGGGGGAGCGGAGCAGAGGACGGAGGGGAGCCGGAGCAGTGTACCGTACAGATCGGGGGGCTGGGGGGGTGATCGGTGGGGTGGGGGCACATTAGTGTTTCCAGCCATGGCCGATGATATTGCAGCATCGGCCATGGCTGGATTGTAATATTTCACCAGTTATAATAGGTGAAATATTACAAATTGCTCTGATTGGCTGTTGAAAGTGAAACTGCCAATCAGAGCGATCGTAGCCACGGGGGGGTGAAGCCACTCCCCCTGGGCTAAACTATTACTCCCCCTGTCCCTGCAGATCGGGTGAAATGGGAGTTAACCCTTTCACCCGATCTGCAGGGACGCGATCTTTCCATGACGCCACATAGGCGTCATGGGTCAGATTGGCACCGACTTTCATGACGCCTACGTGGCGTCAAAGGTCGGGAAGGGGTTAAATAACATTCTGACTATAAATAACTCTCAGTACCCAGCCGGGTATTCCACCAAGTGCAAACTCTGAACAATAATTTAACTTTTCCTTTAAGGGCGTATAAGCTGAACCCACTAAAGGCCTACCATAAAATACTATATAAATAACTCAACTTTTCTTTCCGTTCTAGCTTCACCAATGCAGGACCGCCTAGCTCCTTGGCTGGGCCTACTGTCATTGTACCGACCATCATTCTACAGTTCTCAGGAGGACTCTCTCTCTAACCCCTACGGGTTCACTTCAAGCTTTCCTGTCCTCAATCTTTATTAACATTATCAAACTTTACTAACTTTCAACATTATTAATGTTTCGATCTTTTCCAAAGCAACATGTCAACATTCCCTTTAAGAGGGAACCAAGTCTCTAGGAAGTAGTGCAGATTCTCTCTGTCTGCAAGTCCACTGAACGCAAGACCTTCTGTGTCATGTCCAGAAGCATTATCTTTGCAAAGTCTTCTTTCGCTTGTAAAACCAGTAGGGAACACCTTTAAGAAGGTGCAAACTATATACAAAACAGTTTTGAATCATTCACTGTTCATGATCCCGCAGTCTTTTTAAACAATGATGAACTTGTGCAAAAATAGAAAAAGAACTATAAACAATAGGGATCCCGGGTAAACAAAGGGACCCCTTTTAGGAATAACCCTGGACAGGTTTTAAGCAGCAACAAGAAACAGTTAACTATTTACATATTCGGGTCTTCGAGGTTTAGTTCTGAGAAGGTTGTGGTCTTACCTCGAAGACCACTCCTCTCCGTTGAGAACGGGTGGGACCCACAGTCACACGTGGGGCCTGGGTCAGTCTGGTGGTCCGCAGCAGGGCTTCTCCCTCTAGGACCTCAGCTGCAACCTGTAGGACTGCGCATCGCTGGACACCCCTGGCCACCCAGCCGGTCTGCCTCCGCCACCGGGTGTAAGTCACAGCATCCCCAGGTCTCAGGTCACGGTCCTCCTCAACCGTTCCATAGCAGGGCTCCACCTCGCTCCGATCGACAGGGACCTGCAAGGGCTCTCCAATCTCCTGTATGACCCCCCTCTCCTCCTTGGGGTTATAGAAGACCACCACTCCCCACTGCGACGTTGGGACCTTCTCCTCTTCTGTGAGGTCTATCATGGTCACAGGTCAAGGCTGTTTCCTCCATGCCGCCACTAGGCGTCGCTGGTGTTCCGTCACCAGCAGGATTCTCAAGTCTGGCTCCTGCGGAGCGCGACTCCCTGGTTGGGTGCGGGGACTTGACGCGGCCGGAGTGGGTAGAGGAGGGGACACGGGGGAGAGATGGATCTCCGTCGGGTGGCCCAACCGGGAACTCACCCGAGCGCAGGCCTCCAGGCAGCGCGCCAGCCACCGAGTCTCAGCAGCAGCCACCCAGCCATCAGGCATCCGTCCGCCAGGTTTTCCCTCAGGCAGCTCCACAGCAGTCAATCTCGGCAGCGGCGGTGACTAGGGTTGAGCGAAACGGGTCGTTCATTTTCAAAAGTCGCCGACTTATGGCAAAGTCGGGTTTCATGAAACCCGATCCGACCCCTGTGCGGGGTCGGCCATGCGGTACGCGACTTTCGCGCCAAAGTCGCATTTCAATGACGCGAAAAGCGCCATTTCTCAGCCAATGAAGGTAAACGCAGAGTGTGGGCAGCGTGATGACATAGGTCCTGGTCCCCACCATCTTAGAGAAGGGCATTGCAGTGATTGGCTTGCTGTCTGCGGCGTCACAGGGGCTATAAAGGGGCGTTCCCGCCGACCGCCATGTTACTGCTGCTGATCTGAGCTTAGGGAGAGGTTGCTGCCGCTTCGTCAGAAGCAGGGATAGCGTTAGGCAGGGTCCATTAACCACAAAACCGCTTGTGCTGTAGCGATTTCCACTGCCCAACACCACCTTCGGTGTGCAGGGACAGTGGAAGCTACATTTTTTTTTTTTCCCCTCAGCGCTGTAGCTCATTGGGCTGCCCTAGAAGGCTCCCTGATAGCTGCATTGCTGTGTGTACGCCGCTGTGCAAACCAACTGCTTTTTTCAAAGCACAAATCCTCTTGTTCCTTCCTTTCTGCACAGCTATCTTTTTTGTTTGTCCACACTTTTTATTTAATTTGTGCATCAGTCCACTCCTTATTGCTGCCTGCCATACCTGGCTGAGATTACTGCAGGGAGATAGTAATTGAAGGACACTCCCTGTTTTTTTTTTTTTTTTTTTTTTTGTGGGAGATTAAGATTGACATTTCTGCTAGAGTGCCATCCCTGTCTGTGCCATCTCTCACTCAGTGGGCCATAGAAAGCCTATTTATTTTTTTTGCTTGATTTGGGTTATAATATCTACCTGAAAAAATCACTACATCAATCAGTGGGAGAAAAATATTGGCCTCAGGGCTTGTGTGCCACTCCTGACTCCTGTGTGTGTCATCTCTCAGTCAGTGGGCCATAGAAAGCCTATTTATTTTTTTGCTTGATTTGGGTTCTAAAATCTACCTGAAATAATCACTACATCAATCAGTGGGAGAAAAATATTGGCCTCAGGGCTTGTGTGCCACTCCTGACTCCTGTGTGCATAATCACTCACTCAGTGGGCCATAGAAAGCCCTTTTTTTTTTTTTTTGCTTTATTTGGGTTCTAAATTCTACCTGAAAAAATCAATAAATCAATCAGTGGGAGATTAATATTGGCCTTTGGGCTTGTGTGCCAGTCCTAAGCGTGCCATCTCTCTCTCTCAGATAGTGGGCCATAGAAAGCCTATTTATTATTTTTTTTATTGGGTTTATAAATTTTCCCTGGAACAAAAAAAAAAAAAGTGGGAGATTAATATTGGCCTCTGGGCTTGTGTGCCAGTCTCTCACAAATAGTGGGCCATAGAAAGCCTATTTATTTTTTTTTTTTTGGTTTTATAAATTCTCCCTGAAAAAAAAAGGGAGATTAATATTGGCCTTTGGGCTTGTGTGCCAGTCCTAAGCGTGCCATCTCTCTCTCTCAGATAGTGGGCCATAGAAAGCCTATTTATTTTTTTTTTTATTGGGTTTATAAATTTTCCCTGAAAAAAAATAAAAAGTGGGAGATTAATATTGGCCTCTGGGCTTGTGTGCCAGTCCTGAGCGTGCCATCTCTCTCACAAATAGTGGGCCATAGAAAGCCTATTTATGTTTTTGGTTGATTTGGGTTCTAAATTCTACCTGAAAAAATCAATAAATCAATCAGTGGGAGATAAATATTGGCCTCTGGGCTTGTGTGCCACTCCTGACTCCTGTGTGCGTCATCTCTCACTCAGTGGGCCATAGAAAGCCTTTTTTTGTTTTATTTGTTTTCTAAATTCTCCCTGAAAAAATCATTTTATTTTATTTGGTTTCTAAATTCTTCCTGAAAAAATCATTTTATTCTATTATTTTTTTTTCCCAAAGTCTCCCTGAAAAAAAAAAAAAAAAAAATCAGTGGTAGATTAATATTGCCCTTTCTGCTTGTGTGCCAGTCTTGACTCCTGGGTGTGCCATCTCTCTCTCTCTCTCCAATTGTGGGCCATAGAAAGCCTAATATTTTTTTAGCTTGATTTGGGTTCCAAAATCTACCTGAAAAAAATCACTACATCAATCAGTGGGAGATAAATATTGGCCTCTGGGCTTGTGTGCCACTCCTGACTCCTGTGTGCGTCATCTCTCACTCAGTGGGCCATAGAAAGCCTTTTTTTGTTTTATTTGTTTTCTAAATTCTCCCTGAAAAAATCATTTTATTTTATTTGGTTTCTAAATTCTTCCTGAAAAAATCATTGTATTCTATTATTTTTTTTTCCTAAAGTCTCCCTGAAAAAAAAAAAAAAAACAAATCAGTGGGAGATTAATATTGCCCTTTCTGCTTGTGTGCCAGTCTTGACTCCTGGGTGTGCCATCTCTCTCTCTCTCTCCAATTGTGGGCCATAGAAAGCCTATTATTTTTTTAGCTTGATTTGGGTTCCAAAATCTACCTGAAAAAATCACTACATCAATCAGTGGGAGATAAATATTGGCCTCTGGGCTTGTGTGCCACTCCTGACTCCTGTGTGCGTCATCTCTCACTCAGTGGGCCATAGAAAGCCTTTTTTTGTTTTATTTGTTTTCTAAATTCTCCCTGAAAAAATCATTTTATTTTATTTGGTTTCTAAATTCTTCCTGAAAAAATCATTTTATTCTATTATTTTTTTTTCCTAAAGTCTCCCTGAAAAAAAAAAAAAAAAAAATCAGTGGGAGATTAATATTTACATTTGTGCTTCAGTGACAGTCCAGCGTGTGTGGCATCTCTCTCATTTGTTGCCACCAACAACAGAGTGTGTAACATTGTGCCTGATTTTCGTTGTGGTCTCACTCACCTGTAAAGGGGTAGCTAAATCATACTGAAGTTATAGCTCACCGTGTAAGTTGTGTGACAGCAACAAATAACGTTAGTTTGTTTACGTTTTTAAAACAATGAGGAAGTCTGGTGGAAGAGGCCGTGGCCGGGGGCGTTCATTGTCAGCTGGTAATGAGGGTAGTGGTAGTGGTGGAGCATCAGCTGGTCGTGGGAAAAAAAATATTGCACCTAAGTCTGGAGCTGTGGAGCCAGGTTCGTCGTCTGGCTACACAAGGCCTCGAACGCTCCCTTTTCTGGGAGTAGGAAAACCGCTTTTAAAGCCGGAGCAGCAAGAGCAAGTTTTGGCTTATCTTGCTGACTCAGCCTCTAGCTCTTTTGCCTCCTCTCGTGAAACTGGTAAATGTCAAAGCAGCGCGTCATTAGTGGATGTTCACGGTCAGGGACAAGTCGCTTCCTTGTCCTCTTCAGCAAAAACAACAACAGAGAAGAATGCAGCAGGCGACACAACGGGTTACTCCATGGAGCTCTTTACACATACCGTCCCTGGCTTAGAAAGTGAAGCAGTTAACAGTCCATGCCCATTACAAGTTGAATCTGACATGGAGTGCACTGATGCACAGCCACAGCCAGACTACTATGCTGGTCCTTTGACTCAGACCACAACATTGCCCTCGCAGGGTAATGATCAAGAATCAGACCCTGATGAGACTATGTTGCCCCATCACGAACGCTATACCACCGACCGACACGGTGACACAGACGAAGTTGCACACGAGCTACAAGAAGAGGTAATAGATGACCCAGTTCTTGACCCCGATTGGCAGCCATTGGGGGAACATGGTGCAGGCGGCAGCAGTTCTGAAGCGGAGGAGGAGGGGCCGCAGCAGGCATCAACATCGCAACAGGTTCCATCTGCCGGGCCCGTATCTTGCCCAAAACGCGTGGCAAAGCCAAAACCTGTTGGAGGACAGCGTGGCCATCCGGTTAAAGCTCAGTCTGCAATGCCTGAAAAGGTATCCGATGCTAGAAAGAGTGCAGTCTGGCATTTTTTTAAACAACATCCAATTGATCAGCGCAAAGTCATCTGTCAAAAATGTTCAACTACTTTAAGCAGAGGACAGAATCTGAAAAGTCTCAATACAAGTTGCATGCATAGACATTTAACCACCATGCATTTGCAAGCCTGGACTAACTACCAAACGTCCCTTAAGGTTGTAGCACCCTCGGCCAATGAAGCTAGTCAGCAACGCAACATCCCTTCCGGCAGTGTAGGGCCACCATTTTCCGCACCACCTGCAGTATCTGTGCAGGTTTCTTTGCCAGGCCAAAGCAGTCAGGGTCAGGGAATCACCAGTTTCGTAGTAGGAAACACTGCATCTAGGGCACCGGCGGCAACAATACCATCTCCCACCGTCTCTCAGTCTGCCATGTCCACCGGCACCCCCGCTAGTTCCACGATCTCCAGCTCTCCAGTCCAGCTCACCCTGCATGAGACTATGGTTAGGAAAAGGAAGTACTTAGCCTCGCATCCGCGTACACAGGGTTTGAACGTCCACATAGCTAGACTAATCTCGTTAGAGATGATGCCCTACCGGTTAGTTGAAAGCGAAGCTTTCAAAGCCCTGATGGACTACGCTGTACCACGCTACGAGCTACCCAGTCGACACTTTTTTCCAGAAAAGCCATCCCAGCCCTCCACCAGCATGTTAAAGAGCGCATCATCCATGCACTCAGGCAATCTGTGAGCACAAAGGTGCACCTGACAACAGATGCATGGACCAGTAGGCATGGCCAGGGACGTTACGTGTCCATCACGGCACACTGGGTGAATGTTGTGGATGCAGGGTCCACAGGGGACAGCAAGTTTGGGACAGTTCTGCCTAGCCCACGGTCTAGGAAACAGTTGGCTGTAGCCGTTCGCACCCCCTCCTCCTCCTCTTCATCCTCCTGCAGAAGCGAGAGCTCGTCCACAGACCGCAGTCGCACAACCACTCCATCCGCAGCTGCCACTGTTGCACACCAGGTCTCCCATTATGGGGCAGCTACTGGCAAACGTCAGCAGGCTGTATTGGCTATGAAGTGTTTGGGCGACAACAGACACACCGCGGAAGTTCTGTCCGAGTTCTTGCAGAAAGAAACGCAGTCGTGGCTGGGCACTGTAGATCTTGAGGCAGGCAAGGTAGTGAGTGATAACGGAAGGAATTTCATGGCTGCCATCTCCCTTTCCCAACTGAAACACATTCCTTGCCTGGCTCACACCTTAAACCTGGTGGTGCAGTGCTTCCTGAAAAGTTATCCGGGGTTATCCGACCTGCTCCTCAAAGTGCGTGGACTTTGCTCACATATCCGCCGTTCGCCCCCGTACACTCCAGCCGTATGCAGACCTATCAGCGTTCTTTGAACCTTCCCCAGCATCGCCTAATCATAGACGTTGCAACAAGGTGGAACTCAACACTGCACATGCTTCAGAGACTGTGCGAACAGAGGCGGGCTGTTATGTTTTTGTGGGAGGATACACATACACGGGCAGGCAGTAGGATGGCAGACATGGAGTTGTCAGGTGTGCAGTGGTCGAAGATTCAAGACATGTGTCAAGTCCTTCAGTGTTTTGAGGAATGCACACGGCTGGTTAGTGCAGACAACGCCATAATAAGCATGAGCATCCCCCTAATGCGTCTGCTGATGCAAAGTTTGACGCACATAAAGGATCAGGCGTCTGCAGCTGAGGAAGAGGAAAGCCTTGATGACAGTCAGCCATTGTCTGGACAGGGCAGTGTTCAGGACGAGTTAGCGGGCGAAGAGGAGGAGGAGGACGAGGAGGATGATGGGGATGATTATATTTTTAATGAGGAAGCTTTTCCGGGGCCACTGGAAATTGGTGGCGCGGCAAGGCCGGGATCTGGTTTTTGGAGGGACACAAGTGACGTGGATTTGCCTTAAACTGCCCCTCAACCAAGCACAACCGCAGATTTGAGAACTGGAACTTTGGCCCACATGGCGGATTATGCCTTACTTATCCTCAAAAGGGACACACGCATAACTAAAATGATGAATGATGACGATTACTGGTTGGCCTGCCTCCTTGATCCTCGCTATAAAGGCAAATTGCAAAATATAATGCCTCATGAGAACTTGGAACTAATATTAGCAACCAAACAATCAACTCTTGTTGACCGTTTGCTTCTGGCATTCCCTGCACACAGCGCCCGTGATCGTTCTCACACGAGCTGCAGGGGCCAGCAGACCAGAGGAGTTAGAGGGGCAGAAATCAGAAGTGGCGTTGGCCAGAGGGGTTTTCTGACCAGGTTGTGGAGTGATTTTGCTATGACCGCAGACAGGACAGGTACTGCAGCATCAATTCAAAGTGACAGGAGACAACATTTGTCCAGTATGGTTACAAACTATTTTTCATCCCTTATCGATGTTCTCCCTCAACCGTCATTCCCATTTGATTACTGGGCATCCAAATTAGACACCTGGCCAGAATTGGCAGAATATGCATTGCAGGAGCTTGCTTGCCCGGCAGCTAGTGTCCTATCAGAAAGAGTATTCAGCGCTGCAGGTTCAATACTAACAGAAAAAAGGACTCGTCTGGCTACCCAAAATGTAGATGATCTAACCTTCATTAAAATGAACCACAACTGGATTTCGAAATCTTTTGCCCCACCTTGCCCGGCTGACACCTAGCTTTCCTATGAAAAGGTCTTGCCTGTGGACTATTCTGAATGCCTTTTCCAATCTCGTAATTTTCTGCACCTGATTGTCCAGCATACGACATGTTTACACCTCACTAAATGGCCAAACTCCCCACACGGGGCCGTGGTATCGACACTTGGCGACAGCACCCGTGAGAGTGCTGTTTGTCTGAAGAGGTGGGTGTGCCCGCTTTTGGTCGACGGCACTGCCACTGGGTCCCTCCTAGTACAATAAAGTGTCTCTGGCGGTGGTGGTGCGCACCCAACGTCAGACACACCGTTGTAATATGAGGGGCCCTGGGCCTGTACCGCCGGCCACAAGACAGTTCCCCCCCCCCAGCTCAAACAGTGCTCTACCACTTGCAAAATTATCTCACAGCTCCACCAATGTTTAGTCTATGCGCTGACATCCTTCAATGCCTGCCACTGACAATACCATTGTATTGACATTTTTGTTATGTTAGGCCTTCGAAGCCTGTCTGCGGTCACTCCTTCCACTATGCCTCCACTGACCACACCACTGCTGCCCGTGTACCCCTGGAACCAATTTAAAATTGCCTACAGCCAGCCCAATTTTTTTATTTTAGGCCTTCGATGCCTGTCTGCGGTCCATTCTTTCTACTACTACTACACTGACCAGGCCACTGCTGCCCGTGTACCCCTGGAACCAATTTAAAATTGCCTACAGCCATGTGTTATTATTTTAGGCCTTCGATGCCTGTCTGCGGTCACTCCTTCCACTAGGCCTCCACTGACCACACCACTGCTGCCCGTGTACCCCTGGAACCAATTTAAAATTGCCTACAGCCAGCCAAATTTTTTTTATTTTAGGCCTTCGATGCCTGTCTGCGGTCCGTTCTTTCTACTACTACTACACTGACCAGGCCACTGCTGCCCGTGTACCCCTGGAACCAATTTAAAATTGCCTACAGCCATGTGTTAATATTTTAGGCCTTCGATGCCTGTCTGCGGTCACTCCTTACAATATGCCTCCACTGACCACACCACTGCTGCCCGTGTACCCCTGGAACCAATTTAAAATTGCCTACAGCCAGCCCAATTTTTTTTATTTTAGGCCTTCGATGCCTGTCTGCGGTCCGTTCTTTCTACTACTACTACACTGACCAGGCCACTGCTGCCCGTGTACCCCTGGAACAAATTTAAAATTGCCTACAGCCAGCCCAATTTTTTTATTTTAGGCCTTCGAGGCCTGTCTGCGGTCACTCCTTCCACTAGGCCTCCACTGACCACACCACTGCTGCCCGTGTACCCCTGGAACCAATTTAAAATTGCCTACAGCCATGTGTTATTATTTTAGGCCTTCGATGCCTGTCTGCGGTCACTCCTTACAATATGCCTCCACTGACCACACCACTGCTGCCCGTGTACCCCTGGAACCAATTTAAAATTGCCTACAGCCAGCCCAATTTTTTTATTTTAGGCCTTTGATGCCTGTCTGAGGTCCGTTCTTTCTACTACTACTACACTGACCAGGCCACTGCTGCCCTTGTACCCCTGGAACCAATTTAAAATTGCCTACAGCCAGCCCAATTTTTTTATTTTAGGCCTTCGAGGCCTGTCTGCGGTCACTCCTTCCACTAGGCCTCCACTGACCACACCACTGCTGCCCGTGTACCCATGGAACCAATTTAAAATTGCCTACAGCCATGTGTTATTATTTTAGGCCTTCGATGCCTGTCTGCGGTCACTCCTTCCACTAGGCCTCCACTGACCACACCACTGCTGCCCGTGTACCCCTGGAACCAATTAAAAATTGCCTACAGCCATGTGTTATTATTTTAGGCCTTCGATGCCTGTCTGCGGTCACTCCTTACAATATGCCTCCACTGACCACACCACTGCTGCCCGTGTACCCCTGGAACCAATTTAAAATTGCCTACAGCCATGTGTTATTATTTTAGGCCTTCGATGCCTGTCTGCGGTCACTCCTTCCACTAGGCCTCCACTGACCACACCACTGCTGCCCGTGTACCCCTGGAACCAATTTAAAATTGCCTACAGCCAGCCCAATTTTTTTATTTTAGGCCTTCGATGCCTGTCTGCGGTCACTCCTTCCACTAGGCCTCCACTGACCACACCACTGCTGCCCGTGTACCCCTGGAACCAATTTAAAATTGCCTACAGCCAGCCCAATTTTTTTATTTTAGGCCTTCGATGCCTGTCTGCGGTCACTCCTTCCACTAGGCCTCCACTGACCACACCACTGCTGCCCGTATACCCCTGGAACCAATTTAAAATTGCCTACAGCCAGCCAAATTTTTTTATTTTAGGCCTTCGATGCCTGTCTGCGGTCCGTTCTTTCCACTACTACTACACTGACCAGGCCACAGCTGCCCGTGTTCCCCTGGAACCAATTTAAAATTGCCAACAGCAGTGTGTTATTATTGTTAGGCCTTCGATGCCTGTCTGCGGTCACTCCTTCCACTAGGCCTCCACTGACCACACCACTGCTGCCCGTATACCCCTGGAACCAATTTAAAATTGCCTACAGCCAGCCCAATTTTTTTATTTTAGGCCTTCGATGCCTGTCTGCGGTCCGTTCTTTCTACTACTACTACACTGACCAGGCCACTGCTGCCCGTGTTCCCCTGGAACCAATTTAAAATTGCCAACAGCAATGTGTTATTATGTTAGGCCTTCGATGCCTGTTTGCGGTCACTCCTTCCAATAGTTCTCCACTGACCAGACCAATGCTGGCCATGTACCCCTGGAACCCAGCTGAAAGTGCATGTAGCCTCCTTTTTTTCTTTGTTTTATATTTAGAAAGCCCAGATTAACTACGCTGTGCAACGGTTCAAGCTACCCAGTCGACATTTCTTTTGCGAGAAAAGCCATCCCAGCCCTCCACCGGCATGAAAAAGTCTGCATTGTCATAGCACTCAGGCAATCAAACAGTAGAAAGGTGCACCTGACAAGAGACGCATGGACCAGTAGGCATGTCCACAAAAAGTTACGTGTCCATTACGGCGCACTGGGTTAATGTGTTGGATGCATGGTCCACAGGGGACAGCCTACAAAGTCTGTCTGCAGTCCCTAATTCCAATTTTCCTCCGCTGACCACACCACTGCTGCCCGTGTACCCCTGGAACCAATTTTACAGTGTCTACAGCCTAATTTTGTTATGTTAGGCCTACTACGCCTGTCTGCGGTCCCTCCTTCCAATACTCGTCCACTGACCACACCACTGCTGCCCGTGGACCCCTGGAACCTATTTTTAATTGCATAGAGCATCCTTTTTTTAATAGTAGGCGTACAAAGTCTGTCTGCGGTCCACTATTGAAATTGTCCTCCACTGCCCAGAGCCCTTCTGCTTGTGTACCCCTGTAACTTTTTTAAGCTGCAGTGAGCCACATTTTTGGGTTAAGTCCTACTACCTGTGTCTGTCTGCGCCACTCAATTCAGCTGTGTTCCTTTGAAAAAAGCTGAGCGTCAATAGTCTTGTTTTCAGCCTCTAGGAATTTTAAAACTGCATTGGGGGTACAACTTTGGTAGGGCCTACTAACGGTGTCTGCCTCCCCAAGGTGTGCCCCAGGTTTCCTCGCCATTGCTTCGATCTTAATGCTCTCGTTTAGTAGTTGTTGGAAACTACACTGCATTAGGCCTACAAATTGGGTATGGGGTGTAGAGAGATGGTGTGTTCCACTCCAAGGTGTTCTCCAGGTTGCCTTTCCTGAGCTTCGATCTTCCGGCTCTCGTTTAGTAGTTGTTGGAAACTACGCTGCATTAGGCCTACAAATTGGGTATGGGGTGTAGAGAGATGGTGTGTTCCACTCCAAGGTGTTCCCCAGGTTTCCTCGCCAATGCTTCGATCTTCATGCTCTCGTTTAGTAGTTGTTGGAAACTACACTGCATTAGGCCTACAAATTGGGTATGGGGTGTAGAGAGATGGTGTGTTCCACTCCAAGGTGTTCTCCAGGATGCCTTTCCTGAGCTTCGATCTTCCGGCTCTCGTTTAGTAGTTGTTGGAAACTACGGTGCATTAGGCCTACAAATTGGGTATGGGGTGTAGAGAGATGGTGTGTTCCACTCCAAGGTGTTCTCCAGGTTGCCTTTCCTGAGCTTCGATCTTCCGGCTCTCGTTTAGTAGTTGTTGGAAACTACGCTGCCTTAGGCCTACAAATTGGGTATGGGGTGTAGAGAGACGGTGTGTTCCACTCCAAGGTGTTCCCCAGGTTTCCTCGCCAATGCTTCGATCTTCATGCTCTCGTTTAGTAGTTGTTGGAAACTACACTGCATTAGGCCTACAAATTGGGTATGGGGTGTAGAGAGATGGTGTGTTCCACTCCAAGGTTTTCTCCAGGTTGCCTTTCCTGAGCTTCGATCTTCCGACTCTCGTTTAGTAGTTGTTGGAAACTACGCTGCATTAGGCCTACAAATTGGGTATGGGGTGTAGAGAGATGGTGTGTTCCACTCCAAGGTGTTCTCCAGGTTGCCTTTCCTGAGCTTCGATCTTCCGGCTCTCGTTTAGTAGTTGTTGGAAACTACGCTGCATTAGGCCTACAAATTGGGTATGGGGTGTAGAGAGATGGTGTGTTCCACTCCAAGGTGTTCTCCAGGTTGCCTTTCCAGAACTTCTATCTTCAGGCTCTCATTAAATTGTGGTTAAACGGAACAACTGCATTTGGCGTACTAATTGGTTTGGGGCCTACTATCGGTGTCTGCCACTCCTTGCTGTTCTCCTGGTTTCCTGTCCTGAAATTCCATTTTCAGGCTCTCGTTAAGTAGTTGTTAATGTTAGACTGCATTTGGCCTACTAGTTGGGTTGGGGCCTAGTATCGGTGTCTGCCACTCCTTGCTGTTCTCCTCCACTGAACAAAGCTGTGCCGCCTGTTTACTACGGTTGCCAATTTTGAACTGCATTTCGACTACTTACTGATTTGGGCCTACTCTCTGTGTCAGCCTCTCATTCCAGTTGTCCTCCACTGCAATGCCCCCTGGTTAGTCCTGTGTTACCAATTTTGAACTGCATTTAGCCAACTTTATTCTTTGGGCCTATATCTGTGTTTCCTCCTTATCCTGCCCATTGCCCAGCCAGTGATAGATGAGTCTGCTGGTACATTGACCCATAACGCAAAATTCCCCGTGCACGCTACACAGCAAGATTGTGACCCTGCTGAAAGTCAGGTTCCTCTTCCCGCATACCATACCACCTTACACGGGGACAAAGAGGAAGGTGCAGATGAAAGTGCAGGTTCCTTCATCAGGTGGGGGGAGGAATACTAGTTGGCGACGTCACTGGCACAGGGCCTCTCATAGTACGCAAAAGTGTTGCTGCCGGTGGGAGGCGCCCCTGCCATGCAAACACACCACTGTACTTTGAGGGGCCCTGTGCCAGTGCCAATGCCAACGAGTGGGCCCCCCCTGCTTGCTCAGGATCACAGCACTTGCAAAGTTGAAATACTTACCTCTCCCTGCTCCACTGCCGTGACGTGGTCCAGATTTACTGGGCCCACTAATTACTTGAACCAGCCCTACCCCCCACAACTTTAGCCAAATGACCCCCAATTTCAAATGCCTTCCAATTATTATAAGGTAAATTACGATTGACAAGCTTCTTTAACAAGAATGGATGTTTTTGCCATTAAAATGGGCAGTATAGGTGTTTTCCTGGCCTCCACTCACTGCCGACTATGCTCCCCCATTGACTTGCATTGGGTTTCGTGTTTCGGGCGATACCCGACTTTTCGCGATAATCGGCCGATTCCACTCGACTCGACTTCTAAGATAGTCGGGTTTCGCGAAACACGGCTCGACTCTAAAAAGGTCAAGGTCGCTCAACCCTAGCGGTGACTCCGGGGTCGCTGCGGGTGGTGCAGGCCTGCGCCTGGCCGGGTCGTCTCCATGTGGTGGCCTGGAAGTCGCCATCTTCGTCCCCTCCTCTGGATCTTCTTCCCAAGCTCTTTTTCGGGGGCGGCTCCATCCCCACTGTCCGCACCCTCCATAGAAGATGAAAAGGCGGACCTCAGCGGCTGACGGGCCCGCCCTCAGGATACAACAATACTTAGACTGGGCGGCCATTATCTTTCACGCTCTCCAGCTTACTCACGCCCACTTCCACGCCCTTCTCCTTCTCTTGCGCTCCTCTTGGCGCTATAATGGCGTAAGTTTTGGTGGGAATCTTGTGGCAGATAGCAATACACAGTCCTTGCAATAAATCACAGTCCAACATGTTTGTCACAGTTCCAAGGCACACATGACCTGCTTCTCAGGCTTAAGTAGGATCCTGTTCGTGACGCCAAGTTGGAGCGCCCCCAGACACAGGGCCACGAGTTCTCGGTACTGGGCCTTTCTGGTTCGGTTCTGAGGCTGTCACGGTGGCTAGACCCGGTCCGCGACCCTGCTAAGGGGCGTCCAATAAAGGTGGTGCAGTCTGTCAGGGGTTCGTGACGCCACCTGTGGTATTCGGTCAGGGTGACTGTGGAGTCCGCTGGGGTGATGGAATGGCAGCTGGATGGTATACCTTCCCACAGGTGAAGTATGTCCCCAGGGCTTCCCAGTAAGGTGGATGGTAATGGTGTAGGGTGCAGTCAATAACGAGGACACAAGGTTGCAGTCTCTTTAACTCTTTACTGAAGATTTCAGGATCCTCAATCCAGAGCATGCTTAACAGGGCTGTCTGAGACCGGCCGGTCCGATGGGCACATCCAGAGTTTCCTTTGCAGATGGAAATCGTTGCCTACCACTAGCGCCTGTGTGTTGTAGTCCTACCCTGCTGAGCATTCGGAATAGTCCTCACAACTGCTGTTCTCGTTCGTTCATTCTCTACAGCTCTCTCTCTCTTTGGTTCCAGATGTTTCTAGTTTCAACGTCCCCCAGGTATATTATGGCTAGGACGCACCCGTATGAAGGGAAAGCTTGGAGTTCCCGGACCCTAGAGATGCCCCTCTCCCACTGTTGCCCCCTATGTCTTTGTAGGTTTAGTAAGGTAGACAGCCAATCTATAATTAACTGTCCTGCGGAGTTCGAAGTAAGGCCCTGAGTCAGTTTCTCCCGCGGTGTTCCGGCCACCGGCTACGCGCCTCAGTAGGATGTTGCCTCAGTCTCACGGCACGACTCCTACTGGTACTCCTTTTTGCTAGATCTCATTTACACTGTTCCACAATGTCCTTCCCTTCGTGTCTCTCTTGGATACCGCCGCGGGGTGTGCAGGCGCGGTTCCGTTACGTTCTGCTCTGTTCCCTAGGCATCTGCCAGGTTCCCACGCCCGACAGGGACCCCCCTGTGTCTTCTCACTGCAACACCCCCTGCCACGGGATGTTGCCTGAATCCAACCCAGTCAGCTTCTCACTAACTTCCTCCCAAACCCCTAGTTTTACCAGTGTGAGGAGTGGCCCAATAAATAAAGCCTTTTTCTCCCCCTAGTGGCCGGAGTGTGAAGTGTAATGTGTTCTAGTGATACCTGGTCAGGAGAACTCCTTAGTGCCATCAGACGTACCATCACTCCCCTTAGTGGCAGAGCGTCATACTGCAACGACCAGGTCTCTGGGGCGCTGCATATTTGTCCACACTTTTGTGTGCAGCAGTCCTTTTTATTGCTGCCATACTTGTCGTGAGATCATTGTAGGGAGATTGAAATTGTAGTACAGTCCTTGTATTTTTGATATATCTGCCAGCCACGTTCTACAACTTACATTGTGTAGTGTAATACACATTGCCCGTTTTTTTGCTGCAGTTTCCCCCCAAAAAAATGGAAATTTAAATTGCCACTGAGTGGATCTACATCAGTTCTGTTTGTTGTATATCTGCCAGTCACGTTCTACAACTTACATTGTGTAGTTTAATACCCAGGGCCTGTTTTTTGCTGCAGTCTCCCCCCAAAAAAAGGGAGATTTAAATTGCCACTAAGTGGATCTACGTCAGTTCTGTTTGTCGTATATCTGCCAGTCACGTTCTGCCACTTACATTGTGTAGTGTAATACACTGGGCCTGAGTTTGGGTGCAGTCTCCCTACCAAAAAGGGAGATTTAAATTCATTACATTAGTCACATTAGTGACATTAGTCAGGGCAGTTTCAGTGGAATATTGCACTCTTAAGCCATATTGTAAGAGGTCAAAAAGGGACCAAGAGGAGAGGTAGTAGGACAGTTCAAAATGGACATATTGTTCCAATAGTTTGGAAGCATGGGGGAGAAATGATTTTGGGCAATAGCTAGACACAGAGGATGGGTCAAAGGTTGGCTTTTAAGGATGGGTGTGATCGAGGTATGTTTAGGGAGGGAAGACACCAGTTGTTAGTGACAGGTTGAAGAGGTGGAATAGGCTTGGGATGAAGACTGTGATAAGGTTTGGTATAAGGAAGGACGTTATTGTGACAAGTTCACAAGTGGTGATGCAAAGTCTTCAGCTGAGGTAAGAGGAGAGGGACGGGGAGCTGGTGGATGGAGGAGAGAATTGAAAGTACTTAATACCTGTTTAGGGTTTTGAGACAGGTGTGATATGAGGTGTGACAAGTCGTTTTTTTTTTTGCTAAAGTGAGCAATTGTGCAGCATTTTTATAACATCTATTACTGCATGAGCTACTCCACTTCCTTTTTTTGGCAACTGTACAGCAGTATGGGTTGTAGATGAGGGCAAGAAAGAACATGTGCTCCAGTAGATGCTGCATGCTACAAAAGTCTTGCAATCCTCAAGGCTTTCAGGATGCTTTCGGATGGAGAAATAAACCACTACACACCATTATATGGATAACTAAACTACTAGACAATGGGGGTTGGAGAACTAATCTAGTACACACCAGGGAATGGAGAACTGAAGCAGTAGACACCAAGGTGTCCCTAGACGCCAAGTCTTGGAGTCCCCAGGGCTTGAGGAAAAAAACATTTGCATATAACAGTTTGTCCAGTGCTTCTGCCTCCTCCACTTCCGCTAGGGCATCCACCTGCACCCTCAACCTCTGCCTTAATGAAACCACATTCCAACACTGTAGAGAGAATCCTCCCCACCTCCATTCTGTGCAGTCAGGGCTTACCACAATCAGGCAGTGTTTACATTAATGTGCCTTGTAGATCGCATTCATACAGACCAACAGTTGTGGACAGCTATTCATGCTAAGTTTGACTCAACCTGGAGCCAGGGAAGGCTGTGTGCAATAACGGTGCAAACCTAGTGGCCATATCATGCCAGGCCAACCTTACACATGTGACATTCATGGTTCGCATCCTCAACCTGATGGTACACCAATTTCTCTGTCACTCTCTCAGCCTGGATATCTTGCTTTGTAAACCACTGACGTTGTGTGCTGACTTCCACCATTTCACTTCAGTTGGTATAGCGATCTTTCAGACTTCCAGTTAACCGGTTGATACGCGATGTGACTACACCATGGAATTATACTCTACACATGTTGCAGCAACTCTGGCGGCAGCGCCAAGATCTGATGCAGTATGATATTTTTCATAGCCTGGCACAATGCAGAACGTACGTGGTGCAATTTAGACTTGCATACTGGACATAGATGAAAAACCTCTGCACACTTCTGCATGTTTTGTTAATGGCTACTACGATAGTTAGCTTTGACAATGCCGTCATCAGCATCACTTTTACTGTCATCTACATGCTGGAGCACACTTTAAGAAAAAATAATTAATTTTTTTACCACTACAATTTTGTTTTAGTTCCAGATTTTATATTTTTACATGGCAAAATGGGTAAAAATGGCATCAAAATTAATCACACATTTTCTCCTGAATGTGGCAATACCCCATATGTGGCTGTACAGTAAAATTTAGCCACAAAGCGAGACATGGAAGAGAAGAAGCACAATTTGACTCTTGGTCTTGGAGCATAAGTTTTCATAGAGTAATTTGTGTATTCCATATAGCCCGCAAGTGCCAAAATAGTAGAATCCCCACTTAATTGTCCACATTTTGGAAATTACTCCCAAAGTATAGGCTTAATGATGATTATGACCCCATGGATTTTTTCTCAAAAACATGCAACAATGGTTACTAAGTGAAAGTTACACATTTGCCATTGTAGTGTCCAATACATTTTAGTGCTAAATAAATAACACTGGTCTGCAAAAAAGAAAAAAAAAATTCTGGCATGAACTTTAAGAACAGTTTTAGACTAATTTGAGGGTGCTGAATTAAAATCTGATCTTATAATTTCTCTATCACATCACGTTTTTGCGCTATAGGTATATAGCATATATTAATGAATTCCATGATAAATATAAATAGTGTATGAAAAGTGCCGGTTTATAGGGTTCACTAAGGTAAATTTAGTTTTTATTTAGTCTCCCAATAAATATGAGAATATCTTTGTTTTCTTTGAACATGCATAATTCCCATTTGTTATGATAACACCTTTGTTTTCTGTGCTACTGGGACAGTAGAGCTACAGCAGAGCATTGGGTGAAAACTGAACGGCCTCAGAGACAGAGCTTGGCATCTGGCGAGAAGAATGTCATCCATGATCCTCTAGTGGATAGGAAGGACATTGTCTTTCCTCCCTTACACATAAAACTTGGATTGATGAAGCAGTTCGTCAAAGCTCTCAATCACAGTGGAGAATGTTATGGACCTGGTGGTTAGGAGCACCCGGCACGACCTGATAGTTAAACTCACACAGGACAAGCTCTGGGATGTGGGAGCTCTGCTGACCGCAGGCCCTAATCCTATCACAACAACTAGAAATAGCCGTGGAGCGTTCCTGACTCTCCCTAGACGCCTCTTCACAGCCTAAGAGCTAGCTAGCCCTAGAGATAGAAAATAAAGCCTACTTTGCCTCAGAGAAATTCCCCAAAGGAAAAGGCAGCCCCCCACATATATTGACTTTGAGTAAAGATGAAAGTCACAAACGCAGAAATGAAACAGGTTTCAGCAAAGGGAGGCCAGACTTACTAAACAGACAGAGGATAGGAAAGGTATCTTTGCAGTCAGCACAAAAAACTACAAAAGACCACGCAGAGTGTGCAAAAAGACCTCCGCACCGACTAACGGTGCGGAGATGCCACTCTGCATCCCAGAGCTTCCAGCTAGCAAGACAAAATCATGATAACCAGCTGGACAAGGAAACAATGAACAAATAATAACTATCAGGAACTTAGCTTCTGCTGGAGAAGACAGGTCACGAGAAAGATCCAAGAGCGAACTGAACCAATGCAGGAACATTGACAGCTGGCATGGAGTAACGATCTGAGTGGAGTTAAATAGAGCAGCCAACCAAAGGATAAACCACGTCACCTGTGTAAGGAACCTCAGAAGCAGCAGCTCCACTCACAGCCACCAGAGGGAGCCCATAGACAGAACTCGCCGAAGTACCATTCATGACCACAGGAGGGAGTTCGACAACAGAATTCACAACAGGAGAATGCTTTAACTATATATGTTCAACTTTTCCTGGTCTTAGTGAAGAGAAGAAAAAGGCTGGAATATTTGATGGACCTCAAATAAGAACACTTATGAGAGACCCAAATGTTATCACATCAATGAATGAGACGGAAGAAAGAGCTTGGAATGTATTGTGTAATGTGGTGCAGAATTTTCTAGGGAATAAGAAAGCAGACAACTATGAAGAGACTGTGGAAGAGCTACTGATGAGTCTGCAAAATCTGGGATGGAGAATGAGGATCAAGATTCACTATTTACAGAGAACCTTGGGGATGTGAGCGAGGAACAAGGGGAGCGTTTTCATCAGGACATTAAAACAATGGAAGAACGGTATCAAGGCCAGTGGGACTCACATATGATGGCGACTATCGCTGGAGCTTGATGAGAGACAACCCAGAAGCCGCACATCACCGATCAGCCGAGAAAAGAAAGTGCAAATAAAGGCCATGTGTCATTCATCTGTGTGCCATATATATGTTTTTTTATATTTTGTAGTTTAATTCTGTAAGTATATTTGATGTGCTGTACATGAACTTTGTAATCTTTGTTATTCCTTGATTAAAAATATACAAAATGTAGTACCGAAAATCATGTGTTTTTATCATAAAACATTAGATAGGAGTCATTTTCATCAAAAATTGAAAACATCTTGAAATCCTGATGTGATAGCCAAAAACGGAGTTCATATTCGTAATCAGCAGCCAAAATTGACTTAAAATATGTTTTAAAACCTTTTGCCAGAAAAATTGCGTTGACCAGTGTAATAGTACTTCTGAAGACACACACCCAGGAAATTAAGTGGGGTCTCCTTTCTACATTGCTGAGAAACAATGTGTATTAGGCACACTGTGAGGCTCACAATGGAATGGGGAATCTGGATTTAAGAGCACTGAATTCTCTCCATTTCTTTTTTGGGGAATCATGGCACTTATTCAGAGCCTTTGTGTTACCAGTTACATGAAACCCCCTATATTCCTGCTAAAAATGATTGATCTGAGTGAGGACTTTTTTCTTATTGTGGATAGAATTGAAGATTTTGCTAGAATTTTTTTAAATAACACTGTGGATAACATTTATCCTGTGCTCTACGCTGAGCACTTACATCATAAGTTTCATTTAAATCTCCGAATGATGTGATATAGATGAAATTATATTAATTATAATGAGATAGTCAGAGATCATTTGGATTCTGCCTGGCTTGCTTTCCGTGGTGTCATTTTCAGAAGTACAAAAAATTGGTTGACCGTCCTTTTATGCATGCCGGACAGCCATCACCAGATCATAGGCAAGACACGATCCTAAGTGACACCATCTGCCTCACTATTGGGAAGCTTCCATCAGGGGTTCTGTGTGAATCATAAATTTCAGAGATTCAGGATTCATGTGAACCAAACTTTACTGCGATCTTACAAAGGCAGAATAAACAACTTAACGACATTTCAATAATTATTTTTATTTATTTTTTATGCTTTTTTCTATGAGTCAGTGAAATTACAGCGATACCAGATAGATTGGTATTTATGTTTGACTACTAACACACACTAAAAAAGTCAGTCTAGATATTGATCTTTGCGGATGAATGAAGTTTGTATTGGTACCATAACATTTTTTATCTCTTTCCCTTCAGACTTTTGGGTTGCCAAATAATCAAAAAGCAGCAATTCATGAGCTGTTTGTGGGTTACTTTTCTATGCCATTGACTCTTAGGTAAAAGTGATGACACAGCTTTATTCTTTGTGTCAGTGCAATTACAGAGATATCACATAGTTACATAGTTACATAGTTATTAAGGTTGAAGGAAGACTATATGTCCATCTAGTTCAACCCATAGCCTAACCTAACATGTTGATCCAGAGGAAGGCAAAAAAACCCCATGTGCAAAGAGTAAGCTCCACATTGGGGAAAAAAATTCCTTCCCGACTCCACATACGGCAATCAGACTAGTTCCCTGGATCAACGCCCTATCAAGGAATCTAGTGTATATACCCTGTAACATTATACTTTTCCAGAAAGGTATCCAGTCCCCTCTTAAATTTAAGTAATGAATCACTCATTACAACATCATACGGCAGAGAGTTCCATAGTCTCACTGCTCTTACAGTAAAGAATCCGCGTCTGTTATTATGCTTAAACCTTTTTTCCTCCAACCGCAGAGGATGCCCCCTTGTCCCTGTTTCAGGTCTATGATTAAAAAGATCATCAGAAAGGTCTTTGTACTGTCCCCTCATATATTTATACATTAAAATAAGATCACCCCTTAGTCTTCGTTTTTCCAAACTAAATAGCCCCAAGTGTAATAACCTATCTTGGTATTGCAGACCCCCCAGTCCTCTAATAACCTTGGTCGCTCTTCTCTGCACCCGCTCCAGTTCAGCTATGTCTTTCTTAAACACCGGAGACCAGAACTGTGCACAGTATTCTAAGTGTGGTCGAACTAGTGACTTGTATAGAGGTAAAATTATGTTCTCCTCATGAGCATCTATGCCTCTTTTAATGCATCCCATTATTTTATTTGCCTTTGTAGCAGCTGCCTGACACTGGCCACTGAATTTAAGTTTGTCATCCACCCATACACCCAGGTCTTTTTCATTGACGGTTTCGCCCAGAGTTTTAGAATTAAGCACATAATTATACATCTTATTACTTCTACCCAAGTGCATGACCTTACATTTATCCCCATTAAAGCTCATTTGCCATTTATCAGCCCAAGCTTCTAGTTTACATAAATCATCCTGTAATATAAAATTGTCCTCCTCTGTATTGATTACCCTGCAGAGTTTAGTGTCATCTGCAAATATTGAAATTCTACTCTGAATGCCCCCTACAAGGTCATTAATAAATATGTTAAAAAGAAGAGGGCCCAATACTGACCCCTGTGGTACCCCACTGCTAACCGCTACCCAGTCCGAGTGTGCTCCATTAATAACCACCCTTTGTTTCCTATCCCTGAGCCAGCTCTCAACCCACTTGCACATATTTTCCCCTATCCCCATTATTCTCATTTTATGTATCAACCTTTTGTGTGGCACCGTATCAAAAGCTTTTGAAAAGTCCATATACACTACATCCACTGGGTTCCCTTGGTCCAATCTGGAACTTACCTCTTCATAGAAACTGATCAAATTAGTCTGACATGAACGGTCCCTAGTAAACCCGTGCTGATACTGGGTCATGAGGTTATTCCTCTTCAGATACTCCAGTATAGCATCCCTTAGAATGCCCTCCAGTATTTTACCCACAGTAGAGGTTAAGCTTACTGGCCTATAATTTCCGAGTTCAGTTTTTGTCCCCTTTTTGAATATTGGCACCACATTTGCTATACGCCAGTCCTGTGGCACAGACCCTGTTATTATGGAGTCTTTAAAGATTAAAAATAATGGTCTATCAATGACTGTACTTAATTCCTGCAGTACTCGAGGGTGTATCCCATCCGGGCCCGGAGATTTGTCAATTTTAGTGATTTTTAGACGCCGCCGCACTTCCTGCTGGGTTAAGCAGGTGACATTTAATTGGGAATTTTTATCACTAGACATTTTGTCTGCCATGGGATTTTCTTGTGTAAATACTGATGAAAAAAAGTCATTTAGCATATTGGCTTTTTCCTCATCCTCATCCACCATCTCACCCAGACTATTTTTAAGGGGGCCAACACTATCATTTTTTAGTTTCTTACTATTTATGTAGTTAAAGAATATTTTAGGATTATTTTTACTCTCTCTGGCAATGAGTCTCTCTGTCTCAATCTTTGCTGCCTTGATTTGCTTTTTACAGAATTTATTTAATTTTCTGTATTTATTTAATGCCTCCTCACTACCTACTTTCTTTAATTCTCTAAATGCTTTCTTTTTGTCACTTATTGCGCCCCTTACAGCTCTATTTAGCCATATTGGTTTCCTCCTATTTCTAGTATGTTTATTCCCATACGGTATATACTGTGCACAGGTCCTATCCAGGATGCTAATAAACGTCTCCCATTTTCTTTGTGTATTTTTGTGTCTCAGGATATCGTCCCAGTTAATTGCACCAAGATCCTCTCTCATCCGTTGGAAATTTGCCCTCCTGAAGTTTAGTGTCCTTGTAACCCCTCTACTACACATCTTTTTAAAGGATACTTGAAAACTTATTATTTTGTGATCGCTATTTCCCAAGTGACCCCCAACCCTTATATTTGATATGCGGTCTGGCCTGTTGGTTAATATTAGGTCTAGCAGTGCCCCCCTTCTTGTTGGGTCCTGAACCAGTTGTGAAAGGTAATTGTCTCTCATAATTGTCAAAAACTGATTACCTTTGCGGGAACTGCAGGTTTCTATTCCCCAATCTATTTCAGGGTAGTTGAAGTCCCCCATAATAATGACTTCTCCTTGAGTCGCAGCTTCATCTATTTGCTTTACGAGGATATTCTCCATTGCTTCCATTATTTTTGGAGATTTATAACAAACCCCTATCAGTAATTTATTATTTTTTCCCCCTCCCCTTATCTCCACCCACAGGGATTCTACATTTTCATTAAATTCACCTATATTATCGCGCAGGATGGGTTTTAAGGATGATTTTACATATAGACACACCCCTCCCCCTCGCTTATCTGTACGGTCATTTCTGAACAGGCTGTAGCCCTGCAAGTTAACAGCCCAGTCATGGCTCTCATCCAGCCACGTTTCAGATATCCCCACCATGTCATAATTATGCTCCAACAACATTAGTTCTAATTCGTCCATTTTGTTGGCGAGGCTTCTGGCATTAGTATACATGCACTTTATGTTCCTCTCTGTACTTCTATTTCTTAAATTATTAACTGTTCTGACCCCAACCCCCATGCCACCGCCACCCCCAACTTCCTTATTTGTGCCCAGGTCTCTGTCTGCACTATCTTCCCCTCCTATAAAATGAATACCCTCCCCCCCAATTCCTAGTTTAAACACTCCTCCAACCTTCTAGCCATTCTCTTCCCCAGCACAGCTGCACCCTCCCCATTGAGGTGCAGCCCGTCCCTAGCGTAGAGCCTGTAGCCAACTGAGAAGTCGGCCCAGTTCTGCAGGAACCCAAACCCCTCTTTCCTACACCAATTCTTGAGCCACTTATTAACCTCCCTAATCTCCCGTTGCCTCTCTGGCGTGGCACGTGGTACCGGCAGTATTTCGGAAAATACCACGTTGGAGGTCCTTGCTTTCAGCTTGCAGCCTAATTCCCTGAAATCATCTTTAAGGACCTTCCACCTACCTCTAACTTTGTCATTAGTGCCAATGTGCACCATGACCGCTGGGTCCTCACCAGCCCCTCCCAATAATCTGTCCACCCGATCAGCGATGTGTCGGACTCGAGCGCCAGGTAGGCAGCACACCGTTCGACGATCCCTGTCTTTGTGACAGATTGCCCTATCTGTTCCCCTAATAATTGAGTCCCCCACTACCAGCACCTGTCTGGCCTGCCCTGCTCTCCTATTTCCCTCCTTACTGGAGCAGTCACTCCTCCGGCTTTCAGAGGACATGCCTGGCTGCAGCAGTGCTACCCCTGTACTGGCACCCCCCTCATCTGCCAACTTAGCAAACTTATTGGGGTGTTCCAGATCAGGACTAGCCTCCCTGGCACTCTTCCCTCTACCCCGCTTCCTAACTGTCACCCAGCTTGCTACTTCACCATCCTGCAGCTCCATCCCACCTTCCCCCCCCCTCATCTGTCCCATTGAGCGTCTGCTCCGTGAGCAGAAGACTCCTCTCCATGTTGTCTATGGATCTCAGTGTTGCCAGCTGCACATTTAGAGTCAGAATCTGGGTTTCCAAATGCACAACGTGCTCACATCTCGCACAGCAGTATGCACCCTCGATCGGCTGCTCAAGGACTGCATACATGTGGCAAGATGTGCACTGGATGGCATTAACAATCGTGGAGCACATTTCCTAATGGGGATTGCACCAGACAGAACAGTTCAATTAAAAAAAAAATAAATAAATAAATACAAAGTATTAATAAGAAACAGACAGCAATTCAGTAATTCCTCCCTTGGAAACTCCCTGAATCCAAAGTCACTGAATCACAAGTCACACTTACCGCCGTCCACACTTACGCTCAGGACACACTCAGCTCGCTCACACTCGCTCTGCTGAAGATTTATAGATTTTTTTTTTTTTTCTAGTTCCCCTCAACAGCAATCAACCTTGCTGTTCAAATGCACTTCCAAAAAGGACTTGAGCCCCAAACAGCTGCCCCTTATAAACCCTTAACTATGAGCCCCCACCCTAAGTTAACCCTTATGAATATACCTACCCCCAATTCAGCAACTCACACCAATTCACACAGGTATTTGTTAAAGGCTTTCCAAATACCTCTTCACTGAATCACAAGTCACACTTACCGCCGTCCACACTTACGCTCAGGACACACTCAGCTCGCTCACACTCGCTCTGCTGAAGATTTATAGATTTTTTTTTTTTTCTAGTTCCCCTCAACAGCAATCAACCTTGCTGTTCAAATGCACTTCCAAAAAAAAGCATTTACATCTTTTTTTATATATTTTGCATCTCTTACACAATAAAAACAATTTAATAGAAACAAGAATCAATTTTCCACCACCATCTTCTGAGAGCTACAGCTTTTTTTATTTTTCCGCTAATGGAGCTGTATCGAGGCTTGTTTTCAAACAAAGAAGTTGATATTTGCATAGATTCCATTTTGTTTACATGCAATTTTTTAATCATATTTAGATATATGTATATACTGTAGAGCGTTACTATTTTTAAAAAACTATTTTGTACTTTTTTTTACATTCCCTCTGTAGAATTTTAATGTTTATTAATCTGATCGCCAGTCTAATGCACTGCTATGCGGTAGACCTGTGTTATACGGGGAAAAAAACCTTTTAGACCCTGCATCTGGTTGGTTCTAACAGTCCACCATAGGTGGCAGACAAGGAAGTCATTATTTGACCTCCTTCTGTCATGGCCAATATCAGGTCCACGTGGTCATGTCTCGAGGCTGCTATCAGGTGTGATCCCAACCTTCAAAATGCTGTGATCATTATTTATTGCAGAAATTACAGCGTTAAAAAGCCAAGAGTGGAGCTGGCACTGAGCCTGGCTGTAACAGCCAAAGTTAGGTCCAGCAGGAATTGTGTGGGACAGCTCCTTTGCCTCCATGATTGCTGGCATTACCAGTGCTTTCATGTAAGGAAACACACTACAAAATAATAGAAAATACCAGTATGTTTAATGTTTGGAAGGGGCTACATTTCTTGATTATGATGATTTTTCTCATCTTTCAATGAAAAATGTCTTGCCTGTTTCACAATCCAGGTAGCTCCCCTTCTGTCAAACGTCTTGCTTTCAGAATTTCAGTTCCGTAGCCAAATTAGGACATATGAGTATTGTATTGCCCTCCTTGAGTATATAAACACTTTCAATAAGCTGCTGTTACAACAGTATATAACAATTCACAGTCACACTGACTGACTATGCAGGTCCAGCACCTTCCTATCTCTTGAATCTTTAGATTTTTATTCACATACTGAGACTATCACTCCCATTTTCATTGTCCTTCACCATTAGAGCAGTAGTACAACACCATCATTTTAGGGATTTTTCTTATCCTATGTTTATTGATCTTTGACCTCTTGTCTCTACCCTGTAAAATCCTAAAATGGAGGTACTTGGCCTGCCCTGATTTTCTCTTCATCTGAAGCCAATCAAACACCTATGGGGAAATCTGAAGAAAGAAGGTGACCATCTCTCCATCCAGCATGCCGACTCTAAAAGACGTAATTCATAAAGAATGTTAAAGCAAAATGCTGCAATATGTCACCGACTTTTTCATTCCTTGCCTAGAAGACTTGGAGTTGTCTTTAAAAATCATTGAGGTCATGCAAAATACTAGATATAGTAGTATTCTATGTGGGGTGTATTCATACTGCATCAACTAATTTGCGTTAAACTGAAGATTTTGTAATGAAACTTAATTATTAACCTTACGTTTATGCTTTGGATTAAAAAAAATGTTCTAGGGGGGCGTGGCCTGAACCCCGAGCTGTGCGGATGTGTTCGCGACGAGCTCCTCAGGGCTCACTAAAGTTAACCCCTATGATCACCCATAAACTGCCAGGAACCCCGGAGCTTTGCAGCCCTATTGCCCACACCACTGGGTAATCGTGCCTTAGGGGTCCCGACATCGGCGGATGCTGCAGCGCTCTCACAGAGAGATGCCATTGCCACTCACCGGCTGGAGCGAGGAGCCGGAGAAGGATCGCCGCTCTGACCGAGCGGTCGAAGAGGAGACAGAAGCGCCGACACTGAAGTCAGCGCTACAGACCTGGGCGCAACCTCGGGAAGGACCGAGTGAGTGAGGGAGTGACGGCGGAGCGGGAGGGAGACTGCCTGTAATTGAAGCGGCGGCCATCTTGATC
Organism: Ranitomeya imitator; assembly: GCF_032444005.1. Lineage (NCBI taxonomy): Eukaryota > Metazoa > Chordata > Amphibia > Anura > Dendrobatidae > Ranitomeya > Ranitomeya imitator. The sequence continues at coordinate 1,253,364,831 of NC_091282.1, read as the reverse complement.
CCAGAGCACCAAGGAGACAGGCAGATCACGGCTCTGGGTGCTGGTGTTGCTTCCCCGCTCCCCTCAGACTTAATCAGTCTGCTGCGGTCTTACCTGTCTGGTGTGGAAGACCTGGATTCGCCTTCGGCGGAGCTGTGGGACCTCTGGCGCTCTCTCCTTCTCTGGGGACTCTCTTTTGGCGCCAAATGCCGCCATCTTGCCGTCCAGCAGACCCTGAGGCAATAACCTACCCTTTGCTGAGACATAGCAGCACCATTTCTGCGTGGCACCTGGGAGACATCAGGCCTCATCTCTACCCCGGGTGGAGGTCGCATTGGGGGAGGAAGACCTGCCATGGGGGATAAGGTAGCTTGATGTAGCTGCTCCTGCCTCACATGTTCCCCCGCGACCACTTATAATCTTATAAATGCCACTTATATATATGGGCAAGCCCAAAAAAGCGTGCTGGACAGTCTCTGGATAATAAAGCTCTCACAGAAGACATGGATCGCTTTCTTACTACAAAAAATCTACACTGCAATACCAGATCCATGTCTTCCAAGATCCCTGGGGAATGCTCCTCTTCTCAGGACTCCTTAGCCTCACACAGCTCGCCTGATAGAGCAACGGAAGATGGGGACGATACTCCTGAGTTCTCAGATGACTTAACTATCCACGATCTTGGTAAATGTATCAGAACTCTCCCCACTAAAAATGACCTGGAGACATTCGCTCGCAGAATTGAAAACTCTAAAGGTACCATCACACTAGACGATATCGCTAGCGATCCGTGACGTTGCAGCGTCCTGGCTAGCGATATCGTCCAGTGTGACAGGCAGCAGCGATCAGGCCCCTGCTGTGATGTCGCTGGTCAGAGCAGAAAGTCCAGAACTTTGTTTCGTCGCTGGATCTCCCGCTGACATCGCTGAATCGGCATGTGTGATGCCGATTCAGCGATGTCTTCGCTGGTAACCAGGGTAAACATTGGGTTACTAAGCGCAGGGCCGCGCTTAGTAACCTGATGTTTACCCTGGTTACCATCGTTAAAGTAAAAAAAACAACCACTACATACTTACCTACCGCTGTCTGTCCCCGGCGCTCAGCTTCTCTGCACTCCTCCTGTACTGGCTGTGAGCACAGCGGCCGGAAAGCAGAGCTGTGACGTCACCACTCTGCTTTCCGGCTGACCGGCGCTCACAGTCAGTGCAGAGAAGCACAGCGCCGGGGACAGACAGCGGTAGGTAAGTATGTAGTGGTTGTTTTTTTTACTTTAACGATGGTAACCAGGGTAAACATCGGGTTACTAAACGCGGCCCTGCGCTTAGTAACCCGATGTTTACCCTGGTTACCGGCATCGTTGGTCGCTGGAGAGCTGTCTGTGTGACAGCTCTCCAGCGACCAAACAGCGATGCTGCAGCGATCCGGATCGTTGTCGGTATCGCTGCAGCGTCGCTAAGTATGAAGGTACCTTTATAAGAAGGAACTGCAGGTTCTACAATCAGATTTCACCTCTAGAGTGGAGGATGTGGAGAAATCCCAGGACCTCATCTTGCAGGAACTACAAACCCACAGAGAGGTGATTACAAGCCAAGCTATGAGATTGGTGGACATGGCAACCGGGCTGGAGGATCTGGAGAACCGTAACAGACGAAACAACATCAGAATCCGTGGCCTCCCTGAATCTGTGAGCCCTGCCGAGCTGGACACGACGGTTCAAAAACTATTCCTTGAGGTTTTAAATGACAAGAAGGAGGGTTCCATAGAATTCCACCGGATCCACAGAGCCCTTGGACCTAAACCATCATCAGAACTAAGGCTTAGAGATGTCATCTGCAGAATACACTATTATAAAGTTAAAGAATCCATTATGATTGCAGCCAGACAAAAGGGTACCATTACCTTTCGCGGAGCCCAGATTCTAATACTCTCGGACCTGTCTAGACGGACCTTGCAGCTGAGAAGGGCCCTGAGACCACTTTTATCTCTTCAAAAGGAAAAAGACATTATTTACAAGTGGGGATTTCCATTCCAGCTAATAGCTTTCAAGGAAAGGAAAACAGCAACTTTTCGCAATTTGGGTGACTTGGCCACCTTCTTGGGAACCTTTGAATTACCTTTAACTGATCTCCCTGATTGGCCGAAATCCCCCCAGCTCCCAGACATCCCACCGAGATGGTTGAAGGCACAGCATGCCAAACAACACAAGAAAAATGGTTCCGCTTCTTGCCAGACCTGAGGGGGTTCTCTTTCTCTCCCTCCTGTTCTTAGAGTATAGTAATCTGCATATATACTCCCTGATGAGTTTCCCTAACCCTTGACCCAGTATACGTTGGGTTTGCCCGTGTTTAACAATATGGGCAATTTTCAACCAAGTGGACTTCATGACTTGTGTTAAGGAATAGGAGGTCTAATTACCCCCGCTACAGTTTGCATTTTTAGTTAGATCTTAAAGTTAATTTTAGTGGGGTAAGATGTTGGATAATTTTGATAGACCTTAATTAATGTTTTTTGATGGTCATTACTTGCTTAGGCCGCGGGGGTGGCGGGGGGGCTGGACCTCACCTTCGGCTGTTTTCACCCCAAATGATGTGTCTGGTGGACTCTCGATACACCATCACATCACGATTTCCACTTAAAGATGTATATTCACTATGCACTAAATCTTTCTTTTTTTTCTTCTAAATCTGTTTGTTTTCTGTTCTTTCCCCTGTCCCTTCCCCAATTCCTCTACCTATTCTCAACCCTGGAACTGCATATGAAAATCCGGTTTCCGTTCTCTTATAATCAATCATTCAAACAACACCTTGATTATGGCTGGAGTTAAATTTTGTTCACTTAATGCCAAAGGATTAAACATTCCAGAAAAAAGAAAGCCGATCTTTTACTCCAATCATAAGCAACGTGTGTTAGGAGTTGAGTTTCCTCTGCTGCACAGGGGAAATCTTGATCCGTGTCTGCTGCGGTCTCCCATCCGGTATCGGCCGCAGTGGGCTCTGCTCAGCGGAGACGTCGCTCCCAGCGTCTCGCTGGGGCTGATTCGGTGCATAGGGTCACTACTGCCTTTTCTGGCTTTCCTATGGTACCCTGCACTGATCTGCGGTGAGCGAGCCTCTCTGGGACTAAGTCCTTGTTTACTCACACTGAGCATGCCCAGGGCAGGGTCTCCCATTGGAGGTCGAGGGCCACATGTTCGGTCACATGCTCAGGTGCTGCAGTACATTCCATTGGTCCTTCTGGAAGGTCCTGAAAGGGCAAAACATGCTCAGGTACTGCAGCACTTTCCATTGGTCCTTCTGGAAGGTCCTGAAAGGGCAAAAACTTCAGTAGCAGCTTCCTGTGCTGCAACTATATAAACTGCGCATGACCGCACGGCCATGCGCTAGTATCGTCTTTTGCTATATGCTTTGCGCCAATGTGGTCATGTGTTTGTATGTGTTCAGGGACCCGGCTGAAATAAGCCCCTAGAATGCTGCCACCTCCGGTGAGGAGATTGTGTATAAGTGTGTTCAGGGACCCGGCTGAAATAAGCCCCTAGAATGCTGGCTCCTCCTGCGAGGAGATTGAGTATGCATGCATGACCACTCACTGCTCACATCTGGGTAGTTGGCCTGTGCCTCTGTGAAAGTCTAACAGGGCACAGAGCTCACCTCTTGCGGTTACTCTGTGAGGCTAACAGAGTTAGTATATACCGCCATATAGAGCCGCCATTATTTAGCAGCAGGTACTTTTCTGCACGGTGGATCCCGGGTTGCGAACGCACCAATTCCTTTTAATAAACAATATATTTGGTGCGTTCCGCCAACCCTAACAGTATACTAGCGCCAGGATCTGGCTAAGTAATGGCGGATGAACAGCGATTGCAGGGGTACATCCAGCTGCTGGAGGGCCGGTTGGCGTCTCTTGAGCGTGCAACCTCGGCGGTGGATGTTACCGCAATAGCTGTTCAGGCTGCTAGCGTGGCTGTTCCGACCCTATCTCACCTTCCTTTGCCTGAGAGATACTCCGGGGACAGTAAGTCCTGTAGGGGTTTCGTGAGCCAATGTGGTATACACCTCGAGCTTCTGGCTGCACGTTTCCCTACTGAGCGGGCAAAGGTGGGATTCATAATCTCTCTCCTGTCGGACAGAGCGTTGGAGTGGGCTACGCCGCTGTGGGAGCGCAACGATCATGTGGTGCGGAGTGTTCCTAGGTTTCTGGACACTCTGAAACAGGTCTTTTTAGGACCTCAAGTCACCCATGATACAGCGCTCCAACTGCTGGCTTTGACTCAGGGTTCAACCATGGTCAGCCATTTTGCTGTTCACTTCCGGACATTAGCGTCTGAGTTGGAATGGCCAGATAAAACCCTCATTCCCGTATTTTGGAGGGGGCTGGCTGACCATGTGAAGGACGCTTTGGCCACTAGGGAGATTCCCGCCACACTGGAGGAGCTCATAGCCGTATCTACTCGTATTGACCTCCGTTTTAACGAGCGGAGGTTGGAGCGAGCCCAGTGTAGGCAGAGGTTTCGGCTGGCTCCCACCTTCGCCAAACCTTTGGAATCTCCAGTCCAGGCATCCGAGTCACATGAGGCCTTAGAGGTGACACGAGCGGGATCCAAGTCTCAGTCTGCCCGTGCACCTAAGGTCCGTCATGTTTGCCAGCAGTCAGGACATCTTGCCTCCAAGGGTCCTCAGCGGTCGGCTAAACGTCAGCGTCTAGTGGCAGTTGGAGGAGGTACACTAGACACGGCGACGTTTGCCTCAAAGTTGTCCTTCAAGGGGACAATTACCATAGGCCCATCCACTCTTATGGTCGAGCTATGCGTGGATTCTGGGGCAGAGGGTAACTTTATGTCTTCCGCTTTTGCCCAGCGTCACGCAATATCCTTGGTGATGCTCGCCAAGCTGGTAACCGTTCGAGTGGTAAATGGGTCAACACTACCTTCACAGATTACCCACCAAACCATTCCTTTCACGCTATCTGTGTCTCCATCACATCAGGAGATAATCTCCCTATTAGTCATTCCTGAGGGAATTGATGAGGTCCTGTTGGGAATACCATGGCTTCGCTACCATTCTCCTCATATTGAGTGGTCCTCTGGGAGAATTTTGGGTTGGAGTAAATCTTGCGAGGGTAGATGTCTGAGGGAGTGCGTTCAGGTTGCTACTACACAGGTACCCGCAGATCTTTCCTCTCTCCCCAAGCACTATTGGCCCTATGCAGACGTGTTCTCCAAAAGAGCTGCGGAGACCCTTCCGCCTCACCGCCCCTATGACTGTCCTATTGACCTCTTGCCTGGTGCTGAGCCTCCCCGGGGTCGAGTCTATCCATTATCTCTCCCGGAGATGGAGGCAATGTCCCAGTACATCCAGGAGAATCTGGCAAGAGGATTCATTAGGAAGTCAGTGTCACCGGCAGGGGCAGGGTTCTTCTTCGTACAGAAGAAGACTGGATACTTACGTCCATGCATAGACTACAGGGGTCTTAATGCCATCACCGTTAAGAACAAGTACCCACTACCCCTGATATCTGAGCTGTTTGATAGACTACGGGGAGCGAGGGTATTTACAAAGTTAGATCTGCGGGGTGCTTACAACCTGATTCGCATCCGTGAGGGGGATGAATGGAAGACGGCTTTTAACACCAGGAATGGGCACTATGAATATCTGGTGATGCCCTTCGGGCTCTGTAATGCCCCAGCCGTTTTCCAAGACTTTGTGAACGACATCTTCCGGGATATGCTCACCACCTCGGTCGTAGTCTATCTGGATGATATTCTCATCTTCTCTCCAGATATTGACTCCCATCGGAGAGATGTTCGCAAAGTCTTCGACCTCTTACGGGCAAACTCCCTCTACGCCAAGTTGGAGAAGTGTGTGTTTGAGCAGGAGTCCTTGCCTTTCCTTGGTTATATCATCTCTGCCCAGGGTTTGGCTATGGATCCTGCCAAGCTACAGGCTGTAATGGACTCGCAAGAACCCCATTCTCTTAAAGCGGTGCAGCGCTTTATGGGGTTCATTAATTACTATCGCCAGTTCATTCCACACTTCTCAACTTTGGTAGCTCCCTTGGTTGCCCTCACCAAGAAGGGAGCAAATCCCAAGTTGTGGTCAGAGGAGGTCTCCAAAGCCTTTCTCTCGATCAAGTCACACTTCGCTAGCGCTCCCATCCTACATCGCCCCGATGTTGATAAGCCATTTATCTTGGAGGTGGATGCCTCATCCTTTGGTGCTGGAACAGTCCTTTTCCAAAAGGATGCTCAAGGTCGGAAGCATCCTTGCTTCTTCTTCTCCAAGACCTTCACACCAGCGGAGAGGAATTATTCCATCGGGGACAGGGAGTTGCTGGCCATGAAGTTGGCTTTTTCGGAGTGGAGACATCTCTTGGAGGGAGCTCGCTTTCCCTTCCAAGTCTTCACTGACCACAAGAACTTGGTGTATCTTCAAACGGCCCAGCGGCTGAATTCTCGCCAGGCTAGATGGTCCCTGTTCTTCTCCCGGTTCCATTTTACTCTTCATTTCCTCTCTGGGGAGAAGAACGTTCGTGCTGACGCTCTCTCCCGCTCCGTTGTGTCATCGGAGGAGGAGGAGGAGGAGCCTCGGCTTATTGTCCCTTCTGAGAGCCTGAGAACTGTAGCTCCAGTTTCGCTAGAGTCTGTGCCCCCGGGCAAGACTTTCGTACCAGCTAACTTGCGACCGGAGGTTCTCTCTTGGGCTCACTCCTCCAGAGTGGGTGGGCATTTTGGGACCAAGAGGACATCTGAGCTTCTGGCGAGAACATACTGGTGGCCGCATATGGCCCGAGATGTCAAGGACTATATTCAGGCGTGCGTTTCTTGCGCCCAGAATCGGTCTCCTCAGCAACGGCCTGCTGGGTTGATTTACCCTCTACCGGTGGCAGACAGGCCCTGGGAGATGGTCGGGATGGACTTTGTGGTGGGTCTACCCAAGTCGCATGGCTGCTCGATTATTTGGGTTGTCACCGACCACTTCTCCAAGATGGTGCATTTGGTGCCGCTTCCTCGGTTACCCTCAGCATGGGCCTTGGCGGTGTTGTTCATTAAACACGTTTTCCGTTTGCATGGTATGCCTGATAAGATTGTCAGCGATCGGGGTCCCCAGTTCGCATCTCGGTTTTGGAGAGAGCTCTGCCGTTTACTCAGCATAGAGTTAAACCTCTCCTCTGCATACCATCCCGAGACGAATGGGTTGGTGGAGAGAACCAACCAGACTCTGGTGACATATTTGCGACATTTCGTCTCTGCTAGGCAGGATGACTGGGCATCTTTGCTACCTTGGGCGGAATTTGCCCTGAACAACGCCGTAGCCGATTCCACTGGTCAAACTCCTTTTCTCCTTAATTACGGCCAGCATCCACGTGTCCCTGTGCCCATGCCCGTGTCATCCACCGATTCTAGGGTGGCAGACTGGGCGGTGGAGGCACGTGACATCTGGGACCGCACACAGGATGCCATCCGGGCCTCCAAGGAGAGAATGAGGGTTTCGGCTGATACACACCGGCGCCCCGCTCCGGTCTTTGCTCCTGGCGACTTAGTGTGGCTCTCCGCCCGTAACATCAGGCTGCGAGTTGAGTCCACTAAGTTTGCTCCTCGCTACATTGGCCCGTTTAAGGTTCTGGAACAGGTCAACCCTGTGGTCTACCGTTTGGCTATTCCTCCACACCTTGGTATCACCGATACTTTCCACGTTTCCCTCTTAAAGCCCGTTCATTTGTCCCGGTTTTCCGAGTCATCTGCTGGGACATCGGGTTCATCCACGGATGAGTTTGAGGTGAATGCTATTGTGGGGTGCAAGGTGGTACGTGGCAAGAAATTTTATCTGGTGGACTGGAAGGGTCACGGCCCAGAGGATAGAACCTGGGAGCCTGTGGAGCACATTCGGGCTCCGCTGCTTATCGCAGCTTTTGAGCTTAGTGAGGCTCAAGGAGGGGGGGGCCCTAGGAGGGGGGGGTAATGTTAGGAGTTGAGTTTCCTCTGCTGCACAGGGGGAATCTCGATCCGTGTCTGCTGCGGTCTCCCATTCGGTATCGGCCGCAGTGGGCTCTGCTCAGCGGAGACGTCGCTCCCAGCGTCTCGCTGGGGCTGATTCGGTGCATAGGGTCACTACTGCCTTTTCTGGCTTTCCTATGGTACCCTGCACTGATCTGCGGTGAGCGAGCCTCTCTGGGACTAAGTCCTTGTTTACTCACACTGAGCATGCCCAGGGCAGGGTCTCCCATTGGAGGTCGAGGGCCACATGTTCGGTCACATGCTCAGGTGCTGCAGTACATTCCATTGGTCCTTCTGGAAGGTCCTGAAAGGGCAAAACATGCTCAGGTACTGCAGCACTTTCCATTGGTCCTTCTAGAAGGTCCTGAAAGGGCAAAAACTTCAGTAGCAGCTTCCTGGGCTGCAACTATATAAACTGCGCATGACCGCACGGCCATGCGCTAGTATCGTCTTTTGCTATATGCTTTGCGCCAATGTGGTCATGTGTTTGTATGTGTTCAGGGACCCGGCTGAAATAAGCCCCTAGAATGCTGGCACCTCCGGCGAGGAGATTGTGTATAAGTGTGTTCAGGGACCCGGCTGAAATAAGCCCCTAGAATGCTGGCTCCTCCGGCGAGGAGATTGAGTATGCATGAATGACCACTCACTGCTCACATCTGGGTAGTTGGCCTGTGCCTCTGTGAAAGTCTAACAGGGCACAGAGCTCACCTCTCGCGGTTACTCTGTGAGGCTAACAGAGTTAGTATATACCGCCATATAGAGCCGCCATTATTTAGCAGCAGGTACTTTCCTGCACGGTGGATCCCGGGTTGCGAACGCACCAATTCCTTTTAATAAACAATATATTTGGTGCGTTCCGCCAACCCTAACAACGTGTCCTAGTCTTGCTACTTCAGGAGACTCACTTTAAAACTGGAGTGACCCCTGATTGTACATCTTTTTACTACCCGAAGTGGTACCATAGCACAAACCCTCACGCCAAGTCCAAGGGAGTTTCAGTGGGTTTTTATAAGTCCTTTCTCCCAGAGGTCCTTGACTCGGTGATTGATACGGAGGGGAGATTTATTTTCTTGAAGTTGGCTTGGAGATCTCGTGAACTAATTTTGGCGAATGTCTATTTCCCTAACCAGGATCAGCAGAAATTTGGCTATTCGTGCAAAAAGCTTCTGGAGAAGTTTGCGGGTGACTCGCCGATTATTCTTGGAGGTGACCTTAACCTTCCAATGAATCCTCTAGTCGATGTGTCAACGGGTAAGTCCTCTTACTCCCTGTCCTCTATTAAAAAAGTAAGAAAGCAGATGAGTGATCTCCGCCTGGTTGACGTGTGGAGGGCTCTCCATCCAGATGAGAGGGATTATAGCTTTTATTCACGGGTACATTCCACTTATAGTAGGATTGACTATTTTTTTGTGTCCCACTCCTTACTAGACCTTGGGGTGGGGGCGGAGGTGGGGTCGGTGTTGTGGTCTGACCACGCTCCCATTTATTTCTCAATACAATTAGATCCCTCTGTGAAATCTAAGTTTTCTTGGCGACTAAACGAGAATTTATTACAAGACCCGATATGCGTTTCAGAGATTAAACGATCTATCGAGGGTTTCATGGTGGACCATGCTGTGGACCCCACGTCTCCTTCAATAAAATGGCAGGCCCTGAAGAGTGTCCTGAGGGGTGTCCTTATCTCACAGGGTGCCCGCCTTAAGAAGATTAGCATTGCAAAAATAGCTGACCTCTCCTCCCAGATTTCTAAACTCGAGACAAAGCATAAACAGGACCTCTCCCCGCTCACCCTGTCCAATCTATCTACAGCTAGACAAAATTTACTCACGATATTAGATCAGAAATCCCACTGCCTTAGGGAGAGAACTAAGAGCCGTTTCTACCACCTAAGTAATAAAAGTGGCAAATTTCTGGCGAGGGCTCTACACCCACGGGGTCCGCAAACATTTATACCCTCCATAAGAAATGCCAAAGGCACACTTGCCCTTAGTACACGGGACATATTATCCAGCTTTTACGACTACTATAATTCCCTATATAACATAAAGAGTCACTACAGGGATCTTCCAGCCCACTCACTCCACGATAAAATCAAAACTTATATACAACTAACCAAGTTGCCCGCTGTTCCAGAGGAGAGACTGGCGAGTCTGGAGGAGGACTTCTCTTTGGAGGAGGTTACCTCTGTAATTGGGGACCTGAAGCTGGGCAAGAGTCCTGGCCCCGATGGCTACATGGTGGGATTTTACAAACAGTTCATGGATCTGTTGGGCACTCCATTCCTAGCCACGTGTAATTTTGTGGCATCGGGGGGATCCTTCCCTCCACAAGCTCTAGCAGCCCATATAACGGTTATCCCAAAGCCAGAGAAGGATCCCTCGCTCTGTAGCAGTTATCGCCCTATCTCACTCATCAATATTGATGTTAAAATTTATGCCAAAATGATTGCTAAAAGATTGGGGGGTCTCTTGCCCCACCTGACTAATCAGGACCAGGGAGGGAGGCAAGGGACAACACCATAAGAGCTATCTCCCTGATAGACAGAGCAAACAGGATGGGGGATCCCATGTGTATATTCTCAGTCGATGCTGAAAAGGCTTTCGATAGGGTGGGATGGGAGTTCTTGTACCAAACTCTGGAGGGTATCGGATTAAGAACGAAAACTCCGAGGAGTATTATGGCCCTTTATGAATCTCCCTCTGCACAGATTAAAGTCAATGGCTCTTTGTCAGATCCCTTGCTTATACGAAACGGCACAAGACAGGGGTGTCCTCTCTCTCCCTTGCTATATGTATTGACTATGGAACACTTGGCCAACGCGATCCGTAACAACCCTTCTATAAAAGGGGTGAAGATCCTTTCAGAAGAGCACAAGTTGGCACTTTTTGCTGATGACGTGCTCATGTTTATTACCTCCCCCATAACCACTTTGCCCAATATTCTATCGGAACTGAATCGCTTTGGTCAACTGAGTAATTTTAAAATTAACTCTCATAAATCCGAAATATTAAATGTATCTTTGCCACCCTCTCTTGCTTTCCAGCTATACTCTTTTCCGTTTAAATAGCGTGCGGATTCCCTTAGATACCTGGGCATAAACCTAACTTCGAAAACGTCACAGTTATACGAGGCCAATCATAAAATAGCCCTTCGCAGAGTAGAACTTGATCTGGAGAGATGGAATAAATTGCATATATCCTGGCTTGGGAGGATCAACACTATAAAAATGGACTTACTACCACGTCTCCTTTATTTTTTTCAGACTATTCCACTGGTCTTACCCGCTTCCTTTTTCTCCAGACTCAAGACAATAATTACAAGATATGTGTGGTTGGGTAGAAGCCCTTGCTTGTCGTATTAACTATTAAGCAGACCTAAACAAAAGGGAGGATTGAGTCTTCCCAACTTTCTACTCTACAATTATGCCTCTCTCGGAACCTGCCTCTTAGATCTTTATCATCAGATTCATAAAAAAAATGGGTGGATTTAGAATCAGAAATACTAACTAATAATCCCAAGGCAAACATTTGGCGGATTGGAGATGCGAAGGATCAGAGGGAGGGCCTGCCCTATATCACAAGAAACTTGACCCTTTTTGTTAAACATAACAATCAAAAGCTAAATATCTCATCCGTACCGGACCCCTTGACCATGATTTTTGACAATCCAGACTTTCCAGCAGGCCTGGATAAAGTTATGTTCCTACATAAACACAGGGATAGCCATCCAATGGTATATGACTACATAACCCAATCTGCTATTAAATCCTTTTTTGGAGTGATGGGACCTTCCCCCGGCTCGTGGCTCTTTTATGAACAAATTAGAAGGTATATAACTAAAATATCCAAAGAGGTAGATTTGTTTAGACCTCTTACTCCCTTGAGTTTGCTTGCCTGGATGGAGACCCTCCGACACATATGGTATCACTCCTCTATAAAATGTTTCAGAAGCACCGGATGTCTACATCTGAGCCTCCGGCTTTCTTCTCGAGATGGGAAAACGATTTGCATAAACCATTAACATTGGAGGACAGGGATTAGAGTCTGCTCCTCACGTTTTGATCTTCATTATGTGCAGACTTCCAAGAGAGGAGTTATAAACTGTTGACTCGATGGTATAGATGCCCAGACAGTATTCACATTATGTTTCCCTCTACCCCAGACACGTGTTGAAGCTGTTGGAGAGAGAGGGGTTCGTATGCACATATCTGGTGGTCCTGTCCACCCATTAGGGGGTTCTGGGAGGCTGTTTTTTTTCTGTTCAACAAATTATCCATTCATAAGGTCCGTCCTGCGATGGAGGTGGCTCTGCTGTCTATCTGTGATCTCTCTATAGCCAAATTTAAGAAAAGCCTTCTTAGACATTTTTTGACAGCTGCACGCAATCTAATACCTTGTTATTGGAAACAATCAAATTCCCCTTCAAAATCTGAATTTGTAGCAGAATTAAACCACCTCCTTCGTATGGAATAGTTGGTTGGTCAGGATACCGGAACCTCGGATAAAGTTTTAAAAGTCTGGACCCCCTGGATAGTGTTCAGGGAGACTGAGGAGCTTAATGCCTGGCTTGGTTGACCTACTAAGGTGCTATCGGTTTTCTTATGTATGTTTGTTTCAGGTAGTGGAACACACTTAAATGCTAACTAGCAACGGAGTTGGACGAGACACCGGAAAGCTTTTTTGCCACCCCTTCTTCTCTCTCCTTCCCTTTCTTTAAACTAATTTTCTACTTCCTATATCTACTATATAAAACTGAATGTGTGTGTGTGTGTGTGTGTGTAAGTGTATGTGTGTGTGTATGTCCGGGATTGGCATCTGCACCGTCGCAGCTACAGCCACAAAATTTTGATATATGCTATATACAGGGGAGATGACACACAGATATATACTATATACAGGAGGAGATGACATATACAGGAGGAGATGACACACAGGTATAGACTATATACAGGAGCAGATTACCTACAGGTATATACTATATACAGGAGGAGATGACATACAGGTATATGCTGTATATAGAAGATGACATACAGTTATATACTATATACAGGAGGAGATGACACATAGATATATACTATATACAGGGGAGATGACACACAGGTATATACTATATACAGGAGGAGATGACATACAGGTATATACTATATATAGAAGGAGATGACATACAGGTATATACTATATATAGAAGGAGATGACATACAGGTATATACTATATATAGGAGGAGATGACATACAGGTATATACTATATATAGGAGGAGATTACATACAGGTATATACTATATACAGGGGAGATGACACACAGCAGGTATATACTATATATACAGGGGAGATGACATACAGGTATATACTATATACAGGAGATGACATACAGGTGTATACTATATATAAGGGAGATGACAAACATGTATATACTTAGGTGAAAATGAGAGGTGTGAGGTGCAAATGAAAAGGTGTGAGTGCAAAATGAGAGGAGTGAGGGAAAATAGTGTAGTGATCGGAAAATGACAGATGTGAGGCCGAAATAACAAGTGTTAGGCGGGAATGAGAGGAGTGAGGGAGAAAATGAGAGGTGTGAGGGAGAAAATGAGAGATGTGAGGGGGAAAATTAAAGATGTGATTGGGAAAATGAGAGGCGTGATGGGAAAATAAGAGAAGTGACGTGCTATAACTAACCACAGATATTTACTATGCCCAGGCAACGCTGGGCTCTTCAGCTAGTTAATTATAATGTTGGTTTAATTTGCACCAAAGTTCATATAAAGAGACATCCTGGTTATTCTTATCCCAGCATTAACTAACCTTAATCAACAGAGCGGGTCCTGGAGAATTAGACTTATAGTGGTCAGGTCTATCATTGCCAAAAGCAATAGACCACTTCATAGTCGACGGGAAGACTGTTATGAACAGGTGATTCAGAACCACAATGGACCTAGTGGTTAAGAGCACACAAAGTGACCTGATAGTTACTAACATAGGACGAGCTCTGAGACGTGGAAACTCTGCTGACCACAATCCCTAATCCTATCATACCACACTAGAGGTAGCCGTGGATTGCGCCTAACGCTCCCTATGCAACTCGGCACATCCTGAGAAACTAGCTAGCCCTGAAGATAGAAAAATAAGCCTACCTTGCCTCAGAGAAATTCCCCAAAGGAAAAGGCAGCCCCCCACATATAATGACTGTGAGTTAAGATGAAAATACAAACACAGAGATGAAATAGATTTTAGCAAAGTGAGGCCCGACTTACTGAATAGACCGAGGATAGAAAAGATAGCTTTGCGGTCAACACAAAAACCTACAAACAACCACGCAGAGGGGCAAAAAGACCCTCCGCACCGACTAACGGTACGGAGGTGCTTCCTCTGCGTCTCAGAGCTTCCAGCAAGCAAGAAAAACCAATATAGCAAGCTGGACAGAAAATATAGCAAACAAAAGTAACACAAGCAAAACTTAGCTTATGCAGAGCAGACAGGCCACAAGAACGATCCAGGAGAAAGCAAGACCAATACTGGAACATTGACTGGAGGCAAGGAACAAAGAACTAGGTGGAGTTAAATAGAGCAGCACCTAACGACTTAACCTCGTCACCTGAGGAAGGAAACTCAGAAGCCGCAGCCCCACTCACATCCACCAGAGGAAGCTCATAGACAGAACCAGCCGAAGTACCACTCATGACCACAGGAGGGAGCTTGACAACAGAATTCACAACAGTACCCCCCCCTTGAGGAGGGGTCACTGAACCCTCACCAGAGCCCCCAGGACGACCAGGATGAGCCAAATGAAAGGCACAAACCAGATCGGCAGCATGAACATCAGAGGCAAGGACCCAGGAATCATCTTCCTGACCATAACCCTTCCACTTATCCAGGTACTGGAGTTTCCGTCTCGAAATACGAGAATCCAAAATCTTCTCCACTATATACTCCAACTCCCCCTCAACCAAAACCGGGGCAGGAGGATCAACGGATGGAAACACAGGTGCCACGTATCTCCGCAACAATGGCCTATGGAATACGTTATAGATGGAAAAAGAAGCTGGAAGGGTCAAACGAAAAGACACATGATTTAGAACCTCAGAAATCCTATACGGACCAATGAAACGAGGCTTAAACTTAGGAGAGGAAACTTTCATAGGAATATAATGAGATGACAACCAAACCAAATCCCCAACACGAAGTCGAGGACCCACACAGCGCCTGCGGTTAGCGAAACGCTGAGCCTTCTCCTGAGACAATGTCAAATTGTCCACCACATGAGTCCAAATCTGCTGCAACCTATCCACCACAGAATCCACACCAGGACAGTCAGAAGACTCAACCTGCCCTGAAGAGAAACGAGGATGGAAACCAGAATTGCAGAAAAACGGCGAAACCAAAGTAGCCGAGCTGGCCCGATTATTAAGGGCGAACTCAGCCAAAAGCAAAAAGGACACCCAATCATCCTGATCGGCAGAAACAAAACATCTCAGATATGTTTTCAAGGTCTGATTGGTTCGTTCAGTCTGGCCACTTGTCTGAGGATGGAAAGCCGAGGAAAAAGACAAATCAATGCCCATCCTAGCACAAAAGGCTCGCCAAAACCTCGAAACAAACTGGGAACCTCTGTCAGAAACGATGTTCTCCGGAATGCCATGTAAACGGACCACATGCTGGAAGAACAATGGCACCAAATCAGAGGAGGAAGGCAATTTAGACAAGGGTACCAAATGGACCATCTTAGAGAAGCGATCACAAACAACCCAAATCACCGACATTTTTTGAGAGACGGGGAGATCCGAAATAAAATCCATAGAGATATGTGTACAGGGCCTCTTCGGGACTGGCAAGGGCAAAAGCAACCCACTGGCACGAGAACAGCAGAGCTTAGCCCGAGCACAAATCCCACAGGACTGCACAAACGAACGCACATCCCGCGATAGTGACGGCCACCAAAAGGATCTCGCCACCAAATCTCTGGTACCAAAGATTCCAGGATGACCAGCCAACACCGAACAATGAACCTCAGAGATAACTCTACTCGTCCATTTATCAGGGACAAACAGTTTCTCCGCTGGGCAACGGTCAGGTCTATAAACCTGAAATTTTTGCAGCACCCGCCGCAAATCAGGGGAGATGGCAGACAAAATTACCCCCTCTTTGAGAATACCCGCCGGCTCAGACAAACCCGGAGAGTCGGGCACAAAACTCCTAGACAGGGCATCTGCCTTCACATTTTTAGAGCCCGGAAGGTACGAAACCACAAAGTCAAAACGGGAGAAAAACAGCGACCAACGAGCCTATCTAGGATTCAACCGTTTGGCAGACTCGAGATAAGTCAAGTTCTTGTGATCAGTCAAGAACACGCGATGCTTAGTTCCTTCAAGCTAATGATGCCACTCCTCGAATGCCCACTTCATGGCCAGCAACTCTCGATTGCCAACATCATAATTACGCTCAGCAGGCGAAAACTTCCTGGAAAAGAAGGCGCATGGTTTCATCACCGAGCCATCAGAACTTCTTTGCGACAAAACAGCCCCTGCTCCAATCTCAGAAGCATCAACCTCGACCTGGAACGGGAGCGAAACATCTGGTTGGTACAACACAGGGGCAGAAGAAAAACGACGCTTCAACTCTTGAAAAGCTTCCACAGCAGCAGAAGACCAATTGACCACATCAGCACCCTTCTTGGTTAACTCAGTCAATGGTTTAGCAATACTAGAAAAGGTATTGATGAAGTGACGATAAAAATTAGCAAAGCCCAGGAACTTTTGCAGACTCTTCAGAGATGTCGGCTGAGTCCAATCATAAATAGCCTGAACTTTAACAGGGTCCATCTCGATAGTAGAAGGGGAAAAAATGAACCCCAAAAATTAAACCTTCTGAACACCAAAGAGACACTTTGACCCCTTCACAAACAAAGAATTCGCACGCAGAACCTGGAACACCATTCTGACCTGCTTCACGTGAGACTCCCAATCATCCGAGAAGACCAAAATATCATCCAAGTATACAATCAGGAATTTATCCAGGTACTCTCGCAAGATGTCATGCATAAAGGACTGAAACACTGATGGAGCATTCGAAAGCCCGAATGGCATAACCAGGTACTCAAAATGGCCCTCGGGCGTATTAAATGCTGTTTTCCATTCATCGCCCTGTTTAATACGCACAAGATTATACGCACCACGAAGATCTATCTTGGTGAACCAACTAGCCCCCTTAATCCGAGCAAACAAATCAGACATCAGCGGCAAGGGGTACTGAAATTTGACCGTGATTTTACTTAGAAGGCGGTAATCAATACAAGGTCTCAGCGAACCATCCTTCTTGGCCACAAAAAAGAACCCTGCTCCCAATGGCGACGACGACGGGCGAATATGACCCTTCTCCAAGGATTCCTTTACGTAACTCCGCATAGCGGCGTGTTCAGGCACAGACAAATTAAACAGTCGACCTTTAGGAAATTTACTACCAGGAATCAAATTGATAGCACAATCACAATCCCTATGCGGAGGTAAGGCACTGGACTTGGGCTCATCAAATACATCCCGGTAATGCGACAAGAACTCTGGGACCTCAGAAGGGGTGGATGATGAAATAGACAGAAAAGGAACATTACCATGTACCCCCTGACAACCCCAGCTGGCCACAAACATTGATTTCCAATTTAATACTGGGTTATGGACTTGTAGCCATGGCAACCCCAACACGACCACATCATGCAAGTTATGCAACACCAAAAAGCGAATATCCTCCTGATGCGCAGGAGCCATGCACATGGTCAGCTGGGTCCAGTACTGAGGCTTATTCTTGGCCAAAGGCGTAGCATCAATTCCTCTCAATGGAATAGGATACTGCAAGGGCTCCAAGAAAAACCCACAGCGTCTAGCATACTCCAAGTCCATCAAATTCAGGGCAGCGCCAGAATCCACAAATGCCATGACAGAATACGATGACAAAGAGCAGATCAAAGTAACGGACAAAAGAAATTTCGACTGTACCGTACCAATGGTGGCAGACCTAGCGAACCGCTTAGTGCGCTTAGGACAATCGGAGATAGCATGAGTGGAATCACCACAGTAAAAACACAGCCCATTCTGACGTCTGTGTTCTTGCCGTTCAGCTCTGGTCAAAGTCCTATCACATTGCATAGGCTCAGGTCCATGCTCTGATAGTACCGCCAAATGGTGCACAGTTTTACGCTCACGCAAGCGTCGACCGATCTGAATGGCCAAAGACATAGACTCATTCAGACCAGCAGGCATAGGAAATCCCACCATGACATCCTTAAGGGCTTCAGAGAGACCTTTTCTGAAAATTGCTGCCAGCGCACATTCATTCCATTTAGTGAGCACAGACCACTTCCTAAACTTCTGACAATATATCTCTACCTCATCCTGACCCTGAGACAGAGCCAGCAAATTTTTCTCTGCCTGATCCACTGAATTAGGTTCATCATACAGCAATCCGAGTGCCAGAAAAAACGAAACAATATTACATAATGCAGGATCTCCTGGCGCAAGGGAAAATGCCCAGTCTTGAGGGTCGCCACGTAATAAAGAAATAATGATCTTAACTTGTTGAACTGGGTCACCAGAGGAGCGGGGTTTCAAAGCCAGAAACAGTTTACAATTATTCTTAAAACTCAGAAACTTAGCTCTATCTCCAGAAAACAAATCAGGAATAGGAATTCTTGGCTCTAACATAGAATTCTGAACCACAAAGTCTTGAATATTTTGTACTCCTGCAGTGAGATGATCCACACAAGAAGACAGATCTTTAATGTCCATCACTACACCTGTGTCCTGAACCACCCAAATGTCTAGGGGAAAAGAAAGACAAAACACAGTACAGAGAAAAAAAAATGGTCTCAGAACTTCTCTTTTCCCTCTATTGAGAAGCATTAGTACTTTGGGCCTCCAGTACTGTTATGAACAGGTGATTCAGAACCACAATGGACCTAGTGGTTAAGAGCACACAAAGTGACCTGATAGTTACTAACATAGGACGAGCTCTGAGACGTGGGAACTCTGCTGACCGCAATCTCTAATCCTATCATACCACACTAGAGGTAGCCGTGGATTGCGCCTAACGCTCCCTATGCAACTCGGCACAGCCTGAGAAACTAGCTAGCCCTGAAGATAGAAAAATAAGCCTACCTTGCCTCAGAGAAATTCCCCAAAGGAAAAGGCAGCCCCCCACATATAATGACTGTGAGTTAAGATGAAAATACAAACACAGAGATGAAATAGATTTTAGCAAAGTGAGGCCCGACTTACTGAATAGACCGAGGATAGGAAAGATAGCTTTGCGGTCAACACAAAAACCTACAAACAACCACGCAGAGGGGCAAAAAGACCCTCCGCACCGACTAACGGTACAGAGGTGCTTCCTCTGCGTCTCAGAGCTTCCAGCAAGCAAGAAAAAACAATATAGCAAGCTGGACAGAAAATATAGCAAACAAAAGTAACACAAGCAAAACTTAGCTTATGCAGAGCAGACAGGCCACAAGAACGATCCAGGAGAAAGCAAGACCAATACTGGAACATTGACTGGAGGCCAGGAACAAAGAACTAGGTGGAGTTAAATAGAGCAGCACCTAACGACTTAACCTCGTCACCTGAGGAAGGAAACTCAGAAGCCGCAGCCCCACTCACATCCACCAGAGGAAGCTCATAGACAGAACCAGCCGAAGTACCACTCATGACCACAGGAGGGAGCTTGACCACAGAATTCACAACAGAAGACGTCCCTGGGCCTGATTCCTAGAATGTGATCACTGTTCACGGAATCTCCTCTGAAAAGTCTCTAAAATAGCACTCTATATACCCAAGGAGACAAAGAAGCCTTTTTACAGGCTGATTTTGAATGCTTTATTATTTTTCTTCTGTATCACAGTACTTGACTGTGTTGGGAGTACCTGATATGTTTCTGATTGTTATTACTTTACCTTGCAAAGTTTTGTTACATGCAACTTCTTTTAATAAACTTTATTCACACAAAAAAAATGTTCTAGGAAAAAATCTTGTCAAAATTTGAAAATTGTTCTTGTATTCATTGAGATATTAATTAAAATCTTATTTTTCAAAGGGGGTCTTGCACTTGTACGGAAGCAAACTATATCCTAAGGATCAGAAATATTGACCCACTTTTTCTCCAAAATATACACTGTAAAGTATTTCTTGGATATAGAACTAATTTAAAAAAATAATATACGTCTATGATGAAATAACAGATTTAGGATTATGAAGACCACATCTGTAATTATCACATGTTCCGCAACCACTGGTGGAAAGATTTAGGGGCCAACGTATTTGTGCCATGATACTTTAGCCAAAGCTTACATCTCTATGCGCTAAGAAGGTCCTTTCTCTTTTCTGGATCGGCTTCAACTTTTTATCCATATATAATATTAATAGGTATTTTCTGTAACAGATTACTTGACTCTAATTCACACTATCTTGTGTTGAAAAAGTATTCTTGATTTTTATTATTGAACCTTTACATTTGCATTTCTCATTAAAATTATTAGTAATTAAGTGCTGTATTCTGATCTTTGAATCTGCTTTCGTTTTATGGATTATCCAGCTAGTCATTTCTAGCTGGCCTCTAGCTATGGATGCAATATCTCATCAATATTTTCACATCCATATTTATCAGCTAAAGTTTCTGAACACGACATCCTCACCCCCACAAAGTCAACTACCAGAGAGAGGATGACAGGTTTTGTATGACAGCATTTACAATGCAGTGCAGTGATGAATGAATATGCTGGGAAAGCGTCTTATCCGAGCACGCTCGGGTGTTATCACAGCATCAGGGAGCGCGCGTATATAATGTTCGAGTCCCTGCAACTGCATGATTTGCTAATGATAGACAGCATCAACACATGTGGGGATTCCCTAACAAACTGGCAAACCCCACAAGTATTCAGGTTGTCTAACAGCACAAATAATGTAGACGCATGGATTCGAACATACTATAAGAGCACTCCGAGATGCTCGGATAACACCTGAGCGTGCTCGGATAAGACGTTATCTCAGTATGTTTTTAATCACTAGTGCAGAGTAGAATTTCCAATTAGCGGTATTCTATGTAAATTTCTGATGACCTTAATATTAAAGGGAACCTGTCACCATGTTGTTCCCATATAATGTACTAGCTATTGTATTGTGAATTCTGCTCTTGGGCTCCCTCCGGTGGTTATGAGTGGTAGTGCTGCTGTCTTTGGATCGCAGCATTTATCAGGTGTATCCATTTTTTGCAATTTGGGCTGGGCTATTTAGTCCTGCTTTATCCTTTAGTCAGTGCCAGTTGTCCATTGTTTTTGGAGGATTCGCATCCATACCTGGTCTCTCCTGTTTTGCTGTTCATTTCAACAAAGATAAGTTCTGGCTTTGTTTTTGCTGTCCACCTGCTGTGGACCTTATAGTTCTGTGCATTTTCATGTTTTGTCTTGTCCAGCTTTGTCTGTGAAGGATTTTTTGCAGCCAAGCTGTGTCTCTGGAGATGCAGATATACTCTCCATGTCTTTAGTCAGATGTGGTGATTTGTATTTTCTGTGGTGGATATTTTCTAGTGTTTTAATACTGACCGCATAGTACTCTGTCCTATTCTTTCTTTTTAGCTAGTATGGCCTCCTATGCTAAATCCTGATTTCATATCTGCGTATGTTATTTCCCTCTCCTCTCACAGTCAATATTTGTGGGGGGCTGTCTATCCTTTGGGGATTTTCTCTGAGGCAAGATAGTTTTCCCGTTTCTGTCTTTAGGGGAAGTTAGTTCTTAGGCTGTGTCGAGGGGTCTAGGGAGTGTTAGGTACTCCCCACGGCTACTTCTAGTTGTGCTGCTAAGTTCAGGGTTTGCATTCAGTACAGGTACCACCTTCTCCAGAGAACATCTCATGCTGCTCCTAGGCCACCAGATCATAACAGTACAACTGGCCAACAATGAGTTAATTGCATCTCAGAAGAAGGGAGGGAAGGTTTTGAGCCATTTTTTTTTCCTTAGCCTGTTTGGTCTTTTCCTCCCTCTTAATCTCTGGGTGGCTACGGAACCTAGTAATAACATGAATGTTCAGGAGTTAGTTTCTCGGGTGGATCAGGTTGCTGCTAGGGTACAGGGTATTTCAGATTATATTATTCAGACTCCTGCCTTAGAACCTAAGATTCCCACTCCTGATTTATTCTTTGGTGACAGATCCAAATTTTTGAGTTTCAAAAATAACTGTAAACTGTTTTTTGCATTGAGACCCCGGTCCTCTGGTGATCCCATTCAGCAGGTTAAAATCATCATATTCCTGCAGCGTGGTGCCCCACAGGATTGGGCATTATCCCTGGAATCTGGCAATCCTGCTTTGCTTAAAGTTGATTCTTTCTTTCAAGCATTAGGGTTATTGTATGATGAGTCTAATTCTGTGTATCAAGCTGAGAAGATCTTGTTGGCCCTGTGTCAGGGTCAAGAAGCGTCAGAATAGGTTGTGTTTTTACTGCAGCGATTCTGCTCATGTTATTTCTGATTGCCCTTGTTAGGGTTGGCGGAACGCACCAAATATATAGTTTATTAGATGGAATTGGTGCGTTCGCAACCCGGGATCCACCGTGCAGGAAAGTACCTGCTGCTAAGTAAGACGGACTGTATGGCGGCACTATAAGTATACATAAGTATTCACCCTGCGTGAAGGAAGCGATCCTGTTGCGTCACAGGACCACGGTACCGCACATAGAGCGCGAGCAATAAGTCAGCGAACACAACCCCAACTAGGATTGAAGTCCGATTAGACCACTGCTGGCACAACACCGCAACTGGGTGTGTAAAGAAACTATTGAAATAGTAAATAAAGGCACGAGAGTGCGTGCGGTGCCGCACAAACGGACGCCGCTAACCACCCAGGCTTGGGTAAGGAAAGCGCACAGCGCCGTACAGGCGGTCACAGCAACTAGACGCTGTTATGTATGTTTTGTGCTGATGGCTAGTCGGGCGCTAGATAGCTACCATCATCCGCAAACAGTCAACAACACTAGGGAGGGATATTTAGGAGCTTTCATCCTTCGACATACATCCATCTACACACACACATATTTTCAAGACAATACTAGCGCATGGCCGTGCGGTCATGCGCAGTTTATATAGTTGCAGCACAGGAAGCCGCTACTGAAGTTTTTGCCCTTTCAGGACCTTCCAGAAGGACCAATGGAAAGTGCTGCAGTACCTGAGCATGTTTTGCTCTTTCAGGACCTTCCAGGAGGACCAATGGAATGTACTGCAGCACCTGAGCATGTGAGCGAACATGTGGCCCTCGACCTCCAATGGGAGACCCTGCCCTGGGCATGCTCAGTGTGAGTAAACAAGGACTTAGTCCCAGAGAGGCTCGCTCGCCGCAGATCAGTGCAGGGTACCATAGGAAAGCCAAAAAAAGGCAGTAGTGACCCTATGCACCGAATCAGCCTCAGCGAGACGCTGGGAGCGACGTCTCCGCTGAGCAGAGCCCACTGCGGCCGATACCGAATGGGAGACCGCAGCAGACATGGATCGAGATTCCCCCTGTGCAGCAGAGGAAACTCGACTCCTAACATTAACCCCCCTCCTAGGGCCCCCCCCTCCTTGAGCCTCACTACGCTCAAAAGCTGCGATAAGCAGCGGAGCCTGAATGTGCTCCACAGGCTCCCAGGTTCTATCCTCTGGGCCGTGACCCTTCCAGTCCACCAGATAAAATTTCTTGCCACGTACCACCTTGCACCCCACAATAGCATTCACCTCGAACTCATCCGTGGATGAACCTGATGTCCCAGCAGATGACTCAGAAAACCGGGACAAATGAACGGGCTTTAAGAGGGAAACGTGGAAAGTATCGGTGATACCAAGGTGTGGAGGAATAGCCAAACGGTAGACCACAGGGTTGACCTGTTCCAGAACCTTAAACGAGCCAATGTAGCGAGGAGCAAACTTAGTGGACTCAACTCGCAGCCTGATGTTACGGGCGGAGAGCCACACTAAGTCGCCAGGAGCAAAGACCGGAGCGGGGCGCCGGTGTGTATCAGCCGAAACCCTCATTCTCTCCTTGGAGGCCCGGATGGCATCCTGTGTGCGGTCCCAGATGTCACGTGCCTCCACCGCCCAGTCTGCCACCCTAGAATCGGTGGATGACATGGGCATGGGCACAGGGACACGCGGATGCTGGCCGTAATTAAGGAGAAAAGGAGTTTGACCAGTGGAATCGGCTACGGCGTTGTTCAAGGCAAATTCCGCACAAGGTAGCAAAGATGCCCAGTCATCCTGCCTAGCACAGACGAAATGTTGCAAATATGTCACCAGAGTCTGGTTGGTTCTCTCCACAAACCCATTCGTCTCGGGATGGTATGCAGAGGAGAGGTTTAACTCTATGCTGAGTAAACGGCAGAGCTCTCTCCAAAACCGAGATGCGAACTGGGGACCCCGATCGCTGACAATCTTATCAGGCATACCATGCAATCGGAAAACGTGTTTAATGAACAACACCGCCAAGGCCCGTGTTGAGGGTAACCGAGGAAGCGGCACCAAATGCACCATCTTGGAGAAATGGTCGGTGACAACCCAAATAATGGAGCAGCCACGCGACTTGGGTAGACCCACCACAAAGTCCATCCCGACCATCTCCCAGGGCCTGTCTGCCACCGGTAGAGGGTAAAGCAACTCAGCAGGCCGTTGCCGAGGAGACCGATTCTGGGCGCAAGAAACGCACGCCTGAATATAGTCCTTGACATCTCAGGCCATATGCGGCCACCAGTATGTTCTCGCCAGAAGCTCAGATGTCCTCTTGGTCCCAAAATGCCCACCCACTCTGGAGGAGTGAGCCCAAGAGAGAACCTCCGGTCGCAAGTTAGCTGGTACGAAAGTCTTGCCCGGGGGCACAGACTCTAGCGAAACCGGAGCTACAGTTCTCAGGCTCTCAGAAGGGACAATAAGCCGAGGCTCTTCATCCTCCTCCTCCGATGACACCACGGAGAGGGAGAGAGCGTCAGCACGAACGTTCTTCTCCCCGGAGAGGAAATGGAGAGTAAAATGGAACCGGAAGAAGAACAGGGACCATCTAGCCTGGCGAGAATTCAGCCGCTGGGCCGTTTGCAGATACACCAAGTTCTTGTGGTCAGTGAAGACTTGGAAGGGAAAGCGAGCTCCCTCCAAGAGATGTCTCCACTCCGAAAAAGCCAACTTCATGGCCAGCAACTCCCTGTCCCCGATGGAATAATTCCTCTCCGCTGGTGTGAAGGTCTTGGAGAAGAAGAAGCAAGGATGCTTCCGACCTTGAGCATCCTTTTGGAAAAGGACTGCTCCAGCACCTCCGGATGAGGCATCCACCTCCAAGATAAATGCCTTATCAACATCGGGGCGATGTAGGATGGGAGCGCTAGCGAAGTGTGACTTGATCGAGAGAAAGGCTTTGGAGACCTCCTCTGACCACAACTTGGGATTTGCTACCTTCTTGGTGAGGGCAACCAAGGGAGCTACCAAAGTTGAGAAGTGTGGGATGAACTGGCGATAATAATTAATGAACCCCATAAAGCGCTGCACCGCTTTAAGAGAATGGGGTTCCTGCCAGTCCATTACAGCCTGTAGCTTGGCAGGATCCATAGCCAAACCCTGGGCAGAGATGATATAACCAAGGAACGGCAAGGACTCCTGCTCAAACACACACTTCTCCAACTTGGCGTAGAGGGAGTTTGCCCGTAAGAGGTCGAAGACTTTGCGAACATCTCTCCGATGGGAGTCAATATCTGGAGAGAAGATGAGAATATCATCCAGATAGACTACGACCGAAGTGGTGAGCATATCTCGGAAGATGTTGTTCACAAAGTCTTGGAAAACGGCTGGGGCATTACAGAGCCCAAAGGGCATCACCAGATATTCATAGTGCCCATCCCTGGTGTTAAAAGCCGTCTTCCATTCATCCCCCTCACGGATGCAAATCAGATTGTAGGCACCCCGCAGATCTAACTTCGTAAATACCGTCGCTCACCATAGCCTATCAAACAGCTCAGATATCAGGGGTAATGGGTACTTGTTCTTAACGGTGATGGCGTTAAGACCCCTGTAGTCTATGCATGGATGTAAGTCTCCAGTCTTCTTCTGTACGAAGAAGAACCCAGCCCCTGCCGGTGACACTGAATTCCTAATGAATCCTCTTGCCAGATTCTCTTGGATGTACTGAGACATTGCCTCCGTCTCCGGGAGAGATAACGGATAGACTCGACCCCGGGGAGGCTCAGCACCAGGCAAGAGGTCAATAGGACAGTCATAGGGGCGGTGAGGCGGAAGGGTCTCCGCAGCTCTTTTGGAGAACACGTCTGCATAGGGCCAATAGTGCTTGGGGAGAGAGGAAAGATCTGCGGGTACCTGTGTAGTAGCAACCTGAACGCACTCCCTCTGACATCTACCCTCGCAGGATTTACTCCATCCCAAAATTCTCCCAGAGGACCACTCAATATGAGGAGAATGGTAGCGAAGCCATGGTATCCCCAACAGGACCTCATCAATTCCCTCAGGAATGACTAATAGGGAGATTATCTCCTGATGTGATGGAGACACAGAAAGCGTGAAAGGAATGGTTTGGTGGGTAATCTGTGTGGGTAGTGTTGACCCATTTACCATTCGAACGGTCACAGGCTTGGCGAGCATCACCAAGGGTATTGCGTGACGCTGGGCAAAAGAGGAAGACATAAAATTACCCTCTGCCCCAGAATCCACGCATAGCTCGACCATAAGAGTGGATGGGCCTATGGTAATTGTCCCCTTGAAGGACAACTTTGAGGCAAACGTCGCCGTGTCTAGTGTACCTCCTCCAACTGCCACTAAACGCTGACGTTTCCCTGACCGCTGAGGACCCTTGGAGGCAAGATTTGAAGATCTATCACGTCACTCCTCCTTTAAAATAGGGTGCTCAGAAAAGGGATGCCACCCCTATATCCAGACAATGAAAAAATCCAGCACTCCAAAAAAGATAATTATATTTTATTGATTATAAATCCAGTTTTCAGTTATAACGTAACGTTTCGGCCAATTATGGCCTTCATCAGACTGGAATACAAATAAAAAATATAACAAAATTTCACAAACAAAATCACTGTTCTCTTATTGTGTATTTGTTTTTTTGTTTTATACATTATGGAGTGATGTTGTTTGTGAAATTTTGTTATATTTTTTATTTGTATTCTAGTCTGATGAAGGCCATAATTGGCCGAAACGTTACGTTATAACTGAAAACTGGATTTATAATCAATAAAATATAATTATCTTTTTTGGAGTGCCGGATTTTTTCATTGCCTTGGAGGCAAGATGTCCTGACTGCCGGTAAACATGTCGGACCTTATGTGCACGGGCGGACTGAGACTTGGATCCCGCTCGTGTCACCTCTAAGGCCTCATGTGACTCGGACGCCTGGACTGGAGATTCCAAAGGTTTGGCGAAGGTGGGAGCCAGCCGAAACCTCTGCCTACACTGGGCTCGCTCCAACCTTCGCTCGTGAAAACGAAGATCTATGTGAGTAGTTATGGCTATGAGCTCCTCCAGTGTGGCGGGAATCTCCCTAGTGGCCAAAGCGTCTTTCACATTGTCAGCCAGCCCCCTCCAAAATACGGGAATGAGGGTTTTATCTGACCATTCCAACTCAGACGCTAATGTCCGGAAGAGAACAGCAAAATGGCTGACCATGGTTGAACCCTGAGTCAAAGCCAGCAGCTGGAGCGCTGTATCATGGGTGACTTGAGGTCCTAAAAAGACCTGTTTCAGAGAGTCCAGAAACCGAGGAACACTCTGCACCACATGATCGTTGCGCTCCCACAGCGGCGTAGCCCACTCCAACGCTCTGTCCGACAAGAGGAGATTATGAATCCCACCTTTGCCCGCTCAGTAGGGAAACGTGCAGTCAGGAGCTCGAGGTGTATACCACATTGGCTCACGAAACCCCTACAGGACTTACTGTCCCCAGAGTATTTCTCAGGCGAAGGAAGGTGAAATAGGGTCGGAACAGAGGTGGCAGTGGGTAAAGCTGCTGCAACCACGCTAGCAGCCTGAACAGCTATTGCGGTAACATCCACCGCCGAGGTTGCACGCTCTAGAGACGCCAACCGGCCCTCCAGCAGCTGGATGTACCCCTGCAATCGCTGTTCATCCGCCATTACTTAGCCAGATCCTGGCGCTAGTATTCTGTTAGGGTTGGCGGAACGCACCAAATATATAGTTTATTAGATGGAATTGGTGCGTTCGCAACCCGGGAGCCACCGTGCAGGAAAGTACCTGCTGCTAAGTAAGACGGACTATATGGCGGTACTATAAGTATACATACAAGGGTTAACTTCACCCTGCGTGAAGGAAGCGATCCTGTTGCGTCACAGGACCGCGGTACCGCACATAGAGCGCGAGAAATAAGTCAGCGAACACAACCCCAACTAGGATTGAAGTCCGATTAGACCACTGCTGGCACAACACCGCAACTGGGTGTGTAAGGAAACTATTGAAATAGTAAATAAAGGCACGAGAGTGCGTGCGGTGCCGCACAAACGGACGCCGCTAACCACCCAGGCTTGGGTAAGGAAAGCGCACGGCGCCGTACAGGCGGTCACAGCAACTAGACGCTGTTATGTGTGTTTTGTGCTGATGGCTAGTCGGGCGCTAGATAGCTACCATCATCCGCAAACAGTCAACAACACTAGGGAGGGATATTTAGGAGCTTTCATCCTTCGACATACATCCATCTACACACACACATATTTTCAAGACAATACTAGCGT
The DNA here is from genome assembly GCF_032444005.1 of Ranitomeya imitator. NCBI lineage: Eukaryota > Metazoa > Chordata > Amphibia > Anura > Dendrobatidae > Ranitomeya > Ranitomeya imitator. Next base: position 1,253,336,119 of record NC_091282.1, on the reverse strand, counting down.
ATGGCCGTGCGGTCATGCACAGTTTATATAGTTGCAGCACAGGAAGCCGCTACTGAAGTTTTTGCCCTTTCAGGACCTTCCAGAAGGACCAATGGAAAGTGCTGCAGTACCTGAGCATGTGAGCGAACATGTGGCCCTCGACCTCCAATGGGAGACCCTGCCCTGGGCATGCTCAGTGTGAGTAAACAAGGACTTAGTCCCAGAGAGGCTCGCTCGCCGCAGATCAGTGCAGGGTACCATAGGAAAGCCAGAAAAGGCAGTAGTGACCCTATGCACCGAATCAGCCTCAACGAGACGCTGGGAGCGACGTCTCCGCTGAGCAGAGCCCACTGCGGCCGATACCGAATGGGAGACCGCAGTAGACACGGATCGAGATTCCCCCTGTGCAGCAGAGGAAACTCGACACCTAACAGCCCTAAGCGTACAAAGAGAATCGCTAGTTCTGTTACCATCAGTACTGTACAACCTAAATTTCTGTTATCTGTGACCTTGATCTGCTCATTATCGTCATTTTCTGTCATGGCATTTGTGGATTCAGGCGCCGCTCTGAATTTAATGGTCTTAGAATTTGCCAGACGTTGTGGTTTCCCCTTGCAGCCTTTGCAGAACCCTGTTCCTTTAAGGGGGATTGATGCTACATTGTTGGCTAAAAATAAACCCCAGTTTTGGACACAGCTGACCATGCGCATGGTGCCAGCCCACCAGGAAGATTGTCGTTTTCTGGTGTTGCATAATTTGCATGATGATATTGTGCTGGGTTTTGCATGGTTACAGCTACATAATCCGGTGTTAGATTGGAAATCTATGTCTGTGACTAGTTGGGGTTGTCAGGGGGTTCATGGTCACGTTCCTTTGATGTCAATTTCCTCTTCCTCCTCTTCTGAAATTCCTGAGTTTTTGTCAGATTTCCAGGATGTATTCGATGAGCCCAAATCCAGTTCCCTTCCACCGCATAGGGACTGTGATTGTGCTATTGACTTGATTCCAGGTTGTAAGTTCCCTAAGGGCCGACTTTTCAACCTGTCTGTGCCAGAACATGCCTCCATGCGGAGCTATATTAAGGAGTCTTTGGAGAAGGGGCATATTCGGCCATTTTCTTCACCATTGGGAGCAGGGTTTTTTTTTGTTGCCAAGAAGGATGGCTCCTTGAGACCGTGTATTGATTATCGCCTCTTGAATAAGATCACGGTCAAATTTAAATACCCCTTGCCTTTGCTTACTGATTTGTTTGCTAGGATTAAGGGGGCTAGCTGGTTTACTAAGATTGACCTTCGAGGGGCATATAATCTTATTCGTATTAAGCAGGGTGACGAATGGAAAACTGCATTTAATACACCCGAAGGCCATTTTGAATACCTTGTGATGCCATTTGGACTCTCTAATGCCCCATCTGTGTTCCAATCCTTCCTGCATGATATCTTTCGGAGTTATCTTGATAAATTCATGGTTGTATATTTGGATGATATTTTGATTTTTTCGATGATTGGGAGTCTCATGTGAAACAGGTCAGGATGGTATTTCAGATCCTCCGTGATAATGCTTTGTTTGTGAAGGGGTCGAAGTGCCTCTTTGGAGTGCAGAAGGTTTCTTTTTTGGGCTTCATTTTTTCTCCCTCGTCTATAGAAATGGATCCTGTTAAGGTCTAAGCTATTCATGACTGGCTTCAACCCACATCTGTGAAGGGCCTTCAAAAATTTTTGGGCTTTGCTAATTTCTATCGCCGTTTTATTGCCAACTTTTCCAGTGTGGTTAAGCCCCTTACGGATTTGACGAAGAAAGGCGCTGATGTGACGAATTGGTCCTCTGCGGCTGTTGAAGCCTTTCAGGAGCTTAAACGCCGATTTACTTCTGCCCCTGTGTTGCGTCAGCCGGATGTTTCTCTTGCTTTTCAGGTTGAGGTCGACGCTTCTGAGATTGGGGCAGGGGCCGTTTTGTCTCAGAGGGAGTCTGATGGTTCTTTGATGAAACCGTGTGCTTTTTTATCCAGAAAGTTTTCGCCTGCAGAACGCAGTTATGATGTCGGCAATCGGGAGTTGTTGGCTATGAAGTGGGCGTTTGAGGAGTGGTGACATTGGCTTGAGGGAGCTAAGCACCGAATTGTGGTCCTGACCGATCATAAGAATCTGATTTACCTCGAGTCAGCCAAGCGGCTGAATCCTAGACAGGCTTGATGGTCTCTGTTTCTCTCCCGTTTTGATTTTGTGGTCTTTTTTTGTGGACCTCTCGTGTCTCCCCTTTTCCTCATAGTTTGTAAGCTTGCGAGCAGGGCCCTCATTCCTCCTGGTATCTATTTTGAACTGTGATTTCTGTTATGCTGTAATGTCTATTGTCTGTACAAGTCCCCTCTATAATTTGTAAAGCGCTGCGGAATATGTTGGCGCTATATAAATAAAAATTATTATTATTATTATTATATTGTATCTTCCGGGATCTAAGAATGTTAAGGCTGATGCTCTCTCTAGTAGTTTTTCGCCTGATTCTCCTGGAGTCCTTGAGCCGGTTGGCATTCTTAAGGAAGGGGTGATTCTTTCTGCCATCTCCCCTGATTTGTGGCGGGTGCTTCAGGAATTTCAGGCTGATAAGCCTGACCGCTGTCCTGTGGGGAAGCTGTTTGTTCCTGATAGATGGACAAGTAAGGTAATTTCTGAGGTTCATTGTTCTGTGTTGGCTGGTCATCCTGGGATTTTTGGTACCAGAGATTTGGTTGCTAGGTCCTTTTGGTGGCCTTTCTTGTCGTGCGATGTCCGTGCTTTTGTGCAGTCCTGTGGGACTTGCACCCGGGCCAGGCCTTGCTGTTCCCGCGCTAGTGGGTTGCTTTTGCCTTTGCCGGTCCCTGAGAGGCCCTGGACACATATTTTCATGGATTTTATTTTGGATCTCCCTGTTTCCCAGAAGATGTCTGTTATCTGGGTTGTTTGTGACCGGTTCTCTAAAATGGTCCATCTGGTACCTTTGCCTAAGTTGCCTTCCTCCTCAGATCTGGTTCCATTGTTTTTTCAGCATGTGGTTCGTTTGCATGGCATTCCTGAGAATATTGTGTCTGACAGAGGTTCTCAGTTTGTCTCTAGGTTTTGGCGGGCCTTTTGTGCTAGGATGGGCATTGATTTGTCTTTTTCTTTGGCGTTTCATCCTCAGACTAATGGCCAAACTGAGCAAACTAATCAGACCTTGGAGACCTATTTGAGATGCTTTTTGTCTTCTGATCAGGATGATTGGGTGTCTTTCTTGCCGTTGGCCGAGTTTGCCCTTAATAATCGGGCTAGTTCGGCTACTTTGGTTTCACCTTTCTTTTGTAATTTTTGTTTTCATCCTCATTTTTCTTCTGGGCAGGTTGAGCCTTCTGATTGTCCTGGTGTTGATTCTGTGGTGGACATGCTGCAGCAGATTTGGACTCATGTGGTGGACAATTTGACATTGTCTCAGGAAAGGGCTCAACGTTTTGCTAACCGCCGTCGGTGTGTTGGTCCCCGGCTTCGTGTGGGGGATTTGGTTTGGTTGTCTTCTCGTCATGTTCCTATGAAGGTTTCTTCCCCTAAATTTAAGCCTCGGTTTATTGGTCCTTATAATATTTCTGAAATTATTAATCTGGTGTCTTTTCGTTTGGCTCTTCCAGCCTCTTTTGCCATTCATAATGTTTTCCATAGATCTTTGTTGCGGAGATATGTGGTGCCCGTTGTTCCCTCGGTTGATCCTCCTGCCCCGGTGTTGGTTGAGGGAGAGTTGGAATATGAGGTTGAGAAGATTTTGGATTCTCGTTTTTCGAGGCGGAGGCTTCAGTATCTTGTCAAGTGGAAGGGTTATGGCCAGGAGGATAATTCTTGGGTTGCTGCCTCCGATGTCCATGCCACCGATTTGGTTCGTGCTTTTCACTTGACTCGTCCTGATCGGCCTGGGGGCTCTGGTGAGGGCTCGGTGACCCCTCCTCAAGGGGGGGTACTGTTGTGAATTCCGCACTTGGGCTCCCTCCGGTGGTTGTAAGTGGCACTTTCTTGAGTTCTGCTCTTGGGCTCCCTCTTGTGGTTTCAAGTGGTATGGCTGCTCCTTGGATTTAGCTGTCAGCAGCTGCTTCCACTGATCGTCTTTTCTGCTCGGCTATTTATGCCTGGCTCTATCCTTCAGCCAGTGCCACTTGTAAATGGTTCCAGGTTGGATTCACATCTCTTTGGATTTCCCTGTTATCATGACCAGCTCAGCAAAGCTAAGTTCTTGCTTGCTCTTTTCTGTCCACAGATTGTGGACTTCTCCGTTCTGTGCTTTCTATGTTTGCCCAGCTTATCAGTATGAATTAATTATGTCTTGCTGGAAGCTCTGGGAAGCAGATTTACCCTCCACACCTTTAGTCAGGTGTGGAGATTTTTGTAAACTCTGCGTGGATTTTTGTAGTGTTTTATACTGACCGCACAGTATTCCATCCTGTCCTATCTATTTAGCTAGACTGGCCTCCTGTGCTCATCCTGGTTTCATTCTGTTTATGTATTTTCCCTCTCCACTCACAGTCATTATTTGTGGGGGGCTAATCTATCCTTTGGGGATTTTCTCTGAGGCAAGATAGTTTTCCTGATTCTATCTTTAGGGGTAGTTAGCTCTTAGGCTGTGACGAGGTGCATAGGGAGAGTTAGGAGCATCCCACGGCTACTTCTAGTGTTGTGTCGAGCTTAGGGACTGCGGTCAGAACAGATACCACTTTCTTCAGAGCTCGTTCCATGTCGCTCCTAAACCACCGCATCATAACAATATATGCCTCCATACACTGCTCCATTATGGTTTATGGCCCCCATAAGATGCTCCATTGTATATGCCCCGTACACTGCTCCATTATGGTTTATGGCCCCCATAAGATGCTCCATAGTGTATGCCCTGTACGCTGTTCCATAAAGGTTTATGGCCCCCATAAGATGCTCCATGGTATATGCCCCCATACACTGCTCCATTATGGTTTATGGCCCCATAAGATGCTCCATTGTATATGCCCCCGTACACTGCTCCATTTTGGTTTATGGCCCCCATAAGATGCTCCATAGTGTATGCCCCGTACGCTGTTCCATAAAGGTTTATGGCCCCCATAAGATGCTCCATACTATATGCCCCCATACACTGCTTCATTATGGTTTATGGCCCCATAAGATGCTCCATACTGTATGCCCCCATACACTGCTCCATTATGGTTGATGGCCCCCTTAACATGCTCCATTCTATATGCCCCTGTACACTGCTCCATTATGGTTGATGGCCCCCTTAACATGCTCCATTCTATATGCCCCCGTACACTGCTCCATTATGGTTGATGGCCACCTTAACATGCTCCATTGTATATGCCCCCGTACACTGCTCCATTATGGTTGATGGCCCCTTAACATGCTCCATTCTATATGCCCCCGTATGCTGCTGCAATATATATTAAAAAAAAAAAAAACATACTCACCTATCGTCGCTGGGCGCCGAGTGCTGGGGGGCCTGAGCAGGTGGGGACACCGGTGCGTTGTGGGGGTCAGGTGCCGGTATCACCGCCAGCTCAGGCCCCCCAGCACTTACTATATTCACCTGTCCTCCGTTCCACCGCTGCGCGCCGCCATCTTCCCGGTCCTCTGACTGTGACTGGTCAGTCAGAGGGCGGCGCCGGCGCACATTAAGCGCATCATCGCGCCCTCTGAACTGAAGGTCACAGGCCGAGGACCGGGAAGATGGTGGCATGCAGCGGTGGAACGAAGGACAGGTGAATATGGCCGATACTCACCCTCCTGGCGGTCCCTGCTTCTCTGTTGGAGATCGCGGTGTGCATTCAGTTTGAACGCATACCGCGATCTCCCGGGAGCGTCACTCTGTGAGGCCCAGACTGCGCCGGCGCTTGCGCTTGTGCAGTCTATAAAGGCTTCGGACAGAGTGACGCTCCCAGCGTTATATTATAGATTTCTCCTATTTGTGCATATGGAGAAACTTATCAATTAAGTTTTCAGGAAAAACATAGTTATTTGTACAGAGGGCAACTGTTATTATTTTTCGGTGCCTAAGGATTGAGCGCCACAAAACTGATGACAGGTTTCTTTAAAAATAGTCTGTTAACCCATAATTTTAAATGAACCACTTATACAGGTATGTAGGAGTCTTAGCCCCTATTTAAGTCATATCAGTAGCAGAGATTTTCGCAGAATCTACTATATAATTGTCTAAGGGTCACTTCCGTCTGTCCTTTTGTCTGTCACGGATATTCTTTGATTGCGGCCTCTGTCAGTCATGGAAATCCATGTCGAAGATTGGTTGTGGCAAAACAGCCATGACCAATCAGCGACGGGCACAGTCCGGAAGAAAATGGTCGCTCCTTCTCTGCAGTCAGTGCCGGCGCCCGCATACTCCCCTCCGGTCAGCGCTCACACAGGGTTAATGGCAGCGTTGACCGCAGTGTAACGCACTCAGTTTACACTGCTATTAACCCTGTGTGACCAACTTTTTACTATTCATGCTGCCTATGCAGCATGAATAGTAAAAATATCTAATGTTAAAAATAATAAAAAAAATAAAAAATAGTTACATACTCACCTCCTGGAGCCTCCGGATCGAACCGGCCGGTTACCGATGCTCCTCGTGACGCCCCGGTGACCGCTGCATGCATTGCGGTCTCGCGAGATGATGACATGCAGTCTCGCGAGACGGCTACATCATCATCTCGTGAGACCACAATGCAATCTTCATACCGGAGCGCGCGACAAGCATTGGGAACCGGCCGCTTCGATCCGGAGGCTCCAGGAGGTGAGTATGTAACTTTTTTATTTTAATTCTTTTTTTAACAAGGATATGGTGCATACTACGTGACTGAGCAGTTTACTACGTGGCTTTGTGCTGTATACTACGTGACTCTGTGCTGTATACTACGTGGCTGGGCAATATACTACGTAGCTGGGCAATATACTATGTGACTGGGCAATATACTATGTGAACTACGTGGCTGGGCAATATACTACATGACTGGGCAATATACTACGTGGCTGGGCAATATACTATGTGACTGGGCAAGCTGGGCAATATACTACGTAGCTGGGCAATATACTATGCGACTGGGCAATATACTACGTGAACTACGTGGCTGGGCAATATACTACGTGGCTGGGCAATATAATACGTCACTGGGCAATACACTACGTGGCTGGGCAATATACTACGTGGCTGGGAAATATACTACGTGGACATACATATTCTAGAATACCCGATGCGTTAGAATCAGGCCACCATCTAGTAGTTGTCATAAAAATGTATGTCTTTTGTATAATTAAGAGCTTCAGTGCACACCTAGCATTGCAATATTCTTATCACGAGTTTACCACAACAGAGAGGAGCCAGAGGATCACAACATCTGATTTATTCTACTCCTGCACTGATTAGAAGAACTTCCCTTTCATATTAAGCTGGGTAAATTTCTTTTGGCAGTGCAGGGGTTAATCTGTTTAGTTGAGAGCTCCTGGAAGCTTTCCTGCATGAAGGCTCTCAGCTGTTCATTGTTAGCCACTCCCATCTCCTGTATAATCTGGGCCATGGCTGGGCCTAGAGATAGCTTATGCTGCATGGCTGGATGTTGTTGATGGTTGTGTAGGAGGTGTTTGGTGGGTTTATCTGTGATTGTTGCTAGGTTTTGAGTGTTTGATAATTTCCTTTCTTCTCCTACTTTGGTTTATCCCCATCCTACACTCCCCAGTACATTAATCTGTTATCTGTATGAGTATATTTGTGTGTTTGGCATTTTTTGTTACCCCTGTCCGTATTACTTTGTTAGTCTGTTTGGTGTATTATGGTACACCACTACTCCTGTCTTCCATGAGTGGGTTAGATACCACACAGTATACCCTTATTTTATCAAAATAATTTTTTATATATATTCAGCCCTATATCCAGGAAAATAATGTAAGATAGGCTAGTGATTAGGGTGTACTGTGAAAAAACAGTGACTACCACTGGAAAGAAACAACCAAATACCGAACCACCATGGAACATGAAATCACCAGATAGTCAAAAAACATGGGAATATTACAAAATATGCCTTTATTTATCAGACTGGCAACAATACAAAATATAAAAATAGTATAATATAAAAAAAATTACAAAATTTACGCAAGGACAGGATTCCACAATAATCATACTCAGCCAAATTGCCCCCCCCCCCCAAAAAAAAAGGAAATATATACTTTTTTAATTGTACATATCATTCTCCCTTCATCAGGGAGGATATACCTCCAAAACGTGTGTCGGGCGCCCGCAGGTCCAGGTCTCAGCCTACCCCCCAGGTATATATAAGTAATATATTGTGCTATCATAATCTCTGATATTGGTCACATGGTGTTAAACCTTCATAGAGGTCTACGCACTTGGGCACTTGTTAAACAACTTTATTGTAATTTGTGTGCGCTAGTATTATATTTTATTTTGTATTATGCACTCCTGGGCACTTTTTATATAATGGTTTTGAGCCTCTTTTATGCAAATTTTGCACTTATTTTGTGCACTTTTTTATGAAATTAATTTTACTTCATTTTGATACCTTTTGCACTTTAAGATATGTACAATTAAAAAAGTATATATTTCCTTTTTTTTGGGGGGCAATTTGGCTGAGTATGATTATTGTGGAATCCTGTCCATGCGGAAATTTTGCAATTTTTTTTATATTATACTATTTTTATATTTTGTATTGTTGCCAGTCTGATAAATAAAGGCATGTTCCATGGTGGTTCGGTATTTGGTTGTTCCATGGGTGGGGAAGAATACAGACTGAGGGTGAATTTAGGAGCCAAGGCATGGTACGTGGCCACAGAATCTTCAGAATCAGAAGTAATCGGGGGAACAGGGCAAGCTCAGACGCCCCTAGCATTAGAGAAGGAGCCCCTGTTCCTGGGACACCCAGCAAAAGAATTGTTACAGTTCTCAGTGTATAATTATAGTGCTTCAATTTACAGATTGTGCAGTTAATAGTGTTGAGCGATACCGTCCGATACTTGAAAGTATCAGTATCGGATAGTACCCGAAAAGTATCGGATATCGCCGATACCGATATCCGATACCAATACAAGTCAATGGGACACCAAGTATCGGAAGGTATCCTGATGGTTCCCAGGGTCTGAAGAAGAGGAAACTCTCCTTCAGGCCCTGGGATCCATATTAATGTGTAAAATAAAGAATTAAAATAAAAAATATTGATATATTCACCTCTCCGGCGGCCCCTGGACATCACCGCGGGTAACCGGCCGGCTTCTTTGTTTAAAATGATCGCGTTTAGGACCTGAGGAATGACGTCGCGTCTTCTGATTGGTTGCGTGCCGCTCATGTGACCGCCACGCGACCAATCAGAAGCCGCAACTTCATTCCTCAGGTCCTAAATTTCTAGAATGAGGAGTTTAGTGCCTGACAATGACAATATTTTTTATTTTAATTCTTTATTTTACACCTCACTATGGATCCGATACCGATACCCGATACCACAAAAGTATCGGATCTCGGTATCGGAATTCCGATACCGCAAGTATCGGCCGATACCCGATACTTGCGGTATCGGAATGCTCAACACTAGCAGTTAATGATATTTTGACTGACAGTATTCATGCAAGCACCACTTAAACTTAATCAGTGACTCTGCACCTCTGCATAGACTCTGCAGGAGCCCAGCCATGCTCATATACTGTAGGCTCCCACCGCTGGCTAATTTCTGTGGCAGCCAGTTGGTGCAGTAATGCAGACAGGAGCCAGCGATGAGAGTCCGCAGTTACTGCATGGGCATGGCTGGGCTCCTGCAAGGTCCACGCAGAGGTGCAAAGCCACTGAGGAAGGTCTCACAGCATCTACTTGAGTCGTAATGGTGCTCTGAGCCCTTGGTCATGCCAAGGCTGTACTGAACAATAATCATTTATCATTTACAAAAAAAAGTAAATAACTTTAGGCAACTAAAAAGTTTAAAATTTTAATCTAAATATATTTTTAACTATAGAAGTTCATAAATAGTTTCATTAGCATCCTAAGGTGATAGACTTTCTCTAAAACATTTCATAGCCCTTAACTTTGATACCTCTAATGTGAAAGGAATGATCTTAGCAATTTTTATTGATATATATATTAGGTTTAATTAATATTATATAGCATTTTGGGAAAAATATGCAGCATAATAATCCTGCACTTGAGGCCAGTATAGCGAATATTTCCATTGCCACCATATACTTCCCTTTGCTGCTAAGATAAGCCGGAATCATGGAAATCCAGACGCTACAGAACACCAGCATGCTAAAGGTGATGTACTTGGCCTCATTAAAATTGTCCGGTAATGTCCTCACCATGAAAGCCAGAACAAAGCTCAAAGCTGCCAGGAGCCCCAGATAACCCAACATGGAGTAGAACCAGATATCCGAGCCTTCATTACACTGAATGATGATCCGATCGGTATAAAGAGTCATGTCATACTCCCGATATGGAGGATGGAGAGAGATCCAGAAAACACAAATAAGAACCTGAACTGAGGAGCAGGTCACCACCACATATTTAGATGTCTTCAGTCCAATCCACCTCCTCCAGACACTGTTGGGTTTTGTGGCTTTGAAAGCAATGCATACTGTGATAGTTTTAGAGAGTATGGAAGATAGAGAAATAGATAAGGATATTCCAAATATAATCTGTCTAAGCATGCAGGTTACGTCAACAGGAGGACCAAGAAACAAGAAAATACTCATGAAGCTCAGAAAGGTGGAGACCAGAAGGATGAAGCTCACGATCCGATTATTTGCCTTCACAATAGGCGTTTCCCAGTAATGGATAAATATCCCTAATATTAATATAGTTACTACAGATAGTAATATTGATGTGAAGGTAAAAATAATCACAATATCATCCTTCTCATAAGAGAGAAATTCATACGTTTTAGGGACACATTTCACTTTCTTCTCGTCAGGCCACTTGTCATCAGGACATCTGTGACAGATTTCACTGTCTGTGAAAAATAAAACAAGTCTCATTAAGGCACATACATGTTCTAACCATTTTTTCCCATGGATACAAAACATACTTATTTTCTATGGTGCCATATATATGCCAGTGTTTTTTTCATAGTTAAGTAAATAAGGCAGCACACTGCAGCGCTAGAACATACAAACTTGATCACGCAGCCTCAGGCTGAGCGCCGCTGCGAACGCGTGTGGGTGTCAGCTGTATATGACAGCTGACACCCTGCAGCAATGCCCATGATTGGTGCTAGCACTGATTGTGGGCATTTAATTTTATCCCTCTGATGCAGCTGTCAGTAGTGACAGCGACATGGAGAAGCATCGCACAGGGAGGGGGCTCCCTGCGCACTTCCATCAGGACAACGTGATGCGATCGTGCTGTTCTGATGTTCTCCATGGAGACCCCCAGCTCAGGGTGCTCAATACACATGTATACAAGGTCCCAAAGGGGTCTAGTTTCCAAAGTGGTGTAATTTGTGGGGGTTTTTCACTGTTTAGGCACATCAGGGGCTCTTCAAACGCGACATGGCAACTGCTAATCATCCCAGCATAGTTTACATTCAAAAAGTCAAATGGTGTCTCTTCCCTTCCAAGCCCTGCCGAACACCTAAACAGCAGTATTTCCCCATACATGGGGTATCAATGTACTCAGGAGAAATTGCACAACAAATTGTATGGAGCAATTTCTCTTGTTACCATTATGAAAATGCAAAATATGGAGCTAAATATGAGTTATTTGGGAAAAATTGATTTTTTTTTTAATTTACACGGCTTAACTTTATAAACTACTGTGAAACACGTTTGGATTCAAGGTGCTCAATGCACATCTAAATAAGTTCTATAAGGAGTCTAGTTTCCAAAATAGTGTCTCTTGTTAGGGGTTTCCACTGTTTAGGCATTTCAGGGGCTCTCCAAATGCGAAATGGCAAACGCTAATTAGTCCACTATAGTTTACAATCAAAAAGTCAAATGGTGCTCCTTTCCTTCCAAGCCCTACTGTGCACCCAAACAATAGTTTTCCTCCACATATTGAGTGTCTGCGCACTCAGGAGAAATTGCACATCAAACTGTATGGAGCAATTTCTCTTTTTACCGTTATGATAATGCAAAACTTGGAGCTAAATAAGATTTATCTGGGAAAAATGTGATTTTTTTATTTTCATGGCTTAATGTTAACAACTTCTGTGAATCACCTGTGTGTTTGTTTCACCTGTGTGTTCAGGCTTCTAGCGTGGTGTTAGTGAATTCTGCTCTTGGGCTCCCTCCGGTGGTTATGAGTGGTAGTGCTGCTGTCTTGGATCGCAGCATTCATCAGGTGTGTCCACTTAGTGCTTTGGACTGGGCTATTTAGTCTTGATTGTTTCTTTAGTCAGTGCCAGTTGTCCATTGTTTTTGGAGGATTCACATCCTGCCTGGTCTCTCCTATTTTTGCTGTTCATTTCTACAAAGATAAGTTCTGGCTTTGTTTTTGCTGTCCACATGCTGTGGGCCTTATAGTTCAGTGCATTTATATGTTTTGTCTTGTCCAGCTTGGGCTGTGTAAGGATTTATATAGCCAAGCTGTATCTCTGGAGATGCAGATATACCCTCCATGTCTTTAGTCAGATGTGGAGATTTTGTATGGTCTGTGGTGGATATTTTCTAGTGTTTTAATACTGACCGCTTAGTACTCTGTCCTATACTTTTCTTTCTAGCTAGAATGGCCTCTTATGCTAAATCCTGATTTCAGTCTGCGTATGTCATTTCCCTCTCCTCTTACAGTCAATATTTGTGGGGGGCTGTCTATCCTTTGGGGGTTTTCTCTGAGGCAAGATAGTTTTCCCGTTTCTATCTTTAGGGGTATTTAGTCCTCAGGCTGTGTCGAGCTGTCTAGGGAGAGTTAGGTACATCCCATGGCTGCTTCTAGTTGCGGTGTTAAGTTCAGGGTCCGCGGTCAGTACAGGTACCACCTTCTCCAGAGTACATCTCATGCTGCTCCTAGGCCACCAGATCATAACACGTGGCTGCAGCAAATTTGTCCACTGCCACCCCTGTACCGACCTTATCCCGCCTTCCACTGCCAGATAAGTTTACTGGTGACAGTAAGCTGTGTAGGGGATTCGTGAGCCAGTGCGCTATACACCTCGAGCTCCTGGCTGCATGTTTTCCCACAGAGCGGGCAAAGGTGGGATTCATTATATCCCTCCTGTCGGACAGGGAGTTGGAGTAGGCTACGTCGCTGTGGGAGCGCAACGATCATGTGGTGCCGAGTGCTCCGCTGTTTCTGAGCACACTGAAACAGGTCTTTTTAGGACCTCGGGTAATCTATGATACGGCGCTCCGACTGCTGGCAGGGCTCGTCCATGGTCAGTCATTTTGCCGTCCACTTCCGGACTTTAGCATCAGAGTTGGAATGGCCGCATAAAGCCCTCATTCCTGTATTTTGGAGGGGGCTGGCTGACCATGTGAAGGACGTTTTGGCCACCAGGGAGATTCCCGCCACACTAGAGGAGCTAATAGCTACAGTACAGACCAAAAGTTTGGACACGGCTTCTCATTTAAAGATTTTTCTGTATTTTCATGACTATGAAAATTGTACATTCGCATTAAAGGCATCAAAACTATGAATTAACACATGTGGAATTATATACTTAACAAAAAAGTGTGAAACAACTGAAAATATGCCTTATATTCTAGGTTCTTCAAGGTAGCCACCTTTTGCTTTGATGACTGCTTTGCACACTCTTGGCATTCTCTTGATGAGCTTCAAGAGGTAGTCACCGGGAATGATTGTCACTTCACAGGTGTGCCCTGTCAGGTTTATTAAGTGGGATTTCTTGCCTCATAAAAGGGGTTGGAACCATCAGTTATGTTGTGCAGAAGTCTGGTGGATACACAGCTGATAGTCCTACTGAATAGACTGTTGGAATTTGTATTATGGCAAGAAAAAAGCAAGCAAGTAAAGAAAAGCGAGTGGCCATCATTACTTTAACCCTTTAATCCCATATGACGTACTATCCCGTCCAGGTGACCTGGGACTTAATTCCCAGTGACGGGATAGTACGTCATATGCGATCGGCCGCGCTCACGGGGGGAGCACGACCGATCGCGGCCGGGTGTCAGCTGACTATCGCAGCTGACATCTGGCACTATGTGCCAGGAGCAGTCACGGACCGCTCTCGGCACATTAACCCCCGGCACACCGCGATCAAAGATGATCGCGATGTGCCGGCGGTACAGGGAAGCATCGGTACACGGTGATGTACTCACCGTGTACCGAGCGTCTTCTCCCTGCAGTCCCCGGATCCAAAATGGCCGCGGGGCTGCATCCGGGTCCTGCAGGGAGTACTTCCGGGTCGCCTGCAGGTGCTGGTAAGCCTGCAGCGATGTCAGTGAAATCGCCAATCTTACAGAGTGCTGTGCAAACTGTAAGATCGGCGATCTGTGATGTCCCCCCCTGGGACAAAGTAAAAAAGTTAAAAAAAAAATTTCCACATGTGTAAAAAAAAAAATTACTAAATAAATAAATAAAAGAAAAATATTCTCATAAATACATTTCTTTATCTAAAAAAAACAATTAATGTACACATATTTAGTATCGCCGCGTCCATAACGACCCGACCTATAAAACTGGCCCACTAGTTAACCCCTTCAGTGAACACCGTAAGAAAAAAAAAAAAAACGAGCCAAAAAACAACGCTTTATTATCATACCACCAAACAAAAAGTGGAATAACACGCGATCAAAAAGACGGATATAAATAACCATGATACCGCTGAAAGCGTCATCTTGTCCCGCAAAAAATGAGCTGCCACAAAGCATAATAAGCAAAAAAATAAAAAAGTTATAGTCCTGAGAATAAAGCGATGCCAAAATAATTATTTTTTCTATAAAATAGCTTTTATCATATAAAAGCTCCAAAACATAAAAAAATGATATAAATGAGGTATCGCTGTAATCGTACTGACCCGACAAATAAAACTGCTTCATCCACTTTACCAAATGCGGAACGGTATAAACGCCTCCCCCAAAAGAAATTCATGAATAGCTGGTTTTTGGTCATTCTGCCTCACAAAAATCGAAATAAAAAGTGATCAAAAACTGTCACGTGACCAAAAATGTTACCAATAAAAAAATGTCAACTCGTCCCACAAAAAACAAGACCTCACATGACTATGTGGACCAAAATATGGAAAAATTATAGGTCTCAAAATGTGGAGACGCAAAAACTTTTTTGTTATAAAAAAAGCGTATTTTAGTGTGTGACGGCTGCCAATCATAAAAATCCAATATAAAAAACGCTATAAAAGTAAATCAAACCCCCCTTCATCACCCCCTTAGTTAGGGAAAAATAATAAAATTAAAAAAAAGTATTTATTTCCATTTTCCCATCAGGGCTAGGGTTAGGGCTAGGGTTAGGGCTAGGGTTAGGGTTGGGGCTAGGGTTAGGGCTAGGGTTAGGGTTAGGGTTGGGGCTAGGGTTAGGGCTAGGGCTAGGGTTAGGGTTAGGGCTAGGGCTAGGGTTGGGGCTAGGGTTGGGGCTAGGGTTAGGGTTTGGGGTAGGGTTAGGGTTGAGGTTAGGGTTGGAGCTAAAGTTAGGGTTAGGGTTGGGGCTAAAGTTAGGGTTGGGGCTAAAGTTAAAGTTAGGGTTTGGATTATATTTACGGTTGGGATTAGGGTTGGGATTAGAATTAGTGTGTCAGGGTTAGGGGTATGGTTAGGGTTACCGTTGGGATTAGGGTTAGGGGTGTGTTAGGGTTAGGGTTTCAGGTAGAATTGGGGAGTTTCCACTGTTCAGGCACATCAGGGGCTCTCCAAACGCGACATGGCGTCCGATCTCAATTCCAGCCAATTCTGCATTGAAAAAGTAAAACAGTGCTCCTTCCCTTCCGAGCTCTCCGGTGCGCCCAAACAGGGGTTTACCCCAACATATGGGGTATCAGCGTACTCAGGACAAATTGGAAAACAACTTTTGGGGTCCAAGTTCTCTTGTTATCCTTGGGAAAATAAAAATGTGGGGGGCTAAATATCATTTTTGTGGGAAAAATAAGATTTTTTTTATTTTCGCGGCTCTGCGTTGTAAACTGCAGTGAAACACTTGGGGGTGTTAGGAGTCGAGTTTCCTCTGCTGCACAGGGGGAATCTCGATCCGTGTCTGCTGTGGTCTCCCATTCTGCTTCGGCCGCAGTGGGCTCTGCTCAGCGGAGGCGTCGCTCCCAGCGTCTTGCTGGGACTGATTCTGTGCAAAAGGGTTACTGCTGCCTTTTCTGGCTCTCCTGTTGTACCCTGCACTGATCTGCGGCGAGCGGGCTTCTCTGGGACTAAGTCCTTATTTGCACACACTGAGCATGCCCTGGGCAAGATCTCCCGTTGGAGATCGAGGGTCACATGCTCAGGTACTGCAGCACATCCCATTGGTCCTTTTGGCAGGTCCTGAAAGGGCAAAACTTCTGTAGCTGTTTCCTGTGCTGCAGCTATATAAACTGCGCATGACCGCACGGCCATGCGCTAGTATTGTCTTGATATTATGTGTGTGTGTAGATGGATGTATGTCGGTGGATGAAAGCTCCTAAGTATCCCTCCCTAGAGTTGTTGACTGCTCGCGGATGATGGTAGCTATCTAGCGCCCGACTAGCCATCTGCACGTAACACACATCACAGCGTCCTGTTGCTATGCCCGCCAGTACGGCGCCGTGCGCTTCCTCTGCGCTTTCCTTACCCAAGCCTGGGTGGTTAGTGGCGTCCGTCAGTGCGGCACCGTATGCACTCTCGTGACTATAGATTCTATTTAATAAGTTTCCTTACACACCCAGTTGCGGTGTTGTGCCAGCAAGTGTCTAATCGGACTTCAATCCTGTGTAGGGGTTGAGTTCGCTGACTTCTTGCTCGCGCTCTATGTGCGGTACTGCGGTCCTGTGACGCAACAGTATCGCTTCCTTCACGCAGGGTGAAGTTAACCCATGTGTGTATACTTAGTACCGCCATATAGTCCGTCTTACTAGTAGCGGGGTCTTTTACCTGCACGGTGAACCTCGGACTGCGAACGCACCTAGTTTCATATTATCTATACTTGGTGCGTTCCGCCGGTCCTTAACATAATACTAGCGCCAAGGTCTGGCTAGTAATGACGGACGATCAGCGTTTACAGCGGTACATCCAGCAGCTGGAGGGAAGGTTGGCGGCTCTTGAGTGTTCAACCTCAGCTGTGGATGTTACTGCTGTCGCTGTTCAGGCTGCAAGTGTGGCTGCAGCTACCTTGTCCACTGCCGCCCCTGTACCGACGCTATCTCGCCTCACGCTACCAGATAAATTTTCTGGTGACAGTAAGTCCTGTAGGGGTTTCCTGAGTCAGTGCTCAATGCATCTCGAGCTTCTGGCCTCTCGTTTCCCTACAGAGCGGGCTAAGGTGGGCTTTATCGTATCTTTACTGTCGGACAGGACGTTGCAGTGGGCTACGCCGCTGTGGGAGCGTGGCAATCATGTGGTGCAGAGTGCTCCGTTATTCCTGAGCACTCTGAAACAGGTCTTTTTAGGACCTCGTGTCACCCATGATATGGCGCTCCAACTGTTGACATTGACTCAGGGTTCGTCCTTGGTCAGCCATTTTGCCGTCCGCTTCCGCACTCTAGCATCTGAGCTGGAGCGGTCGGATAAACCTCTTATTCCTATATTTTGGAGGGGGCTGGCTGACCACGTTAAGGACGCCCTGGCCACGAGGGAGATTCCCGCCACACTGGAAGAATTAATAACAGTGTCTACTCGTATTGACCTCCGTTTTCATGAGCGGAGGTTAGAGCGAGCCCAGTGTAGGCAGAGGTTTCGGCTGGCTCCCACCTTCGCCAAACCTTTGGAATCTCCAGTCCAGGCTCCTGAGTCCCATGAACCTAAGGTAGTGTCTCGAGCAGGATCTAAGTCCCGGACCGCTCGTGCACTCCAGGTTTGCCATGTTTGCCAACAGTCAGGACATCTTGCCACCAGATGTCACCAGCGGTCGAGGAAACGTCAGCATCTAGTGGTAGTAGGTGGAAGTGCACTAGACACGGCGACGTTTGCCTCCAAATTGTCCTTTAAGGGGACAATAACTTTTGGCTCATTCTCCCACTCGGTAGAGCTCTGTGTGGATTCTGGGGCGGAAGGCAATTTCATGTCTTCTGCCTTCGCCCAGCATCACGCAATACCCCTTGTTATGCTGCCTCAACCAGTAACGGTACGAGTGGTGAATGGGTCGACACTCCCCGCACAGATAACACATCAGACCATCCCTTTTACTTGGTCCATGTCACCATCCCATCAGGAGATTATATCTCTGCTCATCATTCCCGAGGGGATTGATGAGGTCCTGTTGGGGATACCTTGGTTACGGTTCCACTCTCCTCACATCGAGTGGTCCTCAGGCAGAATTCTGGGATGGGGTGAATCATGTTGGGGTAGGTGTTACCGAGAGTGTGTTCAGGTTGCTACTACTGAGGTACCCGCAGATCTTTCCTCTCTCCCCAAGCAATACTGGTCTTATGCAGACGTGTTCTCCAAAAAGGCGGCGGAGACCCTTCCGCCCCATCGCCCTTATGACTGTCCTATCGATCTCTTGCCTGGTGCAGAGCCTCCCCGGGGTCGAGTTTATCCATTATCTCTCCCGGAGACGGAGGCCGTGTCTCAGTACATTCAAGAGAATCTGGCAAGAGGGTTCATCAGGAAGTCAGTGTCACCTGCTGGGGCAGGGTTCTTCTTCGTGCAGAAGAAGAATGGGGAACTACGTCCATGCATAGACTACAAGGGTCTTAACGCTATCACCGTTAAGAACAAGTATCCTTTGCCCTTGATATCCGAGCTCTTTGATAGGCTTCAGGGAGCTAGAGTGTTTACTAAATTAGATCTGCGGGGTGCTTACAACCTGATTCGCATCCGTGAGGGGGACGAATAGAAAACGGCGTTTAACACCAGAGATGGGCACTATGAGTATCTGGTGATGCCCTTCGGGCTCTGTAATGCCCCAGCCATTTTCCAAGACTTTGTGAACGACATCTTCCGGGATATGCTTTCCACCTTGGTTGTAGTCTATCTGGATGATATTCTCATCTTTTCTCCTGATATTGACTCCCACCGGAGAGATGTTGGCAGAGTCTTCGACCTCTTACGGGCAAACTCTCTCTATGCAAAGTTGGAGAAGTGTATGTTTGAGCAGGAGTCTTTACTAGGGTTGAGCGAAACGGGTCGTTCATTTTCAAAAGTCGCCGACTTTTGGCAAAGTCGGGTTTCATGAAACCCGATCCGACCCCTGTGCGGGGTCGGCCATGCGGTATGCGACTTTCGCGCCAAAGTCGCGTTTCAATGACGCGAAAAGCGCCATTTCTCAGCCAATGAAGGTAAACGCAGAGTGTGGGCAGCGTGATGACATAGGTCCTGGTCCCCACCATCTTAGAGAAGGGCATTGCAGTGATTGGCTTGCTGTCTGCGGCGTCACAGGGGCTATAAAGGGGCATTCCCGCCGACCGCCATGTTACTGCTGCTGATCTGAGCTTAGGGAGAGGTTGCTGCCGCTTCGTCAGAAGCAGGGATAGCGTTAGGCAGGGTCCATTAACCACCAAACCGCTTGTGCTGTAGCGATTTCCACTGCCCAACACCACCTTTGGTGTGCAGGGACAGTGGAAGCTACATTTTTATTTTTTTTTCCCCTCAGCGCTGTAGCTCATTGGGCTGCCCTAGAAGGCTCCCTGATAGCTGCATTGCTGTGTGTACGCCGCTGTGCAAACCAACTGCTTTTTTCAAAGCACAAACCCTCTTGTTCCTTCCTTTCTGCACAGCTATCTTTTTTGTTTGTCCACACTTTTTATTTAATTTGTGCATCAGTCCACTCCTTATTGCTGCCTGCCATACCTGGCTAAGATTACTGCAGGGAGATAGTAATTGAAGGACACTCCCTGTTTTTTTTTTTTTTTTTTTTTTTTGTGGGAGATTAAGATTGACATTTCTGCTAGAGTGCCATCCCTGTGTGTGCCATCTCTCACTCAGTGGGCCATAGAAAGCCTATTTATTTTTTTGCTTGATTTGGGTTCTAAAATCTACCTGAAAAAATCACTACATCAATCAGTGGGAGAAAAATATTGGCCTCAGGGCTTCTGTGCCACTCCTGACTCCTGTGTGCATCATCACTCACTCAGTGGGGCCATAGAAAGCCTTTTTTTTTTTTTTGCTTTATTTGGGTTCTAAATTCTACCTGAAAAAATCAATAAATCAATCAGTGGGAGATTAATATTGGCCTTTGGGCTTGTGTGCCAGTCCTAAGCGTGCCATCTCTCTCTCTCAGATAGTGGGCCATAGAAAGCCTATTTATTATTTTTTTTATTGGGTTTATAAATTTTCCCTGGAACAAAAAAAAAAAGTGGGAGATTAATATTGGCCTCTGGGCTTGTGTGCCAGTCCTGAGCGTGCCATCTCTCTCACAAATAGTGGGCCATAGAAAGCCTATTTATTTATTTTTTTTTGGTTTTATAAATTCTCCCTGAAAAAAAAAAGGGAGATTAATATTGGCCTTTGGGCTTGTGTGCCAGTCCTAAGCGTGCCATCTCTCTCTCAGATAGTGGGCCATAGAAAGCCTATTTATTATTTTTTTTATTGGGTTTATAAATTTTCCCTGAAAAAAAATAAAAAGTGGGAGATTAATATTGGCCTCTGGGCTTGTGTGCCAGTCCTGAGCGTGCCATCTCTCTCACAAATAGTGGGCCATAGAAAGCCTATTTATGTTTTTGGTTGATTTGGGTTCTAAATTCTACCTGAAAAAATCAATATATCAATCAGTGGGAGATAAATATTGGCCTCTGGGCTTGTGTGCCACTCCTGACTCCTGTGTGCATCATCTCTCACTCAGTGGGCCATAGAAAGCCTATTTTTTGTTTTATTTGTTTTATAAATTCTCCCTGAAAAAATCATTTTTATTTTTATTATTATTTTTTTCTAAAGTCTCCCTGGAAAAAAAAAAAAAAATCAAATCAGTAGGAGATTAATATTGCCCTTTCTGCTTGTGTGCCAGTCTTGACTCCTGGGTGTGCCATCTCTCTCTCTCTCTCCAATTGTGGGCCATAGAAAGCCTATTATTTTTTTAGCTTGATTTGGGTTCCAAAATCTACCTGAAAAAATCACTACATCAATCAGTGGGAGATAAATATTGGCCTCTGGGCTTGTGTGCCACTCCTGACTCCTGTGTGCGTCATCTCTCACTCAGTGGGCCATAGAAAGCCTTTTTTTGTTTTATTTGTTTTCTAAATTCTCCCTGAAAAAATCATTTTATTTTATTTGGTTTCTAAATTCTTCCTGAAAAAATCATTTTATTCTATTATTTTTTTTCCTAAAGTCTCCCTGAAAAAAAAAAAAAAATCAAATCAGTGGGAGATTAATATTTACATTTGTGCTTCAGTGACAGTCCTGCGTGTGTGGCATCTCTCTCATTTGTTGCCACCAACAACAGAGTGTGTAACATTGTGCCTGATTTTCGTTGTGGTCTCACTCACCTGTAAAGGGGTAGCTAAATCATACTGAAGTTATAGCTCACCGTGTAAGTTGTGTGACAGCAACAAATACCGTTAGTTTGGTTACGTTTTTAAAACAATGGAGGAAGTCTGGTGGAAGAGGTCGTGGCCGGGGGCGTTCATTGTCAGCTGGTAATGAGGGTAGTGGTAGTGGTGGAGCATCAGCTGGTCGTGGGAAAAAAAATATTGCACCTAAGTCTGGAGCTGTGGAGCCAGGTTCGTCGTCTGGCTACACAAGGCCTCGAACGCTCCCTTTTCTGGGAGTAGGAAAACCGCTTTTAAAGCCGGAGCAGCAAGAGCAAGTTTTGGCTTATCTTGCTGACTCAGCCTCTAGCTCTTTTGCCTCCTCTCGTGAAACTGGTAAATGTCAAAGCAGCGTGTCGTTAGTGGATGTTCACGGTCAGGGACAAGTCGCTTCCTTGTCCTCTTCAGCAAAAACAACAACAGAGAAGAATGCAGCAGGCGACACAACGGGTTACTCCATGGAGCTCTTTACACATACCGTCCCTGGCTTAGAAAGTGAAGCAGTTAACAGTCCATGCCCATTACAAGTTGAATCTGACATGGAGTGCACTGATGCACAGCCACAGCCAGACTACTATGCTGGTCCTTTGACTCAGACCACAACATTGCCCTCGCAGGGTAATGATCAAGAATCAGACCCTGATGAGACTATGTTGCCCCATCACGAACGCTATAACACCGACCGACACGGTGACGCAGACGAAGTTGCACACGAGCTACAAGAAGAGGTAATAGATGACCCAGTTCTTGACCCCGATTGGCAGCCATTGGGGGAACAGGGTGCAGGCGGCAGCAGTTCTGAAGCGGAGGAGGAGGGGCCGCAGCAGGCATCAACATCGCAACAGGTTCCATCTGCCGGGCCCGTATCTTGCCCAAAACGCGTGGCAAAGCCAAAACCTGTTGGAGGACAGCGTGGCCATCCGGTTAAAGCTCAGTCTGCAATGCCTGAAAAGGTATCCGATGCTAGAAAGAGTGCAGTCTGGCATTTTTTTAAACAACATCCAATTGATCAGCGCAAAGTCATCTGTCAAAAATGTTCAACTACCTTAAGCAGAGGACAGAATCTGAAAAGTATCAATACAAGTTGCATGCATAGACATTTAACCACCATGCATTTGCAAGCCTGGACTAACTACCAAACGTCCCTTAAGGTTGTAGCACCCTCGGCCAATGAAGCTAGTCAGCAACACAACATCCCTTCCGGCAGTGTAGGGCCACCATTTTCCGCACCACCTGCAGTATCTGTGCAGGTTTCTTTGCCAGGCCAAAGCAGTCAGGGTCATGGCACCCCCGCTAGTTCCACGATCTTCAGCTCTCCAGTCCAGCTCACCCTACATGAGACTATGGTTAGAAAAAGGAAGTACTTAGCCTCGCATCCGCGTACACAGGGTTTGAACGCCCACATAGCTAGACTAATCTCGTTAGAGATGATGCCCTACCGGTTAGTTGAAAACGAAGCTTTCAAAGCCCTGATGGACTACGCTGTACCACGCTACGAGCTACCCAGTCGACACTTTTTTTCCAGAAAAGCCATCCCAGCCCTCCACCAGCATGTTAAAGAGCGCATCGTCCATGCACTCAGGCAATCTGTGAGCACAAAGGTGCACCTGACAACAGATGCATGGACCAGTAGGCATGGCCAGGGACGTTACGTGTCCATCACGGCACACTGGGTGAATGTTGTGGATGCAGGGTCCACAGGGGACAGCAAGTTTGGGACAGTTCTGCCTAGCCCACGGTCTAGGAAACAGTTGGCTGTAGCCGTTCGCACCCCCTCCTCCTCCTCTTCGTCCTCCTGCAGAAGCGAGAGCTCGTCCACAGACCGCAGTCGCACAACCACTCCATCCGCAGCTGCCACTGTTGCACACCAGGTCTCCCATTATGGGGCAGCTACTGGCAAACGTCAGCAGGCTGTATTGGCTATGAAGTGTTTGGGCAACAACAGACACACCGCGGAAGTTCTGTCCGAGTTCTTGCAGAAAGAAACGCAGTCGTGGCTGGGCACTGTAGATCTTGAGGCAGGCAAGGTAGTGAGTGATAATGGAAGGAATTTCATGGCTGCCATCTCCCTTTCCCAACTGAAACACATTCCTTGCCTGGCTCACACCTTAAACCTGGTGGTGCAGTGCTTCCTGAAAAGTTATCCGGGGTTATCCGACCTGCTCCTCAAAGTGCGTGGACTTTGCTCACATATCCGCCGTTCACCCGTACACTCCAGCCGTATGCAGACCTATCAGCGTTCTTTTGAACCTTCCCCAGCATCGCCTAATCATAGACGTTGCAACAAGGTGGAACTCAACACTGCACATGCTTCAGAGACTGTGCGAACAGAGGCGGGCTGTTATGTTTTTGTGGGAGGATACACATACACGGGCAGGCAGTAGGATGGCAGATATGGAGTTGTCAGGTGTGCAGTGGTCGAAGATTCAAGACATGTGTCAAGTCCTTCAGTGTTTTGAGGAATGCACATGGCTGGTTAGTGCAGACAACGCCATAATAAGCATGAGCATCCCCCTAATGCGTCTGCTGATGCTAAGTTTGACGCACATAAAGGATCAGGCGTCTGCAGCTGAGGAAGAGGAAAGCCTTGATGACAGTCAGCCATTGTCTGGCCAGGGCAGTGTACAGGACGAGTTAGCGGGCGAAGAGGAGGAGGAGGACGAGGAGGATGATGGGGATGATTATATTTTTAATGAGGAAGCTTTTCCGGGGCCACTGGAAATTGGTGGCGCGGCAAGGCCGGGTTCTGGTTTTTGGAGGGACACAAGTGACGTGGATTTGCCTGAAACTGCCCCTCAACCAAGCACAACCGCAGATTTGAGAACTGGAACTTTGGCCCACATGGCGGATTGTGCCTTACGTATCCTCAAAAGGGACACACGCATAACTAAAATGATGAACGATGACGATTACTGGTTGGCCTGCCTCCTTGATCCTCGCTATAAAGGCAAATTGCAAAATATAATGCCACATGAGAACTTGGAACTAATATTAGCAACCAAACAATCAACTCTTGTTGACCGTTTGCTTCTGGCATTCCCTGCACACAGCGCCCGTGATCGTTCTCACACGAGCTGCAGGGGCCAGCAGACCAGAGGAGTTAGAGGGGCAGAAATCAGAAGTGGCGTTGGCCAGAGGGGTTTTCTGACCAGGTTGTGGAGTGATTTTGCTATGACCGCAGACAGGACAGGTACTGCAGCATCAATTCAAAGTGACAGGAGACAACATTTGTCCAGTATGGTTACAAACTATTTTTCATCCCTTATCGATGTTCTCCCTCAACCATCATTCCCATTTGATTACTGGGCATCCAAATTAGACACCTGGCCAGAATTGGCAGAATATGCATTGCAGGAGGTTGCTTGCCCGGCAGCTAGTGTCCTATCAGAAAGAGTATTCAGTGCTGCAGGTTCAATACTAACAGAAAAAAGGACTCGTCTGGCTACCCAAAATGTAGATGATCTAACCTTCATTAAAATGAACCACAACTGGATTTCGAAATCTTTTGCCCCACTTTGCCCGGCTGACACCTAGCTTTCCTATGAAAAGGTCTTGCCTGTGGACTATTCTGAATGCCTTTTCCAATCTCGTAATTTTCTGCACCTGATTGTCCAGCATACGACATGTTTACACCTCACTAAATGGCCAAACTCCCCACACGGGGCCGTGGTATCGACACTTGGCGACAGCACCCGTGAGAGTGCTGTTTGTCTGAAGAGGTGGGTGTGCCCGCTTTTGGTCGACGGCACTGCCACTGGGTCCCTCCTAGTACAATAAAGTGTCTCTGGCGGTGGTGGTGCGCACCCAACGTCAGACACACCGTTGTAATATGAGGGGCCCTGGGCCTGTACCGCCGGCCACAAGACAGTTCCCCCCCGCAGCTCAAACAGTGCTCTACCACTTGCAAAATTATCTCACAGCTCCACCAATGTTTAGTCTATGCACTGACATCCTTCAATGCCTGCCACTGACAATACCATTGTATTGACATTTTTGTTATGTTAGGCCTTCGAAGCCTGTCTGCGGTCACTCCTTCCACTATGCCTCCACTGACCACACCACTGCTGCCCGTGTACCCCTGGAACCAATTTAAAATTGCCTACAGCCAGCCCAATTTTTTTTATTTTAGGCCTTCGATGCCTGTCTGCGGTCCATTCTTTCTACTACTACTACACTGACCAGGCCACTGCTGCCCGTGTACCCCTGGAACCAATTTAAAATTGCCTACAGCCATGTGTTATTATTTTAGGCCTTCGATGCCTGTCTGCGGTCACTCCTTCCACTAGGCCTCCACTGACCACACCACTGCTGCCCGTGTACCCCTGGAACCAATTTAAAATTGCCTACAGCCATGTGTTATTATTTTAGGCCTTCGATGCCTGTCTGCGGTCACTCCTTACAATATGCCTCCACTGACCACACCACTGCTGCCCGTGTACCCCTGGAACCAATTTAAAATTGCCTACAGCCAGCCCAATTTTTTTATTTTAGGCCTTCGATGCCTGTCTGCGGTCCGTTCTTTCTACTACTACTACACTGACCAGGCCACTGCTGCCCGTGTACCCCTGGAACCAATTTAAAATTGCCTACAGCCATGTGTTATTATTTTAGGCCTTCGATGCCTGTCTGCGGTCACTCCTTCCACTAGGCCTCCACTGACCACACCACTGCTGCCCGTGTACCCCTAGAACCTATTTATAATTGCATAGAGCATCCTTTTTTTAATAGTAGGCGTACAAAGTCTGTCTGCGGTTCACTATTGAAATTGTCCTCCACTGCCCAGAGCACTGCAGCTTGTGAACCCCTGTAACTTTTTTCTGCTGCAGTGAGCCACATTTTTGGTTTGAGTCCTACTACCTGTGTCTGTCTGCGCCACTCAATTCAGCTGTGTTCCTTTGAAAAAAGCTGAGCGTCAATAGTCTTGTTTTCAGCCTCTAGGAATTTTAAAACTGCATTGGGTGTACAACTTTGGTAGGGCCTACTAACGGTGTCTGCCTCCCCAAGGTGTTCCCCAGGTTTCCTCTCCATTGCTTCAATCTTCATGCTCTCGTTTAGTAGTTGTTGGAAACTACGCTGCATTAGGCCTACAAATTGGGTATGGGGTGTAGAGAGATGGTGTGTTCCACTCCAAGGTGTTCTCAAGGTTGCCTTTCCTGAGCTTCAATCTTCATGCTCTCGTTTAGTAGTTGTTGGAAACTACGCTGCATTAGGCCTACAAATTGGGTATGGGGTGTAGAGAGATGGTGTGTTCCACTCCAAGGTGTTCTCCAGGTTGCCTTTCCTGAGCTTCAATCTTCATGCTCTCGTTTAGTAGTTGTTGGAAACTACGCTGCATTAGGCCTACAAATTGGGTATGGGGTGTAGAGAGATGGTGTGTTCCACTCCAAGGTGTTCCCAAGGTTTCCTCTCCATTGCTTCGATCTTCATACTCTCGTTTAGTAGTTGTTGGAAACTACGCTGCATTAGGCCTACAAATTGGGTATGGGGTGTAGAGAGATGGTGGGTTCCACTCCAAGGGGTTCCCCAGGTTTCATCGCCATTGGTTCGATCTTCATGCTCTCGTTTAGTAGTTGTTGGAAACTACGCTGCATTAGGCCTACAAATTGGGTACGGGGTGTAGAGAGATGGTGTGTTCCACTCCAAGGTGTTCTCCAGGTTGCCTTTCCTGAGCTTTGATCTTCATGCTCTCGTTCAGTAGTTGTTGGAAACTACGCTGCATTAGGCCTACAAATTGGGTATGGGGTGTAGAGAGATGGTGTGTTCCACTCCAAGGTGTTCCCCAGGTTTCCTCTCCATTGCTTCGATCTTCATGCTCTCGTTTAGTAGTTGTAGAAAACTACACTGCATTAGGCCTACAAATTGGGTATGGGGTGTAGAGAGACGGAGTGTTACACTCCAAGGTGTTCCCCAGGTTTCGTCCACATTGCTTCAATCTTCCGACTCTCGTTTAGTAGTTGTTGAAAACTACACTGCATTAGGCCTACAAATTGGGTATGGGGTGTAGAGAGATGGTGTGTTCCACTCCAAGGTGTTCTCCAGGTTGCCTTTCCTGAACTTCTATCTTCAGGCTCTCATTAAATTGTAGTTAAATGGAACAACTGCATTTGGCGTACTAGTTGGTTTGGGGCCTACTATCGGTGTCTGCCACTCCTTGCTGTTCTCCTGGTTTCCTGTCCTGAAATTCCATTTTCAGGCTCTTGTTAAGTAGTTGTTAATGTTAGACTGCATTTGGCCTACTAGTTGGGTTGGGGCCTACTATCGGTGTCTGCCACTCCTTGCTGTTCTCAACTGAACAAAGCTGGGCCGCCTGTTTACTACGGTTGCCAATTTTGAACTGCATGTCGACTACTTACTGATTTGGGCCTACTCTCTGTGTCAGCCTCTCATTCCAGTTGTCCTCCACTGCAATGCCCCCTGGTTAGTCCTGTGTTACCAATTTTGAACTGCATTTAGCCCACTTTATTCTTTGGGCCTATATCTGTGTTTCCTCCTCATCCTGCCCATTGCCCAGCCAGTGATAGATGAGTCTGCTGGTACATTGACCCATAGCGCAAAATTCCCCGTGCACGCTACACAACAAGATTGTGACCCTGCTGAAAGTCAGGTTCCTCTTCCCGCATACCATACCACCTTACACGGGGACAAAGAGGAAGGTGCAGATGAAAGTGCAGGTTCCTTCATGAGGTGGGGGGAGGAATACTAGTTGGCGACGTCACTGGCACAGGGCCTCTCATAGTACGCAAAAGTGTTGCTGCCGGTGGGAGGCGCCCCCGCCGTGCAAACACACCGCTGTACTTTGAGGGGCCCTGTGCCAGTGCCAATGCCAACGAGTGGGCCCCCCCTGCTTGCTCAGGATCACAGCACTTGCAAAGTTTAAATACTTACCTCTCCCTGCTCCACTGCCGTGACGTGGTCCAGATTTACTGGGCCCACTAATTACTTGAACCAGCCCTACCCCCCACAACTTTAGCCAAATGACCCCCAATTTCAAATGCCTTCCAATTATTATAAGGTAAATTACGATTGACAAGCTTCTTTAACAAGAATGGATGTTTTTGCCATTAAAATGGGCAGTGTAGGTGTTTTCCTGGCCTCCACTCACTGCCGACTATGCTCCCCCATTGACTTGCATTGGGTTTCGTGTTTCGGGCGATACCCGACTTTTCGCGATAATCGGCCGATTCCACTCGACTCGACTTCTAAGATAGTCGGGTTTCGCGAAACACGGCTCGACTCTAAAAAGGTCAAGGTCGCTCAACTCTAGTCTTTACCGTTCCTGGGCTATATCATCTCCGCCCAGGGATTGGCTATGGATCCTGCCAAACTACAGGCTGTGATGGACTGGCAAGAGCCCCATTCTCTTAAGGCGGTGCAGCGCTTTATGGGGTTCATTAATTATTACCGCCAGTTCATTCCCCACTTCTCAACTCTGGTAGCTCCCTTGGTGGCCCTCACCAAGAAGGGAGCGAATCCCAAATTGTGGTCGGAAGAGGTCTCCAAGGCCTTCACTTCTGTTAAGTCTCATTTTGCTAGCGCTCCCATCTTACATCGCCCCGATGTGGATAATGTTGTGAATTCTGTGGCTGAATTCACTCCTGTGGTCACAAGTGGTACTGCAGCTTCTGAGCTTCCTCCCTCAGGTGTTCTGGTGAGCTCGTTAACTGCTTCATTACTTAACTCCGCCTGATGCTGCTATCCTTGCTCCTTGTCAATGTTTCAGTGTTGGATCTGAGCTTCTCCTGATCGTTCCTGTGACCTGCTGCTCTGTATAGCTAAGTGCTTTTTGCTTTTTTGTTGCTTTTTTTCTGTCCAGCTTGTCTTTTGTTTTGCTGGAAGCTCTGAGACGCAAAGGGTGTACCGCCGTGCCGTTAGTTCGGCACGGTGGGTTTTTTTTGCCCCCTTTGCGTGGTTTTGCTTTAGGGTTTTTTGTAGACTGCAAAGTTCGCTTTACTGTCCTCGCTCTGTCCTAGAATATCGGGCCCCACTTTGCTGAATCTATTTCATCCCTACGTTTTGTCTTTTCATCTTACTCACAGTCATTATATGTGGGGGGCTGCCTTTTCCTTTGGGGAATTTCTCTGGGGCAAGTCAGGCCTATTTTTCTATCTTCAGGCTAGCTAGTTTCTTAGGCTGTGCCGAGTTGCCTAGGTAGTTGTTAGGCGCAATCCACAGCCGCTTTTAGTTGTGTTTAGGATAGGATCAGGTGTGCAGTCTACAGAGTTTCCACGTCTCAGAGCTCGTTCTTGTATTTTTGGGTATTTGTCAGATCACTGTGTGCGCTCTGATCGCTAAGCACACTGTGTTTCTGGATTGCCTTCATAACACCTGTCATTAGCAAACATAACAGGATAAGCCATTCCTAATGGAGGTGGATGCCTCATCCGTTGGTGCTGGAGCAGTCCTCTATCAAAAGGACGCTCAAGGTCGGAAGCATCCTTGCTTCTTCTCTAAGACCTTCACATCAGCGGAGAGAAATTACTCCATCGGGGATAGGGAGTTGCTAGCAATGAAGTTGGCCTTTTCAGAGTGGAGACATCTTCTGGAAGGTGCATGGTTTCCCTTCCAGGTTTTCACGGACCACAAAAATTTGGTGTATTTACACACAGCCTAGCGGCTGAATTCTCGTCAGGCAAGATGGTCCTTATTTTTCTCCCGGTTCCATTTTACTCTGCATTATCTCGCCGGGGAGAAGAATATTCGTGCCGACGCTCTCTCTCGCTCCCTTATGTCAACTGAGGAGGAGGAAGAGGAGCCTCGGCTTATTTTCCCTTCTGAGAGCCTGAGAACCGTCGCGCCGCTTTCGCTAGAGTCTGTGCCTCCGGGCAAGACTTTTGTGCCCATTAATTTGCGACCGGAGGTTCTCTCTTGGGCTCATTCGTCCAGGGTGGGTGGACACTTTGGGACAAAAAGCACATCTGAGCTACTGGCGAGGACGTACTGGTGGCCGCATATGGTCCGGGATGTCAGGGATTATATTCTGGCGTGTCTCCTGCGCCAAAAATAAATCTCCGCGTCAAAGGCAAGCTGGGTTGCTCTATCCCTTGCCGGTGGCAGATAGACCCTGGGAGATGGTCGGCATGGACTTTGTCGTGGGTTTACCCAAGTCTCGCGGCTGTACCATCATTTGGGTCATCACCAATCATTTCTCAAAAATGGTGCATTTGGTGCCGCTACCACGGTTACCTTCTGCACAGGCCTTGGCAGCGTTGTTCATTAAACACATCTTCCGCCTACATGGTATGCCTGACAAAATTGTCGGTGACCGGGGTTCCCAGTTTGCGTCTCGGTTCTGGAGAGA
Organism: Ranitomeya imitator; assembly: GCF_032444005.1. Lineage (NCBI taxonomy): Eukaryota > Metazoa > Chordata > Amphibia > Anura > Dendrobatidae > Ranitomeya > Ranitomeya imitator. The sequence continues at coordinate 1,253,305,331 of NC_091282.1, read as the reverse complement.
GCTTTGTCGTCTTCTCAGTATTGAGTTGAATCTCTCTTCCGCTTATCATCCCGAGATGAATGGGTTGGTAGAGAGGGCCAACCAGACATTGGTCACATACCTGCGACATTTTGTTTCAGCCAGGCAGGATGATCCTTGCTATCATGGGCAGAGTTTGCGCTGAACAACGCTGTAGCCGACTCCACTGGACAAACCCCATTCCTTCTCAACTATGGTCAGCATCCACGGGTACCTGTGCCTATGCCCGTGTCTTCCGCAGACTCCAGGGTGGCAGACTGGGCTGTGGAGGCACGGGATATTTGGGACCGCACTCAGGATGCCATTCGGGCCTCTAAGGAGAGAATGAGGTCTTCCGCCGATGCTCATCGGCGCCCCGCTCCGACCTTTGCTCCTGGCGACTTGGTGTGGCTCTCCGCCCGTAACATCAGGCTGCGAGTTGAGTCCACTAAGTTTGCTCCTCGCTACTTGGGTCCCTTCAAGGTCCTCGAACAGGTTAATCCTGTGGTCTACCGTCTGGCCCTTCCTCCACGCCTTGGTATCACCGACACCTTTCATGTGTCCCTCCTTAAGCCCGTATACATGTCCCGGTTTTCTGAGTCATCTGCTGAGACATGGGGTTCGTCTACGGACGATTTCGAGGTGAACGATATCTTGGGGTGCAAGGTGGTACGTGGCAAAAAATTTTTTTGGGTGGACTGGAAGGGTTACGGTCCTGAGGATAGGTCCTGGGAGCCTGCTGAGCACATTCGGGCTCCGCAGCTTATTGCTGCCTTCGAACGTAGCGAGGCCCAAGGAGGGGGGGCCCTAGGAGCGGGGTAATGTTAGGAGTCGAGTTTCCTCTGCTGCACAGGGGGAATCTCGATCCGTGTCTGCTGCGGTCTCCCTTTCTGCTTCGGCCGCAGTGGGCTCTGCTCAGCGGAGGCGTCGCTCCCAGCGTCTTGCTGGGACTGATTCTGTGCAAAGGGTTACTGCTGCCTTTTCTGGCTCTCCTGTTGTACCCTGCACTGATCTGCGGCGAGCGGGCTTCTCTGGGACTAAGTCCTTATTTGCACACACTGAGCATGCCCTGGGCAAGATCTCCCGTTGGAGATCGAGGGTCACATGCTCAGGTACTGCAGCACATCCCATTGGTCCTTTTGGCAGGTCCTGAAAGGGCAAAACTTCTGTAGCTGTTTCCTGTGCTGCAGCTATATAAACTGCGCATGACCACACGGCCATGCGCTAGTATTGTCTTGATATTATGTGTGTGTGTAGATGGATGTATCTCGATGGATGAAAGCTCCTAAGTATCCCTCCCTAGAGTTGTTGACTGCTCGCGGATGATGGTAGCTATCTAGCGCCCGACTAGCCATCTGCACGTAACACACATCACAGCGTCCTGTTGCTGTGCCCGCCAGTACGGCGCCGTGCGCTTCCTCTGCGCTTTCCTTACCCAAGCCTGGGTGGTTAGTGGCGTCCGTCAGTGCGGCCCCGTACGCACTCTTGTGCCTATAGATTCTATTTAATAAGTTTCCTTACACACCCAGTTGCGGTGTTGTGCCAGCAAGTGTCTAATCGGACTTCAATCCTGTGTAGGGGTTGAGTTCGCTGACTTCTTGCTCGCGCTCTATGTGCGGTACTGCGGTCCTGTGACGCAACAGGATCGCTTCCTTTACGCAGGGTGATCTCTGAAAAAGCTGTGACCACCAATCAATAATATAGTATAAAAAGCAGGGTGTGATTCTAGATTAAAAATTTACTTTTAATAAACTCGTTAAAAAATGGTAGACCCAAATAATCAAAACACATAAAGGACTCACAGTACGTCACATTTCAAAAGAAGAAATGCCAATATCACAAATAAATCGAACTGCCTCAGACCTCAATATCCCAAAATCCCTATGAATAAATCTATCATGGGAACATAAAGGTCCGATATCAGCTGGCAGTGCGGAAAAACATCAAATTTCACATCACCTGGTCATTTGGCAGATCAGACCACATATGCTCTTTATATATGCATCTATTATTGGCAATGACCGCTCAAAATGGTGTGTGAAAGGAAAAAAAAAAAAGTGAACAGTTTCACCCTATAGCGAATTAATGACCGTTTTTATCTGGTGTAAAGACTGGGGAGATGGCACATCATTATCCATACAAATACCCCATCATAGAATATCACCAGTTTTTATATAGTGACCCCCAATGCAAAGTAACGAAAAGGTATACTTCCCTACGCGTTTCGTTTTTCTCTACTCATCAGGGGAAGATTCCTGTAATTCTCCATTGAGATAGGAGGAGCAAGACGGGGTGCTGTGACGGTCTAACGCGCCTCTTACCGGCTGTTATTAAATAGGCTGCCCGCTCTCTTCATATCACGCTGATTAAGCATCGCTTCCTGTGTGTCCGCTGTGGAACACACAGCTGGACCGCACACTTCACATCCGGCGCACCGCTGAGCCACCAATGTGCTCTCCAGCGATGCGTACCTGGTGTTACCCTGACAACGCCTAGGTAAGCCGTAAATCTCTATCCCTGCTCTAAGCGTCCTTGTCAGCTCCTGACTACCGTAGTCCTCCTAATAGAGGCACAATACTGGGAGATCAAGTCCCGTATCCCAGAACGTGCCTGTAAAACAGATCAAGTCCCGTATCCCAGAACGTGCCTGTAAAACACCCCCTAGTGTCATATAACTAGTCCTAGCTTGCCTAAGTTCCTTTAACACTGGGGGAATATTATCAAAGATAAGATTCTGCTTATACTTCTTCATGGGAAGGAGAATCTTTTGTCTAGGATATGTGCTTGGTTTATCCAAAAAAAGAGAAAAATAAATAAATAAATAAATAAATGGTGTAAAAGTATCCATTGGATTAAAGGTATCTATGATGGCAGACTCTAAATCCCGGAACTTATAAGGTAAAGTGTGCCCCAAAAAAAAAAACTGTATGGAAGGATTTTTTTCAAAGGATAAAGGAGAGATGTAGAGAGGGGGAAATTTTCTTTAAACAATACCCCCCTTAAGTGTCCAGAAGAAAGCGAATAGAGGGAAAGACTGATGTACGAACCCACGCCTTTTCCTATTAGCCTCCTAATTCTGATACCCTACCTAGCAATGGAGGTTGGCACCCTAGGATAAAAGTGACGAAAGAAATGGCGCCCCCATTCCACGACGGCTCACCCTATCAGTAGCCCTCTATATCCCTGATGTTCTAAAAGTTAGAAGGAAGTAAAGGGTTTGTGCCCATACTGAAAATGTGGTCTTGACTAGTGTTGAGCGATACCTTCCGATATCGGAAAGTATCGGTATCGGTTTGGATCGGCCGATATTCAAAAAATATCGGATATCGCCGATACCGATACCCGATCCCAATGCAAGTCAATGGGACCAAAATATCGGAATTAAAATAAACCCTTTCTTTCCTTGTAGGTTCATTCTACATGAAGGAAAACAACTAAGAATAATGTAGGATGTATGGGGGAGGTGGCGGAGACATTAAAGGCATAGAGGATTAGTCCAATCAAATAGAATAGCATGATTTGTTTTTTTTTTAAAGACGTTCGGATTGAAAAAGATATTGACTATGTAAATTTTTTTTATTTTGTCAGATATTGATGTTTCACTATTCCACGCCCTTCCCCTTCTTTTTTTTCTTTTTTTTTTTTTCTTTTCCCACACTTTCATCTTCATCATCATCAGCATCTTTGACATCAACTTCTTCACCTTATTCATCTTCTTTTTCATCTTCTACCTATTTTTTTTTTTTTATTACATTCTTCATATTCATTTTCTTCAACTATTATTATTCTTCCTATTCTACATATTCTTTTTATTCCACTGTTATTATTCTTCCTATTCTACTTCTTCATCATATTCTCATTTGTGACAGGCATTCCCGTAGTTGTTATCTATAAAAGTTTGAAGATTACACCTTCCGTTCTGCCAGTCACAAAAGTTACATTTGTCCGCGTTCAGTTTGGCCTGCAGCATCAGGCTTTATCCAGGGGCACCACGAGGAGGAACGGACTCACCCCCATACACTGCTTAGTCTTCTTCTGCATATAATTTAGATAATATCTTTTGCTCTGATATTAAGTCTTATGCTTAATGTTCTTCTGCTCTTTGTTCTGCAGCCTCTTGTTCTTCTGCTTCTCGGTCTTCCATGTTGTCGTCTCCAGGGTCGTCGTCTCCAGTGTCGTCATCTCCGCCGTCGTCGTCTCAGCCGTCGTCGTCGTCGTCATCGGGGTGGTCTTCCGGGTCGTCGTCATCGGGGTGGTCTTCCGGGTTGTCGACGTTAGGGTCTTCAACTTGGAAATGTAGCAGAAGGTACAAGAAGGCTGAGAAAATGCCAAGAACCAGCTGATGGAACTGGAACTCGGATGGCTACCCGAAGGTTCAAGAGCCTATGGAACTACCGAGGACCAGCTGACGTTACTGGAACCCGGTTACTAAGCAGGAGGTACCCGTGCTAAAAAGCACTACCAAGGACCGCCTGACGTTGGCGGAACTCGGATACCCAGAAGGAGGCACCTAAGCCAAAGGCTCTGCCCGGAACCAGCTGACGTTACTGGAACCAGGATGGGGAGCAGAAGGTACAAGAGCAAAAGACACTGCCGAGAACCAGCTGACGGTACTGGAACCCGGATGGGTAGCCGAATGTCCAAGAGCCAATGGAACTACCAAGGACCAGCTGACGTTACTGGAACCCGGTTACTAAGCAGGAGGTACCCGTGCCTGAAAGCACTACCAAGGACCACCTGACATTGGTGGAACTTGGATACCCAGAAGGAGGCACCTAAGCCAAAGGCTCTGCCCGGAACCAGCTGACGGTACTGGAACCAGGATGGGGAGCAGAAGGTACAAGAGCAAAAGACACTGCCGAGAACCAGCTGACGGTGCTGGAACCAGGTGGTGGACCCGAAGGCCCACAGGAGAGGAGAGAACAGCTAGGCCGCGAGGCAGCCGCAGTTACCGAACCCCAACAGTCCTACAGGGGGAGCTGGGCCTACTGGCACTACAGAACCAGCCTTGACTACCAGTTCACGCAGCCCACATAGGAAGCTCCTAAACTGGAGGCACCCTGGAGTTTGCTAACTCGACCGCACCACGACGGGGCAAGCATAGGCGTCTCAGTGAAGTTGACACAACCCGAAAACAGCTGACGGTGCTGAAACCAGGCTTGGCACGAGGGAGTACCTGTGACAAGAACACTGCCGAGAACCAGCTGGCGGTGCTGGAACCCGGATGCGTTGCCCCAGTGTGCAAGAGCCAATGGCACGACCGAGGACCAGCTGACGGTGCTGGAACCCGGTTACTAAGCTGTAGGTGCCCGCGCTTAAAAGCACTACCAAGGACCGCCTGGCGTTGGCGGAACTCGGATACCCAGGAGGAGGCACCTAAGCCAAAGGCTCGGCCCGGAACCAGCTGACGGTGCTGGAACCAGGTGGTGGACCCGAAGGCCCACAGGAGAGGAGAGAACAGCTAGGCCGCGAGGCAGCCGCAGTTACCGAACCCCAACAGTCCTACAGGGGGAGCTGGGCCTACTGGCACTACAGAACCAGCCTTGACTACCAGTTCACGCAGCCCACATAGGAAGCTCCTAAACTGGAGGCACCCTGGAGTTGGCTAACTCGACCGCACCACGACGGGGCAAGCATAGGCGTCTCAGTGAAGTTGACACAACCCGGAAACAGCTGACGGTGCTGAAACCAGGCTTGGCACGAGGGAGTACCTGTGACAAGAACACTGCCGAGAACCAGCTGGCGGTGCTGGAACCCAGATGCGTTGCCTTGCCTATTAAAGATTGTCTTCCTAGAGCCCCAACTAGCGGTGTTGGAGCAAAGGGTAAGCAGGGGGAGATGAGTGTAGGCCGAAGCCTGCACTGGAGGCAGCTTTGTGTCTGCGTTGCGTTTGCAGGACACTTTGCCGGCTACACACTGGGGGAACAGCTGGCGTTGCTGAACCCCACTAACACAATGGCGTGTGTTTTTCTCTGTGCAGCTAGCACTTGCGGGCAAAAACTAGCGGTGTTAGAGCCCGTGTTGAAGCAGGAGGAGGAGGAGAGGAGCAGAGTGTAGGCCGAAGCCTAGTTGAACCAATTTCAAAGGAAACCTTTAACCTCCCCCTCAGGTGTTACAAAGTACAAGAGACACACCTTGTGCAGTATTAATGCTGCACAAGTGAAAGGTTGCTCTATTAATTTGTCTACTTGCACACGCTGAATGAAAGACATACACAATTTACCCCATTCTACAGTCAAACTGTAGTGGATGCGTGACTTGGTTTTTTGATGAGACGCAGCACAGGTGTCCAAAATAACGCCTTGGTGCTTGGCGCAGCTTCCTGAGCGTTGTTATTTGCTGTACAGGAGTCTGCGCTCTTGTGTTATCCCTTGGCAATGCCCTGTTAGCGCTGCCCATCTTATGACATCATTTCATGTTGGCCGGTGCGGTTAACGATGGCCATAAATCCCAGACCCACAGTGTCTTTTCATAAAGCCACACTGCGGTGCTGGGATTCGTGGCCTTGAGCAGTAAATATTTTGGCCGCTCACACACGTCCTTACACCTGCTTCAGACTGGGCGGCCTCTGCTGATCCCTTCTCGCATGCCGCGGCCATGAGGCTGCACAGTCTGAAGAAGGCGGAAGGAGATGAGTTAAGACAGGCGAAGATATGCACTGCTCGTGCCCATCAATCACACCCTCGCAGTCAAAATAATTAAGACAACGAGGAGCATTTTATTCAGGCAGGGCGGACGAACAGGCGCAAGTAGCCAACCAATGATGTCAGAAGACGGGAAGCGCTACCAAGGGGGGTGCTGCGTATCATTAGAAAGGAAAGTCACACCTCAGGGACAGTGGAATGGTCTCAAAGAGACACATTTTGTACGTGTTGAGTTCCACGTGGGCAAGGAGAAAAAGTCAGCCACCTTGTACAAATGCAGCAGTACTGCTGTACAAGGTGGCTGTTATACATATAAACACCTGGGGGTGGGGGCCAGGCTCCCTTCAATTTCAGTTCATGTGCCTGCGTGGCGTTTGCAGGTCACGTTGCAAGCTGCACAGCAGGGGAACAGCTGGCGGTGCTGAACCCCACTAACACATTGGCTGGTGTTTTTCTCTGTGCAGCTAACATGTCCGGGCAGAAACTGGCGTTGTTTGAGCCCAGGGTCAGCAGGAGGAGGAGAGGAGCAAAGTGTAGGCCGAAGCCTGCACTGGTGGCAGCTTTTGTTCTCTTGTGCCAGCGTGGCTTGTGCTGGACACGTTGCCGACTACACAGCAGGGGAACAGCTGGCGTTGCTGAACCCCACTAACACATTGGCTGGTGTTTTTCTCTGTGCAGCTAGCATTTCCGGGCAAAAACTAGCGGTGTTTGAGCCCAGGGTCAGCAGGAGGAGGAGAGGAGCAAAGTGTAGGCCGAAGCCTGCACTGGTGGCAGCTTTTGTTCTGTTGTGCCAGCGTGGCTTGTGCTGGACACGTTGCCGACTACACAGCAGGGGAACAGCTGGCGGTGCTGAACCCCACTAACACATTGGCTGGTGTTTTTCTCTGTGCAGCTAGCATTTCCGGGCAAAAACTAGCGGTGTTTGAGCCCAGGGTCAGCAGGAGGAGTAGAGGAGCAGAGTGTTGGCCAAAGCCTAGTTGAACCAATTTCAAAGGTTACCTTTAACCCCCCCCTCAGGTGTTGCAAGGTACAAGAGCCACACCTTGAACAGCATTATTGATGCACAAGTCAAAGGTTGCTCTATTTAATTTTGCTCCTTGCACACGCTGAATTAAACACGTACACTATTTAGCCCATTATACTGTCAAACAGTAGTGGAGGCGTGACTACTAGTCTTTTTAAGGAGACGCAGCACAGGTGTACAAATTTACACCTAGGTGCTGTGCGCTGATTCCTTACCGTTGTTATTTGCAGTACAGGAAACTGCGCTCTTGTGTTATCCCTTGGCAATACCCTGTTAGTGCAGGCCGTCTCATGACCTCATTTCATGTTGGCCGGTGCGGTTAACGATGGCCATAAATCCCAGACCCACAGTGGCTTTTCCTAAAGTCACACTGCGGTGCTGGGATTCGTGGCCTTGTGCAGTAAATATGTTCGCCGCTCACACATGTCCTTACACCTGCTTCAGACTGGGCGGCCTCAGCTGATCCCTTATCGCATGCCGCGGCCATGAGGCCGCACAGTCAGAAGAAGGCGGAAGGAGGGGAGTGAAAACAGGGGAACATATGCACTGCTCGTGCCCATCAATCACACCCTCGCAGTCAAAATATATGAGACAACGGGGGGCGTTGTGTCGGGCAGGGGGGACGCACAGGCACAGCCAGCCAACCAATGATGTCAGGAGACGGGCAGCGCTAACAATGGGGGTGCTGCGTGTCATTAAAAAGGAAAGTCACACCTCAGGGACATTGTAATGGTCTGTAATGAGACACATTTTGTACTTGTTGAGTTCCACGTGTGCAAGGAGAAAAAGTCAGCCACCTTGTACAAATGCAGCAGTACTGCTGTACAAGGTGGCTGTTATACATAGAAACACCTGGGGGGGTGGGGGGCAGGCTCCCTTCAATTTCAGTTCATGTTCCTGCGTGGCGTTTGCAGGAAACGTTGCAAGCTACACAGCAGGGGAACAGCTGGCGGTGCTGAACCCCACTAACACATTGGCTGGTGTTTTTCTCTGTGCAGCTAGCATGTCCGGGCAGAAACTGGCGTTGTTTTAGCCCAGGGTCAGCAGGAGGAGGAGAGGAGCAAAGTGTAGGCCGAAGCCTGCACTGGTGGCAGCTTTTGGTCAGTTGTGCCAGCGTGGCTTGTGCTGGACACGATGCCGACTACACAGCAGAGGAACAGCTGGCGGTGCTGAACCCCACTAACACATTGGCTAGTGTTTTTCTCTGTGCAGCTAGCATGTCCGGGCAGAAACTGGCGTTGTTTTAGCCCAGGGTCAGCAGGAGGAGGAGAGGAGCAAAGTGTAGGCCGAAGCCTGCACTGGTGGCAGCTTTTGGTCGGTTGTGCCAGCGTGGCTTGTGCTGGACACGATGCCGGCTACACAGCGGGGGAACAGCTGGCGGTGCTGAACACCACTAACACATTGGCTGGTGTTTTTCTCTGTGCAGCTAGCATTTCCGGGCAAAAACTAGCGGTGTTTGAGCCCAGGGTCAGCAGGAGGAGTAGAGGAGCAGAGTGTTGGCCAAAGCCTAGTTGAACCAATTTCAAAGGTTACCTTTAACCCCCCCCTCAGGTGTTGCAAGGTACAAGAGCCACACCTTGAACAGCATTATTGATGCACAAGTCAAAGGTTGCTCTATTTAATTTTGCTCCTTGCACACGCTGAATTAAACACGTACACTATTTAGCCCATTATACTGTTAATCAGTAGTGGAGGCGTGACTTGTCTTTTTAAAGAAAAGCAGCACAGGTGTCGAAAACAACACCTTTTTGCATGGGCGCAGCTTCCTGAGCGTTGTTAGTTGCTGTACAGGAGTCTGCGCTCTTGTGATCCTTTGGCCATGCGCTGTGAGCGCTTCCTGTCTTATGACCTCATTTCATGTTGGCCGTTGCGGTTAGCGATGGACATGAATCCCAGACCCACAGTGTGTTTTTAAAAAATCACACTGCGGTGCTGGGATTCGTGCCCTGGTGCACTAAATATGTTTGCCGCTCACACATGTCCTTACACCTGCTTCAGACTGGGCGGCCTCATCTGATCCCTTATCGCCTGCCGCGGCCATGAGGACACCCAGTCTGAAGAAGGCGGAAGGAGATGAGTGAACACAGGCAAACATATGCACTGCACATGCCCATCAATCACACCCTCGCTGTCCAAAAAAATAAGACACCGAGGGCCGTTGTTTCGAGCAGGGGAGATGCACAGGCGCAGCCAGCTAACCAATGATGTCAAAAGACGGGCAGCGCTAACAAGGGTGGTGCTGCGTGTCATTACAAAGGAAAGTCACACCTCAGGGACATTGTAATGGTCTCTAATGAGACACATTTTGTACGTGTTGAGTTCCACGTGGGCAAGGAGAAAAAGTCAGCCACCTTGTACAAATGCAGCAGTACTGCTGTACAAGGTGGCTGATATACATAGAAACACCTGTGGGTGGGGGGCAGGCTCCCTTCAATTTCAGTTCATGTGCCTGCGTGGCGTTTGCAGGTCACGTTGCAAGCTACACAGCAGGGGAACAGCTGGCGTTGCTGAACCCCACTGACACATTGACTGGTGTTTTTCTCTGTGCAGATTGCATGTCCGGGCAAAAACTAGCGGTGTTAGAGCCCAGGGTCAGCAGGAGGAGGAGGAGAGGAGCAAAGTGTAGGCCGAAGCCTGCACTGGTGGCAGCTTTTGGTCGGTTGTGCCAGCGTGGCTTGTGCTGGACACGATGCCGGCTACACAGCGGGGGAACAGCTGGCGGTGCTGAACCCCACTAACACATTGGCTGGTGTTTTTCTCTGTGCAGCTAGCATTTCCGGGCAAAAACTAGCGGTGTTTGAGCCCAGGGTCAGCAGGAGGAGTAGAGGAGCAGAGTGTAGGCCGAAGCCTAGTTGAACCAATTTCAAAGGTTACCTTTAACCCCCCCCTCAGGTGTTGCAAGGTACAAGAGCCACACCTTGTGCAGCATTAATGCTGCACAAGTAAAAGGTTGCTCTATTTGTTTTGCTCCTTGCACACGCTGACTAAAACACGTACACTATTTAGCCCATTATACTGTCAAACAGTTGTGGAGGCGTGACTTGTCTTTTTAACGAGACGCAGCACAGGTGTCAAAATTTGCACCTAGGTACTGGGCGCAGATTCCTGAGCGTTGTTATTTGCTGTACAGGAGTCTGCGCTATTGTGATCCCTTGGCCATGCGCTGTGAGCGCTTCCTGTCTTCTGACCTCATTTCATGTCGGCCGTTGCGGTTAGCGATGGACATGAATCCCAGACCCACAGTGTGTTTTCAAAAAATCACACTGCGTGGCTGGGATTCGTGGCCTTGTGCAGTAAATAGGTTTGCCGCTTACACATGTCCTTACACCTGCTCCAGACTGGGCGGCCTCAGCTGATCCCTTATCGCCTACCACGGCCAGGAGGCCGCACAGTCTGAAGAAGGCGGAAGGAGATGAGTTAAGACAGGCGAACATATGCACTGCTCGTGCCCATAAACCACACCCTCGCTGACAAAATAAATATGACAACGAGGGGCGTTGTTTCTAGCAGGGCGGATGCACAGGCGCAGCCAGCTAACCATGATGACAAAAGACGGGAAACGCTACCAAGGGGGGTGCTGCGTATCATTACAAAGGAAAGTCACACCTCAGGGACAGTGGAATGGTCTCAATGAGACACATTTTGTACGTGTTGAGTTCCACGTGGGCAAGGAGAAAAAGTCAGCCACCTTGTACAAATGCAGCAGTACTGCTGTACTAGGTGGCTGTTATACATAGAAACACCTGGGGGGGTGGGGCCAGGTTCCCTTTTAATTTCAGTTCCTGTGCCTGCATGGCGTTTGCAGGTCACGTTGCCGGCTACACAGCAGGGGAACAGCTGGCGTTGCTGAACCCCACTAACACATTGGCTGGTGTTTTTCTCTGTGCAGCTAGCACTTCCGGGCAAAAACTAGCGGTGTTTGAGCCCAGGGTCAGCAGGAGGAGGAGAGGAGCAGAGTGTAGGCCGAAGCCTGCACTGGTGGCAGCTTTTGTTCTGTTGTGCCAGCGTGGCTTGTGCTGGACACGTTGCCGACTACACAGCAGGGGAACAGCTGGCGGTGCTGAACCCCACTGACACATCACCTAGTGTTTTTTCTGTGTAGACAACACTTCCAGGTGGCAACTGACAGTGTTGAAACCCAGGGAATCAAAGAGGAGCAGAGTGTAGGCCGAAGCCTGCAGTGGAGCAAGTTGAAAGGGAACCTTTAACCCCCCCCCCCAGGCATTTGTTGCTGAAAGAGCCATCTTGTACAGCAGTAATACTGCACATGGAAAATGGTGGCTCCGAAAATTATGCTCCTTGCAAACGCTGAAGTACACACTCATATAATGTGTCCCCTCACACCGTCAAACCATCCCGGAAGTGGGACTTTCCTTTGTAATGTGACACAGCACAGCCGTCATTCCAACCCCCTTGGTGCCGGGCACCACCTCCTCAACGTTGTTTGGTTCTGTCACGGAGCCCGCACTGTAATGTTATCCCTTGGCCATGCACAGTTAGCGGTGCCCGTCTTCTGACATCATGTAGGTGTCAGGCTGGCAGTGCCTGTGCGTCCAAGCTGCCCGAGATCCAACCTTGCAGTGTCATCTAATGTAGTCCCACTGCGGGCCAGGGATCCATGGTCATGCGCAGTGCATATCATCGCCTCTCACTCACCTCCTTCCTGCTTCTTCAGACTGTGCGGCGTCACGGCCGTGGCATGCTATTAGGGATCAGCTGACGCCGCCTAGTCTGAAGAAGCGTGAAGAAGGGGAGTGAGAGGCTAGTATATGCACTGCGCATGGCCATGGATACCAGGCCCACTGTGGGATCACATTAGACGACACTGCGAGGTGTGATTTCGGGCAGCGTGGACGCACAGGCGCAGCCAGGACGACAACAAATGATGTCAGAGGACGCGCAGCGCAAACTGTGCATGGCCAAGGGATAACATAACAGCGCAGGGTCCATGACGGAATCAAACAACGCTAAGGAGGCAGCGCACGGTGCCAAGGGGGTAGCAATGACGGCTGTGCTGCGTCACATTACAAAGGAAAGTCCCACCTCCGGGACGGTTGGACGGTGTGAGGGGACACATTACATGAGTGTGTAGTTCAGCGTTTGCAAGGAGCATAATTTCAAGAGCGACCTTTCCCTTGTGCAGTATTAGTGCTGCACATGGTGGCTCTTTCAGTAACAAACGCCTAGGGGGGGGGGACAGGTCCCCTTACATTTTAGTTGTGCCAGCGTGGCGGTCGCATGACACGTTGCCGGATACACAGCTGGGGATCAGCTGACGTTACTGAACCCCAATAACAGAGGAGCGACTGTTGACTGTGCACACAGCACTTCCAGGCACCAACTGGCGGTGTTAGAGCCCAGGGACAGCAGGAGGAGCAGATTGGAGGTATTGCCGCACACACAGCTGGGGATCAGCTGACGTTACTGAACCCCAATAACAGAGGAGCGACTGTTGACTGTGCACACAGCACTTCCAGGCACCAACTGGCGGTGTTAGAGCCCAGGGACAGCAGGAGGAGCAGAGGAACAGAGTGTAGGCCGAAGCCTGATTGGAGCAAGTTGAAAGGAAACCTTTAACCCCCCCCCCCCAAGACGTTTGTAGCTGAAAGAGCCATGTTGTGCAGCACTAAGGATGCAAAAGGAAAAGGTTGCTCTTTTAATTATGCTCCTTGCAAACACCGAAGTAAACACTAAAAATGTGTCCCTTTATACCGTTAAACCGTTCCGGAGGTGCGAATTTCCTTCGTAATGGGACACAGCACAGCTGTCATTCCTATCCCCTTGATGCCGTGCGCTGCCTCCTCAGCGTTGTTTTAAGCTGTCACGGAGCCTGCGCTGTTCTGTTAGCCCTTGGCCATGCCCAATTAGCGCTGCCTGTCTTCTGACATAATTTGGTGTCAGGCTGTCAGTGCCTGTGCGTCCACGCTGCTCCAGATCCCACCTCGCAGTCTCATCTAACGTAATCCCACTGCGGGCCTTGGAACCATGGGCATGCACAGTGCATAACCTCGACTCTCACTCCCCTCCTTCCCTCTTCTTCAGACTGTGCGGTGTCACGGCCGTGGCATGCTAGGGATCAGCTGACGGCGCACAGTCTAAAGAAGGCGGAGGGAAATGAGCGAGAGCCCGAGGGGAAGATATGCACTGCGCATGCCCATGGATCCCAGGCCCGCAGTGTGACTCAATCAGAAGACACTGCGAGGCGGGATCTCGGGCACCGCGGCCGCACAGGCGCAGCCAGCCTGACACCAAATTATGTCAGAAGACAGGCAGCGCAAATAGGGCATGCCCAAGGGATAACAGAACAGCGCAGGCTCCGTGACAGCTTAAAACAACGCTGAGGAGGCAGCGCATGGCACCAAGGGGGTAGGAATGACGGCTGTGCTGCGTCACATTACGAAGGAAAGTCCCAGCTCCGGGACGGTATAACGGTATCAGTGAACACATTTTATAAGTGTTAAGTTCTGCGTGTGCAAAGAGCTAAAAAAAAAGAGCTACCTTTTCCTTGTGCAGCATTACTGCTGCACAAGATGGCTCTTTCAGTAACAAACGACGGGGGGGGGGGGGACAGGTTCCCTTACATTTAGGTTGTTGTGCCAGCGTGGCGGTCGCAGGACACATTGCCGGCTACACAGATGGGGATCAGCTGACGTTACTGAAACCCAATAACACTGGGTCGTATGTTTTTACTGTGCAGCCTGCACTTCTGAGCCGCAACTGGCGGTGTTGGAGCCCAGGAATAGCAGTTCAGGTGGTAGAAAGATGAACACAGCAGGAGACCTGGATGACACCCAATTACTTAATCAGGCAGAGGAGTGGCAAATTCCTGCGAGATCCAGGCCTGGTTCATTTTCAGGAAAGTAAGCCGGTCAACGTTATCGGAGGATAGTCGCATGCGACGGTCTGTTAGTACACCACCTGCGGCACTAAAGACACGTTCCGATAAGACACTAGCCGCAGGGCAAGCCAGCACCTCCAATGCATACTGGCTTAGCTCTGGCCATGTATCCAGCTTAGAGACCCAAAACTTGAACGGGGAAGAGCCGTCTGGGAGTACAGTAAGAGGGCAAGCCATGTAGTCTGTCACCATCTGACGGAACCGTTGCCTCCTGCTGACTGGAGCCGCCGGTGATGGTGTAGACATTTGGGGCGGGCACACAAAAGTGTGCCAGAGTTGTGCCATACTGGGCTTGCCTTGGGCAGAGGCACTGCTTCTGCTCCCTCTTTGGGCAGAGCCTCCCCCACTGCCTCGACGCACTGAGCTGCTTTGTAAAGCACTAGCAGCACTCCTCTCAGTTGGACAGGAGAAGATGATGGAATTCACCAGTGTGTCGTGGTACTCCCGCAATTTACGCTCCCGGGTCAACGCAGGGATGAGGTTTTGGACGTTGTCCCGGTAGCGAGGATCGAGGAGGGTGAACACCCAATAATCAGGCATGTTGAGAATGTGGTCGATGCGGCGGTCGTTTCTCAGGCACTGCAGCATGAAATCCACCATGTGCTGCAGAGTGCCAACCGGCCCAGAAACGCTGTCCCCTGCTTGAGACATGATCTCTGCCCGCTCGTCATCACCCCACCCTCGCTGTACACACTGACCACTGGACAATTGTGTCGCTCCCTCCTCTGGACGGAGCTCTTCCTCCTCCATTGACTCCTCCTCATCCTCCTCACAAATTGGCCCCTGCGTACCCCTTTGTGAGGAACCACGTGGCGCTGACTCTCCAGAAGCTGATGGAAAAGGTGACTCCTCATCCTCCACCTCTTCCACCACATCATCCCTTAACCCTTGCAAAGTTTGCTGAAGCAGGCAGATAAGGGGGACAGTCATGCTGACTAGTGCATCATCTGCACTTGCCATCCGCGTGGAATAATCAAAAGGACGCAAAACCTGGCAGACGTCCTTCATAGTGGCCCACTCTGTGGTTGTGAAGTCTGATCGGCGCTGACTGCGACTTCTTTGCGCCTGATGCAGCTGGTACTCCATAACTGCTTGCTGCTGCTCACACAACCGCTCCAACATATGTAACGTGGAATTCCACCGGGTAGGTAGGTCACATATGATGCGGTGTTCCGGAAGGCGGAATCGGCGCTGCAGAGCAGCAATGCGGGATCTGGCCAAGCTGGAACGCCGCAAGTGAGCACACTCTAGGCGGACCTTGTGCAGCAGGGCATCAAGATCCGGATAGTCCCTCAGAATACTCTGCACAACCAAATTGAGCACATGTGCCAGACATGGGATGTGAGTGAGGTTGCCAAGGGCCAAAGCTGCCACCAGATTTCGGCCATTGTCACACACTACCATGCCTGGCTGGAGATTCGCTGGCAGTAACCACACATCGCTCTCCTGCTTTATGGCATTCCAGAGCTCCTGCGCTGTGTGGCTTCGATGCCCCAATGAAACTAGTTTCAAGACGGCCTGCTGACGTTTGGCCACGGCTGTGCTCATGTCGGTCATAGGTAAACGTTCACGGGTCCATGTGGGGGTGGACTGTGACGGATCCTGCAGAGAGGAATCAGAGGAACTGGTGTAAGAGGAGGAGTCGATGCGTACAGACTGGATTCCTGCAATCCTTGGAGTGGGCAGGACACGTCCTGCGCCACTCGCACGATCTGTACCTGGCTCAACAACATTAACCCAATGGGCAGTGAGGGAAACATATCGCCCCTGTCCATGCTGACTGGTCCACGCATCGGTGGTGAGGTGGACCTTGCTACTGACGGCGTTCAGTAGCGCATGTTTTATGTTTGCCTCAACATGCCTGTGCAGGGCAGGGACAGCCTGCCTGCTGAAGTAAAAGCGGCTGGGCACCTTGTACTGTGGGACTGCCAATGCCATCAAGTCACGGAAGCTGTCAGTCTCCACCAGCCTGAACGAGAGCATTTCCAGGGACAACAGTTTGGCAATGCCTGCATTCAGAGCCTGTGCTCGGGGGTGGTTGGCCGAGAATGCCCGCCTTTTCTCCCATGCCTGTACTACCGATGGCTGTAGAGTAGACTGGGAGTGTGAGGATGACTGGGAAGGTGGTGCTGTGGGTGGAATTACACAAGGTCTCTGGGAGGAAGCCAAACCAGCTGTGCGTGAGCTGGAGGAAGAGGCAACACGAGCTGAAGAGGTGGTAGCTGCCGCTGTTGGTTGGCCTACATCTTCAGTGTGTTTCTGTAACTCCACCGCGTGCCTGGTCCTCACATGTTTCCACATATTTGTGGTATTGAGGTTGCTGACATTTTTCCCTCTTTTTACTTTATGATGACACAGCTTGCATTTGACAAAACAAATGTCATCTGCAACTGTGTCAAAAAAGGACCAGGCACTGCAAGTCTTGGGAGCGCCCTTTTTGGCTTTGGAAAGAGACAGGCTCCTAACGGGTGCCAAAGTGGAGGCTACAGGCTCCGCAGTCTTCCCCCTCCCTCTCCCTCTTTGGCCCGTAAGAGGAAGCTCTTCCTCTGAGCTGCTCCCACCACCTTCCTGTTCCTCACGCCACAATGGGTCAAGGACCTCATCATCTCCACTACCCTCTGCCACCAACTGCTCCTCCTGGGTAGTCTCAGCAGCACAGTACGCACGAGAAAGCGGCACCTGAGTTTCATCATCAGATGCGTACTGCGCTGTGGTCACCGGAGGCACTGGCCCACCTGCCTCTTCAGAGTCAGAGAGAAAAAGGTGTTGGGCATCACTGCACACTGCCTCTTCTTCCATTTCTCCAATGCTGCTTGGCTGGCCCCCTGTTTCCAAGCCAAGAGATTCAGAGAACAGAAGTAGAGACGGCTCCTGTCCTGGGCTCTCTGACTGCCTGGCCAATTTGGCAGGTGGTGAAGAGACAGATGGCTGCTCTCCAGTGCTCTGTGCCTGAGAGGATGTGGCACTAACTGAAGTCGATGCCGAGGCGTTAGCTGCCATCCACCCGACAACGGCTTCAATTTGGTCTTCACGCAGCAGCGGTGCACGGCGCTCTCCGACAAAGCTGCGCATGAAGGACTGTTCCCTGCTGAAACTGAGTGACGACGAGTCACCGGCGCCCGCAGCAGGCACAGAATCACCACGTCCTCTCCCTGCTCCTCTCCCTGCTCCGCGCCCACGCCCACGTGCCTTACTCCCTGCCCTCTTCATCTTGGTTGACAGATAAAGATAAGCAGAAAAGTACTAAGGCCTTAGTGTGCTTATTCCTGTAATGCTCCTCCTAACAGGTGTAAGAAACACTAATGTTGTAAATTGTGGACTAAACTTTATTATTTTTCAAATGTGGCCTACACAAGTGTTAAGTTGTGTTTGGTGAACTTAACCTTTTTTTTGGTGCAGATCGGGCTACAGAGCTAGTTTAAATCACACGGAGACCGTGCAGACAGCCGTAAACGGCGCTGCAAGGCCAAAAAACCCTCCTCTAGGTTATCCTATATAGTGTTTTTCCACTATTTAGCTGGATACAAGTGGAAAGACACTAATAGGAATTTTTTTTTTCAAATTTTAAACTGGCTGCACTATTTGAAAAAAAGGAAATTGTTTTTCAAGGTATGAGGCAGTAACGCACCCTGAGCTGAATCCAACCGGCTATGGCTGCACACAGACTACAGGGCGAGCTGCGCTCACACAGAGACCGTGCAGACAGCCGTAAACGGCGCTGCAAGGCCCCAAAAAAACCCTCTAGGTTATCCTATGTAGTGTTTTTCCACAATTGAGCTGGAGACTGGTGGAAAGACACTAATAGGAATTTTTTTTTTTCTCAAATTTTAAACAGGCTGCACTATTTCAAAAAAAGGAAAATTTTTCTCAAGGTATGAGCCAGTAACGAACCCTGAGCTGAATCCAACCGGCTATGGCTGCACACAGACTACAGGGCGAGCTGGGCTCACACGGAGACCGTGCAGACAGCCGTAAACGGCGCTGCAAGGCCAAAAAACCCTCCTCTAGGTTATCCTATATAGTGTTTTTCCACTATTTAGCTGGATACGAGTGGAAAGACACTAATAGGAATTTTTTTTTTCAAATTTTAAACAGGCTGCACTATTTGAAAAAAAGTAAAATTTTTCTCAAGGTATGAGCCAGTAACGAACCCTGAGCTGAATCCAACCGGCTATGGCTGCACACAGACTACAGGGCGAGCTGGGCTCACACGGAGACCGTGCAGACAGCCGTAAACGGCGCTGCAAGGCCCAAAAACCCCCCTCTAGGTTATCCTATGTAGTGTTTTTCCACAATAGAGCTGGAGACTGGTGGAAAAACACTAATAGGAAATTTGAGAAAAAATGTGCAGCAGGCTGCACTAAGAGCAAAAAAGAACAACTGTGTGAGGCAGTGTGAACCCCCCCTGAGCTGAATACAACCGGGTATATGGCTGCACACAGACTACAGAGTGAGCTGCACACACACACACACACACAGAGACCTTGCAGAACGCTGTTAAAACAGCGCTGCAAGGCAAGAGCAAGGTGAACAGTGAAGAACACACAGCGTTTTGCTAAATTAGCCTTTGGAAAGGAAAATAAAGCAATTAGCAAGCTCAACTGGCCCTCAGTTAGAACACAGCGTCCTGTCCCTAACTGAAATCACAGCAGAGTGAGCGCAAAATGGCGGCAGCGCTTTTTTATAGTGCAGAGTGACATCATTTCAGCAGCCAATCCAAGCCTTGCCAGTACTTACATGCCCACCATGCTAAACAGGATGTGCCCACACTTTCATTCATTCCTCATTGGCTGCTGCGTTCAATTTGAATTCTGGGAACTTCCGATTCCGGTATCCGATACGCGGGAAGTATCGGAATTCAGTATCGGAATTCCGATACCGCAAATATCGGCCGATACCCGATACTTGCGGTATCGGAATGCTCAACACTAGTCTTGACGGTTACTTGGATTCAAATCTCTATAGGAAGCAACTGAATGTTAAAATCTCGTTCAGGCCCCTAGGTGTTTGTGTCTTGAGGCGCTATAGGGTGAAACTGTTCACTTTTTTTTTTTCCTTTCACACACCATTTTGAGCGGTCATTGCCAATAATAGATGCATATATAAAGAGCATATGTGGTCTGATCTGCCAAATGACCAGGTGATGTGAAATTTGATGTTTTTCCGCACTGCCAGCTGATATCGGACCTTTATGTTCCCATGATAAATTTATTCATAGGGATTTTGGGATATTGAGGTCTGAGGCAGTTCGATTTATTTGTGATATTGGCATTTCTTCTTTTGAAATGTGACGTACTGTGAGTCCTTTATGTGTTTTGATTATTTGGGTCTACCATTTTTTAACGAGTTTATTAAAAGTTAATTTTTAATCTAGAATCACACCCTGCTTTTTATACTACTTTACGCAGGGTGAAGATAACCCATGTGTGTATACTTAGTACCGCCATATAGTCCGTCTTACTAGCAGCAGGGTCTTTTACCTGCACGGTAGACCTCGGACTGCGAACGCACCTAGTTTCATATTATCTATACTTGGTGCGTTCCGCCGGTCCTTAACAGGGGGTTCAAAGTTCTCACAACACATCTAGATAGGTTCCTTGGGAGGTCTAGTTTGCAATATGGGGTCACTTGTGGGGGGTTTGTACTGTTTGGGTACATCAGGGGCTCTGCAAACGCAATGTGACACCTGCAGACCAATCCATCTAAGTCTGTATTCCAAATGGCGCTCCTCCCATTCCGAGCTCTGCCATGCGCCCAAACAGTGCTTCCCCCCCACATATGGGGTATCAGCGTACTCAGGACAAACTGGACAACAACTTTTACGGTCCAATTTATCCTGTTATTCTTGTGAAAATACATAACTGGGGGCTAAAAATCATTTTTGTGAAAAAAAAAGCATTTTTATTTTCACGGCTCTGCGTTATAAACTTCTATGAAGCACTTGGTGGTTCAAAGTGCTCACCACACATCTAGATAAGTTCCTTAAAGGGTCTACTTTCCAAAATGGTGTCACTTTTGGGGGGTTTCAATGTTTCGGCACATCAGGGGCTCTCCAAACGCAACATGGCGTCCCATCTCAATTCCAGTCAATTTTGCATTGAAAAGTCAAATGGCACTCCTTTCCTTCCGAGCTCTGCCATGCGCCCAAACAGTGGTTTATCTCCACATATGGGGTATCAACGTACTCAGGACAAATTGTACAACAACGTTTGCGGTCCATTTTCTCCTGTTACCCTTGGTAAAATAAAACAAATTGGAGCTGAAATAAATTTTGTGTGAAAAAAAAGTTAAATGTTCATTTTTATTTAAACATTCCAAAAATTCCTGTAAAACACCTGAAGGGTTAATAAACTTCTTGAATGTGGTTTTGAGCACCTTGAGGGGTGCAGTTTTTAGAATGGTGTCACACTTGGGTATTTTCTATCATATAGACCCCTCAAAATGACTTCAAATGAGATGTGGTCCCTAAAAAAAAAATGGTGTTGCAAAAATGAGAAATTGCTGGTCAACTTTTAACCCTTATAACTCCCTAACAAAAAAAAATTTTGGTTCCAAAATTGTGCTGATGTAAAGTAGACATGTGGGAAATGTTACGTATTAAGTATTTTGCATGACATATCTCTGTGATTTAAGGGTATAAAAATTCAAAGTTGGAAAATTGCAAAATTTTTAAAATTTTCGCCAAGTTTCCATTTTTTTCACAAATAAACGCAAGTTATATCGAATAAATTTTACCACTAACATGAAGGATAATATGTCGCGAGAAAACATTATCAGAATCGCCAAGATCCATTGAAGCGTTCCAGAGTTATAACCTCATAAAGGGACAGTGGTCAGAATTGTAAAAATTGGCCCGGTCATTAACGTGCAAACCACACTCGGGGCTTAAGGGGTTTAGAAATGAAGGTCAGTCAGTCCGAAAAATAGGGAAAACTTTGAAAGTGTCCCCAAGTGCAGTGTCAAAAACCATCAAGCGCTGCAAAGAAACTGGCTCACATGAGGACCGCCCCATGAAAGGAAGACCAAGAGTCACCTCCGCTTCTGAGGATAAGTTTATCCGAGTCACCAGCCTCAGAAATCGCAGGTTAACAGCAGCTCAGATTAGAGACCAGGTCAATGCCACACAGAGTTCTAGCAGCAGACACATCTCTACAACAACTGTTAAGAGAAGACTTTGTGCAGCAGGCCTTCACGGTAAAATAGCTTCTAGGAAACCACTGCGAAGAACAGGCAACAAGCAGAAGAGACTTGTTTGGGCTAAAGAACACAAGGAAAGGACAATAGACCAGTGGAAATCTGCGCTTTTGTCTGATGAGTCCAAATTTGACATCTTTGGTTCCAACCACCGTGTCTTTGTGCGATGCAGAAAGGGTGAGCGGACAGACTCTACATGCCTGGTTACCACCGTGAAGCATGGAGGAGGAGGTGTGATGGTGTGGGGGGGCTTTGCTGGTGACACTGTTGGGGAATTTTTCAAAATTGCAGGCATACTGAACCAGTTAGACCTAATATTATCTAATAGACCTGACAGAATAACAAATCTGCAGGTGGTCGGGCATCTAGGAAATAGCGACCACAATATTGTACAGTTTCACCTGTCTTTCACTAGGGGGACTTGTCAGGGAGTCACAAAAACACTGAACTTGAGGAAGGCAAAGTTTGACCAGCTTAGAGATGCCCTTAATCTGGTAGACTGGGACAATATCCTCAGAAATAAGAATACAGATAATAAATGGGAAATGTTTAAGAACATCCTAAATAGGCAGTGTAAGCGGTTTATACCTTGTGGGAATAAAAGGACTAGAAATAGGAAAAACCCAATGTGGCTAAACAAAGAAGTAAGACAGGCAATTAACAGTAAAAAGAAAGCATTTGCACTACTAAAGCAGGATGGCACCATTGAAGCTCTAAAAAACTATAGGGAGAAAAACACTTTATCTAAAAAACTAATTAAAGCTGCCAAAAAGGAAACAGAGAAGCACATTGCTAAGGAGAGTAAAACTAATCCCAAACTGTTCTTCAACTATATCAATAGTAAAAGAATAAAAACTGAAAATGTAGGCCCCTTAAAAAATTGTGAGGAAAGTATGGTTGGAGATGACGAGGAAAAAGCTAACATATTAAACACCTTCTTCTCTACGGTATTCGCGGTGGAAAATGAAATGCTAGCTGAAATCCCAAGAATCAATGAAAACCCTATTTTAAGGGTCACCAATCTAACCCAAGAAGAGGTGCGAAACCGGCTAATTAAGGTTAAAATAGATAAATCTCCGGGTCCGGATGGCATACACCCACGAGTACTAAGAGAACTAAGTAATGTAATAGATAAACCATTATTTCTTATTTTTAGGGACTCTATAGCGACGGGGTCTGTTCCGCAGGACTGGCGCATAGCAAATGTGGTGCCAATATTCAAAAAGGGCTCTAAAAGTGAACCTGGAAATTATAGGCCAGTAAGTCTAACCTCTATTGTTGGTAAAATATTTGAAGGGTTTCTGAGGGATGTTATTCTGGATTATCTCAATGAGAATAACTGTTTAACTCCATATCAGCATGGGTTTATGAGAAATCACTCCTGTCAAACCAATCTAATCAGTTTTTATGAAGAGGTAAGCTATAGGCTGGACCACGGTGAGTCATTGGACGTGGTATATCTCGATTTTTCCAAAGCGTTTGATACCGTGCCGCACAAGAGGTTGGTACACAAAATGAGAATGCTTGGTCTGGGGGAAAATGTGTGTAAATGGGTTAGTAACTGGCTTAGTGATAGAAAGCAGAGGGTGGTTATAAATGGTATAGTCTCTAACTGGGTCGCTGTGACCAGTGGGGTACCGCAGGGGTCGGTATTGGGACCTGTTCTCTTCAACATATTCATTAATGATCTGGTAGAAGGTTTACACAGTAAAATATCGATATTTGCAGATGATACAAAACTATGTAAAGCAGTTAATACAAGAGAAGATAGTATTCTGCTACAGATGGATCTGGATAAGTTGGAAACTTGGGCTGAAAGGTGGCAGATGAGGTTTAACAATGATAAATGTAAGGTTATACACATAGGAAGAAGGAATCAATGTCACCATTACACACTGAACGGGAAACCACTGGGTAAATCTGACAGGGAGAAGGACTTGGGGATCCTAGTTAATGATAAACTTACCTGGAGCAGCCAGTGCCAGGCAGCAGCTGCCAAGGCAAACAGGATCATGGGGTGCATTAAAAGAGGTCTGGATACACATCATGAGAGCATTATACTGCCTCTGTACAAATCCCTAGTTAGACCGCACATGGAGTACTGTGTCCAGTTTTGGGCACCGGTGCTCAGGAAGGATATAATGGAACTAGAGAGAGTACAAAGGAGGGCAACAAAATTAATAAAGGGGATGGGAGAACTACAATACCCAGATAGATTAGCGAAATTAGGATTATTTAGTCTAGAAAAAAGACGACTGAGGGGCGATCTAATAACCATGTATAAGTATATAAGGGGACAATACAAATATCTCGCTGAGGATCTGTTTATACCAAGGAAGGTGACGGGCACAAGGGGGCATTCTTTGCGTCTGGAGGAGAGAAGGTTTTTCCACCAACATAGAAGAGGATTCTTTATTGTTAGGGCGGTGAGAATCTGGAATTGCTTGCCTGAGGAGGTGGTGATGGCGAACTCAGTCGAGGGGTTCAAGAGAGGCCTGGATGTCTTCCTGGAGCAGAACAATATTGTATCATACAATTATTAGGTTCTGTAGAAGGACGTAGATCTGGGGATTTATTATGATGGAATATAGGCTGAACTGGATGGACAAATGTCTTTTTTCGGCCTTACTAACTATGTTACTATGTTACTATGTTACTATGTCATCTGCCTTCACCCAAGACAAGCAAGTGATGCTCGCCAAACCTATTACCGTGTGAGTGGCAAATGGGTCGACACTGCCCTCACACACCAAACCATCCCATTTACTTTATCCATGTCACCATCTCATCAGGAGATTATCTCCCTGCTAGTCATTCCTGAGGGAATTGATGAGGTCCTGATAGGGATACCATGGCTACGCTAGCACTCTCCTCATATAGAATGGTCCTCAGGGAGAATTCTGGGATGGAGTGAATCTTGTGAGGGTAGATGTCAGAGGGAGTGCATTCAGGTTGCTACTACTGAAGTGCTCACAGGTCTTTCCTCTCTCCCCAAACACTATTGGCCCTATGCGGATGTGTTCTTCAAGAGGGCTGCGGAGTCCCTTCCACCTAACCGTCTCTATGACTGTCCTATTGACCTGTTGCCTGGTGCTGAGCCTCCCCAGTATCGAGATTATCCGTTATCTCTCCCGGAGACTGAGGCAATGTCTCAGTACATCCAGTAGAATCTGGCACAATGATTCATTAGGAGGTCAGTGTCACCCTCAGGGGCTGGGTTCTCCTTCGTGCAGAAAAGAATGAAAAACTACGTCCATGTATAGACTACAGGGGTCTTAACGCCATCATCGTTAAGAACAAGTACCCACTGCCCCTGATATCGGAGCTTTTCGATAGGCTTTGGGGAACAAGGGTGTTTACTAAACTAGATCTGCGGGGTGTGTTATGATCCGGTGACCTTGGAGCTGCATGAAAACTTTCACTGGAGAAGTGGCCACTATACTGACCGCAATCCTGAACTTAGCACCGCAACTAGAAGTAGCCGTGGAGTGTACCTAACACATCTAGACACCTCGTCACAGCCAGAGGACTAATTACCCTAAAGATGGAAATAGGAATACTATCTTGCCTCAGAGAAAATCCCCAAAGGATAGACAACCCCCCACAAATATTGGCGGTGAGTTATAGAGGAAAAAACATACACAGGCAGAAAACAGAATTTAGCACAGGAGGCCACACTAGCTAGATAGGACAGGATAGGACAGAGTTCTGTGCGGTCAGTATTAAAACCCTTCAAAAACATCCACAGCAGAAATTACAAAAACTTCCTACATCTAACTAATAGATGTAGGAGCGTAAATCTGCAACTCCAGTGAATCCTACAATCAGAGCAGGAATAAAACTGGAACAAGCACACAGCAGTGTGCCACAGATACAAAAAACCAAGCACTTATCTTTGCTGAATTTGGCAGCAAGCAGGAGAAGCCAGAAAGTGATCCATAACTTCACAAGGAACATTGACAACTGGCAAGGGTTAAAGGATCCTGCACACCTAAATCTCCCAGTCCGAATTGTAATCATCAGATACACCTGGCAAGGACTGTGACTCAGAGACAACTGCATTCCCACCTACAACCACCGGAGGGAACCCAAGAGCAGAATTCACAACAGTACCCCCCGTTGAGGAGGGGTCACCGAACCCTCACCAGGGCCCCCAGGATGATCAGGACGAGCCAGATGAAAGGCACGGGCCAAATCAGCTGCATGGACATCAGAGGCAAAAACCCAAGAATTATCCTCCTGGCCATAACCCTTCCATTTGACCAGGTACTGAAGCTTCCGCCTCGAAAAATGGGAATCCAAAATCTTCTCAAGAACATATTCCAACTCCCCATCAACCAACACAGGGGCCGGAGGATCAACAGAGGGAACAACGGACTCCACATATTTCCGCAGCAAAGATCTATGGAAGACATTATGGATAGCAAAAGAGGCCGGAAGCGCCAGTCGAAAAGACACCGGATTAATAATCTCAGAAATCCTATAAGGACCAATAAACCGAGGCTTAAACTTAGGAGAAGAAACCTTCATAGGAACATGACGGGAGGACAACCAGACCAGATCCCCAACCCGAAGCCGGGAACCAACACACCGACGATGATTACCAAAACGTTGAGCCTCCTCCTGAGACAACACCAACTTGTACACCACATGAGCCCAAATCTGCTGCAACCTGTCCACCACAGAATCCACACCAGGACAGTCAGAAGGCTCAACCTGCCCAGAAGAAAAACGAGGATGAAAACCAAAATTACAAAAGAAAGGCGAAACCAAGGTAGCAGAACTAGCCCGATTATTAAGGGCAAACTCGGCCAATGGCAAGAAAGCCACCCAATCATCCTGATCAGCAGACACAAAGCATCTCAAATAAGTCTCCAAGGTCTGATTAGTGCGCTCGGTCTGGCCATTTGTCTGAGGATGAAATGCAGAAGAAAAAGACAAATCAATGCCCAGCCTAGCACAAAAGGCCCACCAAAACCTAGAAGCAAACTGGGAACCTCTGTCGGACACAATATTCTCCGGAATACCATGCAAACGAACCACATGCTGACAAAACAACTAAACGAAATCTGAAGAGGAAGGCAATTTAGGCAAGGGCACCAAATGAACCATCTTAGAGAACTGGTCACAAACAACCCAGATAACAGACATCTTCTGGGAGACCGGAAGATCAGAAATAAAATCCATCGAAATATGCGTCCAGGGCCTCTCAGGGATTGGCAATGGCAAAAGCAACCCACTAGCACGGGAACAACAAGGCTTTGCCCGCGCACAAGTCCCACAGGACTGCACAAAAGAACGCATATCACGTGACAATGAAGGCCACCAAAAGGACCTACCAACCAAATCTCTGGTACCAAAATTACCAGGATGACCAGCCAACATGGAACAGTGAACCTCAGAAATCACTCTACTAGTCCATCTGTCAGGAACAAACAATTTCCCCCCAGGACAGCGGTCAGGTCTGTCAGCCTGAAATTCCTGAAGAGCTCGTCGTAAATCAGGGGAAATGGCGGAAAGGACCACCCCTTCTTCCAGAATACCAACCGGCTCCAAGACCTCAGGAGAATCAGGCAAAAAACTACTAGAGAGGGCATCAGCCTTAATATTCTTAGAACCCGGAAGGTAGGAGACCACGAAATCAAAACGGGAAAAAAAACAAGGACCATCGAGCCTGTCTAGGATTCAGTCGTCTAGCAGACTCGATGTAAATCAAATTCTTATGATCGGTCAAGACCACAATACGGTGCTTAGCTCCCTCAAGCCAATGTCACCACTCCTCAAATGCCCACTTCATAGCCAACAACTCCCGATTGCCGACATCATAATTGCATTCAGCAGGCGAAAATTTATGGGAAAAAAAGGCACACGGTTTCATTAAGGAACCAACAGGATTCCTCTGAGACAAAACGGCCCCTTCCCCAATCTCAGAAGCGTCAACCTCAACCTGAAACGGAAGAGAAACATCCAGTTGGCGCAACACTGGAGCAGAAGTAAATCGACGTTTAAGCTCCTGAAAGGCAGAGACAGCCGCAGAGGACCAATTCGCCACATCAGCGCCTTTCTTCGTCAAATCGGTCAAGGGTTTAACCACACTAGAAAAATTAGCAATGAAACGGCGATAAAAATTTGCAAAACCCAAAAATTTCTGAAGGCTCTTCACGGATGTGGGCTGAATCCAATCATGAATGGCCTGAACCTTAACCGGATCCATCTCTATAGACGAGGGAGAAAAAATGAAGCCCAAAAAAGAGACTTTCTGCACCCCAAAGAGACACTTAGACCCTTTCACAAACAGGCCATTGTCACGAAGGATCTGAAATACCATCCTGACCTGTTGCACATGAGACTCCCAATCATCGGAAAAAATCAAAATATCGTCCAAACATACAATCAAGAACTTATCTAGATAAGTCCGGAAAATATCATGCATAAAGGACTGAAAAACAGATGGAGCATTAGAGAGTCCGAATTACATCACAAGGTATTCTAAATGGCCTTCGGGCGTGTTAAACGCAGTTTTCCATTCATCACCCTGCTTAATACGAACAAGATTATATGCCCCTCGAAGGTCAATCTTCGTAAACCAACTAGCTCCCTTAATCCTAGCAAACAAATCGGAAAGCAAAGGTAAAGGATATTGAAACTTGACCGTGATTTTATTCAAGAGGCAATAATCAATACAGGGTATCAAGGAGCCATCTTTTTTTAGCAACAAAAAAGAATCCCGCTCCCAACGGTGAAGAAGATGGTCGAATATGCCCTATCTCCAAAGACTCCTTAATATAGCTCCGCATGGCGGTATGTTCAGGCACAGATAGGTTGAAAAGTCAACCCTTAGGAAACTTACAGCCTGGAATCAAGTCAATAGCACAATCACAGTCCCTGTGCGGTGGAAAGAAACTGGACTTGGGCTCATCGAATACATCCTGAAAATCAGACAAAAACTCTGGAATCTCAGAAGGTGAAGAAGAGGAGACTGACATCAAAGGAACATCATTATGAACCCCCTGACAACCCCAACTAGTCACAGACATGCACTTCCAGTCCAACACAGGATTATGCACCTGCAACCACGGAAAACCCAGCACGACAACATCATGCAAGTTATGCAACACCAGAAATCGACAATCTTCCTGATGAGCTGGCGCCATGCGCATGGTTACCTATGTGCTAAACTGGGGCTTCTTTTTAGCCAAGGGTGTAGCATCAATGCCCCTTAAAGAAATAGGGTTCTGCAAAGGCTGCAAGGGAAAACCAAAAACCTTAGCAAACTCAAAATCCATTAAATTCAAGGCGGCGCCTGAATCCACAAACGCCATGACAGAAAATGATGACAATGAGCAGATCAAGGACACAGATAACAAAAATTTAGGTTGTACAGTACTGATGGTAATTGAACTGGCGATCCTCTTTGTCCGCTTAGGGCAGACAGAAATGACATGAGAAGCATCGCCACAATAATAACACAACCTATTTTGACGTCTGAAACCTTGTCGTTCCATTCTAGACAGAATTCTATCACATTGCATAGGCTCAGGAATTTGCTCTGAGGATAACGCCACAGCGCGCACAGTTCTGCGCTCCCGCAGGCGTCGGTCAATCTGAATGGCCAGAGACATAGATTCACTCAGACCAGAAGGCGTGGGAAACCCCACCATAACATCTTTAACGGATTCAGAAAGCCCCCTTCTGAAAATTGCCGCTAAAGCATCATTATTCCATTTAGTCAACACAGACCATTTTCTGAATTTATGACAATACAATTCTGCCGCCTCTTGACCCTGAGACAGAGCCAACAAGGTCTTCTCAGCTTGATCCACAGAATTAGGTTCATCATACAATAATCCTAAAGCCTGAAAAAAGGAGTCAATATTAAGCAAAGCCGGATTCCCAGATTCCAGGGAAAATGCCCACTCCTGCGGGTCGCCACGCAGCAGTGAGATAACGATTTTTACCTGCTGAATGGAATCACCAGAGGATCGAGGTCTCAGGGCAAAAAACAGTTTACAGTTGTTTTTGAAACTCAAAAATTTAGACCTGTCACCAGAAAACAAATCAGGAGTAGGAATCTTTGGTTCTAAAGCAGGAGTCTGAATAATATATTCAGAAATATCTTGTACCCAAGCAGCAATCTGGTCTACACGAGAAGCAAAATCCTGAACATTTATGCTTACACCAGGCTCCTCAGCCACCCAGATATTAAGAGGGAGGTGTTAGGACTAGCGGAACGCACCAAATAATAAGACAGATAGAGTATGGTGCGTTCGCAGCCCGGGGTCCACCGCGCAGAGATGGAACCTGCTGCCAAGTAATGACGGACTATATGGCGGTACAAAGTGAATACACACATGGGCTAACCTCACCCTATGTGAAGGAAACGAACCCTGTTACGTCACAGGGCCGTGGTACCGCACCAAGAGCGCAAGCAACGAGTCTCAGAACTCAATCCCAAGACACAGGATTTGAGTACATAGACCTCATGCGCTCGACACCGCTACTGAGGTGTCAGAGTGGCAGCAATAGAAGCACGAGAGTGCATGCAGTGCCGCACTGGCGAACGCAACTAACCACCCAGGCTTGGGTCAGGAAAGCGCTGTGAAAGCACAAGGCGCCGCACTGGCGGTCACAGCAATAAGACGCTGTATTGTGTGTTTACGTGCTGATGGCTAAGTCGGGAGCTAGATAGCAAACATACACCTTCCGCGAACAGTCATCCAATAGGGAGGGTTATTTAAAGAGCGACTTTCACACACAACACACACACATTTACAAATGTACACTAGCGCATGGCCGTGCGGTCATGCGCAGCTTATATAGTTGCAGCACGTTCAGAAACTTCCAATAAAGGACAAATGGGAAGCTGCTACCAAAGTTTTGCCCTTTCAGGACATTCCTGGAGGACCAATGGGATGTGCTGCAGTACCTGAGCATGTGACCCTCGATCTCCAATGGGAGATCTTGCCCTGGGCATGCTCAGAAAGAGAAAAGCAGGACTTAGCCCCAAAAGCATCTGCTCACCGCTGCCCAACACTGACTTCAATGGCAGAAGCAGGAAAAGCAGCAGTAACTCTTTGTACAGAGTGAGACTGAGCAAGACGCTGGGACCGACGTTTCTGCTGAGCAACTCCACTGCGGCTGGATAAGAATGGGAGACCGCAGCGGAGATGCCTCGAGATTCCCCTTGTGCAGAAGCGGGAACTCGACACCTAACATTACCCCCCCTCCTAGGACCCCATCCTCCTTGGGCCTCGCTACGCTCGAAGGCAGCAATGAGCTGTGGGGCCCGAATGTTTTCAGCAGGCTCCCAGGACCTGTCCTCTGGGCCATAACCCTTCCAATCCACCAGATAGAACTTTTTGCCACGTACCACCTTGCACCCCAAAATAGCGTTCACCTCATAATCGTCCGTAGACGAACCCGATGTCCCGGCAGATGACTCGGAAAACCGGGACATGTATACAGGTTTCAAGAGGGACACATGAAAGGTGTCGGTGATACCCAAGCGTGGAGGAAGGGCCAGACGGTAGACCACAGGGTTAACCTGTTCAAGGACCTTGAAGGGACCCAAGTAGCGAGGTGCAAACTTAGTGGACTCAACATGCAGCCTGATGTTACGGGCGGAGAGCCACACTAAGTGGACAGAAGTAAAGGTCGGAGCGGGACGCCAATGAGCATCGGCGGAGAACCTCATTCTCTCCTTGGAGGCCCGAATGGCATCCTGAGTGCGGTCCCAAATGTCCCGTGCCTCCACAGCCCAGTCTGCCACCCTAGAGTCAGCAGAAGACACAGGCATGGGCACAGGGACACGCGGATGCTGGCCGTAATTTAGGAGGAATGGAGTCTGACCGGTGGAGTCGGCTACGGCGTTGTTAAGCGCAAACTCTGCCCACGGTAGCAAGGATGCCCAGTCATCCTGCCTGGCAGAAACAAAATGTTGTAAATATGTGACCAAGGTCTGGTTGGCCCTCTCTACCAACCCATTCGTCTCGGGATGATATGCCGAAGAGAGATTCAACTCAATACTGAGTAGACGACAAAGCTCTCTCCAGAATCGAGATGCAAACTGGGGACCCCGGTCACTAACAATTTTGTCTGGCATACCGTGTAGGCGAAAGATATGTTTGATGAACAAGACAGCCAACGCCCGTGTAGAAGGTAGCAGTGGAAGAGGCATCAAGTGCACCATTTTGGAAAAATGGTCGGTGATCACACAGATAGTGGTGCAGTTACGAGACTTGGGTAAGCCCACCACAAAGTCCATCCCGACCATCTCCCAGGGCCTGTCCGCCACCGGCAGAGGGTAAAGCAAACCAGCTGGCCGTTGCCGAGGGGACTTGTTCTTGGCGCAAGAGACACACGCCCGAACATATTCTGCGACATCACGAGCCATATGCGGCCACCAGTATGTCCTCGCCAGTAACTCAGATGTCCTTTTGGAACCAAAATGTCCACCCACCCTGGACGAGTGTGCCCAAGAGAGAACCTCCGGTCGCAAACTGGATGGTACAAAAGTCTTGCCCGGAGGCACAGACTCTAGCGAAACCGGGGCCACAGTTCTCAAGCTCTCGGTGGGGACAATAAGCCGAGGCTCCTCTTCCTCCTCCGCAGATGACACAACGGAGCGAGAGAGAGCGTCGGCCCGAATGTTCTTCTGCCCAGAAAGAAAATGGAGGGTGAAATGAAACCGGGAGAAGAATAAGGACCATCTGGCCTGGCGAGAATTCAACCGCTGGGCTGTCTGCAGGTACACCAAATTTTTATGGTCTGTGAAGACTTGGAAGGGAAAACGTGCTCCCTCCAAGAGACGTCTCCACTCCGAGAAAGCCAACTTCATGGCTAGCAACTCCCTGTCCCCGATGGAATAATTCCTCTCTGCTGGTGAGAAGGTCTTAGAAAAGAAGAAGCAAGGATGCTTCCGACCTTGAGCATCCTTTTGGAAGAGGACTGCTCCAGCACCAACAGAAGAGGCATCCACCTCCATGATAAATGGCTTATCAATATCGGGGCGATGTAGGATGGGAGCGCTAGCGAAGTGTGACTTTATGGAGTTAAAGGCCTTGGAGACCTCCTCAGACCACAATTTGGGATTTGCCCCCTTCTTGGTGAGGGCAACCAAGGGAGCTACCAAAGTTGAGAAGTGCGGAATGAACTGGCGATAATAATTAATGAACCCCATAAAGCGCTGCACCGCTTTAAGAGAATGGGGTTCCTGCCAGTCCATCACAGCCTGTAGTTTGGCAGGATCCATAGCCAATCCCTGGGCAGAGATGATGTAGCCTAGGAAAGGTAAGGACTCCTGCTCGAACATACACTTCTCCAACTTGGCATAGAGGGAGTTTGCCCGTAGGAGGTCGAAGACTTTGCAAACATCTCTCCGGTGGGAGTCAATATCTGGAGAGTAGATGAGAATATCATCCAGATAGACTACGACCGAGGTGGAAAGCATATCCCGGAAGATGTCGTTCACAAAGTCTTGGAAAACGGCTGGGGCATTACAGAGCCCGAAGGGCATCACCAGATATTCATAGTGCCCATCCCTGGTGTTAAAAGCCATCTTCCATTCGTCCCCCTCACGGATGCGAATCAGGTTGTAAGCACCCCGCAGATCTAATTTAGTAAATACCCTTGCTCCCCGAAGCCTATCGAAGAGCTCAGATATCAAGGGCAAAGGATACTTATTCTTAACAGTGATGGCGTTAAGACCCCTGTAGTCTATGCATGGACGCAATTCCCCATTCTTCTTCTGCACGAAGAAGAACCCTGCCCCAGCAGGTGACACTGACTTCCTAATGAATCCTCTTGCCAGATTTTCCTGGATGTACTGTGACATTGCCTCCGTCTCTGGGAGAGATAACGGATAGACTCGACCACGGGGAGGCTCAGCACCAGGCAAGAGATCAATAGGACAGTCATAGGGGCGATGGGGCGGAAGGATCTCCGCCGTCTTTTTGGAGAACACATCTGCATAAGACCAATACTGCTTGGGGAGAGAGGATAGATCTGCGGGTACCTCTGTAGTAGCAACCTGAACGCACTCCCTCTGACACCTACCACCACAAGATTTGCCGCATCCCAGAATTCTGCCTGAGGACCAATCGATATGAGGAAAGTGGTACCGTAGCCAAGGTATTCCCAACAGGACCTCATCAATTCCCTCAGGAATGACGAGCAGAGATATAATCTCCTGATGAGATGGCGACATGGACAGAGTAAAAGGGATGGTCTGGTGTGTTATCTGTGAGGGCAGTGTCGACCCATTTACTACTCGTACTGTTACTGGTTGAGCTAGCATAACCAGGGGTATTGCATGACGTTGGGCAAAGGCAGAAGACATAAAATTGCCCTCCGCCCCAGAATCCACGCAGAGCTCTACCGAGTGGGAGAATGAGCCTATAATAATTGTCCCCTTAAAGGACAATTTAGAGGCAAACGTCGCCGTGTCTAGTGTACCTCCACCTACTACCACTAGACGCTGACGTTTCCTCGACCGCTGAGGACATCTGGTGGCTAGATGTCCTGACTGCTGGCAAACGTGACAGACCTTGAGTGCACAAGCGGTCCGGGACTTAGATCCCGCTTGTGACACTTCCATGGCCTCATGTGACTCAGGAAGCAGGACCGGAGATTCCAGAGGTTTGGCGAAGGTAGGAGCCAGCCGAAACCTCTGCCTACACTGGGCTCGCTCTATCCTCCGCTCGTTAAAACGGAGGTCAATTCGAGTGGAGACAGTTATTAACTCCTCCAGTGTGGCAGGAATCTCCCTAGTGGCCAGAGCGTCCTTAACGTGATCAGCCAGGCCCCTCCAAAATATGGGGATAAGTGCTTTATCCGACCAGTCCAGCTCAGAAGCTAAAGTGCGGAATTGGACGGCAAAATGACTGACCAAGGACTCACCCTGAGTTAATGCCAGCAGTTGGAGCGCAGTATCATGGGTGACTTGAGGTCCTAAAAAGACCTGTTTCAGAGTGCTCAGGAACAGCAGAGCACTCTGCACCACATGATCGCCACGCTCCCACAGCGGCGTAGCCCATTCCAATGCCCTGTCCGACAAGAGAGACACTATAAATCCCACCTTAGCCCGCTCTGTGGGAAAACGTGTAGCCAGGAGCTCGAGGTGAATAGAGCACTGACTCACGAATCCCCTACAAAATTTGCTATCACCAGAAAATTTTTCTGGCAGCGGGAGGCGAGATAATGTCGGAACAGGGGTGGCAATGGACAAGGTTGCTGCAGCCACGCTAGCAGCCTGTACAGCAACTGCGGTAACATCCACAGCTGAGGTTGAGCTCTCGAGAGCCGCCAACCTACCCTCCAGCTGCTGGATATACCGCAAGGATTGCTGTTTGTCCGTCATTACTAGCCAGACCCTGGCGCTAGTGTAATGTTAGGGCTAGCGGAACGCTGAGCATGTGACCCTCGATCTCCAATGGGAGATCTTGCCCTGGGCATGCTCAGAAAGAGAAAAGCAGGACTTAGCCCCAAAAGCATCTGCTCGCCGCTGCCCAACACTGACTTCAATTGCAGAAGCAGGAAAAGCAGCAGTAACTCTTTCTACAGAGTGAGACTGAGCAAGACGCTGGGACCGACGTCTCTGCTGAGCAGACTCCACTGCGGCTGGATAAGAATGGGAGACCGCAGCGGAGATGCCTCGAGATTCCCCTTGTGCAGAAGGGGGAACTCGACACCTAACAGGAGGAGAACACAAAACAGACTGGAGAAAAAAAAATGGCTCAAGAGCTTCCTTCCCTTCTTCTGAGATGCATTTAACTCATTGTTGGCCAGTTGTACTGTTATGATCCGGTGAACTTGGAGCTGCATGAGAACTTTCACTGGAGAAGGTGGCCACTATGCTGACCGCAATCCTGAACTTAACACTGCAACTAGAAGTAGCCGTGGAGTGTACGTAACACACCTAGACACCTCGTCACAGCCGGAGGACTAATTACCCTAAAGATGGAAATAGGAATACTATCTTGCCTCAGAGAAAATCCCCAAAGGATAGACAGCCCCCCACAAATATTGGCGGTGAGTCGGAGAGGAAAAAACATACACAGGCAGAAAACAGAATTTAGCACAGGAGGCCACACTAGCTAGATAGGACAGGATATGACAGAGTTCTGTGCGGTCAGTATTAAAACCCTTCAAAAACATCCACAGCAGAAATTACAAAAACTTCCTACATCTAACTAATAGATGTAGGATCGTAACTCTGCAACTCCAGTGAATCCTACAATCAGAGCAGGAATAAAACTGAAACAAGCACACAGCAGTGTGCCACAGATACAAAAAACCAAACACTTATCTTTGCTGAATTTGGCAGCAAGCAGGAGAAGCCAGAAAGTGATCCATCACTTCACAAGGAACATTGACAACTGGCAAGGGCTAAGGGATCCTGCACACCTAAATCTCCCATTCCGAATTGTAATCATCAGATACACCTGGCCAGGACTGTGACTCAGAGACAACTGCATTCCCACCTACAACCACCGGAGGGAACCCAAGAGCAGAATTCACAACAGTGGTGCTTACAACCTGATTCACATCCGTGAGGTGGACGAGTGGAATACAGCTTTTAACACCAGAGATGGGCACTATGAATACCTGGTGACTCCCTTCGGGCTTTGTAATGCCCCAGCCGTTTTTCAAAACTTTGTTAACAATATCTTTCGGGATATGCTCTCCACTTCGGTGGTAGTTTATCTGGATGATATTCTCATCTACTCTCCAGATTTGGATTGCCACCGGAGAGATGGTCAAAGTCCTCTACCTCCTATGGGCAAACTCCCTCTATTCCAAGTTGGAGAAGTGTGTGTTTGAGCAGGAGTCCTTACCTTTCCTTGACTATATCATCTCTCCCCAGGAATTGGCTATTGATCCTGCCAAGCTACAGGCTGTGATGGACTGGCAGGAACCCCATTTTTTCAAAGCAGTGCAGTGCTTTATGGGGTTCATTAACTATTATCGCCAGTTCATTCCTTACTTCTGAAATCTGGTAGCTCCCTTTGTAGCCCTCACCAAGAAGGGAGCAAATCCCAAATTGTGGTCGGAGGAGGTCTCCTAGGCCTTCCTCTCTACTATCAAGTCACACTCCTCTAGCTCTCTCATTTTACATCGCCCTGATGTTGATAAACCATTTATCATGGAGGTGGATGCCTCTTCTGTTGGTGTTGGTGCTGGTGCAATCCTCTTCCAGAAGGATATCTCAAGGTCGAAGCATCCTTGCTTCTTCTTTTCCAAGACCTTCACACCGGCGCAGAGGAATTATTTCATCGGGGACAGGGAGTTGCTAGCCATGAAGTTGGCCTTTTCAGAGTGGAGACACCTCCTGGAGGGGGCTCGCTACCCCTTCCAACTATTCACCGTCCACAAAAATTTGGTGTATTTACAAAACTGCCCAGTGGCTAAACTCTCACCAGGCCTGATGGTCCCCGCTCTTCTCCCGGTTCCACTTTACCCTCCATTTTCGCTCCGGGGAGAAGAACACTCATGCTGGTGCTCTCTCCCGCTCCTTACTGTCATCATCATCATCATCATCTTCAGAGGAGGAGCACCGGCTTATTGTCCCTTCAGAGAGCCTGAGAACTATGGATCCGGTTTCGCTAGAGTCTCGCCCCCAGGCAAGACTTTCGTACCATCTAATTTGCGACTGAAGGTTCTCTCTTGGGCTCACTCGTCCAGGGTGGGTGGACATTTTGGGACCAAGATGACATTTGAGCTTCTGGGGAGGACATACTGGTGACTAGGGTTGAGCAACTTTTAGTTTTTTAGGGTCGAGTCGGGTTTCACGAAACCCGACTTTCTCAAAGGTCAGGTCGAGTGAAATCGGCCGATCCTATTGAAAAGTCGGGGTCGGGGATCGGCCGAAACTCGAAACCCAATGAAAGTCTATGGGTTTTTTTTTTTTATATTTCCTTCAGGGCGATATAGCAGAAAAGTCGGTAATTCAATTACCGGCTTTTCATTTCTCCTGCCAAAACCCGACATGATATGAGACATGGTTTACATACAGTAAACCATGTCATATCCCCATTTTTTTTTGCATATTCCACACTACTAATGTTAGTAGTGTGTACATGCAAAATTTCGGCGCTCTAGCTCTTAAATTTAAGGGTTAAATCGCAGATAAAATTGGCGTGGGCTCCCGCGCAATTTTCTCCGCCAGAGTAGTAAAGCCAGTGACTGAGGGCAGATATTAATAGCCTGGAGAGGGTCCACAGTTATTGCCCCCCCCCCCCTCCTGGCTAAAAACATTTGCCCCCAGCCACCCCAGAAAAACCAACAATATACATACCTTCCGTAGCTCTGTAACGTCCCACGTTGTAAATCCATCTGAAGGGGTTAACATATTTTACAGCCAGGAGCTGCTAATGCAGCTGTGCTCGTGGCTGTAAACCCCAGCGAATGAAGGTAATGTAGGTCAATGACCTGTAGTTACCTTCATTCGCTGTGATGTGCCCCCTGCTGGACCATAATGGAGCAGTGTACGGGGCATATACTATGGAGCATCTTATGGGGGCCATAAACCATAATGGAGCAGTGTACGGGGGCATAAACCATGGAGCATCTTATGGGGGCCATAAACCTTTATGGAACAGCGTACGGGGCATACACTATGGAGCATCTTATGGGGGCCATAAACCATAATGGAGCAGTGTACGGGGGCATATAGTGTGGAGCATCTTATGGGGGCCATAAACCTTTATGGAACAGCGTACGGGGCATACACTATGGAGCATCTTATGGGGGCCATAAACCTTTATGGAGCAGTGTACGGGGGCATATACTATGGAGCATCTTATGGGGGCCATCAACCTTTATGGAGCAGAGTACGGGGCATATGGATGGGAGCAGCAAATTAAAGAACGGTGGCGCAGGATGGGAGCAGCACATGACAGAACGGGGGCGCAGGATGGGAGCAGCACATGACAGAATGGGGGCGCAGGATGGGAGCATCACATGACAGAACGGGAGCGCAGGATGGGAGCAACACATGACAGGATGGGGGCGCAGGATGGGAGCAGCAAATGACAGGATGGGGACGCAGGATGGGTGCAGCACATGACAGGATGGGGACGCAGGATGGGTGCAGCACATGACAGGATGGGGACGCAGGATGGGTGCAGCACATGACAGGATGGGGACGCAGGATGGGTGCAGCACATGACAGGATGGGGACGCAGGATGGGTGCAGCACACGACAGGATGGGGACGCAGGATGGGTGCAGTACATGACAGGATGGGGACGCAGGATGGAGCAGCACATGACAGGATGGGGACGCAGGATGGAGCAGCACATACCAGGATGGAGACCATATACCAATATAAATGCTTGCCACCCGGGCGTAGAACGGGTTCAATAGCTAGTATATATATATATATATAAATATATATATATATATATATATGTATATACTGTATATATATATATATATATATTGTGAGGTGCCAAGGGGAGAAGTACTAGAAAACAGATATGTTTCTCCCCGTTTAATTTCATATGTATCACGGTATTGATTGTGAAGCTGCTTATTTCACTGTAATCCGGTCCTGGTTTTTCTTTAGTGATCAGCCTGAAAGGACTGGTGCTTCCCTTCCACACATTCAATCCAGCTTTTGACTCCTGTCTGATTCAGTTGATATAATCAGGAACTGCTGGGATCTCAGTCTCTCACCTGCTGGTCTGGGAAGCTGACACAGTAAGGTTGCATAAACTTCTTTCTTGTTGTGTAGGTTTATTTTGCAGTTAGTATCTTGTTGTTAGTTAGTGGCCAGACGGCCTTAGACATTTTATTTCATGTTTGGCACGTGTAACATTGTACGGCAAATGTGTACAATAAATACACCTGACACATACCTGTGTGGAACTCGCTAGCCTGCTATTGTTCGTTGTGACTCCATAGCCACCTGCCAAAGCAGAGATCCCTGATGAGCTATATCTCCACTAATGGTGGAGAATGCGGGCACAGTGGCTGTTGGACTGTGACTGCAGATAAAGTGCTCTGTGTATGTCCTGGCTGAAAGCTCCGGTGCTTTTGAAGAGCCAAGAGTCCAGTAATATGGAGGAACTAGTGAAACAGTTATTGCAGGCAAATGTTCAACAACAGCAGACTAATACTTACTTCCAGCAAGCCCTGGACCAGCAAAACCAGATTCAGCAAGAGCAGTTGAATGCAATAAAGCAGGCTTTGATTCGGCAGCCCCGAGATGAGAGGGATCATGCACAAAGTGTTGCTGGTGCACGGAAAGCCGTACAAAAAACCTTGCTTAAAATGACTGCTGACGATGATGTAGAAGCGTATCTCACCGTATTTGAACGTATTGCAGAACGTGAGCATTTACCGGTGGACATGTGGGCTGAAGTGGTTGCGCCATTTTTGAGCGGGGACCCACAAAAGGCCTATTACGATCTAAGTGGAGTGGATGCTATGGACTATACCAAATTAAAAGGCGAAATCCTGGCAAGGCTGGGAGTAAACACATATGTACGAGCACAGAGGGTACATTTATGGACTTTTGTGGAAGATCAGCCAGCCCGCTCACAAATGCATGATCTTATCCATCTAGTAAAAAAATGGCTGCAACCAGAGATTTTGACATCTGCAGAGATGGTGGAACGTGTTGTTCTAGACAAGTACCTGCGGTCCTTGCCCCCTAAGATACAGAGATGGGTTGGGCAAGGTGACCCATATACAGCCGACCAGTTGGTGAATATGTTCGAACGCTACAATGCTTCTGAAAGACTACTCCAAGGGACGTTATCACCTCGCTGGGCTCCCAAGAAATCAACAGAAAATACTGCAAAACCTACTTCATCTTCAAAAGAAGAGAACGTTGCAATAAAGGGTAGCAGACCCACAAAGAACTATGGAGGCGGTACAGTCTCACAGCAATTCAGCAGACCCTATCAGGCTTCTCCGGCGAGGAAGCAAGGTCCTATACAATGTTGGCGATGTCGCGGGCTTGGCCATGCCCAATGACTACAGAGCCAATGGACTGTAACCCTATGAGACGCCTTTCGTTATATGTACAGTCGGTCTGTGTAGCAGAGGTCCTCACAGGAAATGAACGACACGTGTGTTGCCTCGAGGTCGACGGCCATAGTGTGAATGCCGTCTTGGATTCCGGCAGTCAAGTAACTCTGGTACATGCCAGTTTGGTGGACCCTAGAGCCCTAACGAACTCAACCCTGGGTATTAGTTGCATCCATGGCGATATAAAAAACTACCCCACTACCTGGGTCACCCTTGCCACGCCAGTAGGAACCAAAAGACATCAAGCGGCAGTCCTAAAGTCTATGGGACATGATGTAATATTGGGGAGAGACTTTCCCTTATTTTGGGACTTGTGGAGCCTTAAAAATGGCATGAGCACTCTAGTTGAGGAGGGTGCCGTGGGGCTAACCCCTGAGCTATTGCAGCAAGAGGGGGGGAGCCCATCTCAGAGGTAACTCCAGAATCTGTAGACTCACCTCTGGCTGTATATGCAGGCGATGCAAGTGAACTAGAGGAGGCTATAGAAATGCCAGGTCTTGAGGTGGCCCGTGGTAAGTTCGGGACCGCTCAACACCAGGACCCTACTCTGGCAAGGGCATGGGAAAATGTAAAGGTCTCTGAGGGAAGACCATTGTACCCAGGGGCTCAAAATGAGTTCCCACATCTAGCTGTGCAACAGGGTATGCTGTATCACATAGACAAAGTGCGAGGGGTGGCGGTAGAGCAACTAGTGGTGCCCAAGTCCTTTCGCCAGGTAGTTTTGGAACTGGCACATAAACATCCCTTGGGGGGACACCTGGCAGGAGAAAAAACAAAACACCGTATTCTGCAGCGTTTCTTTTGGCCGGGTCTAGGGGGGACATGACCCGGTATTGTCAGTCCTGTCCTACGTGTCAATTGACCACACCTATGTCACATTTTAGAAGCCCCCTTGTGCCCTTACCAATAATAGAGGTGCCCTTCGAGAGGATAGCAATGGATATAGTGGGTCCATTACTTAAATCTGCCAGGGGACATCAGTACATTTTGGTAGTACTAGATTATGCCACTCGTTACCCTGAAGCAGTGCCTCTGCGGAATGCCAATGCGAAAACAATTTCAAAGGAGCTTGTTAATATGTTTTCTCGCACCGTCATTCCGAAAGAAATACTAACAGATCAGGGAACCCCCTTTATGTCTCGAATACTTAAGGACTTGTGTAAGCTACTAAAAATCTCCCGC
This sequence comes from Ranitomeya imitator, assembly GCF_032444005.1. NCBI lineage: Eukaryota > Metazoa > Chordata > Amphibia > Anura > Dendrobatidae > Ranitomeya > Ranitomeya imitator. Next base: position 1,253,263,358 of record NC_091282.1, on the reverse strand, counting down.
TTGCGTACTTCAGTGTATCACCCTCAGACTGACGGGTTGGTGGAGCGATTTAATAAAACCCTGAAGGGAATGTTGAAAAGGGTAGTAGATAAGGATGGGAGGGATTGGGATGCTCTCCCACCATATCTCCTGTTCGCTATACGGGAAGTACCCCAATCCTCCACAGGCTTTTCGCCTTTTGAGTTAGTATACGGGCGATGTCCTAGAGGCCTGTTAGATACTGCTAAAGAGACTTGGGAACAAGAGGTGACTCCTTATCGCAGTGTAATTGAACACGTAATGCTTATGCAAGATAGAATTGAGGCGGTCATGCCAATAGTTAAAGAATGTTTAGAACGTGCGCAACGGGCCCAAAGCACGGTATATAACCAAGCGGCTAAAACACGAGTCTTTCAACCTGGAGACAGGGTGTTAGTATTAGTACCTACTATAGAAAATAAATTTCTTGCGAAGTGGAAGGGCCCATACAAGGTGTTGGAGAGAATAGGTGAAGTAAACTATAAGATATATCAACCAGACAAGAGGAAAACCGAACAAATCTACCACATAAACTTGCTTAAGGCCTGGCGGGATAGGGAGAGTCTAATGACAAAAGCCACCCTTAATGATGGACCTCGTAGGGCACCCCCATCTGTGGTAAATGACCCCCAGGTAGCGTTGCCAGAGGTGGGTATTGCAGAGACACTATCCGAAAGTCAAAAACGAGAGACCAAGGAATTTATACAGAAAAACGCAGAGGTTTTTTCAGAGCTTCCTGGCCGTACTCACTTGATTAAACATGACATTGTTACTGATCCACAGGCCCGTGTACGACTAAAACCATATCGAATTCCGGAGGCTCGGAGACAAGCCATTGCCCAGGAAGTCGAGAAAATGTTAGAACCTGGAGTCATTGAAGAGTCCCGGAGTGATTGGGCTAGCGCAATCGTGCTGGTGCCCAAACCCGATGGGACTATTCGATTTTGTAATGATTTTCGGAAATTAAATGAGTTATCGAAATTTGATGCCTACCCGATGCCGAGAGTTGATGAACTTATAGAGAGACTGGGTTCGGCCAGGTACATATCCACTATCGACTTAACAAAAGGTTATTGGCAGATTCCCCTCACGGATTCAGCCAAAGAGAAAACGGCATTTGTAACAGCCAAACTCCCCACACGGGGCCGTGGTATCGCCACTTGGCGCAAGCACCTGTGAGAGTGCTGTTTGTCTGAAGAGGTGGGTGTGCCCGCTTTTGGTCTACGGCACTGCCACTGGGTCAGACACACTGTTGTAACATGAGGGGCCCTGGGCATGTACCGCCGGCCACAAGAGTTCACCCACCCCCAGCTCAAACATTGCTCTACCACTTGCACAATTATCTCTCACAGTTACACCTATGTTTAGTCTATGCGCGGACATCCGTAAATTACTGCCACTGACAATACCATTGTGTTGACATGTATGATGGTACTTAACATAGTCAGGGGCAGTGTCCTATATTTACCCAAGTAAATACTTTGTGCAAAATTACTAGGTCTGAAACTACGCAGAGGAGCCCAACCCTGTACCTAATGATTGCACCCTTTTGGTTTTTCTTTTTGTTGTAATGCGAGACATTAACATGTATTGATTTTTTGGGACTACTAACTGGCAGACACTCATGACAATCGGCCGCCGCCGACAACACCAATGGTGCCCACTGCCTGTGTACCCCTGCAAGAGAATTCAAAGTGCCTACAGCCCTAATTTATTATGTTAGGCCTTCGAAGCCTGTCTGCGGTCCCTCCTTCCACTAGGCCTCCACTGACCTGTCTACTGCTGCCCGTGTACCCCTGGAACCAATTATAAAGTGCCTACAGCCCAATTTTATTATGTTAGGCCTTCGAAGCCTGTCTGCAGTCCGTTCTTTCTACTACTCCTCCACTGACCAGACCACTGCTGCCCGTGTACCCCTGGAACCTATTTAAAAGTGCCTACAGCCAAATTTTTTTATGTTAGGCCTTCGAAGCCTGTCTGCGGTCCGTTCTTTCTACTACTCCTCCAATGACCAGACCACTGCTGCCCGTGTACCCCTGGAACCTATTTAAAAGTGCCTACAGCCCAATTTTTTTATGATAGGCCTTCGAAGCCTGTCTGCGGCCCGTTCTTTCTACTACTCCTCCACTGACCAGACCACTGCTTCCCGTGTACCCCTGGAACCAATTATAAAGTGCCTAAAGCCCAATTTTTTTATGTTAGGCCTTCGAAGCCTGTCTGCGGTCCCTTCTTTCTACTACTCCTCCACTGACCAGATCACTGCTGCCTGTGTACCCCTGGAACCTATTTAAAAGTGCCTACAGCCCAATTTTTTTATGTTAGGCCTTCGAAGCCTGTCTGCGGTCCCTCCTTTCACTAGGCCTCCACTGACCAGTCTACTGCTGCCCGTGTACCCCTGGAACCAATGTTAAAGTGCCTACAGCCCTAATTTATTATGATAGGCCTTCGAAGCCTGTCTGCGGTCCCTTCTTTCTACTACTCCTCCACTGACCAGACCACTGCTGCCCGTGTACCCCTGGAACCAATTATAAAAGTGCCTACAGCCCAATTTTATTATGTTAGGCCTTCGAAGCCTGTCTGCGGTCCGTTCTTTCTACTACTCCTCCAATGACCAGACCACTGCTGCCCGTGTACCCCTGGAACCAATGTTAAAGTGCCCACAGCCCTAATTTATTATGTTAGGCCTTCGAAGCCTGTCTGCGGTCCCTCCTTCCACTAGGCCCCCACTGACCAGTCTACTGCTGCCTGTGTACCCCTGGAACCAATGTTAAAGTGCCTACAGCCCTAATTTATTATGTTAGGCCTTCGAAGCCTGTCTGCGGTCCCTCCTTCCACTAGGCCTACACTGACCAGTCTACTGCTGCCCGTGTACCCCTGGAACCACTGTTAAAGTTACCTACAGCCCTAATTTATTATGTTAGGCCTTCGAAGCCTGTCTGCGGTCCTTCCTTCCAATAGTTCTCCACTGACCAGACCAATGCTGGCCGTGTACCCCTGGAACCCAGCTGAAAGTGCATGGAGCCTCCTTTTTTTCTTTGTTTTATATTTAGAAAGCCCAGATGAACTACGCTGTACCTGGTCGGCCTGGGGGCTCTGGTGAGGGTTCGGTGACCCCTCCTCAAGGGGGGGTACTGTTGTGAATTCTGTGGCAGAGTTCACTCCTGTGGTCACAAGTGGTACTTCGGCTGATTCTCTCTGGGATCTTCCGTTTGTGGAGGAAAGTGGTACTGCAGCTTCTGAGTTTCCTCCCTCAGGTGATCTGGTGAGCTCGTTAGCTTCTTCTCTACTTAACTCCACCTGATGCTTTGATCTATGCTTCCTGTCAATGTGTCAGTGTGGGACTTGTTTTTTCCCTGGATCATTCCTGTGGCCTGCTGCTCTGCAAAGCTAAGTTTTGCTTATGTTATTTTGTTGCTATTTTTCTGTCCAGCTTGCTTTATTGGTTTTTCTCGCCTGCTGGAAGCTCTGAGACGCAGAGGGACCACCTCCGTACCGTTAGTCGGTGCGGAGGGTCTTTTTGTCCCCTCTGCGTGGTTTTTTATAGGTTTTTGTGCTGACCGCAAAGTTATCTTCCCTATCCTCGTTCTGTTCAGCTAGTCGGGCCTCACTTTGCTAAATCTGTTTCATCTCTATGTTTGTGTTTTCATCTTACTCACAGTCATTATATGTGGGGGGCTTTTCTATCTTCAGGATTAGCTAGTTTCTCAGGCTGTGACGAGGCGCCTAGGTTCTGGTCAGGAGCGCTCCACGGCTACCTTTAGTGTGGTTTGATAGGCTTAGGGATTGCGGTCTGCAGAGTTCCCACGTCTCAGAGCTCGTTCTATTATTTTGGGTTATTGTCAGTTCACTGTATGTGCTCTGACCTCCATGTCCATTGTGATTCTGAATTGCCTTTCATAACAGTACAGGAAGCCAAAAGTGCTAATGATTCTCAATAGAGGGAAAAAAGAAGTTCTGAGACCATTTTTTTTTCTTTGCACTGTGTTTTGTCTTTTTTTTCCCCTAGACATTTGGGTGGTTCAGGACACAGGTGTAGCAATGGACATTAAAGGTCTGTCTTCATGTGTGGATCAGCTCACGGCAAGAGTTCAAAATATTCAAGATTTTGTGGTCCAGAATTCTTTGCTTGAACCGAGAATTCCTATTCCAGATTTGTTTTTTGGAGATAGAACTAAATTTCTGAGTTTCAAAAATAATTGTAAACTATTTCTGGCTTTGAAACCTCGCTCTTCTGGTGACCCAATTCAACAGGTTAGGATCGTCATTTCTTTTTTGCGCGGCGACCCTCAGGACTGGGCGTTTTCTCTTGCGTCAGGAGATCCTGCATTGAGTAATATCGATGCGTTTTTCCTGGCGCTTGGGTTGCTGTACGATGAGCCTAATTCAGTGGATCAGGCAGAAAAAAATTTGCTGGCTCTTTGTCAGGCTCAGGATGAGATAGAGGTATATTGTCAGAAATTTAGAAAGTGGTCAGTGCTCACTCAATGGAATGAATCTGCGCTGGCAGCAATATTCAGAAAGGGTTTCTCTGAAGCCCTTAAGGATGTCATGGTGGGATTTCCTATGCCTGCTGGTTTGAATGAGTCTATGTCTTTGGCCATTCAGATCGGTCGACGCTTGCGTGAGCGTAAACCTGTGCACCATTTGGCGGTATTACCTGAGCTTAAACCTGAGCCTATGCAGTGTGATAGGACCTTGACCAGAGTTGAACGGCAAGAACATAGACGTCTGAATGGTCTGTGTTTCTACTGTGGTGATTCCACTCATGCTATCTCTGATTGTCCTAAGCGCACTAAGCGGTTCGCTAGGTTTGCCACCATTGGTACTGTACAGTCAAAATTTCTTCTGTCCGTTACCTTGATCTGCTCTTTGTCATCATATTCTGTCATGGCATTTGTGGATTCAGGCGCTGCCCTGAATTTGATGGACTTGGAATATGCTAAGCGTTGTGGGTTTTTCTTGGAGCCCTTGCAGTGTCCTATTCCATTGAGAGGAATTGATGCTACGCCTTTGGCCAAGAATAAGCCTCAATACTGGACCCAGCTGACCATGTGCATGGCTCCTGCACATCAGGAGGTTATTCGCTTTCTGGTGTTGCATAATCTGCATGATGTGGTCGTGTTGGGGTTGCCATGGCTACAAACCCATAATCCAGTATTAGATTGGAAATCCATGTCGGTGTCCAGGTGGGGTTGTCAGGGGGTACATGGTGATGTTCCATTTCTGTCAATTTCGTCATCCACTCCTTCTGAGGTTCCAGAATTCTTGTCTGATTACCGGGATGTATTTGAGGAGCCCAAGTCCAATACCCTACCTCCGCATAGGGATTGTGATTGTGCTATCAATTTGATTCCTGGTAGTAAATTCCCAAAAGGTCAATTGTTTAATTTGTCCGTGCCTGAGCACACCGCTATGCGCAGTTATGTGAAGGAATCCCTGGAGAAGGGGCATATTCGCCCGTCATCGTCGCCATTAGGAGCAGGGTTCTTTTTTGTAGCCAAGAAGGATGGTTCGCTGAGACCTTGTATAGATTACCGCCTTCTTAATAAGATCACAGTTAAATTTCAGTACCCCTTGCCATTGTTATCTGATCTGTTTGCTCGGATTAAGGGGGCTAGTTGGTTCACAAAGATAGATCTTCGTGGTGCGTATAATCTGGTGCGAATTAAGCAAGGTGATGAATGGAAAACTGCATTTAATACGCCCGAGGGTCATTTTGAGTATCTCGTGATGCCGTTCGGACATGCCAATGCTCCATCAGTGTTTCAGTCCTTTATGCATGACATCTTCTGAGAGTACCTGGATAAATTCCTGATTGTGTACTTGGATGACATTTTGATCTTCTCGGATGATTGGGAGTCTCATGTGAAGCAGGTCAGAACGGTTTTTCAGGTCCTGCGTGCTAATTCTTTGTTTGTGAAGGGATCAAAGTGTCTCTTTGGTGTGCAGAAGGTTTCATTTTTGGGGTTCATCTTTTCCCCTTCTACTATCGAGATGGATCCTGTTAAGGTCCAAGCCATCCATGATTGGACTCAGCCGACATCTCTGAAAAGTCTGCAAAAGTTCCTGGGCTTTGCTAATTTTTATCGTCGCTTCATCTGCAATTTTTCTAGTATTGCTAAACCATTGACCGATTTGACCAAGAAGGGTGCTGATGTGGTCAATTGGTCTTCTGCTGCTGTGGAAGCTTTTCAAGAGTTGAAGCGTCGTTTTTCTTCTGCCCCTGTGTTGTGTCAACCAGATGTTTCTCTTCCGTTCCAGGTCGAGGTTGATGCTTCTGAGATTGGAGCAGGGGCTGTTTTGTCGCAGAGAGGTTCTGGTTGCTCAGTGATGAAACCATGCGCTTTCTTTTCCAGGAAGTTTTCACCTGCTGAGCGTAATTATGATGTGGGCAACCGAGAGTTGCTGGCCATGAAGTGGGCATTCGAGGAGTGGCGTCATTGGCTTGAAGGAGCTAAGCATCGCGTTATGGTATTGACTGATCATAAGAACTTGACTTATCTCGAGTCTGCCAAGCGCTTGAATCCTAGACAAGCTCGTTGGTCGGTGTTTTTTGCCCGTTTTGACTTTGTGATTTCGTACCTTCCGGGCTCTAAAAATGTGAAGGCGGATGCTCTGTCTAGGAGTTTTGTACCCGACTCTCCGGGTTTATCTGAGCCGGCGGGTATCCTCAAGGAAGGAGTAATTGTGTCTGCCATCTCCCCTGATTTGCGGCGTGTGCTGCAAAAATTTCAGGCTAATAAACCTGATCGTTGCCCAGCGGAGAAACTGTTTGTCCCTGATAGGTGGACGAATAGAGTTATCTCTGAACTTCATTGTTCGGTGTTGGCTGGTCATCCTGGAATCTTTGGTACCAGAGAGTTAGTGGCCAGATCCTTTTGGTGGCCCTCTCTGTCGCGGGATGTGCGTGCTTTTGTGCAGTCCTGTGGGATTTGTGCTCGGGCTAAGCCCTGCTGTTCTCGTGCCAGTGGGTTGCTTTTGCCCTTGCCGGTCCCGAAGAGGCCTTGGACACATATCTCTATGGATCTTATTTCTGACCTTCCCGTTTCTCAAAAGATGTCAGTCATTTGGGTGGTCTGTGATCGCTTTTCTAAGATGGTCCATCTGGTACCCTTGTCTAAATTGCCTTCCTCCTCTGATTTGGTGCCTTTGTTCTTTCAGCATGTGGTTCGTTTGCATGGCATTCCAGAGAATATTGTTTCTGACAGAGGTTCCCAGTTTGTTTCGAGGTTTTGGCGAGCCTTTTGTGGTAGGATGGGCATTGACTTGTCTTTTTCCTCGGCTTTCCATCCTCAGACTAATGGCCAGACCGAGCGAACCAATCAGACCTTGGAAACATATCTGGGTTGCTTTGTTTCTGCTGATCAGGATGACTGGGTGTCCTTTTTGCCTTTGGCTGAGTTCGCCCTTAATAATCGGGCCAGCTCGGCTACCTTGGTTTCACCGTTTTTCTGCAATTCTGGGTTCCATCCTTGTTTCTCTTCAGGACAGGTTGAGTCTTTGGACTGTCCTGGTGTGGATACTGTGGTGGACAGGTTGCAGCAGATTTGGACTCAGGTAGTGGACAATTTGACCTTGTCCCAGGAGAAGGCTCAACTTTTCGCTAATCGCAGACGCCGTGTGGGTTCCCAACTTCGTGTTGGGGATCTGGTTTGGTTATCTTCTCGTCATATTCCTATGAAGGTTTCCTCTCCTAAGTTTAAACCTCGTTTTATTGGTCCGTATAGGATTTCTGAGGTTCTTAATCCTGTGTCTTTTCGTCTGACCCTTCCAGATTCTTTTTCCATACATAACGTATTCATTGTTGCGGAGATACGTGGCACCTATGGTTCCATCTGTTGAGCCTCCTGCCCCGGTTTTGGTGGAGGGGGAATTGGAGTATATTGTGGAGAAGATTTTGGATTCTCGTGTTTCAAGACGGAAACTCCAGTATCTGGTTAAATGGAAGGGTTATGCTCAGGAGGATAATTCCTGGGTTTTTGCCTCTGATGTCCATGCTCCCGATCTTGTTCGTGCCTTTCATGTGGCTCATCCTGGTCGGCCTGGGGGCTCTGGTGAGGGTTCGGTGACCCCTCCTCAAGGGGGGGGTACTGTTGTGAATTCTGTGGCAGAGTTCACTCCTGTGGTCACAAGTGGTACTTCGGCTGATTCTCTCTGGGATCTTCCGTTTGTGGAGGAAAGTGGTACTGCAGCTTCTGAGTTTCCTCCCTCAGGTGATCTGGTGAGCTCGTTAGCTTCTTCTCTACTTAACTCCACCTGATGCTTTGATCTATGCTTCCTGTCAATGTTTCAGTGTGGGACTTGTTTTTTCCCTGGATCATTCCTGTGGCCTGCTGCTCTGCAAAGTTTTGCTTATGTTATTTTGTTGCTATTTTTCTGTCCAGCTTGCTTTATTGGTTTTTCTCGCCTGCTGGAAGCTCTGAGACGCAGAGGGACCACCTCCGTACCGTTAGTCTGTGCGGATGGTCTTTTTGTCCCCTCTGCGTGGTTTTTTATAGGTTTTTGTGCTGACCGCAAAGTTATCTTCCCTATCCTCGTTCTGTTCAGCTAGTCGGGCCTCACTTTGCTAAATCTGTTTCATCTCTATGTTTGTGTTTTCATCTTACTCACAGTCATTATATGTGGGGGGCTGCCTTTTCCTTTGGGGAATTTCTCTGAGGCAAGGTAGGCTTATTTTTCTATCTTCAGGATAAGCTAGTTTCTCAGGCTGTGACGAGGCGCCTAGGTTCTGGTCAGGAGCGCTCCACGGCTACCTTTAGTGTGGTTTGATAGGCTTAGGGATTGCGGTCTGCAGAGTTCCCACGTCTCAGAGCTCGTTCTATTATTTTGGGTTATTGTCAGTTCACTGTATGTGCTCTGACCTCCATGTCCATTGTGATTCTGAATTGCCTTTCATAACAGGAGGCGCCCCCGCCGTGCAAACACACCGCTGTACTTTGAGGGGCCCTGTGCCAGTGCCAATGCCAACGAGTGGGCCCCCCCTGCTTGCTCAGGATCACAGCACTTGCAAAGTTGAAATACTTACCTCTCCCTGCTCCACTGCCATGACGTGGTCCAGGATTACTAGGCCCACTAATTACTTGAACCAGCCCTACCCCCCACAACTTTAGCCAAATGACCCCCAATTTCAAATGCCTTCCAATTATTGTAAGGTAAATTACGATTTACAAGCTTCTGTAACAAGAATGGATGTTTTTGCCATTTAAATTGGCAGTGTAGGTGTTTTCCTGGCCTCCACTCACTGCCGACTATGCTCCCCCATTGACTTGCATTGGGTTTCGTGTTTCGGTCGATACCCGACTTTTCGCCATAATCGGCCAATTCCACTTTTAAGATAGTCGGGTTTCGCGAAACACGGCTCGACTCTAAAAAGGTCAAGGTCACTCAACCCTATCATCTATCACTGGCTGGGCAATGGGCAGGATGAGGAGGAAACACAGATATAGGCCCAAAGAATAAAGTGGGCTAAATGCAGTTCAAAATTGGTAACAGGACTAACCAGGGGGCATTGCTTTGTTCAGTGGAGGACAACTGTAATGAGAGGCTGACACAGTGAGTAGGCCCAAATCAGTAAGAAGGCTAAATGCAGTTCAAAATTGGTAACAGAAGTAAACAGGCGGCACTGGTTTGTTCAGTGGAGGAGAACATCAAGGAGCGGCAGACACCGTTAGAATGGCCAACAAAACAAGTAGGCCAAATTCAGTGTTATATTAAAAACAATTTAACAAGAGCTTGAAGATAGAAGCTATGGAGAGGCAACCTGGAGAACACCTTGGAGCGGAAGACACCGTTTGTAGAACTCAGACCCAACTTGTAGGCCTAATGCAGTGTTGTTTCAACAACTACTTAACAAGAGCTTGAAGATAGAAGCTATGGAGAGGCACCCTGGAGATTACCTTGGAGCGGCAGACACCATCTCTAGAACCCAGACCCAACTTGTAGGCCTAATGCAGTGTTGTTTCAACAACTACTTAACAAGAGCATGAAGATAGAAGCTAGGGAGAGGCAACCTGGAGAACACCTTGGAGCGGCAGACACCGTCTCTACAACCCAGACCCAACTTGTAGGCCTAATGCAGTGTTGTTTCAACAACTACTTAACAAGAGCCTGAAGTTAGAAGCAAGGGAGAGGCAACCTGGAGAACACCTTGGAGCAGCAGACACCGTCTCTACAACCCAGACCCAACTTGTAGGCCTAATGCAGTGTTGTTTCAACAACTACTTAACAAGAGCATGAAGATAGAAGCAATGGAGAGGCAACCTGGAGAACACCTTGGAGCGGCAGACACCGTCTCTACAACCCAGACCCAACTTGTAGGTCTAATGCAGTGTGGTTTCAACAACTACTTAACAAGAGCCTGAAGATAGAAGCAAGGGAGAGGCAACCTGGAGAACACCTTGGAGCGGCAGACACCGTCTCTACAACCCAGACCCAACTTGTAGGCCTAATGCAGTGTTCTTTCAACAACTACTTAACAAGAGCATGAAAATAGAAGCTAGGGAGAGGCAACCTGGAGAACACCTTGGAGCGGCAGACACCGTCTCTACAACCCAGACCCAACTTGTAGGCATAATGCAGTGTTGTTGCAACAACTACTTAACAAGAGAATGAAGATAGAAGCTATGGAGAGGCACCCTGGAGAACACCTTGGAGCGGAAGACACCGTTTGTAGGACCCAGACCCAACTTGTAGGCCTAATGCAGTGTTGTTTCAACAACTACTTAACAAGAGACTGCAGATAGAAGCTATGGAGAGGCACCCTGGAGAACACCTTGGAGCTGCAGACACAGTTTGTAGACCCCAACAAAACTTGTGGCCCCAATGCAGTTTTAAAATTCCGACAGGCTGAAAACCAGACAATTGCATCTCATTTTTTTTTTAAAGAGGAGGACAGCTGTACTGATTGGCACAGCCAGACACTGCTAGTAGGCCTTACACCACAAAGTTGGCTCGCTGCAGGTTTAAAAAAGGTTACATGGGTACACAGGCAGCATTGGTGTGGTCACCGGAGGACAATTGGTAGGAGGGACTGCAGACAGACTTAGTAGTCCTAAAATAAATAAATTAGGCTCAATGCAGCTTTGCTTATGTGGTAGGGGTGCACAGGCAGCATTGGTGTCGTCAGTGGAGGACAATTGGAAGGAGGGACCGCAGAGAGACTTAGTAGGCCTAAAATAAATAAATTAAGCTCAATGCAGCTTCGCTTATGTGGTAGGGGTACACATGCAGCATTGGTGTGGTAAGCGGAGGACAATTGGAAGGAGGGACCACAGACAGACTTAGAAGGCCTAAAATAAATAAATTAGGCTCAATGCAGCTTCGCTTATGTGGTAGGGGTACACAGGCAGCATTGGTGTGGTCAGCGGAGGACAATTGGAAGGAGGGACCGCAGGCAGACTTAGTAGGCCTAAAATAAATAAATTAGGCTCAATGCAGCTTCGCTTATGTGGTAGGGGTACACAGGCAGCATTGGTGTGGTCAGCGGAGGACAATTGGAAGGAGGGACCGCAGACAGACTTAGTAGGCCTAAAATAAATAAATTAGGCTCAATGCAGCTTCGCTTATGTGGTAGGGGTACACAGGCAGCATTGGTGTCGTCAGTGGAGGACTATTGGAAGGAGGGACCGCAGACAGACTTAGTAGGCCTAAAATAAATAAATTAGGCTCAATGCAGCTTCGCTTATGTGGTAGGGGTGCACAGGCAGCATTTGTGTCGTCAGTGGAGGACAATTGGAAGGAGAGACCGCAGGCAGACTTAGTAGGCCTAAAATAAATAAATTAAGCTCAATGCAGCTTCGCTTATGTGGTAGGGGTACACAGGCAGCATTGGTGTGGTCAGCGGAGGACAATTGGAAGGAGGGACCGCAGACAGACTTAGTAGGCATAAAATAAAAAAATTAGGCTCAATGCAGTTTCGCTTATGTGGTAGGGGTACACAGGCAGCATTGGTGTGGTCAGTGGAGCACAATTGGAAGGAGGGACCGCAGACAGACTTAGTAGGCCTAAAATAAATAAATTAGGTTCAATGCAGCTTTGCTTATGTGGTAGGGGTACACAGGCAGCATTGGTCTGGCCAGCGGAGGAGAATTTGAAGGAGGGACTGCAGACAGACTTAGTAGGCCTAAAGTAAATAAATTAGGCTCAATGCAGAATCGCTTATGTGGTAGGGATACAGGCAGCATTGGTGTGGTCAGCGGAGGACAATTGGAAGGAGTGTCTGACACAGTTAGATCTCCCAAAAAATAAATAGATGTTAATGTCTCGCAAAACAACAAAACAACAAAAAAAAGTGGCATACTTAGGTACAGGGGTGGGCTCCTCTGGGGACTTTCAGACATAGTAATTTGGCGCAAAGTATTTACTGGTGTAAATATAGGACAAGGCCCCTGACTATTTTAACTAGCATCACACATGTCAACAAATTGGTATTGTCAGTGCCAGGCATTGAAAGATTTCAGCGCATAGACAAAACATTGGTGGAGCTGTGAGAGATAATTTTGCAAGTGGTAGAGCACTGTTTGAGCTGGGGGGACACTCTCTTGTGGCCGGCGGTATAGGCCCAGGGCCCCTCATGTTACAACAGTGTGTCTGACGTTGGGTGCGAGCCACCACCACGAGAGACACTTCATTGTACTATGAGGGACCCAGTGTCAGTGCCGTCGACCAAAAGTGGGCACACCCACCTCTTCAGACAAATGACACTCTCACGGGTGCTTGCGCCAAGTGGCGAGACCACGGCCCCATGGGGGGAGTTAGCCCATCTAGGGACGTGTAAACATGTCCTATGCTGGACAAACAGCTGCTGCAAATTAAGAGATTGGAACAGTCAGTAAGACCAGTCCACAAGCAAGACCTTTTTATAGGAAAGCTAGGTGTCAGCCAGGAAAGGTGGGGCAAAATAATTAGAAATCCATGAGTGGTTCATTTTAATGAAGCTTAGATCATCAACATTTTGGGTAGCCAGACGAGTCCTTTTTTCGGTCAATATTAAACCAGCAGCACTGAATACTCTTTCTGATAGCACACTAGCTGCTGGGCAAGCAAGCTCCTGCAATACATATTCTGCCAATTCAGGCCAGGTGTCTATTTTGGATGCCCACTAATCAAATGGGAATGACGGTTGAGGGAGAACATCGATAAGGGATGAAAAATAGTTAGTAACCATACTGGACAAATGTTGTCTCCGGTCACTTTGAATTGATGCTGCAGTACCTGTCCTGTCTGCGGTCATTGCGAAATCACCCCTCTGTCCAACGCCACTTCTGGTTTGTACACCTCTAACACCTCTGCCCTGTTGCCCCCTGCAGCTCCTGTGAGAACCATCACCGGCGCTGTGTGTAGGGAATGCCTGAATCAAATGGTCTACAAGACTTGCTTGTTTGGTTGCCAATATTTGTTCGAGGTTCTCATGTGGCATGATATTTTGCAATTTGCCTTTATAGCGAGGATCAAGGAGGCAGGCCAACCAGTAATCATCATTGGTTATCATTGTTATAATGCGTGGGTCCCTTTTGAGGATACGCAAGGCATAATTCGCCATGTGGGCCAATCTGCGCTTGTGCTGGGTTGAGAAGCACTTTCTGGCAAATCAATGTCATTGTCTCCCTCAAAAACCCTGAAACCGGCCTTGCAACGCCACCATTTTCTATTGCCCCGTGAGAAGCTTCCTCATCGAAAAAATACTCATCCCCATCCTCCTCCTCATCCTCCTCCTCTTCGCCCACCACCTCGTCCTGTAGACTGCCCTGACCAGACAATGGCTGACTGTCATCAAGGCTTCCCTCGTCCTCGGCTGCAGACGCCTGCTCCATTATGTGCATCAAACTTTGCATCAGCAGACGCATTAGGGGGATGCTCATGCTTATTATGGCGTTGTCTGCACTAACCAGCCGTGTGCATTCCTCAAAACACTGAAGGACTTGACAGAGGTCTTGTAGCTTCGACCACTGCACACCTGACAACTCGCTGTCTGCCATCCAACTGCCTGCCCGTGCATGTGTATCCTCCCACAAATACATAACAGCACGCCTCTGTTCGCACAGTCTCTGAAGCATGTGCAGTGTGGAGTTCCACCTTGTTGCAACGTCAATGATTAGGCGATGCTGGGGAAGGTTCAAAGACCGCTGATGTTTCTGCATACGGCTGGAGTGTACGGGCGAACGGCGGATATGCGAGCAAAGTCTGCGCACCTTCAGGAGCAGGTCGAGTAACCCCGGATAACTTTTCAGGAAGCACTGCACCACCAGGTTTAAGGGGTTGGCCAGACAAGGAATGTGTTCCAGTTGTGAAAGGGCTATGGCAGCCATAAAATTCCTTCCGTTATCACTCACTACCTTGCCTGCCTCAAGATGTACAGTGCCCAGCCATGACTGAGTTTCTTTCTGCAAGAGCTCGGACAGAACTTCCACGGGGTGTCTGTTGTCGCCCAAACACTTCATTGCCAATACAGCTTGCTGATGCTTGCCACTAGCTGTTCCATAATGGAACACCTCGTGTGCAACAGTGGCATCTGCGGATGGAGTGGTCGTGCGACTGCGGTCTGTGGACGAGCTCTCGCTTCTGCAGGATGACGAGGAGGAGGAGGGGGGCCAATGCCTACAGCCAACTGTTTCCTAGACCGTGGGCTAGGCAGAACTGTCCCAATATTGCCGTCCCCTGTGGACCCTGCATCCATCACATTAACCCAGTGTGCCGTGATGGAGACGTAACGGCCCTGGTCATGCCTACTGGTCAATGCGTCTGTTGTCAGGTGCACCTTTCTACTCACAGATTGCCTGAGTGCATGGACGATGCGGTCTTTTACATGCTGGTGGAAGGCTGGGATGGTTTTTCTCGAAAAGAAGTGTCGACTGGGTAGCTCACAGCGTGGTACAGCGTAGTCCATCAGGGCTTTGAAAGCTTCGCTTTCAACTAACCGGTAGGGCATCACCTCTAACAAGATTAGTCTAGCAATGTGGGCATTCAAACCCTGTGTACGCGGATGCGAGGATGTGTACTTCCTTTTCCTAACGAGAGTCTCATGTAGGGTGAGCTGGACTGGAGAGCTGCAGATGGTGGAACTAGCGGCGGTGACGGTGGACATGGCAGACTGAGGGAGGGTTGGAGATGGTATTCTTGCTGATGCCCTACATACAGTGTTTCCTGCCACGAACCTGGTGATTCCCTGACTGCTTTGGTCTTGCGACGAAACCTCCACATTTACTGCAGGTGGTGCGGTAAATGGTGGGCTTACAGTGAGGGAAGGGATGTAGCGTTGCTGACTAGCTTCATTGGCCGAGGGTGCTACAACGTTAAGGGAAGTTAGGTAGTTAGTCAAGGCTTGCAAGTGCATGGTGGTTAAATGTCTACGCATGCAACTTGTATTTAGACTTTTAACATTCTGACCTCTGCTGAAGGTCCTTGAGCATTTCTTACAGACTACTTTGCACTGATCATTTGGATGTTGGTTAAAAAAATGCCAGACTGCATTCTTCCTGCTCTTGGATACCTTTTCAGGCATTGCCCACTGAGTTTCTTTAACCGGATGGCCACGCTGTCCTACACATGTTGCCACACGTTTTTGGCCAGATACGGGCCTGCCAGATGGAACCTGTTGCGATTTTGATGCCTGCTGCAGCTCCTCCTCCTCCTCCGCTTCACAGCTACGGCCGCCTGCACCCTGTTCTCCCAATGGCTGCCAATCGGGGTCAACAACTGGGTCATCTATGACCTCCTCTTCTATGTCCTGTGCAACTTCCTCTGTGTCACCGTGTAATCCGGTGCTATAGCGTTCGTGACGGGGCTTCATAGTCTCATCAGGGTCAGATTCTGGATCAGTACACTGCGAGGGCAATGTTCTGATCTGAGTCAAAGGAACAGCATAGTAATCTGGCTGTGGCTGTGCATCTGTGCACTCCATGTCCAATTCATCTTGTAATGGGCATGGCCTGTTAACAATATGTGTAAAGAGCTCCATGCAGTAACTCGTTTTGTCGCCTGACACATCCTTCTCTGTTGTTCTTGGTAAAGAAGTCAAGGAAGCGACTTGTCCCTGACCGTGAACATCCACTGACGACGCGCTGCTTTTCAATTTTGCACTTTCCAAAGAGGAGGGGAAAGTGCTAGAGGCAGAGTCAGCAAGGAAAGCCAAAACTTGTTCCTGCTGCTCCGGCTTTAAAAGCGGTTTTCCTACTCCCAGAAAAGGGAGCGTTCGAGGCCTTGTGTAGCCAGACGATGACACTGGCTCAACAACTCGAGACTTAGGTGCTATATTTCTTTTCCCACGACCACCTGATGCTCCACCAACACTACCATCATTACCAGCTGGCAATGACCGCCCACAGCCACGACCTCTTCCACCAGACTTCCTCATTGTTTGAAACACGTAACCAAACAAACGGTATTTGTTAGTGTAAAACCAGTTACAAGGTGTACTCAAACTTGTGGTGAATTTATATCTCCCTTTATATGTGGGTGAGACTGCAGGGAAAATCAGGCCCACTGTATTACAGTACACAGCTTAACTGGCAGACAGATATGCCACTAACAGGACTGACGCAGATGCACACACTACCAATAAAAATCTCCCCCTTTAAATTTTTTGTGGGAGAATATTGAAGAAATCAGGCCCACTGTAATACAGTATATTTTCTGTGGCAGAAAATGAAAGAAAGATGCCACACACAGGACTGGCAGTGATGCAGATTTGCCAATCTTAATCTCCCACATTTTTATTTTTTCTTGGAGAATTGTGAAGAAATCATGCCCACTGTTATACAGTAGGTTTTCTGTGGCAGAAAATGAAAGACAGATGCCACAGACAGGACTGGCACTGATGCAGATTTGCCAATTTTAATCTGCACCCTTTTTTTTTCCTTCAGGGAGACTAGTAAATAAATCTGGGCCACTATATTAGAGTATATTTTCTGTAGCAGAAAGTGGCTTGAAGAGATATAACAAAAAAAAGGGACTGTCCTACAATTACTATCTCCCTACAGTAATCTCAGAAAAGTATGGCAGGCAGCAATAAAAAGGACTGCTACACACAAAAGTGTGGACAAACAAACAAGATAGCTGTGCAGAATGGAAGGAGCAACAGGATTTGTGCTTTGAAAAAAGCAGTTGGTTTGCACAGCAGCGTACAAACAGCAATGCAGCTATCAGGGAGCCCTATAAGGCAGCCTAAGCTACAGAGCTGATGCACCCAAAAAAACCCTCCACTGTCCCTGCAAACAAAAGATGGTCTTGGACAGTTTAAATCGCTACAGCACAGGCAGTTTGGGGGTTTATATTCCCTGCCTAACGCTATCCCTGCTTCTGACGAAGCGGCAGCAACCTCTCCCTATACTCAGATCAGCAGCAGTAAGATGGCGCTCGGCATGCACGCCCCTTTATAGCCCCTGTGACGCCACAGAAATCAAGCCAATCACTGCAATGCCCTTCTCTAAGATGGTGGGGACTGAGACCTACGTCATCACGATGCCCACACTCTGCGTCCACCTTCATTGGCTGAGAAATGGCGCTGAACGCGTAATTGAAACGCGACTTTGGCGCGAAGGTCGCCGACCGCATGGCCGACCCCACGCTGGGATCGGATCAGGTTTCATGAAACCCGACTTTGCCAAAAGTCGGCGACTTATGAAAATTACCGATCCGTTTCGCTCAACCCTACTTGCAATCTGAAATAATCTTACCTGTTATATTGGACACTTCACCCTCAGCACATTGTACACAGACATAGCAGCAAACATGATATTGTTCAGTAGAAGCTTTTCTGTATCCTGGAGAACATCGATCATTGCACCAAGACTGTGGCATCTGGTTTGTGCAATAAGATCAGTATCAATTCTACACATAGTACACATCATTCTTACATGTTATGAATACTGGAATATATTAATTTGCAAACTTTAAATATACAGTTAAATATTTATCCTAAATACATACAGTAGCTAAATGGAGGCTTCTCTAATGGTAGACAAGGTTATGGACAGTAAAATGATGTATTTGTAATGAAAAGTCTTTTTTTAAATGTGATTAAAGTTGAGTGACTCCATTCAAAGTAAAGTGATTTCTCTACAAATTATGAGAAATTTGATAAAGTAAGTGAATTTTAATGTTTTTATTTTCTTTGAGTGAATTGCATAAAATGGCACCTGCCACTTTACACCCAGCAATGTAGAAATTAAAGTTCTAATGATTTGGATGGACTCAAATGGCTTCTCCACAATGGCTTGTAGTTACTCTACCGCGTAACAAAGTAGTCAGTTAGTAGGGACTATGACTCAGATTCATCACGTTTAGCCCAGAACTTTGGCACAAATGCCCCAAAATTTTGAAGCAAGGTGGAGATACACAAAAATATAGATGTTGGAGTTTTACATCAGTATCGGTCATGTACGCCAAAGCAGGTGGAGCTGTGGTGGGACCGGGCACAACTAAGCAAAATGACACCTGCTCATCTAATTAATGACGAGTAGAGATATGTGAATTCAAACAGTAAAGTTCGGCGTCCGTACGGAACACCTACTATTTGGGCACGGACACCGAACATTGACTTCACCAGGAAGTTTGTGTTATTGTTCGGGTTCGGCCCCCCAAACATTGGGTGTCTGTCACGCTGTCATATGCTTAACAGCGTGGCAAACATTTCTTCTGATCTGCGGTAAAATCATTACCACTGGTCAGACAGCCATGGTTCCTACAATGTCAAATGACAGAGTGAGCCCGCAGCTGTAATTGGAGGTAAATAGTTAACCTTTGGTCACTGGGGTCGGCTGATGAGACTATAGCTCAAATCAGTCTATGCCTGCTGCCTCTAATAACAGTGAGAGCAGGCGGTGGCTGATGGGAGTATTTATCAGCCAACAATGGTGCTGTAAATAAATAAATAATTAAAAAATGGCTTGGATTCCTCCATATTTTTGATAACCAGCAAAGCAAAACTGACAACTGTGGGCTGCAACCCTCAGCTGTCAGTGTTAGCAAGGCTGGCTATCAAGTATAGAGGGTTCCCCACTCTGATTTAAATGTGATGACCAATTTTTAGCAACCAGCCAAGCTAAAGCAGACAGCTGAGGGTTGGTATTCTCAGGCTGGTAAGGGGCCATGGATTTGCCCCCCAGCCTAAAAATAGCAACCCAAGAAAAGGCATATCTATGAGATGGTCTAACTCTGGCGCCTTGCCCGCCTCTTGCCCTTTGCCCTGTAGTGGTGACAAGTGGGATAACATTTGTAGCGTTGATGCCACCTTTGTATTGTCTGGTGACATCAACCCCATTGCTTAGTAATGGAGGATTGTCTATAACACGCATTACCATTACTAATCCTATAGTTATATGGCAGATAAACACACAGCCAGAATAAAGGCTTTTATTTGTAATAAAAGCAAACCATACTTTCCCTTTTTTATTTAAAACTAGCTGAAGAGCCCGGCGTTGCCTGGGCATAGTAAATATCTGTGGTTAGTTATAGCACCTCACGTCTCTTATTTTCCCATCATGCTTCTCATTTTCTCCTTTACACCTCTCATTTTCCCCCTCACTCCTCTTATTTCCCCCCTCACTCCTCTCATTCCCCCCTAACACTTGTCATTTCGACCTCACATCTGTCATTTTCCGATCACTCCACTATTTTCCCTCACTCCTCTCATTTTGCACTCACACCTTTTCATTTTCACCTCATACCCCTCATTTTCACCTCAGTATATACATGTTTGTTATCTCCCTTACATATAGTATACACCTGTATGTTATCTCCTGTATATAGTATATACCTGTATGTCATCTCCCCTGTATATAGTATATACCTGCTGTGTGTCATCTCCTCCTGTATAATGTATATACCCATGTGTCATCTCCTCCTGTATATATTATATACCTGTATGTCATCTCTTCTGTATATACTATATACCTGTATGTCATCTCCTCCTATATATAGTATATACCTGCTGTATGTCCTCTCCTCCTCTATACCTATGTGTCATCTCCTCTTTTATATAGTATATACCTGTATTTCATCTCCTCCTGTATATAGTATATACGTGTGTCATCTCCTCCTGTATATAGTATGTATCTGTAAGTCATCTCCTCCTCTATATAGTATATACCTGTGTATCATCTGCTCCTGTATAAAGTATATACCTATGTGTCATCTCCTCCAGTATATAGTATATACGTGTGTGTCATCTCCACTGTACATAGTATATACCTGGGTGTCATCGCCCCTGTATATAGTATGTACCTGTATGTCATCTCCCCTGTATACAGTATATACCAGGATGTCAACTCCTCCTGTATATAGTATATATCTGTATGTCATCTCCTCCTGTATATAGTATATACCTGTGTGTCATCTCCCCTGTATATAGTATATATGTTTGTGTCATCTCCTCCTGTATATAGTATATACCTGTGTGTCATCTCCTCCTGTATATAGTATATACCTGTGTGTCATCTCCTCCTGTATATAGTATATACCTGTGTTTCATCTCCTCCTGTATATAGTATATACGTGTGTCATCTCCTCCTGTATATAGTTTATACCTGTAAGTCATCTCCGCCTGTATATAGTATATACCTGTGTGTCATCTGCTCCTGTACATAGTATATACCTGTAAGTCATCTCCTCCTGTATATAGTATATACCTGTGTGTCATCTGCTCCTGTATATAGTATAGACCTGTGTGTCATCTGCTCCTGTATATAGTATATACCTGTGTCTCATCTACTCCTGTATATAGTATATACCTGTGTGTCATCTCCTCCTGTATATAGTATATACCTGTGTGTCATCTCTCCTGTATATAGTACTAAATTGGCAGCCTGATAAATCCCCAGCCAACAGGAAGCCCTCCCCCCTGGCAGTATATATTAGCTCACACATACACATAATAGACAGGTCATGTGACTAACAGCTGCCGTATTTCCTATATGGTACATTTGTTGCTCTTGTAGTTTGTCTGCTTATTAATCAGATTTTTTTTTGAAGGATGATACCAGACTTGTGTGTGTTTTAGGGCGAGTTTCATGTGTCAAGTTGTGTGTGTTGAGTTGCATGTGGCGACATGCATGTAGCGACTTTTGTGAGATGAGTTTTGTGTGGCGACATGCGTGTAGCAACTTTTTGTGTGTCGAGTTGCATGTGACAGGTTAGTGTAGCAAGTTGTGTGCAGCAAGTTTTGCGCATGGCGAGTTTTGCGCGTGGCGAGTTTTATGTGTGGTGCGTTTTGAGTATGTGCAAGTTTTGAGTGAGGCAACTTTTGCATGTGTTGCAACTTTTGTGCATGTAGCAATTTTTCCGTGGGTGCAAGTTTTGCATGTGGCGAGTTTTCCATGAGGTGAGTTTTGCACGTGTGGCGAGTTTTGCGTGAGCCTAGTTTTGCATGTGGCGAGTTTTGAGCGGCGACTTTTGTGTTTCGACTTTTATGTGGCGAGGTTGGTGTATGTGTGGTGAAATGTGTGCTAAGGGTGGTATATGTGTTCAAGCACGTGGTAGTGTGTGGCAGCTTTTGTGTGTGTGTTCATATCCCCGTGTGTGGTGAGTATCCCATGTCGGGGACCCACCTTAGCATCTGTACGGTATATACTCTTTGGCGCCATCGCTATCACGCTTTATGTCCCCCTTGCTCACATCTGGCATCTGTCAATTTGCCTCCAACACTTTTCCTTTCACTTTTTCCTCATGATGTAGATAGGGGCAAAATTGTTTGGTGAATTGGAAAGCGCGGAGTTAAAATTTCACCTCACAACTAGTGTTGAGCGATACCGTCCGATACTTGAAAGTATCGGTATCGGATAGTATCGGCCGATACCTGAAAAATATCGGATATCGCCGATACCGATATCCGATACCAATACAAGTCAATGGGACATCAAGTATCGGAAGGTATTCTCATGGTTCCCAGGGTCTGAAGGAGAGGAAACTCTCCTTCAGGCCCTGGGATCCATAGGGAGGTGTAAAATAAAGAATAAAAAAAAAAATATTGATATATTTACCTCTCCGGCGGCCCCTGAACTCAGCGCGGGTAACCGGCAGGCTTCTTTGTTCAAAATCAGGACCTGAGAAACACGTCCCGGCTTCTGATTGGTCGCGGGCCGCCCATGTGACCGCCATGCGACCAATCACAAGCCGCGACGTCACCGCAAGCTATTAGCGCGCTCATTTTTAAAAATGAGCGCATTAATGGCTTTCAAAGACGTAGCGGGTTGTGATTGGTCGCGGCCGCGACCAATCACAAGCCACGACGTCACCGCAAGCTATTGACGCGCTCATTTTTAAAAATGAGCGCGTTAATGGCTTTGAAAGACATAGCGGCTTGTGATTGGTCGCGTGGCCGTGACCAATCACAAGCCGCGACGTCACCGCAAGCTATTGACGCGCTCATTTTTAAAAATGAGCGCGTTAATGGCTTTGAAAGACATAGCGGCTTGTGATTGGTCGCGTGGCCGCGACCAATCACAAGCCGCGACGTCACCGCAAGCTATTAGCGCGCTCATTTTTGAAAAATGAGCGCGTTAATGACTTTCAAAGACGTAGCGGCTTGTGATTGGTCGCGGCCACGCGACCAATCACAAGCCGCTATGTCTTTCAAAGCCATTAACGCGCTCATTTTTAAAAATGAGCGCGTCAATAGCTTGCGGTGACGTCGCGGCTTGTGATTGGTCACGGCCACGCGACCAATCACAAGCCGCTATGTCTTTCAAAGCCATTAACGCGCTCATTTTTAAAAATGAGCGCGTTAATAGCTTGCGGTGACGTCGCGGCTTGTGATTGGTCGCGTGGCCGCGACCAATCACAAGCCGCTATGTCTTTCAAAGCCATTAACGCGCTCATTTTTAAAAATGAGCGCGTCAATAGCTTGCGGTGACGTCGCGGCTTGTGATTGGTCGCGGCCACGTGACCAATCACAAGCCGCTATGTCTTTCAAAGCCATTAACGCGCTCATTTTTAAAAATGAGCGCGTCAATAGCTTGCGGTGACGTCGCGGCTTGTGATTGGTCGCGGCCGCGACCAATCACAACCCGCTACGTCTTTGAAAGCCATTAACGCGCTCATTTTTAAAAATGAGCGCGTTAATAGCTTGCGGTGACGTCGCGGCTTGTGATTGGTCGCGTGGCCGCGACCAATCACAAGCCGCTACGTCTTTGAAAGTCATTAACGCGCTCATTTTTCAAAAATGAGCGCGCTAATAGCTTGCGGTGACGTCGCGGCTTGTGATTGGTCGCGTGGCGGTCACATGGGCGGCCCGCGACCAATCAGAAGCCGGGACGTGTTTCTCAGGTCCTAAAAGCGCTGATTTTGAACAACGAAGCCTGCCGGTTACCCGCGGACTCACCAGGGGCCGCCGGAGAGGTAAATATATCAATATTTTTTATTTTAATTCTGTATTTTACACATCCCTATGTATCCGATACCCGATACCACAAAAGTATCGGATCTCGGTATCGGAATTCCGATACCGCAAGTATCGGCCGATACCCGATACTTGCGGTATCGGAATGCTCAACACTACTCACAACATAGCCTATGACGCTCTCAGGGTCCAGACGTGTGAGTGTGCAAAATTTTGTGACTGTAGCTGCGACGCCTCCAACACTTTTCCTTTCACTTTTTCCCCTTTATGAGCATGTGATCCCGACCTCCAAAGGAAGGTCGTCCCGTGGGCATGCTCCCTATGGGAAAAGCAAGACTTTGTCCCTGAAACGACTGCTTGCTGCTGATCAGGGCTGGCTACAAAGGCAGAGCCTGGAAAGGCAGCAGTAACCAAGCGCACAGTATCAGCTTGAGCCAGACTCTGGGACCGATATCTCTGCTGAGCAGGCTCCACTGTGGCTGGAGGAGAATGGGAGACAACAGCGGACATGGTTCGAGATTACCCCGATGCAGCGGCGGGAACTCGACTCCTAACATCCTGTGTGGTGTAGTATATAGAGGATCTGTAGGCTCTCCTGTGTGGTATAATATATAGAGGATCTGTCAGATCTCCAGAGTGGTGTAGTATATAGAGGATCTGTCAGCTCTCCTGTGTGGTGTAGTATATGGAGGATCTGTCAGCTCTCTTCTGTGGTGTAGTATATAAAGGATCTGTCAGCTCTCCTCTGTGGTGTAGTATATAGAGGATCTGTCAGCTCTACTGTGTGGTGTAGTATATAGAGGATCTGTCAGCTCTCCTGTGTGGTGTAATATATAGAGGATCTGTCAGATCTCCATAGTGGTGTAGTATATAGAGGATCTGTCGGCTCTCCTGTGTGGTGTAGTATATAGAGGATCTGTCAGCTCTCCTGTGTGGTGTAGTATATAGAGGATCTGTCAGCTCTTCTGTGTGGTGCAGTATATAGAGGATCTGTCAGCTCTCTTCTGTGGTGTAGTATATAAAGGATCTGTCAGCTCTCCTCTGTGGTGTAGTATATAGAGGATCTGTCAGCTCTACTGTGTGGTGTAGTATATAGAGGATCTGTCAGCTCTCCTGTGTGGTGTAATATATAGAGGATCTGTCAGATCTCCATAGTGGTGTAGTATATAGAGGATCTGTCGGCTCTCCTGTGTGGTGTAGTATATAGAGGATCTGTCAGCTCTCCTGTGTGGTGTAGTATATAGAGGATCTGTCAGCTCTTCTGTGTGGTGCAGTATATAGAGGATCTGTCAGCTCTTCTGTGTGGTGTATTATATAGAGGATCTGTCAGCTGTCCTGTGTGGTGTAGTATATAGAGGATCTGTCAGCTCTTCTGTGTGGTGTAGTATATAGAGGATCTGTCAGTTCTTCTGTGTGGTGTAGTATATAGAGGATCTGTCAGCTCTTCTGTGTGGTGTATTATATAGAGGATCTGTCAGCTGTCCTTTGTGGTGTAGTATATAGAGGATCTGTCAGCTCTTCTGTGTGGTGTAGTGTTGTGAATTCTGTGGCAGAGCTCCCTCCTGTGGTCACAAGTGGTACTTCGGCTGATTCTCCCTGGGAGCTTCCGTTTGTGGAGGAAAGTGGTACTGCGGCTTCTGAGTTTCGTTAGGTGCTTCTCTACTTAACTCCACCTAATGCTTTGATCCATGCTTCCTGTCAATGTTCCAGTGTTGGACTTGTTTTTCCCTGGATCATTCCTGTGGCCTGCTGCTCTGCATAGCTAAGTTCTTCTTTGCTATTTGTTTGCTATTTTTTCTGTCCAGCTTGTCTAATTATTTTGCTGGAAGCTCTGGGACGCAAAGGGTGTACCTCCGTGCCGTTAGTTCGGTACGGAGGGTCTTTTTGCCCCTTTGCGTGGTTTTCTTTAGGGTTTTGTGTAGACCGCTAAGTTATCTTTCCTATCCTCGCTCTGTTAAGAAAGTCGGGCCTCACTTTGCTGTATCTATTTCATCCCTACGTTTGTCTTTTCATCTTAACTCACAGTCATTATATGTGGGGGGCTGCCTTTTCCTTTGGGGTATTTCTCTGAGGCAAGGTAGGCTTATTTTCTATCTTCAGGCTAGTTAGTTTCTCAGGCTGTGCCGAGTTGCATAGGCAGAGTTAGGCACAATCCACGGCTGCCTCTAGTGTTGTTTGGAGAGGATTAGGGATTGCGGTCTGCAGAGTTCCCACGTCTCAGAGCTCGTTCTATTATTTTGGGTTATTGTCAGATCACTGTATGTGCGCTGACCGCTATGTCCATTGTGATACTGAATTGCCTATCACAACAGTACCGGAAGCCAAAAGTGCTAATGATTCTCAATAGAGGGAAAAAAGAAGTTCTGGGACCATTTTTTTTTCTTTGCACTGTGTTTTGCCTTTTTTTTCCCCTAGACATTTGGGTGGTTCAGGACACAGGTGTAGCAATGGACATTAAAGGTCTGTCTTCATGTGTGGATCAGCCCACGGCAAGAGTTCAAAATATTCAAGATTTTGTGGTTCAGAATTCTTTGTTAGAACCGAGAATTCCTATTCCAGATTTGTTTTTTGGAGATAGAACTAAATTTCTGAGTTTCAAAAATAATTGTAAACTATTTCTGGCTTTGAAACCTCACTCCTCTGGTGACCCAGTTCAACAGGTTATGATCGTCATTTCTTTTTTGCGTGGCGACCCTCAGGACTGGGCATTTTCTCTTGCGTCAGGAGATCCTGCATTAAGTAATATCGATGCGTTTTTCCTGGCGCTTGGATTGCTGTACGATGAGCCTAATTCAGTGGATCAGGCAGAAAAAAATTTGCTGGCTCTTTGTCAGGCTCAGGATGAGATAGAGGTATATTGCCAGAAATTTAGAAAGTGGTCCGTGCTCACTCAATGGAATGAATCTGCGCTGGCAGCTATATTCAGAAAAGGTCTCTCTGAAGCCATTAAGGATGTCATGGTGGGATTTCCTATGCCTGCTGGTTTGAATGAGTCTATGTCTTTGGCCATTCAGATCGGTCGACGCTTGCGTGAGCGTAAACCTGTGCACCATTTGGCGGTATTACCTGAGATTAAACCTGAGCCTATGCAGTGCGATAGAACTATGACCAGAGTTGAACGGCAAGAACACAGACGTCTGAATGGGCTGTGTTTCTACTGTGGTGATTCCACTCATGCTATCTCTGATTGTCCTAAGCGCACTAAGCGGTTCGCTAGGTCTGCCACCATTGGTACAGTACAGTCAAAATTTCTTCTGTCCGTTACCTTGATCTGCTCTTTGTCATCGTATTCTGTCATGGCGTTTGTGAATTCAGGTGCTGCCCTGAATTTGATGGACTTGGAGTATGCTAAGCGTTGTGGGTTTTTCTTGGAGCCCTTGCAGTGTCCTATTCCATGGAGAGGAATTGATGCTACGCCTTTGGCCAAGAATAAGCCTCAATACTGGACCCAGTTGACCATGTGCATGGCTCCTGCACATCAGGAGGTTATTCGCTTTCTGGTGTTGCATAATCTGCATGATGTGGTCGTGTTGGGGTTGCCATAGCTACAAGCCCATAATCCAGTATTGGATTGGAAATCCATGTCGGTGTCCAGCTGGGGTTGTCAGGGGGTACATGGTGATGTTCCATTTCTGTCAATTTCGTCATCCACCCCTTCTGAGGTTCCAGAGTTCTTGTCTGATTACCGGGATGTATTTGATGAGCCCAAGTCCGATGCCCTACCTCCGCATAGGGATTGTGATTGTGCTATCAATTTGATTCCTGGTAGTAAATTCCCAAAAGGTCGACTGTTTAATTTATCCGTGCCTGAGCACACCGCTATGCGCAGTTATGTGAAGGAATCCCTGGAGAAGGTGCATATTCGCCCGTCATCTTCGCCATTAGGAGCAGGGTTCTTTTTTGTAGCCAAGAAGGATGGTTCGCTGAGACCTTGTATAGATTACCGCCTTCTTAATAAGATCACTGTTAAATTTCAGTACCACTTGCCATTGTTATCTGATGATTTGTTTGCTCGGATTAAGGGGGCTAGTTGGTTCACCAAGATAGATCTTCGTGGTGCGTATAATCTGGTGCGAATCAGGCGAGGCGATGAATGGAAAACTGCATTTAATACGCCCGAGGGTCATTTTGAGTATCTAGTGATGCCATTCGGACTTGCCAATGCTCCATCAGTGTTTCAGTCCTTTATGCATGACATCTTCCGAGAGTACCTGGATAAATTCCTGATTGTGTACTTAGATGACATTTTGATCTTCTCGGATGATTGGGAGTCTCATGTGAAGCAGGTCAGAACGGTTTTTCAGGTCCTGCCTGCTAATTCTTTGTTTGTGAAGGGATCAAAGTGTCTCTTTGGTGTTCAGAAGGTTTCATTTTTGGGGTTCATCTTTTCCCCTTCTACTATCGAGATGGACCCTGTTAAGGTCCAAGCCATCCATAATTGGACTCAGCCGACATCTCTGAAAAGTCTGCAAAAGTTCCTGGGCTTTGCTAATTTTTATCGTCGCTTCATCTGCAATTTTTCTAGTATTGCCAAACCATTGACCGATTTGACCAAGAAGGGTGCTGATTTGGTCAATTGGTCTTCTGCTGCTGTGGAAGCTTTTCAAGAGTTGAAGCGTCGTTTTTCTTCTGCCCCTGTGTTGTGTCAACCAGATGTTTCTCTTCCGTTCCAGGTCGAGGTTGATGCTTCTGAGATTGGAGCAGGGGCTGTTTTGTCGCAGAGAGGTTCTGATTGCTCAGTGATGAAACCATGCGCTTTATTTTCCAGGAAGTTTTCGCCTGCTGAGCGAAATTATGATGTGGGCAACCGAGAGTTGCTGGCCATGAAGTGGGCATTCGAGGAGTGGCGTAATTGGCTTGAAGGAGCTAAGCATCGCGTGGTGGTATTGACTGATCATAAGAACTTGACTTATCTCGAGTCTGCTAAGCGTTTGAATCCTAGACAGGCTCGTTGGTCGCTGTTTTTTGCCCGTTTTGACTTTGTGATTTCGTACCTTCTGGGCTCTAAAAATTTGAAGGCAGATGCTCTGTCTAGGAGTTTTGTGCCCGACTCTCCGGGTTTATCTGAGCCGGCGGGTATCCTCAAGGAAGGAGTAATTGTGTCTGCCATCTCCCCTGATTTGCGGTGGGTGCTGCAAAGGTTGCAGGCTAATAGACCTGATCGTTGTCCAGCGGAGAAACTGTTTGTCCCTGATAGGTGGACGAATAAAGTTATCTCTGAGGTTCATTGTTCGGTGTTGGCTGGTCATCCTGGAATCTTTGGTACCAGAGAGTTAGTGGCTAGATCCTTTTGGTGGCCATCTCTGTCGCGGGTTGTGCGTACTTTTGTGCAGTCCTGTGGGATTTGTGCTCGGGCTAAGCCCTGCTGTTCTCGTGCCAGTGGGTTGCTTTTGCCCTTGCCAGTCCCGAAGAGGCCTTGGACACATATCTCTATGGATTTTATTTCAGATCTTCCCGTTTCTCAAAAGATGTCAGTCATTTGGGTGGTCTGTGATCGCTTTTCTAAGATGGTCCATCTGGTACCCTTGTCTAAATTGCCTTCCTCCTCTGATTTGGTGCCATTGTTCTTCCAGCATGTGGTTCGTTTGCATGGCTTTCCAGAGAATATCGTTTCTGACAGAGGTTCCCAGTTTGTTTCGAGGTTTTGGCGAGCCTTTTGTGGTAGGATGGGCATTGACTTGTCTTTTTCCTCGGCTTTCCATCCTCAGACTAATGGCCAGACCGAACGAATCAATCAGACCTTGGAAACCTATCTGAGATGCTTTGTTTCTGCCGATCAGGATGACTGGGTGTCCTTTTTGCCTTTGGCTGAGTTCGCCCTTAATAATCTGGCCAGCTCGGCTACCTTGGTTTCGCCATTTTTCTGCAATTCTGGGTTCCATCCTCGTTTCTCTTCAGGACAGGTTGAGTCTTCGGACTGTCCTGGTGTGGATACTGTGGTGGACAGGTTGCAGCAGATTTGGACTCATGTAGTGGACAATTTGACCTTGTCCCAGGAGAGGGCTCAACGTTTCGCTAATCGCAGACGCCGTGTGGGTCCCCGACTTCGTGTTGGGGATCTGGTTTGGTTATCTTCTCGTCATATTCCTATGAAGGTTTCCTCTCCTAAGTTTAAACCTCGTTTCATTGGTCTGTATAGGATTTCTGAGGTTCTTAATCCTGTGTCTTTTCGTCTGACCCTCCGAGATTCTTTTTCCATACATAACGTATTCCATAGGTCATTGTTGCGGAGATACGTGGCACCTATGGTTCCATCTGTTGACCCTCCTGCCCCGGTTTTGGTGGAGGGGGAATTGGAGTATATTGTGGAGAAGATTTTGGATTCTCGTGTTTCAAGACGGAAACTCCAGTATCTGGTTAAATGGAAGGGTTATGCTCAGGAAGATAATTCCTGGGTTTTTGCCTCTGATGTCCATGCTCCCGATCTTGTTCGTGCCTTTCATGTGGCTCATCCTGGTCGGCCTGGGGGCTCTGGTGAGGGTTCGGTGACCCCTCCTCAAGGGGGGGGGTACTGTTGTGAATTCTGTGGCAGAGCTCCCTCCTGTGGTCACAAGTGGTACTTCGGCTGATTCTCTCTGGGAGCTTCCGTTTGTGGAGGAAAGTGTTACTGCGGCTTCTGAGTTTCCTCCCTCAGGTGATCTGGTGAGGTCATTAGGTGCTTCTCTACTTAACTCCACCTAATGCTTTGATCCATGCTTCCTGTCAATGTTCCAGTGTTGGACTTGTTTTTCCCTGGATCATTCCTGTGGCCTGCTGCTATGCATAGCTAAGTTCTTCTTTGCTATTTGTTTGCTATTTTTTCTGTCCAGCTTGTCTAATTGTTTTGCTGGAAGCTCTGGGACGCAAATGGTGTACCTCCGTGCCGTTAGTTCGGTACGGAGGGTCTTTTTGCCCCCTTTGCGTGGTTTTCTTTAGGGTTTTGTGTAGACCGCTAAGTTATCTTTCCTATCCTCGCTCTGTTAAGAAAGTCGGGCCTCACTTTGCTGAATCTATTTCATCCCTACGTTTGTCTTTTCATCTTAATTCACAGTCATTATATGTGGGGGCTGCCTTTTCCTTTGGGGTATTTCTCTAAGGCAAGGTAGGCTTATTTTCTATCTTCAGGCTAGTTAGTTTCTCAGGCTGTGCCGAGTTGCATAGGCAGAGTTAGGCGCAATCCACGGCTGCCTCTAGTGTTGTTTGGAGAGGATTAGGGATTGCGGTCTGCAGAGTTCCCACTTCTCAGAGCTCGTTCTATTATTTTGGGTTATTGTCAGATCACTGTATGTGCGCTGACCGCTATGTCCATTGTGATACTGAATTGCCTATCACAACAGTGTAGTATATAGAGGATCTTTCAGCTCTCCTGTGTGGTGTAGTATATAGAGGATCTGTCAGCTCTTCTGTGTGGTGTAGTATATAGAGGACCTGTCAGTTCTCCTGTGTGGTGTAGTATATAGAGGATCTTTCAGCTCTCCTGTGTGGTGCAGTATATAGAGGATCTGTCAGCTCTCCTGTGCGGTATATTATATAGAGGATCTGTCAGCTCTCCTGTGTGGTGTAGTATATAGAGGACCTGTCAGCTCTCCTGTGTGGTGTAGTATATAGAGGATCTGTCAGCTCTCCTGTGTGGTGTAGTATATAGAGGATCTGTCGGCTCTCCTGTGTGGTGTAGTATATAGAGGACCTGTCAGCTCTCAAGTGTGGTGTAGTATATAGAGGATCTGTCGGCTCTCCTGTGTGGTGTAGTATATAGAGGACCTGTCAGTTCTCCTGTGTGGTGTATTATATAGAGGATCTGTCAGATCTCCTGTGTGGTGTAGTATATAGAGGATCTGTCAGCTCTCCTGTGTGGTGTAGTATATAGAGGATCCGTCAGCTCTTCTGTGTGGTGTAGTATATAGAGGATCTTTCAGCTCTCCTGTGTGGTGTAGTATATAGATGATCTGTCAGCTCTCCTCTGTGGTGTAGTATATAGAGGATCTGTCAGCTCTCCTGTGTGGTGTAGTATATAGAGGACCTGTCAGTTCTCCTGTGTGGTGTGGTATATAGAGGATCTTTCAGCTCTCCTGTGTGGTGTAGTATATAGAGGATCTGTCAGCTCTCCTGTGTGGTGTAGTATATAGAGGATCTGTCAGCTCTCCTGTGTGGTGTAGTATATAGAGGATCTGTCAGCTCTCCTGTGTGGTGTAGTATATAGAGGATCTGTCGGCTCTCCTGTGTGGTGTAGTATATAGAGGATCTGTCAGCTCTCCTGTGTGGTGTAGTATATAGAGGATCTGTCGGCTCTCCTGTGTGGTGTAGTATATAGAGGATCTGTCAGCTCTTCTGTGTGGTGTAGTATATAGAGGACCTGTCAGTTCTCCTGTGTGGTGTAGTATATAGAGGATCTTTCAGCTCTCCTGTGTGGTGTAGTATATAGAGGATCTGTCAGCTCTCCTGTGTGGTGTAGTATATAGAGGATCTGTCAGCTCTCCTGTGTGGTGTAGTATATAGAGGATCTTTCAGCTCTCCTGTGTGGTGTAGTATATAGAGGATCTGTCAGCTCTCCTGTGTGGTGTAGTATATAGAGGATCTTTCAGCTCTCCTGTGTGGTGTAGTATATAGAGGATCTGTCAGCTCTCCTGTGTGGTGTAGTATATAGAGGATCTGTCAGCTCTCCTGTGTGGTGTAGTATATAGAGGATCTGTCAGCTCTCCTGTGTGGTGTCGTATATAGAGGATCTGTCAGCTCTCCTGTGTGGTGTGGTGTAGTATATAGAGGATCTGTCAGCTCTCCTGTGTGGTGTAGTATATAGAGGATCTGTCAGCTTTCCTGTGTGGTGTAGTATATAGAGGACCTGTCAGCTCTCCTGTGTGGTGTAGTATATAGAGGATCTGTCAGCTCTCCTGTGTGGTGTAGTATATAGAGGACCTGTCAGCTCTCCTGTGTGGTGTAGTATATAGAGGATCTGTCAGCTCTCCTGTGTGGTGTAGTATATAGAGGACCTGTCAGCTCTCCTGTGTGGTGTAGTATATAGAGGATCTGTCAGCTCTACTGTGTGGTGTAGTATATAGAGGATCTGTCAGCTCTCCTGTGTGGTGTAGTATATAGAGGACCTGTCAGCTCTCCTGTGTGGTGTAGTATATAGAGGATCTGTCAGCTCTCCTGTGTGGTGTAGTATATAGAGGATCTGTCGGCTCTCCTGTGTGGTGTAGTATATAGAGGACCTGTCAGCTCTCCTGTGTGGTGTAGTATATAGAGGATCTGTCGGCTCTCCTGTGTGGTGAAGTATATAGAGGACCTGTCAGCTCTCCTGTGTGGTGTATTATATAGAGGATCTGTCAGCTCTCCTGTGTGGTGTAGTATATAGAGGATCTGTCAGCTCTCCTGTGTGGTGTAGTATATAGAGGATCCGTCAGCTCTTCTGTGTGGTGTAGTATATAGAGGATCTTTCAGCTCTCCTGTGTGGTGTAGTATATAGATGATCTGTCAGCTCTCCTCTGTGGTGTAGTATATAGAGGATCTGTCAGCTCTCCTGTGTGGTGTAGTATATAGAGGACCTGTCAGTTCTCCTGTGTGGTGTGGTATATAGAGGATCTTTCAGCTCTCCTGTGTGGTGTAGAATATAGAGGATCTGTCAGCTCTCCTGTGTGGTGTAGTATATAGAGGATCTGTCAGCTCTCCTGTGTGGTGTAGTATATAGAGGATCTGTCAGCTCTCCTGTGTGGTGTAGTATATAGAGGATCTGTCGGCTCTCCTGTGTGGTGTAGCATATAGAGGATCTGTCAGCTCTCCTGTGTGGTGTAGTATATAGAGGATCTGTCGGCTCTCCTGTGTGGTGTAGTATATAGAGGATCTGTCAGCTCTTCTGTGTGGTGTAGTATATAGAGGATCTGTCAGCTCTCCTGTGTGGTGTAGTATATAGAGGATCTTTCAGCTCTCCTGTGTGGTGTAGTATATAGAGGATCTGTCAGCTCTCCTGTGTGGTGTAGTATATAGAGGATCTGTCAGCTCTCCTGTGTGGTGTCGTATATAGAGGATCTGTCAGCTCTCCTGTGTGGTGTGGTGTAGTATATAGAGGATCTGTCAGCTCTCCTGTGTGGTGTAGTATATAGAGGATCTGTCAGCTCTCCTGTGTGGTGTAGTATATAGAGGATCTGTCGGCTCTCCTGTGTGGTGTAGTATATAGAGGATCTGTCAGCTCTTCTGTGTGGTGTAGTATATAGAGGACCTGTCAGTTCTCCTGTGTGGTGTAGTATATAGAGGATCTTTCAGCTCTCCTGTGTGGTGTAGTATATAGAGGATCTGTCAGCTCTCCTGTGTCGTGTAGTATATAGAGGATCTGTCAGCTCTTCTGTGTAGTGTAGTATATAGAGGACCTGTCAGTTCTCCTGTGTGGTGTAGTATATAGAGGATCTTTCAGCTCTCCTGTGTGGTGTAGTATATAGAGGATCTGTCAGCTCTCCTGTGTGGTGCAGTATATAGAGGATCTGTCAGCTCTCCTGTGTGGTGTAGTATATAGAGGATCTGTCAGCTCTCCTGTGTGGTGTAGTATATAGAGGATCTGTCGGCTCTCCTGTGTGGTGTAGCATATAGAGGATCTGTCAGCTCTCCTGTGTGGTGTAGTATATAGAGGACCTGTCAGCTCTCCTGTGTGGTGTAGTATATAGAGGATCTGTCAGCTCTCCTGTGTGGTGTAGTATATAGAGGATCTGTCAGCTCTCCTGTGTGGTGTAGTATATAGAGGATCTTTCAGCTCTCCTGTGTGGTGTAGTATATAGAGGATCTTTCAGCTCTCCTGTGTGGTGTAGTATATAGAGGATCTGTCAGCTCTCCTGTGTAGTGTAGTATATAGAGGATCTGTCAGCTCTCCTGTGTGGTGTAGTATATAGAGGATCTGTCAGCTCTCCTGTGTGGTGTCGTATATAGAGGATCTGTCAGCTCTCCTGTGTGGTGTAGTATATAGAGGATCTGTCAGCTCTCCTGTGTGGTGTAGTATATAGAGGATCTGTCAGCTCTCCTGTGTGGTGTCGTATATAGAGGATCTGTCAGCTCTCCTCTGTGGTGTAGTATATAGAGGATCTGTCAGCTCTCCTGTGTGGTGTAGTATATAGAGGATCTGTCAGCTTTCCTGTGTGGTGTAGTATATAGAGGATCTGTCAGCTCTCCTGTGTGGTGTAGTATATAGAGGATCTTTCAGCTCTCCTGTGTGGTGTAGTATATAGATGATCTGTCAGCTCTCCTCTGTGGTGTAGTATATAGAGGATCTGTCAGCTCTCCTGTGTGGTGTAGTATATAGAGGACCTGTCAGTTCTCCTGTGTGGTGTGGTATATAGAGGATCTTTCAGCTCTCCTGTGTGGTGTAGTATATAGAGGATCTGTCAGCTCTCCTGTGTGGTGTCGTATATAGAGGATCTGTCAGCTCTCCTGTGTGGTGTGGTGTAGTATATAGAGGATCTGTCAGCTCTCCTGTGTGGTGTAGTATATAGAGGATCTGTCAGCTTTCCTGTGTGGTGTAGTATATAGAGGACCTGTCAGCTCTCCTGTGTGGTGTAGTATATAGAGGATCTGTCAGCTCTCCTGTGTGGTGTAGTATATAGAGGACCTGTCAGCTCTCCTGTGTGGTGTAGTATATAGAGGATCTGTCAGCTCTCCTGTGTGGTGTAGTATATAGAGGACCTGTCAGCTCTCCTGTGTGGTGTAGTATATAGAGGATCTGTCAGCTCTACTGTGTGGTGTAGTATATAGAGGATCTGTCAGCTCTCCTGTGTGGTGTAGTATATAGAGGACCTGTCAGCTCTCCTGTGTGGTGTAGTATATAGAGGATCTGTCAGCTCTCCTGTGTGGTGTAGTATATAGAGGATCTGTCGGCTCTCCTGTGTGGTGTAGTATATAGAGGACCTGTCAGCTCTCCTGTGTGGTGTAGTATATAGAGGATCTGTCGGCTCTCCTGTGTGGTGAAGTATATAGAGGACCTGTCAGCTCTCCTGTGTGGTGTATTATATAGAGGATCTGTCAGCTCTCCTGTGTGGTGTAGTATATAGAGGATCTGTCAGCTCTCCTGTGTGGTGTAGTATATAGAGGATCCGTCAGCTCTTCTGTGTGGTGTAGTATATAGAGGATCTTTCAGCTCTCCTGTGTGGTGTAGTATATAGATGATCTGTCAGCTCTCCTCTGTGGTGTAGTATATAGAGGATCTGTCAGCTCTCCTGTGTGGTGTAGTATATAGAGGACCTGTCAGTTCTCCTGTGTGGTGTGGTATATAGAGGATCTTTCAGCTCTCCTGTGTGGTGTAGAATATAGAGGATCTGTCAGCTCTCCTGTGTGGTGTAGTATATAGAGGATCTGTCAGCTCTCCTGTGTGGTGTAGTATATAGAGGATCTGTCAGCTCTCCTGTGTGGTGTAGTATATAGAGGATCTGTCGGCTCTCCTGTGTGGTGTAGCATATAGAGGATCTGTCAGCTCTCCTGTGTGGTGTAGTATATAGAGGATCTGTCGGCTCTCCTGTGTGGTGTAGTATATAGAGGATCTGTCAGCTCTTCTGTGTGGTGTAGTATATAGAGGATCTGTCAGCTCTCCTGTGTGGTGTAGTATATAGAGGATCTTTCAGCTCTCCTGTGTGGTGTAGTATATAGAGGATCTGTCAGCTCTCCTGTGTGGTGTAGTATATAGAGGATCTGTCAGCTCTCCTGTGTGGTGTAGTATATAGAGGATCTGTCAGCTCTCCTGTGTGGTGTCGTATATAGAGGATCTGTCAGCTCTCCTGTGTGGTGTGGTGTAGTATATAGAGGATCTGTCAGCTCTCCTGTGTGGTGTAGTATATAGAGGATCTGTCAGCTCTCCTGTGTGGTGTAGTATATAGAGGATCTGTCGGCTCTCCTGTGTGGTGTAGTATATAGAGGATCTGTCAGCTCTTCTGTGTGGTGTAGTATATAGAGGACCTGTCAGTTCTCCTGTGTGGTGTAGTATATAGAGGATCTTTCAGCTCTCCTGTGTGGTGTAG
Source organism: Ranitomeya imitator (assembly GCF_032444005.1). Taxonomy (NCBI): domain Eukaryota; kingdom Metazoa; phylum Chordata; class Amphibia; order Anura; family Dendrobatidae; genus Ranitomeya; species Ranitomeya imitator. The sequence continues at coordinate 1,253,227,043 of NC_091282.1, read as the reverse complement.
TATATAGAGGATCTGTCAGCTCTCCTGTGTCGTGTAGTATATAGAGGATCTGTCAGCTCTTCTGTGTAGTGTAGTATATAGAGGACCTGTCAGTTCTCCTGTGTGGTGTAGTATATAGAGGATCTTTCAGCTCTCCTGTGTGGTGTAGTATATAGAGGATCTGTCAGCTCTCCTGTGTGGTGCAGTATATAGAGGATCTGTCAGCTCTCCTGTGTGGTGTAGTATATAGAGGATCTGTCAGCTCTCCTGTGTGGTGTAGTATATAGAGGATCTGTCGGCTCTCCTGTGTGGTGTAGCATATAGAGGATCTGTCAGCTCTCCTGTGTGGTGTAGTATATAGAGGACCTGTCAGCTCTCCTGTGTGGTGTAGTATATAGAGGATCTGTCAGCTCTCCTGTGTGGTGTAGTATATAGAGGATCTGTCAGCTCTCCTGTGTGGTGTAGTATATAGAGGATCTTTCAGCTCTCCTGTGTGGTGTAGTATATAGAGGATCTTTCAGCTCTCCTGTGTGGTGTAGTATATAGAGGATCTGTCAGCTCTCCTGTGTAGTGTAGTATATAGAGGATCTGTCAGCTCTCCTGTGTGGTGTAGTATATAGAGGATCTGTCAGCTCTCCTGTGTGGTGTCGTATATAGAGGATCTGTCAGCTCTCCTGTGTGGTGTAGTATATAGAGGATCTGTCAGCTCTCCTGTGTGGTGTAGTATATAGAGGATCTGTCAGCTCTCCTGTGTGGTGTCGTATATAGAGGATCTGTCAGCTCTCCTCTGTGGTGTAGTATATAGAGGATCTGTCAGCTCTCCTGTGTGGTGTAGTATATAGAGGATCTGTCAGCTTTCCTGTGTGGTGTAGTATATAGAGGATCTGTCAGCTCTCCTGTGTGGTGTAGTATATAGAGGATCTGTCAGCTCTCCTGTGTGGTGTCGTATATAGAGGATCTGTCAGCTCTCCTCTGTGGTGTAGTATATAGAGGATCTGTCAGCTCTCCTGTGTGGTGTAGTATATAGAGGATCTGTCAGCTCTCCTGTGTGGTGTAGTATAGAGAGGATCTGTCAGCTCTCCTGTGTGGTGTCGTATATAGAGGATCTGTCAGCTCTCCTCTGTGGTGTAGTATATACAGGATCTGTCAGCTCTCCTGTGTGGTGTCGTATATAGAGGATCTGTCAGCTCTTCTGTGTAGTGTAGTATATAGAGGACCTGTCAGTTCTCCTGTGTGGTGTAGTATATAGAGGATCTTTCAGCTCTCCTGTGTGGTGTAGTATATAGAGGATCTGTCAGCTCTCCTGTGTGGTGTAGTATATAGAGGATCTGTCAGCTCTCCTGTGTGGTGTAGTATATAGAGGATCTGTCAGCTCTCCTGTGTGGTGTAGTATATAGAGGATCTTTCAGCTCTCCTGTGTGGTGTAGTATATAGAGGATCTTTCAGCTCTCCTGTGTGGTGTAGTATATAGAGGATCTGTCAGCTCTCCTGTGTGGTGTAGTATATAGAGGATCTGTCAGCTCTCCTGTGTGGTGTAGTATATAAAGGATCTGTCAGCTCTCCTGTGTGGTGTCGTATATAGAGGATCTGTCAGCTCTCCTGTGTGGTGTAGTATATAGAGGATCTGTCAGCTCTCCTGTGTGGTGTAGTATATAGAGGATCTGTCAGTTCTCCTGTGTGGTGTCGTATATAGAGGATCTGTCAGCTCTCCTCTGTGGTGTAGTATATAGAGGATCTGTCAGCTCTCCTGTGTGGTGTAGTATATAGAGGATCTGTCAGCTTTCCTGTGTGGTGTAGTATATAGAGGACCTGTCAGCTCTCCTGTGTGGTGTAGTATATAGAGGATCTGTCAGCTCTCCCGTGTGGTGTAGTATATAGAGGATCTGTCAGCTCTCCTGTGTGGTGTAGTATATAGAGGACCTGTCAGCTCTCCTGTGTGGTGTAGTATATAGAGGATCTGTCAGCTCTCCTGTGTGGTGTAGTATATAGAGGACCTGTCAGTTCTCCTGTGTGGTGTAGTATATAGAGGATCTGTCAGCTCTCCTGTGTGGTGTAGTATATAGAGGACCTGTCAGCTCTCCCGTGTGGTGTAGTACATAGAGGATCTGTCAGCTCTCCTGTGTGGTGTAGTATATAGAGGATCTGTCAGCTCTCCTGTGTGGTGTAGTATATAGAGGACCTGTCAGTTCTCCTGTGTGGTGTAGTATATAGAGGATCTGTCAGCTCTCCTGTGTGGTGTAGTATATAGAGGATCTGTCAGCTCGCCTGTGTGGTGTAGTATATAGAGGATCTGTCAGCTCTCCTGTGTGGTGTAGTATATAGGGGACCTGTCAGTTCTCCTGTGTGGTGTGGTATATAGAGGATCTTTCAGCTCTCCTGTGTGGTGTAGTATACAGAGGATCTGTCAGTTCTCCTGTGTGGTGTAGTATATAGAGGGTCTGTCAGCTCTTCTGTGTGGTGTAGTATATAGAGGACCTGTCAGCTCTCCTGTGCGGTGTAGTATATAGAGGATCTGTCAGCTCTCCTGTGTGGTGTAGTATATAGAGGACCTGTCAGTTCTCCTGTGTGGTGTAGTATATAGAGGATCTGTCAGCTCTCCTGTGTGGTGTAGTATATAGAGGATCTGTCAGCTCGCCTGTGTGGTGTAGTATATAGAGGATCTGTCAGCTCTTCTGTGTGGTGTAGTATATAGGGGACCTGTCAGTTCTCCTGTGTGGTGTAGTATATAGAGGATCTGTCAGCTCTCCTGTGTGGTGTAGTATATAGAGGATCTGTCAGCTCTCCTGTGTGGTGTGGTATATAGAGGATCTTTCAGCTCTCCTGTGTGGTGTAGTATACAGAGGATCTGTCAGCTCTTCTGTGTGGTGTAGTATATAGAGGATCTGTCAGCTCTCCTGTGTGGTGTAGTATATAGAGGGTCTGTCAGCTCTCCTGTGTGGTGTAGTATATAGAGGATCTGTCAGCTCTTCTGTGTGGTGTAGTATATAGAGGATATGTCAGCTCTCCTGTGTGGTGTAGTATATAGAGGGTCTGTCAGCTCTCCTGTGTGGTGTAGTATATAGAGGGTCTGTCAGCTCTCCTGTGTGGTGTAGTATATAGAGGGTCTGTCAGCTCTCCTGTGTGGTGTAGTATATAGAGGGTCTGTCAGCTCTTCTGTGTGGTGTAGTATATAGAGGATATGTCAGCTCTCCTGTGTGGTGTAGTATATAGAGGGTCTGTCAGCTCTTCTGTGTGGTGTAGTATATAGAGGGTCTGTCAGCTCTCCTGTGTGGTGTAGTATATAGAGGGTCTGTCAGCTCTCCTGTGTGGTGTAGTATATAGAGGATCTGTCAGCTCTCCTGTGTGGTGTAGTATATAGAGGATCTGTCAGCTCTCCTGTGTGGTGTAGTATATAGAGGGTCTGTCAGCTCTCCTGTGTGGTGTAGTATATAGAGGGTCTGTCAGCTCTCCTGTGTGGTGTAGTATATAGAGGGTCTGTCAGCTCTCCTGTGTGGTGTAGTATATAGAGGGTCTGTCAGCTCTCCTGTGTGGTGTAGTATATAGAGGGTCTGTCAGCTCTTCTGTGTGGTGTAGTATATAGAGGATATGTCAGCTCTCCTGTGTGGTGTAGTATATAGAGGGTCTGTCAGCTCTTCTGTGTGGTGTAGTATATAGAGGGTCTGTCAGCTCTCCTGTGTGGTGTAGTATATAGAGGGTCTGTCAGCTCTCCTGTGTGGTGTAGTATATAGAGGATCTGTCGGCTCTCCTGTGTGGTGTAGTATATAGAGGATCTGTCAGTTCTCCTGTGTGGTGTAGTATATAGAGGATCTGTCAGTTCTCCTGTGTGGTGTAGTATATAGAGGGTCTGTCAGCTCTCCTGTATGGTGTAGTAGATAGAAGATCTGTCAGCTCTCCTGTGTGGTGTAGTATATAGAGGATCTGTCAGTTCTCCTGTGTGGTGTAGTATATAGAGGGTCTGTCAGCTCTCCTGTATGGTGTAGTATATAGAGGATCTGTCAGCTCTCCTGTGTGGTGTAGTATATAGAGGATCTGTCAGCTCTCCTGTGTGGTGTAGTATATAGAGGATGTGTCAGCTCTCCTGTGTGGTGTAGTATATAGAGGATCTGTCAGCTCTCCTGTGTGGTGTAGTATATAGAGGATCTGTCAGCTCTCCTGTGTGGTGTAGTATATAGAGGGTCTGTCAGCTCTCCTGTATGGTGTAGTATATAGAGGATCTGTCAGCTCTCCTGTGTGGTGTAGTATATAGAGGATCTGTCAGTTCTCCTGTGTGGTGTAGTATATAGAGGGTCTGTCAGCTCTCCTGTATGGTGTAGTATATAGAGGATCTGTCAGCTCTCCTTTGTGGTGTAGTATATAGAGGATCTGTCAGCTCTCCTGTGTGGTGTAGTATATAGAGGATGTGTCAGCTCTCCTGTGTGGTGTAGTATATAGAGGATCTGTCAGCTCTCCTGTGTGGTGTAGTATATAGAGGATCTGTCAGCTCTCCTGTGTGGTGTAGTATATAGAGGATCTGTCAGCTCTCCTGTGTGGTGTAGTATATAGAGGATCTGTCAGCTCTCCTGTGTGGTGTAGTATATAGAGGATGTGTCAGCTCTCCTGTGTGGTGTAGTATATAGAGGATCTGTCAGCTCTCCTGTGTGGTGTAGTATATAGAGGGTCTGTCAGCTCTCCTGTGTGGTGTAGTATATAGAGGATCTGTAAGCTCTCCTGTGTGGTGTAGTTTATAGAGGATCTGTCAGCTCTCCTGTGTGGTGTAGTATATAGAGGATCTGTCACCTCTCCTGTGTGGTGTAATATATGGAGGACCTGTCAGCTCTCCTGTGTGGTGTAGTATATAGAGGACCTGTCAGTCCTCCTGTGTGGTGTAGTATATAGAGGATCTGTCAGCTCTCCTGTGTGGTGTAGTATATAGAGGATCTGTCAGCTCTCCTGTGTGGTGTAGTATATAGAGTATCTGTCAGCTCTCCTGTGTGGTGTAGTATATAGAGGATATGTCGGCTCTCCTGTGTGGTGTAGTATATAGAGGATCTGTCAGCTCTCCTGTGTGGTGTAGTATATAGAGGATCTGTCGGCTCTCCTGTGTGGTGTAGTATATAGAGGATCTGTCGGCTCTCCTGTGTGGTGTATTATATAGAGGATCTGTCAGTTCTCCCGTGTGGTGTAGTATATAGAGGATCTGTCAGCTCTCCTGTGTGGTGTAGTATATAGAGGATCTGTCAGCTCTCCTGTGTGGTGTAGTATATAGAGGGTCTGTCAGCTCTCCTGTGTGGTGTAGTATATAGAGGGTCTGTCAGCTCTCCTGTGTGGTGTAGTATATAGAGGATCTGTCAGCTCTCCTGTGTGGTATAGTATATAGAGGATCTGTCGGTTCTCCTTTGTGGTGTAGTATATAGAGGATCTGTCAGCTCTCCTGTGTGGTGTAATATATGGAGGACCTGTCAGCTCTCCTGTGTGGTGTAGTATATAGAGGACCTGTCAGTCCTCCTGTGTGGTGTGGTATATAGAGGATCTTTCAGCTCTCCTGTGTGGTGTAGTACATAGAGTATCTGTCAGTTCTCCTGTGTGGTGTAGTATATAGAGGATCTGTCAGCTCTCCTGTGTGGTGTAGTATATAGAGGATCTGTCAGCTCTCCTGTGTGGTGTAGTATATAGAGGATCTGTCAGCTCTCAGGTGTGGTGTAGTATATAGAGGATCTGTCAGTTCTCCTGTGTGGTGTAGTATATAGAGGATCTGTCAGCTCTCCTGTGTGGTGTAGTATATAGAGGACCTGTCAGTTCTCCTGTGTGGTGTGGTATATAGAGGATCTGTCAGCTCTCCTGTGTGGTGTAGTATATAGAGGATCTGTCAGTTCTCCTGTGTGGTGTAGTATATAGAGGACCTGTCAGTTCTCCTGTGTGGTGTAGTATATAGAGGATCTGTCAGCTCTCCTGTGTGGTGTAGTATATAGAGGATCTGTCAGCTCTCCTGTGTGGTGTAGTATATAGAGGATCTGTCAGCTCTCAGGTGTGGTGTAGTATATAGAGGATCTGTCAGTTCTCCTGTGTGGTGTAGTATATAGAGGATCTGTCAGCTCTCCTGTGTGGTGTAGTATATAGAGGACCTGTCAGTTCTCCTGTGTGGTGTGGTATATAGAGGATCTGTCAGCTCTCCTGTGTGGTGTAGTATATAGAGGATCTGTCAGTTCTCCTGTGTGGTGTAGTATATAGAGGACCTGTCAGTTCTCCTGTGTGGTGTAGTATATAGAGGATCTGTCAGCTCGCCTGTGTGGTGTAGTATATAGAGGATCTGTCAGCTCTTCTGTGTGGTGTAGTATATAGGGGACCTGTCAGTTCTCCTGTGTGGTGTAGTATATAGAGGATCTGTCAGCTCTCCTGTGTGGTGTAGTATATAGAGGATCTGTCAGCTCTCCTGTGTGGTGTGGTATATAGAGGATCTTTCAGCTCTCCTGTGTGGTGTAGTATACAGAGGATCTGTCAGCTCTTCTGTGTGGTGTAGTATATAGAGGATCTGTCAGCTCTCCTGTGTGGTGTAGTATATAGAGGGTCTGTCAGCTCTCCTGTGTGGTGTAGTATATAGAGGATCTGTCAGCTCTTCTGTGTGGTGTAGTATATAGAGGATATGTCAGCTCTCCTGTGTGGTGTAGTATATAGAGGGTCTGTCAGCTCTCCTGTGTGGTGTAGTATATAGAGGGTCTGTCAGCTCTCCTGTGTGGTGTAGTATATAGAGGGTCTGTCAGCTCTCCTGTGTGGTGTAGTATATAGAGGGTCTGTCAGCTCTTCTGTGTGGTGTAGTATATAGAGGATATGTCAGCTCTCCTGTGTGGTGTAGTATATAGAGGGTCTGTCAGCTCTTCTGTGTGGTGTAGTATATAGAGGGTCTGTCAGCTCTCCTGTGTGGTGTAGTATATAGAGGGTCTGTCAGCTCTCCTGTGTGGTGTAGTATATAGAGGATCTGTCGGCTCTCCTGTGTGGTGTAGTATATAGAAGATCTGTCAGTTCTCCTGTGTGGTGTAGTATATAGAGGATCTGTCAGTTCTCCTGTGTGGTGTAGTATATAGAGGGTCTGTCAGCTCTCCTGTATGGTGTAGTAGATAGAAGATCTGTCAGCTCTCCTGTGTGGTGTAGTATATAGAGGATCTGTCAGTTCTCCTGTGTGGTGTAGTATATAGAGGGTCTGTCAGCTCTCCTGTATGGTGTAGTATATAGAGGATCTGTCAGCTCTCCTGTGTGGTGTAGTATATAGAGGATCTGTCAGCTCTCCTGTGTGGTGTAGTATATAGAGGATGTGTCAGCTCTCCTGTGTGGTGTAGTATATAGAGGATCTGTCAGCTCTCCTGTGTGGTGTAGTATATAGAGGATCTGTCAGCTCTCCTGTGTGGTGTAGTATATAGAGGGTCTGTCAGCTCTCCTGTATGGTGTAGTATATAGAGGATCTGTCAGCTCTCCTGTGTGGTGTAGTATATAGAGGATCTGTCAGTTCTCCTGTGTGGTGTAGTATATAGAGGGTCTGTCAGCTCTCCTGTATGGTGTAGTATATAGAGGATCTGTCAGCTCTCCTTTGTGGTGTAGTATATAGAGGATCTGTCAGCTCTCCTGTGTGGTGTAGTATATAGAGGATGTGTCAGCTCTCCTGTGTGGTGTAGTATATAGAGGATCTGTCAGCTCTCCTGTGTGGTGTAGTATATAGAGGATCTGTCAGCTCTCCTGTGTGGTGTAGTATATAGAGGATCTGTCAGCTCTCCTGTGTGGTGTAGTATATAGAGGATCTGTCAGCTCTCCTGTGTGGTGTAGTATATAGAGGATCTGTCAGCTCTCCTGTGTGGTGTAGTATATAGAGGATCTGTCAGCTCTCCTGTGTGGTGTAGTATATAGAGGATGTGTCAGCTCTCCTGTGTGGTGTAGTATATAGAGGATCTGTCAGCTCTCCTGTGTGGTGTAGTATATAGAGGGTCTGTCAGCTCTCCTGTGTGGTGTAGTATATAGAGGATCTGTCAGCTCTCCTGTGTGGTATAGTTTATAGAGGATCTGTCAGCTCTCCTGTGTGGTGTAGTATATAGAGGATCTGTCACCTCTCCTGTGTGGTGTAATATATGGAGGACCTGTCAGCTCTCCTGTGTGGTGTAGTATATAGAGGACCTGTCAGTCCTCCTGTGTGGTGTAGTATATAGAGGATCTGTCAGCTCTCCTGTGTGGTGTAGTATATAGAGGATCTGTCAGCTCTCCTGTGTGGTGTAGTATATAGAGTATCTGTCAGCTCTCCTGTGTGGTGTAGTATATAGAGGATATGTCGGCTCTCCTGTGTGGTGTAGTATATAGAGGATCTGTCAGCTCTCCTGTGTGGTGTAGTATATAGAGGATCTGTCGGCTCTCCTGTGTGGTGTAGTATATAGAGGATCTGTCGGCTCTCCTGTGTGGTGTATTATATAGAGGATCTGTCAGTTCTCCCGTGTGGTGTAGTATATAGAGGATCTGTCAGCTCTCCTGTGTGGTGTAGTATATAGAGGATCTGTCAGCTCTCCTGTGTGGTGTAGTATATAGAGGGTCTGTCAGCTCTCCTGTGTGGTGTAGTATATAGAGGGTCTGTCAGCTCTCCTGTGTGGTGTAGTATATAGAGGATCTGTCAGCTCTCCTGTGTGGTATAGTATATAGAGGATCTGTCGGTTCTCCTTTGTGGTGTAGTATATAGAGGATCTGTCAGCTCTCCTGTGTGGTGTAATATATGGAGGACCTGTCAGCTCTCCTGTGTGGTGTAGTATATAGAGGACCTGTCAGTCCTCCTGTGTGGTGTGGTATATAGAGGATCTTTCAGCTCTCCTGTGTGGTGTAGTACATAGAGTATCTGTCAGTTCTCCTGTGTGGTGTAGTATATAGAGGATCTGTCAGCTCTCCTGTGTGGTGTAGTATATAGAGGATCTGTCAGCTCTCCTGTGTGGTGTAGTATATAGAGGATCTGTCAGCTCTCAGGTGTGGTGTAGTATATAGAGGATCTGTCAGTTCTCCTGTGTGGTGTAGTATATAGAGGATCTGTCAGCTCTCCTGTGTGGTGTAGTATATAGAGGACCTGTCAGTTCTCCTGTGTGGTGTGGTATATAGAGGATCTGTCAGCTCTCCTGTGTGGTGTAGTATATAGAGGATCTGTCAGTTCTCCTGTGTGGTGTAGTATATAGAGGACCTGTCAGTTCTCCTGTGTGGTGTAGTATATAGAGGATCTGTCAGCTCTCCTGTGTGGTGCAGTATATAGAGGATCTGTCAGCTCTCCTGTGCGGTATATTATATAGAGGATCTGTCGGCTCTCCTGTGTGGTGTAGTATATAGAGGACCTGTCAGCTCTCCTGTGTGGTGTAGTATATAGAGGATCTGTCAGCTCTCCTGTGTGGTGTAGTATATAGAGGATCTGTCGGCTCTCCTGTGTGGTGTAGTATATAGAGGACCTGTCAGCTCTCCAGTGTGGTGTAGTATATAGAGGATCTGTCGGCTCTCCTGTGTGGTGTAGTATATAGAGGACCTGTCAGTTCTCCTGTGTGGTGTATTATATAGAGGATCTGTCAGCTCTCCTGTGTGGTGTAGTATATAGAGGATCTGTCAGCTCTCCTGTGTGGTGTATTATATAGAGGATCTGTCAGCTCTCCTGTGTGGTGTAGTATATAGAGGATCTGTCAGCTCTCCTGTGTGGTGTAGTATATAGAGGACCTGTCAGCTCTCCTGTGTGGTGTAGTATATAGAGGATCTGTCAGCTCTCCTGTGTGGTGTAGTATATAGAGGATCCGTCAGCTCTTCTGTGTGGTGTAGTATATAGAGGATCTGTCAGCTCTCCTGTGTGGTGTAGTATATAGAGGACCTGTCAGTTCTCCTGTGTGGTGTGGTATATAGAGGATCTTTCAGCTCTCCTGTGTGGTGTAGTATATAGAGGATCTGTCAGCTCTCCTGTGTGGTGTAGTATATAGAGGATCTGTCAGCTCTCCTGTGTGGTGTAGTATATAGAGGACCTGTCAGTTCTCCTGTGTGGTGTGGTATATAGAGGGTCTGTCAGTTCTCCTGTGTGGTGTAGTATATAGAGGATCTTTCAGCTCTCCTGTGTGGTGTAGTATATAGAGGATCTGTCAGCTCTCCTGTGTGGTGTAGTATATAGAGGACCTGTCAGTTCTCCTGTGTGGTGTAGTATATAGAGGATCTTTCAGCTCTCCTGTGTGGTGTAGTATATAGATGATCTGTCAGCTCTCCTCTGTGGTGTAGTATATAGAGGATCTGTCAGCTCTCCTGTGTGGTGTAGTATATAGAGGACCTGTCAGTTCTCCTGTGTGGTGTGGTATATAGAGGATCTTTCAGCTCTCCTGTGTGGTGTAGTATATAGAGGATCTGTCAGCTCTCCTGTGTGGTGTAGTATATAGAGGATCTGTCAGCTCTCCTGTGTGGTGTAGTATATAGAGGATCTGTCAGCTCTCCTGTGTGGTGTAGTATATAGAGGATCTGTCGGCTCTCCTGTGTGGTGTAGTATATAGAGGATCTGTCAGCTCTCCTGTGTGGTGTAGTATATAGAGGATCTGTCGGCTCTCCTGTGTGGTGTAGTATATAGAGGATCTGTCAGCTCTTCTGTGTGGTGTAGTATATAGAGGACCTGTCAGTTCTCCTGTGTGGTGTAGTATATAGATGATCTGTCAGCTCTCCTCTGTGGTGTAGTATATAGAGGATCTGTCAGCTCTCCTGTGTGGTGTAGTATATAGAGGACCTGTCAGTTCTCCTGTGTGGTGTGGTATATAGAGGATCTTTCAGCTCTCCTGTGTGGTGTAGTATATAGAGGATCTGTCAGCTCTCCTGTGTGGTGTAGTATATAGAGGATCTGTCAGCTCTCCTGTGTGGTGTAGTATATAGAGGATCTGTCAGCTCTCCTGTGTGGTGTAGTATATAGAGGATCTGTCGGCTCTCCTGTGTGGTGTAGTATATAGAGGATCTGTCAGCTCTCCTGTGTGGTGTAGTATATAGAGGATCTGTCGGCTCTCCTGTGTGGTGTAGTATATATAGGATCTGTCAGCTCTCCTGTGTGGTGTAGTATATAGAGGATCTGTCGGCTCTCCTGTGTGGTGTAGTATATAGAGGATCTGTCAGCTCTCCTGTGTGGTGTAGTATATAGAGGATCTGTCAGCTCTCCTGTGTGGTGTAGTATATAGAGGATCTGTCAGCTCTCCTGTGTGGTGTAGTATATAGAGGATCTTTCAGCTCTCCTGTGTGGTGTAGTATATAGAGGATCTGTCAGCTCTCCTGTGTGGTGAAGTATATAGAGGATCTTTCAGCTCTCCTGTGTGGTGTAGTATATAGAGGATCTGTCAGCTCTCCTGTGTGGTGTAGTATATAGAGGATCTGTCAGCTCTCCTGTGTGGTGTAGTATATAGAGGATCTGTCAGCTCTCCTGTGTGGTGTCGTATATAGAGGATCTGTCAGCTCTCCTGTGTGGTGTGGTGTAGTATATAGAGGATCTGTCAGCTCTCCTGTGTGGTGTAGTATATAGAGGATCTGTCAGCTTTCCTGTGTGGTGTAGTATATAGAGGATCTGTCAGCTCTCCTGTGTGGTGTAGTATATAGAGGATGTGTCAGCTCTCCTGTGTGGTGTAGTATATAGAGGACCTGTCAGTTCTCCTGTGTGGTGTAGTATATAGAGGATCTGTCAGCTCGCCTGTGTGGTGTAGTATATAGAGGATCTGTCAGCTCTCCTGTGTGGTGTAGTATATAGAGGATCTGTCAGCTCTTCTGTGTGGTGTATTATATAGAGGATCTGTCAGCTCTTCTGTGTGGTGTATTATATAGAGGATCTGTCAGCTCGCCTGTGTGGTGTAGTATATAGAGGATCTGTCAGCTCTCCTGTGTGGTGTAGTATATAGAGGATCTGTCAGCTCGCCTGTGTGGTGTAGTATATAGAGGATCTGTCAGCTCTTCTGTGTGGTGTAGTATATAGGGGACCTGTCAGTTCTCCTGTGTGGTGTGGTATATAGAGGATCTTTCAGCTCTCCTGTGTGGTGTAGTATACAGAGGATCTGTCAGCTCTTCTGTGTGGTGTAGTATATAGAGGATCTGTCAGCTCTTCTGTGTGGTGTATTATATAGAGGATCTGTCAGCTCTTCTGTGTGGTGTATTATATAGAGGATCTGTCAGCTCTCCTGTGTGGTGTAGTATATAGAGGATCTGTCAGCTCTCCTGTGTGGTGTAGTATATAGAGGATCTGTCAGTTCTCCTGTGTGGTGTGGTATATAGAGGATCTTTCAGCTCTCCTGTGTGGTGTGGTATATAGAGGATCTGTCAGCTCTCCTGTGTGGTGTAGTATATAGAGGGTCTGTCAGCTCTCCTGTGTGGTGTAGTATATAGAGGATCTTTCAGCTCTCCTGTGTGGTGTAGTATATAGAGGATCTGTCAGCTCTCCTGTGTGGTGTAGTATATAGAGGATCTGTCAGCTCTCCTGTGTGGTGTAGTATATAGAGGATCTTTCAGCTCTCCTGTGTGGTGTAGTATATAGAGAATCTGTCAGCTCTCCTGTGTGGTGTAGTATATAGAGGATCTGTCAGCTCTCCTGTGTGGTGTAGTATATAGAGGATCTGTCAGTTCTCCTGTGTGGTGTAGTATATAGAGGATCTGTCAGCTCTTCTGTATGGTGTAGTATATAGAGGATCTGTCAGCTCTCCTGTGTGGTGTAGTATATAGAGGATCTGTCAGCTCTCCTGTGTGGTGTAGTATATAGAGGATCTGTCAGCTCTCCTGTGTGATGTAGTATATAGAGGATCTGTCAGCTCTCCTGTGTGGTGTAGTATATAGAGGATCCGTCAGCTCTTCTGTGTGGTGTAGTATATAGAGGATCTGTCAGCTCTCCTGTGTGGTGTAGTATATAGAGGATCTTTCAGCTCTCCTGTGTGGTGTAGTATATAGAGGATCTGTCAGCTCTCCTGTGTGGTGTAGTATATAGAGGATCTGTCAGCTCTCCCGTGTGGTGTAGTATATAGAGGATCTGTCAGCTCTCCTGTGTGGTGTAGTATATAGAGGATCTGTCAGTTCTCCCGTGTGGTGTAGTATATAGAGGATCTGTCAGCTCTCCCGTGTGGTGTAGTATATAGAGGATCTGTCAGCTCTCCTGTGTGGTGTAGTATATAGAGGATCTGTCAGCTCTCCTGTGTGGTGTAGTATATAGAGGATCTGTCAGCTCTCCTGTGTGGTGTAGTATATAGAGGATCTGTCAGCTCTCCTGTTTGGTGTATTATATAGAGGATCTGTCAGCTCTTCTGTGTGGTGTATTATATAGAGGATCTGTCAGCTCTCCTGTGTGGTGTTGTATATAGAGGATCTGTCAGCTCTCCTGTGTGGTGTAGTATATAGAGGATCTGTCAGCTCTCCTGTGTGGTGTAGTATATAGAGGATCTGTCAGCTCTCCTGTGTGGTGTAGTATATAGAGGATCTGTCAGCTCTCCTGTGTGGTGTAGTATATAGAGGATCTGTCAGCTCTCCTGTGTGGTGTAGTATATAGAGGATCTGTCGGCTCTCCTGTGTGGTGTAGTATATAGAGGATCTGTCAGCTCTCCTGTGTGGTGTAGTATATAGAGGATCTGTCGGCTCTCCTGTGTGGTGTAGTATATAGAGGATCTGTCAGCTCTTCTGTGTGGTGTAGTATATAGAGGACCTGTCAGTTCTCCTGTGTGGTGTAGTATATAGATGATCTGTCAGCTCTCCTCTGTGGTGTAGTATATAGAGGATCTGTCAGCTCTCCTGTGTGGTGTAGTATATAGAGGACCTGTCAGTTCTCCTGTGTGGTGTGGTATATAGAGGATCTTTCAGCTCTCCTGTGTGGTGTAGTATATAGAGGATCTGTCAGCTCTCCTGTGTGGTGTAGTATATAGAGGATCTGTCAGCTCTCCTGTGTGGTGTAGTATATAGAGGATCTGTCAGCTCTCCTGTGTGGTGTAGTATATAGAGGATCTGTCGGCTCTCCTGTGTGGTGTAGTATATAGAGGATCTGTCAGCTCTCCTGTGTGGTGTAGTATATAGAGGATCTGTCGGCTCTCCTGTGTGGTGTAGTATATATAGGATCTGTCAGCTCTCCTGTGTGGTGTAGTATATAGAGGATCTGTCGGCTCTCCTGTGTGGTGTAGTATATAGAGGATCTGTCAGCTCTCCTGTGTGGTGTAGTATATAGAGGATCTGTCAGCTCTCCTGTGTGGTGTAGTATATAGAGGATCTGTCAGCTCTCCCGTGTGGTGTAGTATATAGAGGATCTGTCAGCTCTCCTGTGTGGTGTAGTATATAGAGGATCTGTCAGTTCTCCCGTGTGGTGTAGTATATAGAGGATCTGTCAGCTCTCCCGTGTGGTGTAGTATATAGAGGATCTGTCAGCTCTCCTGTGTGGTGTAGTATATAGAGGATCTGTCAGCTCTCCTGTGTGGTGTAGTATATAGAGGATCTGTCAGCTCTCCTGTGTGGTGTAGTATATAGAGGATCTGTCAGCTCTCCTGTTTGGTGTATTATATAGAGGATCTGTCAGCTCTTCTGTGTGGTGTATTATATAGAGGATCTGTCAGCTCTCCTGTGTGGTGTTGTATATAGAGGATCTGTCAGCTCTCCTGTGTGGTGTAGTATATAGAGGATCTGTCAGCTCTCCTGTGTGGTGTAGTATATAGAGGATCTGTCAGCTCTCCTGTGTGGTGTAGTATATAGAGGATCTGTCAGCTCTCCTGTGTGGTGTAGTATATAGAGGATCTGTCAGCTCTCCTGTGTGGTGTAGTATATAGAGGATCTGTCGGCTCTCCTGTGTGGTGTAGTATATAGAGGATCTGTCAGCTCTCCTGTGTGGTGTAGTATATAGAGGATCTGTCGGCTCTCCTGTGTGGTGTAGTATATAGAGGATCTGTCAGCTCTTCTGTGTGGTGTAGTATATAGAGGACCTGTCAGTTCTCCTGTGTGGTGTAGTATATAGATGATCTGTCAGCTCTCCTCTGTGGTGTAGTATATAGAGGATCTGTCAGCTCTCCTGTGTGGTGTAGTATATAGAGGACCTGTCAGTTCTCCTGTGTGGTGTGGTATATAGAGGATCTTTCAGCTCTCCTGTGTGGTGTAGTATATAGAGGATCTGTCAGCTCTCCTGTGTGGTGTAGTATATAGAGGATCTGTCAGCTCTCCTGTGTGGTGTAGTATATAGAGGATCTGTCAGCTCTCCTGTGTGGTGTAGTATATAGAGGATCTGTCGGCTCTCCTGTGTGGTGTAGTATATAGAGGATCTGTCAGCTCTCCTGTGTGGTGTAGTATATAGAGGATCTGTCGGCTCTCCTGTGTGGTGTAGTATATATAGGATCTGTCAGCTCTCCTGTGTGGTGTAGTATATAGAGGATCTGTCGGCTCTCCTGTGTGGTGTAGTATATAGAGGATCTGTCAGCTCTCCTGTGTGGTGTAGTATATAGAGGATCTGTCAGCTCTCCTGTGTGGTGTAGTATATAGAGGATCTGTCAGCTCTCCTGTGTGGTGTAGTATATAGAGGATCTTTCAGCTCTCCTGTGTGGTGTAGTATATAGAGGATCTGTCAGCTCTCCTGTGTGGTGAAGTATATAGAGGATCTTTCAGCTCTCCTGTGTGGTGTAGTATATAGAGGATCTGTCAGCTCTCCTGTGTGGTGTAGTATATAGAGGATCTGTCAGCTCTCCTGTGTGGTGTAGTATATAGAGGATCTGTCAGCTCTCCTGTGTGGTGTCGTATATAGAGGATCTGTCAGCTCTCCTGTGTGGTGTGGTGTAGTATATAGAGGATCTGTCAGCTCTCCTGTGTGGTGTAGTATATAGAGGATCTGTCAGCTTTCCTGTGTGGTGTAGTATATAGAGGATCTGTCAGCTCTCCTGTGTGGTGTAGTATATAGAGGATGTGTCAGCTCTCCTGTGTGGTGTAGTATATAGAGGACCTGTCAGTTCTCCTGTGTGGTGTAGTATATAGAGGATCTGTCAGCTCGCCTGTGTGGTGTAGTATATAGAGGATCTGTCAGCTCTCCTGTGTGGTGTAGTATATAGAGGATCTGTCAGCTCTTCTGTGTGGTGTATTATATAGAGGATCTGTCAGCTCTTCTGTGTGGTGTATTATATAGAGGATCTGTCAGCTCGCCTGTGTGGTGTAGTATATAGAGGATCTGTCAGCTCTCCTGTGTGGTGTAGTATATAGAGGATCTGTCAGCTCGCCTGTGTGGTGTAGTATATAGAGGATCTGTCAGCTCTTCTGTGTGGTGTAGTATATAGGGGACCTGTCAGTTCTCCTGTGTGGTGTGGTATATAGAGGATCTTTCAGCTCTCCTGTGTGGTGTAGTATACAGAGGATCTGTCAGCTCTTCTGTGTGGTGTAGTATATAGAGGATCTGTCAGCTCTTCTGTGTGGTGTATTATATAGAGGATCTGTCAGCTCTTCTGTGTGGTGTATTATATAGAGGATCTGTCAGCTCTCCTGTGTGGTGTAGTATATAGAGGATCTGTCAGCTCTCCTGTGTGGTGTAGTATATAGAGGATCTGTCAGTTCTCCTGTGTGGTGTGGTATATAGAGGATCTTTCAGCTCTCCTGTGTGGTGTGGTATATAGAGGATCTTTCAGCTCTCCTGTGTGGTGTAGTATATAGAGAATCTGTCAGCTCTCCTGTGTGGTGTAGTATATAGAGGATCTGTCAGCTCTCCTGTGTGGTGTAGTATATAGAGGATCTGTCAGTTCTCCTGTGTGGTGTAGTATATAGAGGATCTGTCAGCTCTTCTGTATGGTGTAGTATATAGAGGATCTGTCAGCTCTCCTGTGTGGTGTAGTATATAGAGGATCTGTCAGCTCTCCTGTGTGGTGTAGTATATAGAGGATCTGTCAGCTCTCCTGTGTGATGTAGTATATAGAGGATCTGTCAGCTCTCCTGTGTGGTGTAGTATATAGAGGATCCGTCAGCTCTTCTGTGTGGTGTAGTATATAGAGGATCTGTCAGCTCTCCTGTGTGGTGTAGTATATAGAGGATCTTTCAGCTCTCCTGTGTGGTGTAGTATATAGAGGATCTGTCAGCTCTCCTGTGTGGTGTAGTATATAGAGGATCTGTCAGCTCTCCCGTGTGGTGTAGTATATAGAGGATCTGTCAGCTCTCCTGTGTGGTGTAGTATATAGAGGATCTGTCAGTTCTCCCGTGTGGTGTAGTATATAGAGGATCTGTCAGCTCTCCCGTGTGGTGTAGTATATAGAGGATCTGTCAGCTCTCCTGTGTGGTGTAGTATATAGAGGATCTGTCAGCTCTCCTGTGTGGTGTAGTATATAGAGGATCTGTCAGCTCTCCTGTGTGGTGTAGTATATAGAGGATCTGTCAGCTCTCCTGTTTGGTGTATTATATAGAGGATCTGTCAGCTCTTCTGTGTGGTGTATTATATAGAGGATCTGTCAGCTCTCCTGTGTGGTGTTGTATATAGAGGATCTGTCAGCTCTCCTGTGTGGTGTAGTATATAGAGGATCTGTCAGCTCTCCTGTGTGGTGTAGTATATAGAGGATCTGTCAGCTCTCCTGTGTGGTGTAGTATATAGAGGATCTGTCAGCTCTCCTGTGTGGTGTAGTATATAGAGGATCTGTCAGCTCTCCTGTGTGGTGTAGTATATAGAGGATCTGTCAGCTCTCCTGTGTGGTGTAGTATATAGAGGATCTGTCAGCTCTCCTGTGTGGTGTATTATATAGAGGATCTGTCAGCTCTTCTGTGTGGTGTAGTATATAGAGGATCTGTCAGCTCTCCTGTGTGGTGCAGTATATAGAGGGTCTGTCAGCTCTTCTGTGTGGTGTATTATATAGAGGATCTGTCAGCTCTTCTGTGTGGTGTAGTATATAGAGGATCTGTCAGCTCTTCTGTGTGGTGTAGTATATAGAGGATCTGTCAGCTCTCCTGTGTGGTGCAGTATATAGAGGGTCTGTCAGCTCTTCTGTGTGGTGTATTATATAGAGGATCTGTCAGCTCTCCTGTATGGTGTAGTATATAGAGGATCTGTCAGCTCTCCTGTGTGGTGTATTATATAGAGGATCTGTCAGCTCTTCTGTGTGGTGTAGTATATAGAGGATCTGTCAGCTCCCCTGTGTGGTGTAGTATATAGAGGATCTGTCAGCTCTCCTGTGTGGTGTATTATATAGAGGATCTGTCAGCTCTTCTGTGTGGTGTAGTATATAGAGGATCTGTCAGCTCTCCTGTGTGGTGTAGTATATAGAGGATCTGTCAGCTCTCCTGTGTGGTGTAGTATATAGAGGATCTGTCTGCTCTCCAGAAACCACCGGAGACTAGACGGAGGTGGACATGACTTGGGGATGGGTGGACTGAGAACTCCTGCAGCCTTTGTTTGTATTGCAGTGTAGATTTTAAACAGGAGTGTTGTTGCTTTTAGAGGAAGGAGTTTAGATGTTTGTGCCTGGTGTATTACTGTGAGGAGGGGGCTTATGTAGGGGAGGCAACTCTGGCTCTCCCTCTTTCTCTCACACGATGGACAGGAGGAAACATTGGAGGAAACATGTCTGCAGTTTCAGGGAGTATAATACTGGGGTTATCACCTCACATTATAGCTGATAGGAGCACATTCACTTCACACATCACATATTAGTGTAGTTTCAGCTCCTACATCATATATGGGATCAATTTTACCTCAGAAATTCATGTAGCCGCCATGTTCCCTCATGTGTACCTCCCTGCAGACATGGCTGATATACTACTCCACATTCATCATGTATTAGTGTAGTCTCAGCTCTTACATCTTATTTGGGAGCAATATTACCTCAGAGATTCATGTAGTTGCCATGTTCCTTCATGGGTCTGTTACAAGTTGCCTCACACACTGCAGAGACAGCTCCTGTGTGACCTCCTCACAGACATGGCTGTTGTGTCTTATTTCTGCTGTATTATACAGAGTCTTCATGAGTTTTGTGTATCTGTGTGATGGGTCAGAGCATTGGCACATACAGTGTCTGCTATTGGTAGCGTGGAGCTGGGCAGTTGCAGGGACTAGTCACTGGTGAGAGGGAGCAGTAAAGGGATGGTATATATATATATATATAAATATATATATGGTATAAATATATGATGGTAAGAGGCTGCACTTCTTGTCTGTGCATTGCATGCTGCTTTCTGCTGATTCCCCTCTTCCCATTTATGGAGTCTGGTGACCGCATGTGACCTCGTCTCTGCTGCAGTACAGTCTGATGATGCTGGGTGATAACCAGGTTACTCTCACTATCTATATGTGATATATGAGAAAAGGCGCCATCTCTGCGCAGCATGCTTATCATGTATACAGACTTTGAGTACATGTTAGATCACGGGTCTCCAGGTTATTTTCCTTGCTGCACATACAGGTCCTTCTCAAAAAATTAGCATATAGTGTTAAATTTCATTATTTACCATAATGTAATGATTACAATTAAACTTTCATATATTATAGATTCATTATCCACCAACTGAAATTTGTCAGGTCTTTTATTGTTTTAATACTGATGATTTTGGCATACAACTCCTGATAACCCAAAAAACCTGTCTCAGTAAATTAGCATATTTCACCCATCCAATCAAATAAAAGTGTTTTTTAATAACAAACAAAAAAACCAACAAATAATAATGTTCAGTTATGCACTCAATACTTGGTCGGGAATCCTTTGGCAGAAATGACTGCTTCAATGCGGCGTGGCATGGAGGCAATCAGCCTGTGACACTGCTGAGATGTTATGGAGGCCCAGGATGCTTCAATAGCGGCCTTAAGCTCATCCAGAGTGTTGGGTCTTGCGTCTCTCAACTTTCTCTTCACAATATCCCACAGATTCTCTATGGAGTTCAGGTCAGGAGAGTTGGCAGGCCAATTGAGCACAGTAATACCATGGTCAGTAAACCATTTACCAGTGGTTTTGGCATTGTGAGCAGGTGCCAAGTCGTGCTGAAAAATGAAATCTTCATCTCCATAAAGCATTTCAGCCGATGGAAGCATGAAGTGCTCAAAAATCTCCTGATAGCTGCATTGACCCTGCCCTTGATGAAACACAGTGGACCAACACCAGCAGCTGACATGGCACCCCACACCATCACTGACTGTGGGTACTTGACACTGGACTTCAGGCATTTTGGCATTTCCTTCTCCCCAGTCTTCCTCCAGACTCTGGCACCTTGATTTCCGAATGACATGCAAAATTTGCTTTCATCAGAAAAAAGTACTTGGGACCACTTAGCAACAGTCCAGTGCTGCTTCTCTGTAGCTCAAAAGTGGCTTTACCTGGGGAATGCGGCACCTGTAGCCCATTTCCTGCACACGCCTGTGCACGGTGGCTCTGGATGTTTCCACACCAGACTCAGTCCACTGCTTCCTCAGGTTCCCCAAGGTCTGGAATCGATCCTTCTCCACAATCTTCCTCAGGGTCCGGTCTCCTCTTCTCGTTGTACAGCGTTTTCTGCCACATTGTTTCCTTCCAACAGACTTACCATTGAGGTGCCTTGATACAGCACTCTGGGAACAGCCTATTTGTTGAGAAATTTCTTTCTGGGTCTTACCCTCTTGCTTGAGGGTGTCAATGATGGCCTTCTTGACATCTGTCAGGTCGCTAGTCTTACCCATGATGGGGGTTTTGAGTAATGAACCAGGCAGGGAGTTTATAAAAGCCTCAGGTATCTTTTGCATGTGTTTAGAGTTAATTAGTTGATTCAGAAGATTAGGGTAATAGGTCGTTTAGAGAACCTTTTCTTGATATGCTAATTTATTGAGACAGGTTTTTTGGGTTATCAGGAGTTGTATGCCAAAATCATCAGTATTAAAACAATAAAAGACCTGACAAATTTCAGTTGGTGGATAATGAATCTATAATATATGAAAGTTTAATTGTAATCATTACATTATGGTAAATAATGAAATTTAACACTATATGCTAATTTCTTGAGAAGGACCTGTATAATCTGTGCATAACTTCCAAATCTGTGCTTTATTTCTGGAGATAAGGCAGCCTTTAGTCCTATTATGTTGCATGCTGTCCTGCCTGATATATCCACCCCTTTTCTGTATATACTTATGGCTGCAGGCAGCTTATCTCAAGCCTGAAGCCTGAGTGGATTACCTGGAGCCTTACTATATATATTTTATCAGGTGTCAATAATTATTCGGGGAGTAATTCAGCACATGGTGGGGTGGTGAGTGGGCACTAATAACTCAGCACATGGCGGGGGCAGTGAGTGGGCACTAATAACTCAGCACATGGCGGGACCTTATGATGGGACATTTTCCAGGATCAACCTGTAATATGCCTTGGTTGTAAACTTACATGGTGTTTTCATCTTCACTTATCCCACATCTTGTGCAGTTGGGGGGGTCCTTGAAGTTGGTTATAAATTGGTCTGAGGGATCCATTGGGATATGGATTCCTCTTTTTGGAATTTAATTTGGTTCTTGATCTGGTGAATAATAGAGGGGATTTTCAGCAAGGGTTTGTTGAATCCTCAGGAAGTTCAAGTGAACATTGGAACCCTGTGGTTGTGGTGCTCCCGAGCTAGTGGGGTAACGGCTGGGAGTAATTGTTGGTACATTTTATGTTCACTTTATGCTTGGTAATCTCCAGATCTTATGAGCTTCAAGGACTCCTCCCAGCTAGCTAAGGTTATTTATGCTTTGTTGGGTTATTGTATGTTTGTATTAATAATAATGTGTATTTAAAGAAAAAAAAAGCACTTATTTGTTTCTTTTTTAGTGGGTCCTTGAAGCTAATTATAATTTGGTCAGTAGGGGTAACTATCTCAGGTATGGACCCTCTGTTTAGGGGGGGGGGTGTTCATGATAGTATCACCCCTTGTGTAGAGGAGTAAACATCTCGGGTGTGGCCCCTGGATGGAGGGGTGTAAATCATAGTATGACCCCCTGGAATGGAGGGGTAACCATCTTTGGTATGGCCCCCTGGTGTGGAGGAGTGACCATCACGGTATATCTTCTGGTCTCCAGAAGCATTTGTATCTTACAAGACCCTGTTAGGGTAAAGTCCCTATGGTGATGGCAATCATATTCTACATGCATACAAATTGGGTATTGGACGAGGTCCTGAATAGTACCTGGACAGGTTATATGCCTGGGGTGTTGGATGAGGTCCTGAATAGTACCAGGACAGGTCATATGCCTGGGGTGTTGGACGAGGTCCTGAATAACACCTGGACAGGTCATATGCCTGGGGTGTTGGACTACGTTCTGAATAGTACCTGGACAGGTTATATGCCTGGGGTATTGGACTGACATCTTGAATAGCATCTGGACAGGTTATATGCCTGGGGTATTGGACTGACATCCTGAATAGCACCTGGACAGGTCATATGCCTGGGATGTTGGACTGACGTCCTGAATAGCACCTGGACAGGTCATATGCCTGGGGTGTTGGACTACGTCCTGAATAGCACCCGGACAGGTCATATGCCTGGGATGTTGGACTGACGTCCTGAATAGCACCTGGACAGGTCATATGCCTGGGGTGTTGGACTACGTCCTGAATAGCACCCGGACAGGTTATATGCCTGGGGTATTGGATTGACGTCCTGAATAGCACCTGGACAGGTCATATGCCTGGGGTGTTGGGCGAGGTCCTGAATAGTACCTGTGACTTGAGAATGCTGAGGCACAGATTTTGACTATTTATATTGACCAACTCCTATTTCTTTCAAGGTTGTTGTCTGGACAATGCAGTAATCTGGGGCATTAAACTGAAGAGCAATGTACCTAATATGGGTGCCCTGGAGTCAGTGGGAGTGACTAAGAGAAGAGTAATAAAGTGCATCCCGATGCCCTTGAGCCAGTGGGAGCGGCTAGGGGTGAAGACATCAAATGCATTAACACGAAGGGCAATGTGCCTATTCCCAATGCCTTTGTCCCAGTTGGAGAAGGTTAATGGTATATGTTATTAAGTGCCTGTAAAGCAATTAACAATGGCGTGGCAAGGTTATTAATAATGTCTTTGTAGACTTTTCTGCTATAGGCTTATTTCATTTACTATGTCCAACTATTGCAGAAATTATTTAAATTATTTAATGATCGGTTATAATGTCGATATTATATTGTGTATTGCTTTTAATTACTCCTTGTTTATAGTATCTTTCTCTTTATATACACTCATCACTTTTTGGGTAGTAATAGTAAGTGGGTTTAAGATTTGGTTACTGCACAGCCCAGCTACTGTATGTAATGGTGGTTTCTTGAACTGAAATCGGTGAATTAGTGAGTTATTAGAGCTGGCTACAATACATGCAGTATAATAGGTTTTGAGGCATCACAGATGTCATTATACAGGTAGTCAGACTGTGGCTACCCCTTTGTTATGGTTTAGTTTCTGCATTCCCTATTATAGGATCCACATTGCAGGGTGTTTAGCGGCTGTTATTTTGCTGTAGTTACCATATTATCGATCATAATTTGGTAGTGTTGCATTGTTAAAATTAATCTGTTGTAGTCCTGGAATTTTGTTCCTTATATGCACAGTCTTTCCATAGCATGCAGATCTGGTTGATGACTTTATTAGGCATGGGTGATGGGGGTCGAGTCCATTCAAGGTGTCAAATGGTCTCGCTGGTGGCGGTTTGGGAGTCAGGTGGAAGTTGCAGACAAGTTAAGGCTACGTTCACATTAGCGTTGCGCCGCCGTGCGTCGGCGACGCAACGCGCGACGCACCGTAAAACGCGCGCAAACGCGCGCAAAAACGCGCGCGTTTTGCGACGCGTGCGTCATTTTCCGACAAAAATCGGACGCACAGAAAATGCTACATGTAGCGTTTTCTTGCGTCCGACGCTAGCGTCGGAAACGACGCACGTGGCGAAAAACGCCACCAAAACGACGCACGCGTCCCCTATGTTAAACATAGGGGCGCGTCGCCGCTGCGTCGCCGCTGCGTCGCCGCTGCGTCGCCGGCGCAACAGCGACGCACATTGGCGGAACGCCAATGTGAACGTAGCCTAAGGTGGACTCATTTTAGCTAATAGAGGATGTAAAACCTCATGGTGGTGAGCAGGCTCGGCTTTGGTGGCCAGCCTCAAGGACGTTGTAATGGTAACATCAATCAGGGGCGGGCACAGTGGTTAAGCACAGGAGTGAGGATAATAGGGTCATTGCTACCCTGAAAGTTTACTGGCTCTGCTTGAATGGCAAGCCAGTGCGTGCGGCCCCTTTATGGCTGTCTGTCCTGGTGCTGTATGTCAGACAGCTGGGGATATCGCAGTACTTGTGAATCCCATTGTACTAGCACTCCACCTGACTCCTACTGTGATTATTTAATCCTGTGATTTGAATAAAAGCTGTGGCCATTTTGACAACCAAAATAACGTGTTTAGTGTATTTATTTTAGTACCTAGGTTTACAGTAGTTATGGTGGTTTTAAGAAGGAGTGGGGTCCATCCCATATCCAAAAGTCAAGAAACCACCGGAGACTAGACGGAGGTGGACATGACTTGGGGATGGGTGGACTGAGAACTCCTGCAGCCTTTGTTTGTATTGCAGTGTAGATTTTAAACAAGAGTGTTGTTGCTTTAAGAGGAAGGAGTTTAGATGTTTGTGCCTGGTGTATTACTGTGAGGAGGGTGGGGCTTATATAGAAGAGGCAACTCTGGCTCTCCCTCTTTCTCTCACACGATGGACAGGAGGAAACATTACCTGCCCTCCCGCCCTGTTTATAATCTCTGTCCTTAAACTTTTTAATTATTGCTTGTATAATGATAAATGCTTTATTGTATTTTTTTATTTGTCATTGTATATCTTGTACCAGGTTCAATTGTATATTGGCTATAAAGAGTTATTATTTGCGGTAACCTTCTAAGCCCAAGGGAAGGGCAATCCTTCAGCCATGGTTCCCTGGAGGTTTCCTCCACAGGGGTTTTTTCCTCTCCTGAGCGCTGTAGGATGACTCTTTGTGAGTCGGGGGTTTGCCGAATTTAGTCCCATTAATGCTTTTGCAGGGACTCCTAGTTTTTAAGTTTGCAAAAATGATTTAATTATTATTAAAAAAAAAAAAAAAAGTGTCAAATGAGACTTGGAATTTATAACCCGTCACGGCTTTGCGGTTTAGGAGTCAGGTGGAAGTTGCAGACAAGTTAAGGTGGACTCATTTTAACTAATAGAGGATGTAAAACCTCATGGTGGTGAGCAGGCTCGGCTTTGGTGGCCAGCCTCAAGGACGTTGTAATGGTAACATCAATCAGGGGCGGGCACAGTGGTTAAGCACAGGAGTGAGGATAATAGGGTCATTGCTGCCCTGAAAGTTTACTGGCTCTGCTTGAATGGCAAGCCAGTGCGTGCCGCCCCTTTATGGCTGTCTGTCCTGGTGCTGTATGTCAGACAGCTGGGGATATCGCAGTACTTGTGAATCCCAATGTACTAGCACTCCACCTGACTCCTACTGTGATTATTTAATCCTGTGATTTGAATAAAAGCTGTGGCCAGTTTGACAACCAAAATAACGTGTTTAGTGTATTTATTTTAGTACCTAGGTTTACAGTAGTTATGGTGGTTTTAAGAAGGAGTGGGGTCCATCCCATATCCAAAAGTCAAGAAACCACCGGAGACTAGACGGAGGTGGACATGACTTGGGGATGGGTGGACTGAGAACTCCTGCAGCCTTTGTTTGTATTGCAGTGTAGATTTTAAGCAAGAGTGTTGTTGCTTTAAGAGGAAGGAGTTTAGATGTTTGTGCCTGGTGTATTACTGTGAGGAGGGTGGGGCTTATATAGAAGAGGCAACTCTGGCTCTCCCTCTTTCTCTCACACGATGGACAGGAGGAAACATTACCCGCCCTCCCGCCCTGTTTATAATCTCTGTCCTTAAACTTTTTAATTATTGCTTGTATAATGATAAATGCTTTATTGTATTTTTTTATTTGTCATTGTATATCTTGTACCAGGTTCAATTGTATATTGGCTATAAAGAGTTATTATTTGCGGTAACCTTCTAAGCCCAAGGGAAGGGCAATCCTTCAGCCATGGTTCCCTGGAGGTTTCCTCCACAGGGGGTTTTTCCTCTCCTGAGCGCTGTAGGATGACTCTTTGTGAGTCGGGGGTTTGCCGAAATTTGTCCCATTAATGCTTTTGCAGGGACTCCTAGTTTTTAAGTTTGCCAAAATGATGTAATTATTAAAAAAAAAAAAAAAGTGTCAAATGAGACTTGGAATTTATAACCCGTCACGGCTTTGCGGTTTAGGAGTCAGGTGGAAGTTGCAGACAAGTTAAGGTGGACTCATTTTAACTAATAGAGGATGTAAAACCTCATGGTGGTGAGCAGGCTCGGCTTTGGTGGCCAGCCTCAAGGACGTTGTAATGGTAACATCAATCAGGGGCGGGCACAGTGGTTAAGCACAGGAGTGAGGATAATAGGGTCATTGCTGCCCTGAAAGTTTACTGGCTCTGCTTGAATGGCAAGCCAGTGCGTGCGGCCCCTTTATGGCTGTCTGTCCTGGTGCTGTATGTCAGAAAGCTGGGGATATCGCAGTACTTGTGAATCCCAATGTACTAGCACTCCACCTGACTCCTACTGTGATTATTTAATCCTGTGAATTGAATAAAAGCTGTGGCCATTTTGACAACCAAAATAACGTGTTTAGTGTATTTATTTTAGTACCTAGGTTTACAGTAGTTATGGTGATTTTAACAAGGAGTGGGGTCCATCCCATATCCAAAAGTCATGTGTGGTGTAGTACATAGAGGATCTGTCAGCTCTCCTGTGTGGTGTAGTATGTGGAGGATCTGTCAGCTCTCCTGTGTGTTGTAGTATATAGAGTATCTGTCAGCTCTCCTGTGTGGTGTAGTATATACAGGATCTGTCAGCTCTCCTGTGTGGTGTAGTATATAGAGGATCTGTCAGCTCTCCTGTGTGGTGTAGAATATAGAGGATCTGTCAGCTCTCCTGTGTGGTGTAGTATATAGAGGATCTGTCGGCTCTCCTGTGTGGTGTAGTATATAGAGGATCTGTCAGCTCTCCTGTGTGTTGTAGTATATAGAGTATCTGTCAGCTCTCCTGTGTGGTGTAGTATATACAGGATCTGTCAGCTCTCCTGTGTGGTGTAGTATATAGAGGATCTGTCAGCTCTCCTGTGTGGTGTAGTATATAGAGGATCTGTCAGCTCTCCTGTGTGGTGTAGTATATACAGGATCTGTCAGCTCTCCTGTGTGGTGTAGTATATAGAGGATCTGTCAGCTCTCCTGTGTGGTGTAGTATATAGAGGATCTGTCGGCTCTCCTGTGTGGTGTAGTATATAGAGGATCTGTCAGCTCTCCTGTGTGGTGTAGTATATAGAGGATCTGTCAGCTCTCCTGTGTGATGTAATATATAGAGGATCTGTCAGCTCTCCTGTGTGGTGTAGTATATAGAGGATCTGTCAGCTCTCCTGTGTGGTGTAGTATATAGAGGATCTGTCAGCTCTCCTGTGTGGTGTAGTATATACAGGATCTGTCAGCTCTCCTGTGTGGTGTAGTATATAGAGGATTTGTCAGCTCTCCTGTGTGGTGTAGTATATAGAGGGTCTGTCAGCTCTACTGTGTGGTGTAGTATATAGAGGATCTGTCAGCTCTCCTGTGTGGTGTAGTATATAGAGGATCTGTCAGCTCTCCTGTGTGGTGTAGTATATAGAGGATCTGTCAGCTGTCCTGTGTGGTGTAGTATATAGAGGGTCTGTCAGCTCTACTGTGTGGTGTAGTATATAGAGGATCTGTCAGCTCTCCTGTGTGGTGTAGTATATACAGGATCTGTCAGCTCTCCTGTGTGGTGTAGTATATAGAGGATCTGTCGGCTCTCCTGTGTGGTGTAGTATATAGAGGGTCTGTCAGTTCTCCTGTGTGGTGTAGTATATAGAGGATCTGTCAGCTCTCCTGTGTGGTGTAATATATGGAGGACCTGTCAGCTCTCCTGTGTGGTGTAGTATATAGAGGACCTGTCAGTTCTCCTGTGTGGTGTGGTATATAGAGGATCTTTCAGCTCTCCTGTGTGGTGTAGTATATAGAGGATCTGTCAGTTCTCCTGTGTGGTGTAGTATATAGAGGATCTGTCAGTTCTCCTGTGTGGTGTAGTATATAGAGGACCTGTCAGTTCTCCTGTGTGGTGTGGTATATAGAGGATCTGTCAGCTCTCCTGTGTGGTGTAGTATATAGAGGGTCTGTCAGCTCTCCTGTGTGGTGTAGTATATAGAGGATCTGTCAGCTCTCCTGTGTGGTGTAGTATATAGAGGATCTGTCAGCTCTCCTGTGTGGTGTAGTATATAGAGGATCTGTCAGCTCTCCTGTGTGGTGTAGTATATAGAGGATCTGTCAGTTCTCCTGTGTGGTGTAGTATATAGAGGATCTGTCAGCTCTCCTGTGTGGTGTAATATATGGAGGACCTGTCAGCTCTCCTGTGTGGTGTAGTATATAGAGGACCTGTCAGTTCTCCTGTGTGGTGTGGTATATAGAGGATCTTTCAGCTCTCCTGTGTGGTGTAGTATATAGAGGATCTGTCAGCTCTCCTGTGTGGTGTAGTATATATGGGATCTGTCAGCTCTCCTGTGTGGTGTAGTATATAAAGGATCTGTCAGCTCTCCTGTGTGGTGTAGTATATAGAGGATCTGTCAGCTCTCCTGTGTGGTGTAGTATATAGAGGATCTGTCAGCTCTCCTGTGTGGTGTAATATATAGAGGATCTGTCAGCTCTCCTGTGTGGTGTAGTATATAGAGGATCTGTCAGCTCTCCTGTGTGGTGTAGTATATAGAGGATCTGTCAGTTCTCCTGTGTGGTGTAGTATATAGAGGATCTGTCAGCTCTCCTGTGTGGTGTAATATATGGAGGACCTGTCAGCTCTCCTGTGTGGTGTAGTATATAGAGGACCTGTCAGTTCTCCTGTGTGGTGTAGTATATAGAGGATCTGTCAGCTCTCCTGTGTGGTGTAGTATATAGAGGATCTGTCGGCTCTCCTGTGTGGTGTAGTATATAGAGGATCTGTCAGCTCTCCTGTGTGGTGTAGTATATAGAGGATCTGTCAGCTCTCCTGTGTGGTGTGGTATATAGAGGATCTTTCAGCTCTCCTGTGTGGTGTGGTATATAGAGGATCTTTCAGCTCTCCTGTGTGGTGTAGTATATAGAGAATCTGTCAGCTCTCCTGTGTGGTGTAGTATATAGAGGATCTGTCAGCTCTCCTGTGTGGTGTAGTATATAGAGGATCTGTCAGTTCTCCTGTGTGGTGTAGTATATAGAGGATCTGTCAGCTCTCCTGTGTGGTGTAGTATATAGAGGGTCTGTCAGCTCTACTGTGTGGTGTAGTATATAGAGGATCTTTCAGCTCTCCTGTGTGGTGTGGTATATAGAGGATCTTTCAGCTCTCCTGTGTGGTGTGGTATATAGAGGATCTTTCAGCTCTACTGTGTGGTGTAGTATATAGAGGATCTGTCAGTTCTCCTGTGTGGTGTGGTATATAGAGGATCTTTCAGCTCTCCTGTGTGGTGTAGTATATAGAGGATCTGTCGGCTCTCCTGTGTGGTGTAGTATATAGAGGATCTGTCAGCTCTCCTGTGTGGTGTAGTATATAGAGGATCTGTCAGCTCTCCTGTGTGGTGTAGTATATAGAGGATCTGTCAGCTCTCCTGTGTGGTGTAGTATATAGAGGATCTGTCAGCTCTCCTGTGTGGTGTGGTATATAGAGGATCTTTCAGCTCTCCTGTGTGGTGTGGTATATAGAGGATCTTTCAGCTCTCCTGTGTGGTGTAGTATATAGAGAATCTGTCAGCTCTCCTGTGTGGTGTAGTATATAGAGGATCTGTCAGCTCTCCTGTGTGGTGTAGTATATAGAGGATCTGTCAGTTCTCCTGTGTGGTGTAGTATATAGAGGATCTGTCAGCTCTCCTGTGTGGTGTGGTATATAGAGGATCTGTCAGCTCTCCTGTGTGGTGTGGTATATAGAGGATCTTTCAGCTCTCCTGTGTGGTGTAGTATATAGAGAATCTGTCAGCTCTCCTGTGTGGTGTAGTATATAGAGGATATGTCAGCTCTCCTGTGTGGTGTAGTATATAGAGGATCTGTCAGCTCTCCTCTGTGGTGTAGTATATAGAGGATCTGTCAGCTCTCCTGTGTGGTGTAGTATATAGAGGGTCTGTCAGCTCTACTGTGTGGTGTAGTATATAGAGGATCTTTCAGCTCTCCTGTGTGGTGTGGTATATAGAGGATCTTTCAGCTCTCCTGTGTGGTGTGGTATATAGAGGATCTTTCAGCTCTACTGTGTGGTGTAGTATATAGAGGATCTGTCAGTTCTCCTGTGTGGTGTGGTATATAGAGGATCTTTCAGCTCTCCTGTGTGGTGTAGTATATAGAGGATCTGTCGGCTCTCCTGTGTGGTGTAGTATATAGAGGATCTGTCAGCTCTCCTGTGTGGTGTAGTATATAGAGGATCTGTCAGTTCTCCTGTGTGGTGTGGTATATAGAGGATCTTTCAGCTCTCCTGTGTGGTGTAGTATATAGAGGATCTGTCGGCTCTCCTGTGTGGTGTAGTATATAGAGGATCTGTCAGCTCTCCTGTGTGGTGTAGTATATAGAGGATCTGTCAGCTCTCCTGTGTGGTGTGGTATATAGAGGATCTTTCAGCTCTCCTGTGTGGTGTAGTATATAGAGGATCTGTCGGCTCTCCTGTGTGGTGTAGTATATAGAGGATCTGTCGCCTCTCCTGTGTGGTGTAGTATATAGAGGGTCTGTCAGCTCTACTGTGTGGTGTAGTATATAGAGGGTCTGTCAGCTCTACTGTGTGGTGTAGTATATTGAGGATTTGTCGGCTCTCCTGTGTGGTGTAGTATATAGAGGGTCTGTCAGCTCTCCTGTGTGGTGTAGTATATAGAGGATCTGTCAGCTCTACTGTGTGGTGCAGTATATAGAGGATCTGTCAGCTCTCCTGTGTGGTGTCGTAGAGACAGTTTGTTAGTTTAGTCTTTGGCATAATAATGTGGTTCAATCAGCTCACCATGTATTTATTGTAAATTATACCACAGGTGGATATTCTGGTAATAAAGAGTTTGACTTTATTTCATTTTTAACAACTGGTGTTTTCCTCTCATACTTCAAACATGCCTCAATCACACCCACCCTCAATTAACCCTCTCTTGACCAGACCTCGGTATCTAGCTTCCTATATCGCTTCTCCCCTATGCCTCAAAACTACTGGATCATCACGTCCATCTTGGACTGTCCTCCCGCCTCACTTACTGCTCCCTCT
This sequence comes from Ranitomeya imitator, assembly GCF_032444005.1. Taxonomy (NCBI): domain Eukaryota; kingdom Metazoa; phylum Chordata; class Amphibia; order Anura; family Dendrobatidae; genus Ranitomeya; species Ranitomeya imitator. Next base: position 1,253,195,872 of record NC_091282.1, on the reverse strand, counting down.
TCGCCAACTTACAATCTTTCTTTCTTCTGACCGCATCACTCCACTGAAACTGCCCTAACTAAAGTAACTAATGACCTATCAACTGCCAAAGCAAATCTGTCCTCCTCCTCCTGGACCTGTCTTCTGACTTTGACACAGTAGACCATTCTCTATTACTACAGACTCTCATCCCTTGGCATCACAGACTTGGCCCTATCTTTGATCCCATCATACCTAACAGACCAAACTTTTAGCGTCTTCCATTCGCACATCACATTCTCACCTCGCCTCCTATCTGTTAGAGTCCCACAAGATTCTGTCCTAGGGCCCTTGCTCTTCTCCATTTACACCTTCAGCCTGGGACAGCTCATAGAATATCACGGTTTTCAGTATCACCTTTATGCTGATCTACATCTACATCTCTGGACCAGATATCACCTCCCTACTAACCAGAATCCCACAATGTATGTCCGCTATTTCATCCTTCTATGCTAGATTTCTAAAACTTCATATGGACAAAAAAATATTTCCCAGATCAGTAAATTCCTCAACCCCTCCAATATATTCTAAACTCTGCTGCCTGTCCCCCCGCTATTCCCCGGCCTCTCCCCTCTGTCAATCCCTGCACTGGCTCCCAATTACCCAAAAACACCAGTTCAAAACCCGAACCATGACATACAAAGCCATCCACAACCTGTGTCCTCCATACATCTGTGAACTAATTTCCTCCAGTCCTCGCAAGATCTCCTTCTTGACTCCCCTCTTGTCTCCGCTTTCCTCAATCATATGCAAGATTTCTTCCATGCATCCCCACTACTCTGGAACTCTCTAGCACAACACATCAGACTCTCGCCTACCATCAAAAGAAACCTGAAGACCTACCTCTTCCGACAGGCCTACAATCTGCAGTGACCACTGAGGCACCAAACCTCTACATGACCAGCTCGACCCTCACCTACTATATTCTCACCCATCCCTTGTAGATTGTTTGCCCTCATGGGCAGGGTCCTTTCTCTTTCTGTACCAGTGACAAATTGCATTGCTTAAGATTACTGTACTTGTTTTTTATTACATACACCCCTCCTCACTAGCGAAACGGATCGGTCATTTTCATAAGTCGCCGACTTTTGGCAAAGTCGGGTTTCATGCGGTACGCGACCTTTGCGCCAAAGTCACGTTTCATATGATGCATTTAGCACCATTTCTCAGCCAATGAAGGAGGACGCAAAGTGTGGGCAGCGTGATGACATGGTTCTCGGTCCCCACTGTTGTGAATTCTCTTGTCGGGCTCCCTCCTGTGGTCATGAATGGTACTTCGGCTGGTTCTGTCCATGGACTTTCTCTGGTGGCTGTGAGTGTTTCTGAGTTTCCTTTCACAGGTGATGAGGTTAATTCGTTAACTGGCTGCTCTATTTAACTCCACTTAGATCTTTGCTCCATGCCACCTGTCAATGTTCCAGTATTGGTCTAGTTCTCTCCTGGATCGTTCTTGTGACCTGTCTTCCCAGCAGAAGCTAAGTGACTGCTTGTTTTTCTCTGGTTTGCTATTTTTCTGTCCAGCTTGCTATGTTGATTGTTCTTGCTTGCTGGAAGCTCTGGGACGCAGAGGGAGCACCTCCGCACCGTGAGTCGGTGCGGAGGGTCTTTTTGCGCTCTCTGCGTGGTCTTTTTGTAGGTTTTTGTGCTGACCGCAAAGCTACCTTTCCTATCCTCAGTCTGTTCAGTAAGTCGGGCCTCACTTTGCTTAACCTATTTCATCTCTGTGTTTGTATTTTCATCTTTACTCACAGTCATTATATGTGGGGGGCTGCCTTTTCCTTTGGGGAAGTTCTCTGAGGCAAGGTAGGCTTTATTTTTCTATCTTCAGGGCTAGCTAGTTCCTTAGGCTGTGCCGAGTTGCATAGGGAGCGTTAGGCGCAATCCACGGCTATTTCTAGTGTGGTTGATAGGATTAGGGATTGCGGTCAGCAGAGTTCCCACGTCCCAGAGCTCGTCCTATATTATCAGTAACTATCAGGTCATTCCGTCTGCTCTTATCCACCAGGTCCATTATTGTCCTGACCACCAGGTCATAACAGTACAGTTGGCCCAAAGTACTAATGCATCTCAATAGAGGGATAAGAGAAGTTCTGAGACCATTTTTTTTTCTTTGCAGTGTGTTTTGTCTCTCTTTTCCCCTTTACATCTTGGTGGTTCAGAACACAGGTGTAGACATGGACATTCAAGGTCTGTCCTCTTTGATGGATAATCTCACTATAAGTGTACAAAAAATTCAAGATTTTGTGGTTCAGAATCCGATGTCAGAGCCTAGGATTCCAATTCCTGATTTGTTTTTTGGTGATAGATCTAAGTTCTTGAATTTCAAAAATAATTCTAAATTGTTTCTTGCCTTGAAACCTCGCTCCTCAGGTGACCCTGTTCAACAAGTAAAGATCATTATTTCTTTGTTACGCGGTGACCCTCAAGACTGGGCATTTTCCCTTGCGCCAGGAGATCCGGCATTGCGTGATGTTGATGCGTTTTTCCTGGCGCTTGGATTGCTTTATGACGAACCTAATTCAGTGGATCAGGCAGAGAAAATCTTGCTGGCTCTGTGTCAGGGTCAGGATGAAGCGGAGATATATTGTCAGAAGTTTAGAAAGTGGTCTGTGCTCACTCAGTGGAATGAATGTGCCCTGGCAGCAATCTTCAGAAAGGGTCTCTCTGAAGCCCTTAAGGATGTCATGGTGGGATTTCCCATGCCTGCTGGTCTGAATGAGTCTATGTCTTTGGCCATTCAGATCGATCGACGCTTGCGTGAGCGTAAAGCTGTGCACCATTTGGCGGTACTATCTGAGCATGGGCATGAGCCTATGCAATGTGATAGGACTTTGACCAGAGCTGAACGGCAAGAACACAGACGTCGGAATGGGCTATGTTTTTACTGTGGTGATTCCACTCATGCTATCTCCGATTGTCCTAAGCGCACTAAGCGGTTCGCTAGGTCTGCCACCATTGGTACGGTACAGTCTAAATTTCTATTGTCCGTTACTCTGATTTGTTCTTTGTCATCCTATTCTGTTATGGCATTTGTGGATTCAGGCGCTGCCCTGAATTTGATGGACGTGGAGTATGCTAAGCGCTGTGGTTTTTTCTTGGAGCCCTTGCAGTATCCTATTCCATTGAGAGGAATTGATGCTACGCCTTTGGCCAAGAATAAGCCTCAGTACTGGACCCAATTGACCATGTGCATGGCTCCTGCACATCAGGAGGATATCCGCTTTCTGCTGTTGCATAATCTGCATGATGTGGTAGTTTTGGGGTTGCCATGGCTACAGGTTCATAATCCAGTATTGGACTGGAAATCTATGTCTGTGTCCAGCTGGGGTTGCCAGGAGGTACATGGTGATGTTCCATTTTTGTCTATTTCGTCTTCCACTCCTTCTGAAGTTCCAGAGTTTTTGTCAGATTATCGGGATGTATTTGATGAGCCCAAAGCCAGTGCCCTACCTCCTCATAGGGATTGCGATTGTGCAATTAATTTGATTCCTGGTAGTAAGTTTCCTAAGGGCCGATTGTTTAATTTATCTGTGCCAGAACACGCTGCTATGCGGAGTTATATAAAGGAATCCTTGGAGAAAGGCTATATTCGCCCGTCGTCATCACCGTTAGGAGCAGGGTTCTTTTTTGTGGCCAAGAAGGATGGTTCTTTGAGACCTTGTATTGATTACCGCCTTCTCAATAAAATTACAGTCAAATTTCAGTATCCTTTGCCGTTGCTGTCTGATTTGTTTGCTGGTATTAAAGGGGCTAGTTGGTTCACCAAGATAGATCTTCGAGGGGCGTATAATCTTGTGCGTATTAAACAAGGCGATGAATGGAAAACAGCATTTAATACGCCCGAGGGCCATTTTGAGTACCTGGTTATACCATTCGGGCTTTCCAATGCTCCATCAGTATTTCAGTCCTTTATGCATGACATCTTCCGAGAGTACCTGGATAAATTCCTGATTGTGTATTTGGATGATATTTTGGTCTTTTCGGATGATTGGGAGTCTCATGTGAAGCAGGTCAGAATGGTGTTCCAGGTCCTTCGTACGAATTCCTTGTTTGTGAAGGGGTCAAAGTGTCTCTTTGGAGTTCAGAAGGTTTCATTTTTGGGGTTCATTTTTTCCCCTTCTACTATAGAGATGGACCCTGTTAAAGTCCAAGCCATTTACGATCGGACTCAGCCGACATCTGTGAAGAGCCTGCAAAAGTTCCTGGGCTTTGCTAATTTTTATCGGCGCTTCATCGCTAATTTTTCTAGTGTTGCTAAACCGTTGACTGATTTGACCAAGAAGGGTGCTGATGTGGTCAATTGGTCTTCTGCAGCTGTAGAGGCTTTTCAGGAGTTGAAGCGTAGTTTTTCTTCTGCCCCTGTGTTGTGCCAGCCAGATGTTTCGCTCCCGTTTCAGGTTGAGGTTGATGCTTCTGAGATTGGAGCTGGGGCTGTTTTGTCGCAAAGAAGTTCTGATGGCTCGGTGATGAAGCCATGTGCTTTCTTTTATAGAAAATTTTCGCCTGCTGAACGCAATTATGATGTTGGTAATCGAGAGTTGTTGGCCATGAAGTGGGCATTCGATGAGTGGCGTCATTGGCTTGAAGGAGCCAAGCATCGCGTGGTGGTCTTGACAGATCACAAGAATTTGACTTATCTTGAGTCTGCCAAACGGTTGAATCCGAGACAGGCTCGATGGTCGTTATTTTTCTCCCGTTTTGATTTTGTGGTTTCGTACCTTCCGGGCTCTAAGAATGTGAAGGCTGATGCCCTGTCAAGGAGTTTTGTGCCTGACTCTCCGGGTGTTCCTGAGCCAGCGGGTATTCTCAAAGAGGGGGTAATTTTGTCTGCCATCTCCCCTGATTTGCGGCGGGTGCTGCAAAAATTTTAGGCTGATAGACCTGACCGTTGCCCAGCAGAGAAACTGTTTGTCCCTGATAGATGGACTAGTAGAGTTATCTCTGAGATTCATTGTTCAGTGTTGGCTGGGTATCCTGGAACCTTTGGTACCAGAGATTTGGTGGCTAGATCCTTTTGGTGGCTATCTTTGTCGCGGGACGTGCGTTCTTTTGTGCAGTCCTGTGGGACTTGTGCTCGGGCTAAGCCCTGCTGTTCTCGTGCCAGTGGGTTGCTTTTGCCCTTGCGGTCCCGAAGAGGCCCTGGACGCATATTTCTATGGATTTTATTTCGGATCTCCCCGTCTCTCAAAAGATGTCGGTCATTTGGGTGGTTTGTGATTGCTTTTCTAAGATGGTTCATTTGGTACCTTTGTCTAAATTGCCTTCCTCCTCTGATTTGGTGCCATTATTTTTCCAGCATGTGGTTCGTTTACATGGTATCCCTGAGAACATCGTTTCTGACAGAGGTTCCCAGTTTGTTTCGAGGTTTTGGCGATCTTTTTGTGCTAGGATGGGCATTGATTTGTCTTTTTCCTCGGCTTTCCATCCTCAGACAAATGGCCAAACCGAATGAACTAATCAGACTTTGGAAACATATCTGAGATGCTTTGTTTCTGCTGATCAGGATGATTGGGTGTCCTTTTTGCCATTGGCTGAGTTCGCCCTTAATAATCGGGCCAGCTCGGCTACTTTGGTTTCGCCCTTTTTCTGCAATTCTGGTTTCCCAGGAGAAGGCTCAACGTTTCGCTAACCGCCGGCGTTGTGTGGGTCCCCGACTTCGTGTTGGGGATTTGGTTTGGTTGTCGTCTCGTTATGTTCCTATGAAGGTTTCCTCTCCTAAGTTTAAGCCTCGTTTCATTGGTCCGTATAAGATTTCTGAGGTTATCAATCCTGTGTCATTTCGTTTGGCCCTTCCTGCTTCTTTTGCCATCCATAATGTGTTCCATAGGTCGTTGTTGCGGAGATACGTGGCGCCTGTGGTTCCATCCGTTGATCCTACTGCCCCGGTGTTGGTTGAGGGGGAGTTGGAGTATGTGGTGGAGAAGATTTTGGATTCTCATATTTCGAGATGGAAACTCCAGTACCTGGTCAAGTGGAAGGGTTATGGTCAGGAAGATAATTCCTGGGTTTTTGCCTCTGATGTTCATGCTGCCGATCTGGTTCGTGCCTTTCATTTGGCTCGTCCTGGTCGGCCTGGGGGCTCTGGTGAGGGTTCGGTGACCCCTCCTCAAGGGGGGGGTACTGTTGTGAATTCTGTTGTCGGGCTCCCTCCTGTGGTCATGAATGGTACTTCGGCTGGTTCTGTCCATGGACTTTCTCTGGTGGCTGTGGGTGTTTCTGAGTTTCCTTTCACAGTTGACGAGGTTAATTCGTTAACTGGCTGCTCTATTTAACTCCACTTAGATCTTTGCTCCATGCCACCTGTCAATGTTCCAGTATTGGTCTAGTTCTCTCCTGGATCGTTCTTGTGACCTGTCTTCCCAGCAGAAGCTAAGTGACTGCTTGTTTTTCTCTGGTTTGCTATTTTTCTGTCCAGCTTGCTATTTTGATTGTTCTTGCTTGCTGGAAGCTCTGGGACGCAGAGGGAGCGCCTCCGCACCGTGAGTCGGTGCGGAGGTCTTTTTGCGCTCTCTGCGTGGTCTTTGTAGCAATATGTTATATGTTCATGTGGCCTCTAGGGGTCTCACTACTTTTATGTGTGTTCTATATTCTTTGTTTGGAACTTGTTGGATGTTGTTGTACTCGGAATTCATGTAATTGAGGTTGAGACATGATGTGAATAAAGAGCCTGGAGATACTCACAGAGTGTGATTTATGACAGGATTCATCAAACAGAACATGGTGGCAGCCGGGCACAGAACCTGCAAATTCTTAGAGCTTATATGAGGCTGGAACTGCACAGACCACTGCAACTGTAAGTACAGATTCCCTGACAGTACAGAAAAATGGAGACTGGTCTGAAGCCCCCTCAGAGACTGGATGTCACTTCATGTAATCTGTCCCAGACTTGGAGACATTGGAAGGAAGAGTTTACACTGTATGTGGATCTGACTGTGGGCCCCACTGATGACAAACGGAAAGTAAAGCTGTTTTATTACCTAATTGGGGAAAATGGCAGAGAATTAGCCCACACCTTGCTCCCAGACACAGACAGCCTCCTCCTAGCAGACATTGTGCAGGCATTTGATAAACACTGTGACCCAAAGAAGAATGAGACAGTGGAACGATATAAGTTTTTCACAAGACATCAGGAGGATGGTGAAAATGTGGACAGATATCTGACAGAGCTGAGGAGACTTGCAGAAACATGTGGCTTTGGAGAGATCAGGGACAGTCTAATCAAGGACAGAATGTTGTGTGGCATAAAGGACAGTCATCTCAAAGAAAGATTACTGAGAGAGGAAGGCATGACTTTAGAGAAATGTATGCAAATCTGCAGGGCTGCTGAGCTCACAAAGCACAGCCTGAAGATGATGGCAGGCACCAGTGAGAATGATGATGACAAGGTACATGCAGTATCTATGAAAGGAAAGACAGGACCAGACTACCCTATAAACACTGTCCACTGCAAGTATTGTGGGAAAAGACATGAGAGAGACAAAACCAAGTGTGCAGCATATGAGGAAACCTGCAGGTCATGTGGCAAGAAGAATCATTCCTCTGCTGTCTGCAGGCAAGGAAGAGGCAAACAGTACAGACGGCTCCACACTGTGACACCAGACACTGACAGTGCAGAGGACATTACATGGCTACAAATGCAGTCTACAACAGAGAAAGTCAATGTAGTCGGGCAGTCAGTAGTGAAGGATGCCAAGCAGCTTTATGCAACATTCTTGTTGGATGAGAAGCCCATTAGATTTCAGCTGGATTGTGGAGCAAGCTGCAATGTAATTTCATTTGATCTGCTAAACAAACAGGTTTCTATTGAGCCAACTGACAAGGTACTGGTGATGTACAACAAAAGTGTTCTGAAACCAATGGGGACATGTAAGCTAAAAATACGAAACCCATGTAACAGAAAGAGTTATAGAGTTGAATTTACCATGTTACGGGGTGGTAACCATGTACCATTACTGGGAGTAAAAGCAGTTCAGGCAATGGACTTAATAAAAGTACAGTCTCAGAACATTATGTCTGTTGAAGTTGCCCAGGATATACAAAATCCAAAACTAAATGCAGAGCACAACTTGGACATGCAGAAAATAAAAGCAGAGTATGCTGATGTATTTGAAGGTGATGGGTGCTTTGAAGGTAAATATAGGCTAGAAATTGACAACACAGTGCAGCCCACCAGATTACCTACAAGAAGAGTGCCTGTAGCGTTAATGCAACCGCTGAAAATAGAACTGCAAGATCTACAGAGAAGAGGCATGATAGCACCAATCCATAAGAGCACAGATTGGATCAGCAGTTTGGTCATAGTGCAGAAACCATCGGGCAAGTTAAGAATATGTATTGATCCTAAGCCACTCAACAAGGCACTGAAACGAAATCATTATCCAATGCCAACATTAGATGATGTTCTACCAGATTTATCAAAGGCTAAAATATTTTCTGTATGTGATGTAAAAAATGGATTCTGGCATGTGGCCCTGACTGAAGATTCAAGTTTATTGACAACATTTTCTTCACCATTTGGACGCTTTAAATGGCTGAAAATGCCCATGGGACTAAAACCTGCTCCAGAGATATTCCAGCAGAAATGGATGCAGGCTTTGGAAGGACTTACTGGAGTGAAGACAATAGCGGATGATATCCTAGTAGTGGGAGAAGGTGAAAATATGGAATCTGCAATCAAGGATCACGATCAGAAGATGATACAATTTTTGGACAGATGCAGAGAAAAAAACATAAAGCTGAATTTGGACAAATTCAAATTGAAAATGACAGAAGTGGCCTATATTGGTCATCGACTGACTTCAACTGGGGTCAAAGTGGATCCTGAAAAGGTGAGAGCAATACAAGATTTGCCTACCACTACTGATGTTTCTGGAGTACAACGATTTTTGGGCATGGTGAATTATCTCTCAAAATTTTGCAGACATCTGTCAGACATGTGTGAGCCACTGAGACAGCTAACCCACAAAGATGTGCGCTGGGAATGGACAGAAAGCCAGGAGACTGCTTTCCGAGCAGTAAAGAATGCCATTGCAGATACAGCAACCCTAAAGTATTTCGATCCAGATCGAGAAGTGGTGGTACAATATGATGCTTCGGAAAAAGGCCTTGGAGCCACATTAATGCAGAACAAACAGCCAATTACATTTGCAAGCAGAGCCCTTACAACAACAGAGCAGGGATATGCGCAGATTGAGAAGGAACTACTGGCTGTGGTATTTGGGATGGAGAAGTTTCACCAGTACACCTACGGTCGACAGGTAACAGTGCAGTCGGATCACAAACCATTGGAGAGCATTACAAAGAAACCATTACTAAATGCCCCAAAGAGACTACAGCGCATGCTGTTGCGACTTCAGAAATATGATGTTGACATCGGGTACTGTCCAGGAAGAGACTTACTGATTGCAGATACGCTAAGCAGAGCTTACCTTCCGATCACAAATGAGGAGGAGGAAGACATTGAAACCATCAATATGTGTAACTACCTTGCAGTGTCAAAAGAAAAGGTCAAGCAAATCCAGACTTTTACAGAGAAGGATAAAAGTCCAGAGTTTAAAGACTGTCATCTTGCAGGGCTGGCCAAAATACAAGCAGCATGCTCCGAGGGAAGTCTCACCATTCTTCCACATAAGAGATGAATTGTCAGTGCAGCAAGGAATCATCTTTAAAGGAGACAGGGCTGTTATACCTGAAGTTCTCAGAAGAGGCATATTGAAGACATTGCACTCTTCTCACTTAGGCATGGAAGGATGCCTACGTCGTGCACGAGAATCAGTTTATTGGCCAGGAATGAATGACCACATAAAAAATTACATAGCACAATGTGAAATATGTGCATCCTGCAATGATAAGCAACCAAAGGAGACATTGCAACCTCATGAAATTCCACATAGGCCTTGGTCAAAAATAGGAACAGACTTGTTCACATGGAATGACAAAGAATACCTGATTACAGTGGACTATTTCTCTAACTTCTGGGAGGTTGATTTGGTGCAGGACACAAGGGCGAGAACAGTGATTAAAAAACTCAAGGCCCATTTTGCCAGGTATGGCATTCCAGATATCGTTTTCTCTGACAATGCGGCACAGTTTACGTCGGAAGAATTCAAAACTTTCAGTAAGAAATGGGAATTTGAACACCAGACGTCTTCTCCAAGATATCCTCAGAGTAATGGGAAAGCAGAGTCAGCAGTAAAAACGGCCAAAAGACTCATGCAGAAAGCAAACCAGGCGGGTGCTGATGTATATCTGTCTATACTGGATCATAGAAACACACCCACCCAAGGCCTAGACAGCAGTCCAGCACAGAAGCTCATGAGTAGGCGTACAAAGACACTAGTACCAACTGCGTGTCCTCTGTTAGAGCCAAAGCTGCTGGGAAACATCGAAGCTAAATTACAGAAGAATCAAGCTAGGCAAGCTTTCTATTACAATAAATCTGCAAAGGATCTGCCGGAGCTCCAGAGAAATGACAACATTCAGCTGCAGCCAAGCACCACATTTGACAAACACTGGCACAAGGCAAAGGTTGTCCAGAATCTGGGACCTCGGTCTTACGAAATTCTAACAGACGACGGAAGAAGACTAAGGAGGAATCGAAGATATTTGAGGAAAACTCAAGAAAGAGATGATTCATGGCCTTTTGAACAGTATCCAGACACCCAAGACAACGAGGCAGCAAGTACAAGTCAGGCACCAACAGTGACAGCTGACCATCAGGGTGAGGACTCTGGCCAGAGACAGACAATATCAGAAGAACTACCAGATGTATCAGATGTAGAAAGTGACACATCTTATATTACCAGAGCTGGCAGAATTAGCAAAAAGCCGGCGCACCTCAAAGATTATATCTAACTGGACGTACTAGGTTAATTTCTAACTTTGTCATAGTATACATTAGTTTAGTATCTTTTATTGTTCCTCTAGTTAAAAGAAAAAGGATGTAGCAATATGTTATATGTTCATGTGGCCTCTAGGGGTCTCACTACTTTTATGTGTGTTCTATATTCTTTGTTTGGAACTTGTTGGATGTTGTTGTACTCGGAATTCATGTAATGGAGGTTGAGTCATGATGTGAATAAAGAGCCTGGAGATACTCACAGAGTGTGATTTATGACAGGATTCATCAAACAGAACAGTCTTTTTTTAGGTTTTTGTGCTGACCGCAAAGCTACCTTTCCTATCCTCAGTCTGTTCAGTAAGTCGGGCCTCACTTTGCTTAACCTATTTCATCTCTGTGTTTGTATTTTCATCTTTACTCACAGTCATTATATGTGGGGGGCTGCCTTTTCCTTTGGGGAATTTCTCTGAGGCAAGGTAGGCTTTATTTTTCTATCTTCAGGGCTAGCTAGTTCCTTAGGCTGTGCCGAGTTGCATAGGGAGCATTAGGCGCAATCCACGGCTATTTCTAGTGTGGTTGATAGGATTAGGGATTGCGGTCAGCAGAGTTCCCACGTCCCAGAGCTCGTCCTATATTATCAGTAACTATCAGGTCATTCCGTGTGCTCTTATCCACCAGGTCCATTATTGTCCTGACCACCAGGTCATAACACCCCACCATCTTAGAGAAGGGCATGTCAGTGATTGGCTTGCTCTCTGCGGTGTCACAGGGGCTATAAAGGGGCGTGCACGCCGACCGCCATCTTACTGCTGCTGATCTGAGTATAGGGAGAGGTTGCTGCCGCTTCGTCAGAAGCAGGGATAGCGTTAGACAGGGAATATAAACCCCCAAACCGCTTGTGCTGTAGCGATTTCCACTGTCCAACACCACCTTTACCTTGCAGGGACAGTGGAGGCTACATTTTTTCCCTCAGTGCTGTAGCTCATTGGGCTGCTCTAGAAGGCTCCCTGATAGCTGCATTGCTGTTTGTACACCGCTGTGCAAACCAACTGCTTTTTTCAAAGCACAAATCCTGTGGTTCCTTCCTTTCTGCACAGCTATCTTGTTTGTTTGTCCACACTTTTGTGTGCAGCAGTCCTTTTTATTGCTGCCTGCGCCATACTTTTCTGAGATTACTGTAGGGAGATAGTAATTGTAGTACAGTCCCTTTATATATATATATATATATATATATATATATATATATATATATATATATATATATACAGTATATATATATATATATATATATATCTGCAAGCCACTTTCTGCCTCTGAAACTGTGTAGTGTGAAACAGTGGTCCTGTATTTTTCTGCACTGTCCCACACCTAAAAAGGGAGATTTATATTGCCAATCAGTGCATCTGTGCCAGTCCAGTCTGTTGTATCTGTCAGTCATTTTTTGCCACAGAAACAATACTGTAAAACAGTGGGCCAGAATTATTCACTAGTCTTCCATATAAAAACAAAAAGGGGAGATTAATATTGGCAAATCTGTGCCAGTCCAGTCTGTGGTATCGGTCTGTCATTCTGTCTGCCACTGAAACACTACTGTAAAACTGTGGGCCAGATTGATTCACTAGTCTCTCATCCCCCCAAAAAAAGAATGGGAGATTAATATTGCCAAACCTTTGCATCTGCGTCAGTCCTGTTAGTGGCATATCTGTCAGCCACTGTCTGCCACTGAAACACTACTGTAAAACTGTGGGCCAGATTGATTCACTAGTCTCCCATCCCCCCCAAAAAAGAAGGGGAGATTAATATTGGCAAATCTGTGCATCTGCGTCAGTCCTGTTAGTGGCATATCTGTCAGCCACTGTCTGCCACTGAAACACTACTGTAAAACTGTGGGCCAGATTGATTCACTAGTCTCCCATCCCCCCAAAAAAGAAGGGGACATTAATATTGGCAAATCTGTGCATCTGCGTCAGTCCTGTTAGTGGCATATCTGTCATCCACTGTCTTCCACTGAAAAACTACTGTAAAACTGTGGGCCAGATTGATTCACTAGTCTCCCATCCCCCCCAAAAAAGAAGGGGAGATTAATATTGGCAAATCTGTACATCTGCGTCAGTCCTGTTAGTGGCATATCTGTCAGCCACTGTCTGCCACTGAAACTGTGTACTGTAATACAGTGGGCCTGATTTTCCCTGCACTCTCACACTCCTATAAAGGGAGATTTAAATTCACAACAATTTTGCGTCCACCTTGTAACAGGTTTTACAATACCAAATAACGTTTGTAAGTTTGGTTACATATTTCCAAGAATGAGGAAGTCTGGTGGAAGAGGTCGTGGACGTGGGCGGTCATTGCCAGCTGGTAATGATGGAAGTGGTGGTGGAGCATCAGGTGGTCGTGGGAAAAGCAATATAGCACCTAAGTCTCGAGTTGTTCAGCCACCGTCATCATCTAGCAACACAAGGCCTCGAACGCTCCCTTTTCTGGGAGTAGGAACACCGCTTTTAAAGCCGGAGCAGCAGGAACAAGTTTTGGCTTTCCTTGCTGACTCTGCCTCTAGCTCTCTTGCCTCCTCTTCGGAAACTGCAAAATGTAAAAGCACCTCGTCGTCAGTGGATGTTCCCAGTCAGAGACAAGTCACTTCCTTGCGTTCTTCACCCGGAACAACAGAGAAGGATGCGTCAGGCGACACAACGGATTACTCCATGAGCTCTTTACACATAACGTTCCTGTGTTAGAAAGGGAAATTGTTAACAGGTCATGCCTATTACAAGATGAATCGGACATGGAGTGCACAGATGCACAGCCACAGCCAGATTCTTATGCTGTTCCTTTGACTCAGATCACAACATTGCCCTCGCAGTGCACTGATCCAGAATCTGACCCAGATGAGACTACGGATCCCCGTCACGAACGCTATAGCACCGGCTTACAAGGTGACACAGAGGAAGGTGCACAGGACATAGAAGAGGAGGTCATAGATGACCCAGTTCTTGACCCCGATTGGCAGCCATTGGGGGAACAGGGTGCCGCCGGCAGTAGCTCTGAAGCGGAGGAGGAGCCGCAGCAGGCATCAACATCACAACAGGTTCCATCTGGCAGGCCTGTATCTGGCCAAAAACGTGTGGCTAAACCAAAACCAGTTGTAGGACAGCGTGGCCATCCGCTTAAAGTAGCTCAGTGTGCAATTCCTGAAAAGGTATCCAATAGTAGGAAGAGTGCAGTCTGGCATTTTTTTAACCAACATCCAAATGATCAGTGCAAAGTCATCTGTAAGAAATGCTCAAGGACCTTCAGCAGAGGTCAGTATGTTAAAAGTCTAAATACAAGTTGCATGCGTAGACATTTAAACACCATGCAGTTGCAAGCCTGGACTAACTATCAGACGTCCCTTAACGTTGTTGCTCCCTCTCACAATGAAGCTAGTCAGCAACGCTACATCCCTTCCCTCACTGTAAGCCCACCGTTTACCACACCACCTGCAGCAAATGTGGAGGTTACGTCGCAAGGCCAAAGCCGTCAGGGAATCACCAGGTTCTTGGTAGGAAACACTGTATGTAGGCCAACTGCAACAATACCATCTCCCACTGTCTCTCAGTCTGCCATGTCCACCGGCACACCCGCTAGTTCCACGATCTCCAGCTCTCCAGTCCAGCTCACCCTACAAGAGACTCTCATTAGGAAAAGGAAGTACTCATCCTCTCATCCGTGTACACAGGGTTTGAACGCCCACATTGCTAGACTAATCTCATTAGAGATGATGCCCTACCGGTTAGTTGAAAGCAAAGCTTTCAAATCCCTGATGGACTATGCTGTACCACGCTCCGAGCTACACAGTCGACACTTCTTTTCGAGAAAAGCCATCCCAGCCCTGCACCAGCACGTAAAAGACCGCATTGTCCATGCATTCAGGCAATCTGTGAGTAGAAAGGTGCACCTGACAACAGATGCATGGACCAGTAGGCATGGCCAGGGCCGTTACGTGTCCATCACTGCACACTGGGTTAATTTGGTGGATGCAGAGTCCACGGGGGACAGCAATATTGGGACAGTTCTGCCTAGCCCACGGTTTAGGAAACAGTTGGCTGTAGGCGTTCGCCCCCCCTCCTCCTCCTCCTCGTTCTCCTGCAGAAGCGAGAGCTCATCCACAGACTGCAGTCGCACGAGCACTCCATCCGCAGCTGCCACTGTTGCACACGAGGTATCCCATTATGGAACAGCTAGTGGCAAGAGTCAGCAGGCTGTATTGGCAATGAAGTGTTTGGGCGACAACAGACACACCGCAGAAGTTCTGTCCGAGTTTTTGTAGCAAGAAACTCAGTCATGGCTGGGCAGTGTACATCTTGAGGCAGGCAAGGTAGTGAGTGATAAAGGAAGGAATTTTATGGCTGCCATAGCTCTTTCACAACTGAAACACATTCCTTGCCTGGCTCACACCTTAAACCTGGTGGTGCACTGCTTCCTGAAAAGTTATCCAGGGTTACCTGACCTGCTCCTGAAGGTGCGCAGACTTTGCTCGCACATCCGCCGTTCGCCCATACACTCCAGCCGTATGCAGAACCATCAGCGATCTTTGAACCTACCCCAGCATCGCCTAATCATCGACGTTGCAACAAGGTGGAACTCCACACTGCACATGCTTCAGAGACTGTGCGAACAGAGGTGTGCTGTTATTTATTTGTGGGAGGATACACATACACGGGCAGGCAGTTGGTTGGCAGACATGGAGTTGTCAGGTGTGCAGTGGTCGAAGCTACAAGACCTGTGTCAAGTCCTTCAGTGTTTTGAGGAATGTACACGGCTGGTTAGTGCAGACAACGCCATAATAAGCATGAGCATCCCCCTAATGCGTCTGCTGATGAAAAGTTTGACGCACATGAAGGAGCAGGCGTCTGCAGCCGATGACGAGGGAAGCCATGATGACAGTCAGCCATTGTCTGGTCAGGGAAGTCTACTGGACGAGGTGGCGGGCAATGAGGAGGAGGGCGAGGAGGATGATGGGGATGAGTTTTTTTGGATGAGGAAGCTTCTCAGGGGGCAATAGAAACTGGTGGCGTTGCAAGGCCAGGGTCAGGGTTTTTGAGGGAGGCAAGTGATGTTGATTTGCCCGAAAGTGCTCCTCAACCCAGCACAAGCAGTGAATTGACAACTGGAACATTGGCCCACATGGCGGATTATGCCTTACGTATCCTAAAAAGGGACCCCCGCATTATAAAAATGATGACCGATGACGATTACTGGTTGGCCTGCCTCCTAGTTCCACGCTATAAGGGGAAACTGCAAAACATTATGCCACATGAGAACCTTGAACAAATATTGGCAACCAAACAAGCAACTCTTGTTGACCATTTGATTCAGGCATTCCCAGCACACAGCGCCGGTGATGGTTCTCACACGAGCTGCAGGGGGCAACAGGGCAGAGGTGTTAGAGGTGCACAAATCAGAAGTGGCGTTGGACAGAGGGGTTTTCTGACCAGGTTGTGGAGTGATTGCGCAATGACCGCAGACAGGACAGGTACTGCAGCATCAATTCAAAGTGACAGGAGACAACATTTGTCCAGGATGGTTACTAACTATTTTTCCTCCCCTATCGATGTTCTCCCTCACCCGTCATTCCCATTTGATTACTGGGCATCCAAAATAGACACCTGGCCTGAATTGTCCGAATATGCATTGCAGGAGCTCGCTTGCCCAGCAGCTAGTGTGCTATCAGAAAGAGTATTCAGTGCTACTGGTTCAATACTGACCAAAAAAAGGACTTGTCTGGCTACCCAAAATGTTGATGATCTAACATTCATTAAAATGAACCACTCATGGATTTCTAATTATTTTGCCCCACCTTTCCCGGCTTACACCTAGCTTTCCTTTAAAAAGGTCTTGCTTTTGGACTGGTCTTACTGAGTGTTCCAATTTCGCCATTTGCAGCTGCTGTATGTCCAGCATACAACACGTTTACACCTCCCTAAATGGGCTGACTCCCCCACGGGGCCGTGGTCTCGCCACTTGGCGAAAGCACCCGTGAGAGTGCATTTTTTTCTGAAGAGGTGGTTGTGCCCACTTTTGGTCGACGGCACTGGCACCGAGTGCCTCATAGTACAATGAAGTGTCTCTGGTGTAGGTGGCGCGCACCCAACGTCAGACACACCGTTGTAACATGACGGGACTTTGGCCAGTACCGCCGGGCACGAGAGAGTGCCCCCCACCCCCCAGCTCAAACTGTGCTCTACCACTTGCAAAATTATCTGTCACTGCTCCACCGCTGTTTAGTCTGTGTGGTGAAATCCTTCAATGCCTGGCACTGACAATACCAATTTGTTGACATGTATGATGCTACTTAAAATATTCAGTGGCCCTGTCCTACATTTACACCAGTAAATACTTTGCGCCAAATAACAATGTCTGAAAGTCAGCAGAGGAGCCCACCCCTGTACCTAAGTATGCCACCCTTTGTTTGGGGGTTTGTTTTTTTTGCGAGACATTAACATCTATGTATTCTTTTGGAGTACTAACTGTGTCAAACACTCCTTCCAATAGTCCTCCGCTGACCACACCAATGCTGCCTGTGTACCCCTGGATCCTATTTATAAGTGCATAGAGACACCTTTTTTATTTTAGGCCTACTAAGTCTGTCTGCGGTCCCTCCTTCCAATAGTCCTCCACTGACCACACCAATGCTGCCTGTGTACCCCTGGATGCTATTTAAAAGTGTATAGAGCCACCTTTTTTTATTTTAGGCCAAATAAGTCTGTCTGCGATCCGTCCTTCCAATAGTCCTCCACTGACCACACCAATGCTGCCTGTGTACCCCTGAATCATATTTAAAAGTGCATAGAGCCACCTTTTTTATTTTAGGCCTACTAAGTCTGTCTGCGGTCCCTCCTTACAATAGTCCTCCACTGACCACACCAATGCTGCCTGTGTACCCCTGGATGCTATTTAAAAGTGCATAGAGCTACCTTTTTTATTTTAGGCCTACTAAGTCTGTCTGCGGTCCCTCCTTCCAATAGTCCTCCACTGACCACACCAATGCTGCCTGTGTACCCCTGGATGCTATTTAAATGTGCATAGAGCCACCTTTTTTTATTTTAGGCCAAATAAGTCTGTCTGCGGTCTGTCCTTCCAATAGTCCTCCACTGACCACACCAATGCTGCCTGTGTACCCCTGGATCCTATTTAAAAGTGCATAGAGCCACCTTTTTTATTTTAGGCCTACTAAGTCTGTCTCTCGGTCCCTCCTTCCAATAGTCCTCCACTGACCACACCAATGCTGCCTGTGTACCCCTGGATCCTATTTAAAAATGCATTGAGCCACCTTTTGTTATTTTAGGCCTACTAAGTACCTGCAGTCCCTCCTTCCAATAGTCCTCCACTGACCACACCAATGCTGCCTGTGTACTCCTGCAAGATAATTGAAACTGCATTGAGCCTCCTTTTGTTATTTTAGGCCTACAAAGTCTGTCTGCGGTCCCTCCTTCCAATTGTCCTCCACTGACCACACCAATGCTGACCGTGTACCCATGTAACCTTTTTTATACCTGTATCGAGCCAACTTTGTGGTGTAAGGCCTACTAGCAGTGTCTGGCTGCGCCACTCAATACAGCTGTCCTCTTAAAAAAGGACCTGCAATTATCAGGTTTTCAGCCTATCGGAATTTTAAAACTGCAGTGGGGCTACTATCTTTGTCCCCTTCGACCCCCTGGAAGAAGCCACGTTGCGAAACGCGCGTCGGGGTTATCCTGTCCCACGGCAAATCCTCTCACCAGCAGGTATGCATGCAGCGCTGATACCTTATCTATGATCTATTTAGTATGGCTCCTATATGGACTGATATGGCCTTTTGCATTATTTGCACTATGCACTGACACTTTATTCCGGACCTATGTGGTTACCGGATAGCTGACACCGTCCTATATTTTTTGTACACTAGTACCGCATATGGGTATAATTATATGGCCCCTCGTCTAGTACATCATAGTAGTCTTTAACTAAGACACATTTATCTCCATTTAGTATTAACATACACTTGTGGTTTTTTGACTATCTACACAGTGTGTTAGGATTTTTTATATGAACCATTGTTGTATTTCATCTGTGGTCATTCATGCTTTGTAATGTGCTACATGTTCACAGATCGACCAGAAGAAGAATCCAATTTCACCTGTCAGAAGTGTAGACTAGTGGCCCTTTTAGAAGAAAAGGTGCGGGGTCTGGAAGAAAGAATAGCAACTTTGAAACTCATCAAAGAGAATGAAGACTTTCTAGACAGAACAGAAGCATCTCTACTGGTCACAGAAGGTGCAAAAAGTGTCAGAGAACCTCCAAAAGCAGATGAGTGGAAGCATGTGACCAAAAGAAGCAAGAAGACCATGGAGAAATCACCAACCACACAACTGAAGAACCGATATCAAATCTTTGTAGAGGATGAAGATGGCACACCTAAGAATGAAGCAATACCAGCAAGCAAAAAAGAAAAGGGCACACAGCAACAAGTGACAGCAAAAAGTACAGCCAAGAAGCAACGAAGAGTGGTGGTGGTGGGAGACTCACTACTGAGAGGCACAGAAGCAGCCATCTGCAGACCGGACATAACTGCAAGAGAAGTATGCTGCCTTCCAGGTGCGATGATCAAGGATGTGACCGATAGGATACCAAAGCTCTTCAGCTCCAAGGACGTCCACCCATTTCTTCTGATACATGTTGGCACCAATGACACGGCAAGGAAGGACCTACCGACAATCTGCAAGGACTTTGAAGAGTTGGGGAAGAAAGTAAAGGAACTGGATGCACAGGTAGTTTTTTCTTCTATCCTTCCAGTAGACGGGCATGGCACCAGGAGATGGAACAGGATCCTTGATGCAAACAACTGGCTAAGACGATGGTGCAGACAACAAGGATTCGGATTCCTGGACCACGGTGTGAATTACTGGTACGATGGACTCCTCGCCAGAGACGGACTACACCTCAACAAACCTGGGAAACACACATTCGCCAGAAGACTCGCTACACTCATCAGGAGGGCGTTAAACTAGAAGAAGAGGGGACGGGAAGAAAAACATTAGACTCGAACAAAGAAGACCCAGGAAAACATACTCAGAAGGGAGGTAAGAACATTTCTAAAACAATCCACAGTGAGGAGATTGGAACAAAACAAAATCCTCTGAACTGCATGCTCGCAAACGCCAGAAGCCTGACAAACAAGATGGAAGAACTAGAAGCAGAAATATCTACAGGTAACTTTGACATAGTGGGAATAACCGAGACATGGTTAGATGAAAGCTATGACTGGGCAGTTAACTTACAGGGTTACAGTCTGCTTAGAAAGGATCGTAAAAATCGGAGAGGAGGAGGGGTTTGTCTCTATGTAAAGTCTTGTCTAAAGTCCACTTTAAGGCAGGATATTAGCGAAGGGAATGAGGATGTCGAGTCCATATGGGTTGAAATTCATGGAGGGAAAAATGGTAACAAAATTCTCATTGGGGTCTGTTACAAACCCCCAAATATAACAGAAAGCATGGAAAGTCTACTTCTAAAGCAGATAGATGAAGCTGCAACCCATAATGAGGTCCTGGTTATGGAGTACTTTAACTACCCGGATATTAACTGGGAAACAGAAACCTGTGAAACCCATAAAGGCAACAGGTTTCTGCTAATAACCAAGAAAAATTATCTTTCACAATTGGTGCAGAATCCAACCAGAGGAGCAGCACTTTTAGACCTAATACTATCTAATAGACCTGACAGAATAACAAATCTGCAGGTGGTTGGGGATTTAGGAAATAGCGACCACAATATTGTGCAGTTTCACCTGTCTTTCACTAGGGGGACTTGTCAGGGAGTCACAAAAACATTGAACTTTAGGAAGGCAAAGTTTGAACAGCTTAGAGATGCCCTTAATCTGGTAGACTGGGACAATATCCTCAGAAATAAGAATACAGATAATAAATGGGAAATGTTTAAGAACATCCTAAATAGGCACTGTAAGCGGTTTATACCTTGTGGGAATAAAAGGACTAGAAATAGGAAAAACCCAATGTGGCTAAACAAAGAAGTAAGACAGGCAATTAACAGTAAAAAGAAAGCATTTGCACTACGAAAGCAGGATGGCACCATTGAAGCTCTAAAAAACTATAGGGAGAAAAATACTTTATCTAAAAAACTAATTAAAGCTGCCAAAAAGGAAACAGAGAAGCACATTGCTAAGGAGAGTAAAACTAATCCCAAACTGTTCTTCAACTATATCAATAGTAAAAGAATAAAAACTGAAAATGTAGGCCCCTTAAAAAATAGTGAGGAAAGAATGGTTGTAGATGACGAGGAAAAAGCTAACATATTAAACACCTTCTTCTCCACGGTATTCACGGTGGAAAATGAAATGCTAGGTGAAATCCCAAGAAACAATGAAAACCCTATATTAAGGGTCACCAATATAACCCAAGAAGAGGTGCGAAACCGGCTAAATAAGATTAAAATAGATAAATCTCCGGGTCCGGATGGCATACACCCACGAGTACTAAGAGAACTAAGTAATGTAATAGATAAACCATTATTTCTTATTTTTAGTGACTCTATAGCGACAGGGTCTGTTCCGCAGGACTGGCGCATAGCAAATGTGGTGCCAATATTCAAAAAGGGCTCTAAAAGTGAACCTGGAAATTATAGGCCAGTAAGTCTAACCTCTATTGTTGGTAAAATATTTGAAGGGTTTCTGAGGGATGTTATTCTGGATTATCTCAATGAGAATAACTGTTTAACTCCATATCAGCATGGGTTTATGAGAAATCGCTCCTGTCAAACCAATCTAATCAGTTTTTATGAAGAGGTAAGCTATAGGCTGGACCACGGTGAGTCATTGGACGTGGTATATCTCGATTTTTCCAAAGCGTTTGATACCGTGCCGCACAAGAGGTTGGTACACAAAATGAGAATGCTTGGTCTGGGGGAAAATGTGTGTAAATGGGTTAGTAACTGGCTTAGTGATAGAAAGCAGAGGGTGGTTATAAATGGTATAGTCTCTAACTGGGTCGCTGTGACCAGTGGGGTACCGCAGGGGTCAGTATTGGGACCTGTTCTCTTCAACATATTCATTAATGATCTGGTAGAAGGTTTACACAGTAAAATATCGATATTTGCAGATGATACAAAACTATGTAAAGCAGTTAATACAAGAGAAGATAGTATTCTGCTACAGATGGATCTGGATAAGTTGGAAACTTGGGCTGAAAGGTGGCAGATGAGGTTTAACAATGATAAATGTAAGGTTATACACATGGGAAGAGGGAATCAATATCACCATTACACACTGAACGGGAAACCACTGGGTAAATCTGACAGGGAGAAGGACTTGGGGATCCTAGTTAATGATAAACTTACCTGGAGCAGCCAGTGCCAGGCAGCAGCTGCCAAGGCAAACAGGATCATGGGGTGCATTAAAAGAGGTCTGGATACACATGATGAGAGCATTATACTGCCTCTGTACAAATCCCTAGTTAGACCGCACATGGAGTACTGTGTCCAGTTTTGGGCACCGGTGCTCAGGAAGGATATAATGGAACTAGAGAGAGTACAAAGGAGGGCAACAAAATTAATAAAGGGGATGGGAGAACTACAATACCCAGATAGATTAGCGAAATTAGGATTATTTAGTCTAGAAAAAAGACGACTGAGGGGCGATCTAATAACCATGTAAAAGTATATAAGGGGACAATACAAATATCTCGCTGAGGATCTGTTTATACCAAGGAAGGTGACGGGCACAAGAGGGCATTCTTTGCGTCTGGAGGAGAGAAGGTTTTTCGACCAACATAGAAGAGGATTCTTTACTGTTAGGGCAGTGAGAATCTGGAATTGCTTGCCTGAGGAGGTGGTGATGGCGAACTCAGTCGAGGGGTTCAAGAGAGGCCTGGATGTCTTCCTGGAGCAGAACAATATTGTATCATACAATTATTAGGTTCTGTAGAAAGACGTAGATCTGGGTATTTATTATAATGGAATATAGGCTGAACTGGATGGACAAATGTCTTTTTTCGGCCTTACTAACTATGTTACTATGTTACTATGTTACTATGTAATCCAGAGCCTGCTGGTGCATATGTATTTGGTGATCCATTCCTTTATATTTATTTACACTTTGTGGATTGCCTTGGGTCCATTCTGCCGTGTTTCCCCTTGTTCTGTATACGTCTACATATGAATTGCATTTTTGTCTTTTAATCATATTGAATAAAATTTCTTATATTTTATTTGTTTGGTTTGTTACTTCCCCTCTTATTTGGATATATCTTTGTTGGGGCCTACTAACAGTGTCTGCCGCTCCAACGTGTTCTCCTGGTTGCCTTTCCTGAGCTTCTATCTTCAGGCTCTTGTTAAATAGTTGTTAAATGGAACAACTGCAGTAGGGCTACTAGTTTGGTTGGGGCCTACTAACAGTGTCTGCCGCTCCTTGCTGTTCTCCTGGTTTCCTGTCCTGAACTTCCATTTTCAGGCTCTCGTTAAGTAGTTGTTAATATTACACTGCAATTCGCCTACTAGTTGGGTTGGGGCCTACTAACGGTGTCTGCCACTCCTTGCTGTTCTCCTCCACTGAACAAAGCAGTGCCGCCTGTTTACTACTGTTACCAATTTTGAACTGCATTTAGACTACTTACTGATTTGGGCCTACTCTCTGTGTCAGCCTCTCATTACAGTTGTCCTCCACTGAACAAAGCAATGCCGCCTGGTTAGTCCTGTTGCCAATTTTGAAATGCATTTAGCCCACTTTATTATTTTGTCCTATATCTGTGTTTCCTCCTCATCCTGCCCATTGCCCAGCCAGTGATAGATGACTCTGCTGGTACATTGACCAAGACCGCTACATTCCCCTTGCATGCTACACAGCCAGATTCTGATCCTGCTGAAAGTGAGGTTCCCCTTCCCGCATACTATACCACCTTACACGGGGACAAAGAGGAAGGTGCAGATGAAAGTGCAGGTTCCTTCATCAGGTGGGGGGGATACTCGTTGGCGACGTCACTGGCACAGGGTGTTAGGGCTAGCGGAACGCACCAAATAATAAGATAGATTAAGATGCGTTCGCAGCCCGGGGTCCACCGTGCAGAGATGGAACCTGCTGCCAAGTAATGACGGACTATATGGCGGTACAATGTGAATACACACACGGGTTAACTTCACCCTGTGTGAAGGAAGCGAATCCTGTTAAGTCACAGGGCCGTAGTACCGCACACAAGAGCGCAAGCAAGGAGTCACAAAGCTCAGACCCAAGACTTGGGATCCGAGTCCGACTTGACTACTTGCGCTCGACACCGCTAATGGGGTGTCAGCGTAACCAAAGTAATAAAAGATGCATGAGAGCGCATGCGGTGCCGCACTGGCGGACGCCACTAACCACCCAGGCTTGGGTCAGGAAAGCGCTGTGAAAGCGCACGGCGCCGCACTGGCGGTCACAGCAATAGACGCTGAATAGTGTGTAACGTGCTGGTAGCTGAGTCGGGCGCTATATAGCAATCACCCACCTTTTGCGAACAGACATCCAATAGGGAGGGGATTTTAATGAACGACTTTCACTCACAACACACACACGTTTACAAATGTACACTTGCGCATGGCCGTGTGGCCATGTGAGCCTTAAATAGCTGCAGCACGTATAATACCTTCCAAAGAAGGACCAATGGAATTGCTGCAGTACCTGAGCATGTGACCCTAGATCTCCACTGAGAGATCTTGCCCTGGGCATGCTCAGTGTGCAAAGCAGAACTTAGTCCTAGTACCTACAGGACCTTCCGTGAGAAGGACCAATGGAAGTCGCTGCAGTACCTGAGCATGTGACCCTAGATCTCCACTGAGAGATCTTGCCCTGGGCATGCTCAGTGTGTGTAAAGTAGGACTTAGTCTCAAAAACGTCTGCTCGCCGCTGCCCAGCACTGGCTTCAATGGCAGAAACTGGAAAAGCAGCAGCAACCCTATGCACAGAGTGAAACTGAGCAAGACGCTGGGACCGACGTCTCCGCTGAGCAGACTCCACTGCGGCTGGAGAAGAATGGGAGACCGCAGCAGAGATGGTTCGAGATTCCCCCTGTGCAGAGGTGGGAACTTGACACCTAACATCACCCCCCCCTCCTAGGGCTTCCCCCTCCCTGGACCTCGCTACGCTCAAAGGCAGCAATGAGCTGTGGAGCTTGAATGTGTTCAGCAGGCTCCCAGGACCTGTCCTCTGGGCCATAATCCTTCCAATCCACCAAATAGAATATTTTGCCACATACCACCTCGCACCCCAAAATAGCGTTCACCTCGTAATCGTCCGTAGATGAACCCGATGTCCCTGCAGATGACTCGGAAAACCGGGACATGTATATGGCTTTCAAGAGGGACACATGAAAGGTGTCGGTGATACCCAAGCGTGGAGGAAGGGCCAGACGGTAGACCACAAGGTTAACCTGTTCGAGGACCTTGAAGGGACCCAAGTAGCGAGATGCAAACTTAGTGGACTCAACATGCAGCCTGATGTTACGGGCGGAGAGCCACACTAAGTCGCCAGGAGCAAATGTCGGAGCGGGGCGCCGATGAGCATCGGCAGAGGACCTCATTCTCTCCTTGGAGACCCGAATGGCATCCTGAGTGTGGTCCCAAACATCCCGTGCCTCCACAGCCCAGTCTGCCACCCTGGAGTTGGCGGAAGACACAGGCATGGGCACAGGGACACGCGGATGCTGGCCGTAATTTAGGAGGAATGGAGTCTGACTAGTGGAGTTGGCAACGGCGGTGTTAAGCGCAAACTCTGCCCACGGTAGCAAGGATGCCCAGTCATCCTGCCTGGCAGAAACAAAATGTCGTAAATATGTGACCAAGGTCTGGTTGGCCCTCTCTACCAACCCATTCGTCTCGGGATGATATGCCGAAGAGAGATTCAACTCAATACTGAGTAGACGACAAAGCTCTCTCCAGAATCTAGACGTAAACTGGGGAACCCGGTCACTAACAATTTTGTCTGGCATACCGTGTAGGCGAAAGATATGTTTAATGAACAACACAGCCAGAGCCCGTGCAGAAGGTAGCCGTGGAAGAGGCACCAAATGCACCATTTTGGAAAAATGGTCGGTGATCACCCAGATAATGGTGCAGTTACGAGACTTAGGTAAGCCCACTACAAAGTCCATCCCGACCATCTCACAGGGCCTGTCCGCCACTGGCAGAGGGAAAAGCAAACCAGCTGGCCGTTGCCGAAGGGACTTGTTCTTGGCGCAAGAGACACACGCCCGAACATATTCTGCGACATCATGAGCCATATGCGGACACCAGTATGCCCTCGCCAGTAACTCAGATGTCCTTTTGGAACCAAAATGTCCACCCACCCTGGGCAAGTGTGCCCAAGAGAGAACCTCCGGTCGCAAACTGGATGGTACAAAAGTCTTGCCCGGAGGCACAGACTCTAGCGAAACTGGGGCCACATTTCTCAAGCTCTCGGTGGGGACAATAAGCTGAGGCTCCTCTCCCTTCTCCACAGATGACACAACGGAGCGAGAGAGAGCATCAGCCCGAATGTTCTGCTCCCCAGAAAGAAAATGGAGGGTGAAATGAAACTGGGAGAAGAACAAGGACCATCTGGCCTGGCGAGAATTTAACCGCTGGGCTGTCTGCAGGTACACCAAATTTTTATGGTCTGTGGAGACTTGGAAGGGAAAACGAGCTCCCTCCAAAAGATGTCTCCACTCTGAGAAAGCCAACTTCATGGCTAGCAACTCCCTGTCCCCGATGGAATAATTCCTCTCTGCTGGTAAAAAGGTCTTAGAAAAAAAGAAGCAAGGATGCTTCCGACCTTGAGCATCCTTCTGGAAGAGGACTGCTCCAGCACCAACAGATGAGGCATCCACCTCCATGATAAATGGCTTATCTACATCGGGGCGATGTAGGATGGGAGCGCTAGCGAAATGTGACTTTATGGAGTTAAAGGCCTTGGAGACCTCCTCAGGCCACAATTTGGAATTTGCCCCCTTCTTGGTGAGGGCAACCAAGGGAGCTACCAAAGTTGAGAAGTGCGGAATGAACTGGCGATAATAATTAATGAACCCCATAAAGTGCTGCACCACTTTAAGAGAATGGGGTTCCTGCCAGTCCATCACAGCCTGTAGTTTGGCAGGATCCATAGCCAATCCCTGGGCAGAGATGATATAGCCCAGGAAAGGAAAGGACTCCTGCTCGAACATACACTTCTACAATTTGGCATAGAGGGAGTTTGCCCGTAGGAGGTCGAAGACTTTGCAAACATCTCTCCGGTGGGAGTCAATATCTGGAGAGTAGATGAGAATATCATCCAGATAGACTACGACTGAGGTGGAGAGCATATCCCGGAAGATGTTGTTCACAAAGTCTTGGAAAACGGCTGGGGCATTACAGAGCCCGAAGGGCATCACCAGATATTCATAGTGCCCATCCCTGGTGTTAAAAGCCGTCTTCCATTCGTCCCCCTCACGGATGCGAATCAGGTTGTAAGCACCCCGCAGATCTAATTTAGTAAATACCCTTGCTCCCCAAAGCCTATCAAAGAGCTCAGATATCAAGGGCAAAGGATACTTGTTCTTAACGGTGATGGCGTTAAGACCCCTGTAGTCTATGCAAGGACGCAATTCCACATTCTTCTTCTGCACGAAGAAGAACCCTGCCCCAGCAGGTGACACTGACTTCCTAATGAATCCTCTTGCCAGATATTCCTGGATGTACTGTGACATTGCCTCCGTCTCCGGGAGAGATAACGGATACACTCTACTCCGCGGAGGCTCAGCACCAGGCAAGAGGTCTATAGGACATTCATAGGGGCGATGGGGCGGAAGAATCTCCGCCGCCTTTTTGGAGAACACGTCTGCATGAGACCAATATTGCTTGGGGAGAGAAGAAAGATCTGTGGGTACCTCTGTGGTAGCAACCTGAACGCACTCCCTCTGACACCTACCCCCACAAGATTCACCTCATCCTAGAATTCTGCCTGAGGACCACTCGATATGAGGAGAGTGGTACCGTAGCCAAGGTTTTACCAACAGGACCTGATCTATTCCCTCAGGAATGACGAGCAAAGATATAATCTCCTGATGGGATGGCGACATGGACAGAGTAAAAGGGATGGTCTGGTGTGTTATCTGTGAGGGCAGTGTCGACACATTCACTGTTGTGAATTCTGTTTTCGAACTCCCTCCTGTGGTCATGAATGGTACATCGGCGAGTTCTGTCCATGGACTCCCTCTGGTGGCTGTGAGTGGAGATGCTGCTTCTGAGGTTCCTTCCAGAGGTGACGTAGTTTATTCTTTGGCTGGCTGTTCTATTTAACTCCACTCAGATCGTTACTCCATGCCAGCTGTCAATGTCCTCGTACTGGTTCAGTTCGCTCTTGGATCTTTCCGATGACCTGTCTACTCCAGCAGAAGCTAAGTCCCTGCTGGCTAATTATTTGTTCATTGTTTCCTTGTCCAGTTGGCTATCATGATTTTGTCTTGCTAGCTGGAAGCTCTGGGATGCAGAGTGGCACCTCCGCACCATGAGTCGGTGCGGAGTTCTTGTTGCACACTCTGCGTGGTTTTTTGTAGTTTTTTGTGCTGACCGCAAATATACCTTTTCTATCCTCAGTCTGTTTAGTAAGTCTGGCCTCCCTTTGCTGAAACCTGTTTCATCTCTGTGTTTGTGACTTTCATCTTAACTTACAGTCAATACATGTGGGGGCTGCCTTTTCCTTTGGGGAATTTCTCTGAGGCAAGGTAGGCTTTATTTTCTATCTCTAGGGCTAGTTAGCTCTTAGGCTGTGAAGAGGCATCTAGTTCGTGTTAGGTACGCTCCACGGCTATTTCTAGTTGTGTGACAGGATTAGGGGTTGCGGTCAGCAGAGTTCCCACTTCCCAGAGCTTGTCCTGTGTGAGTTTAACCATCAGGTCGTTCCGGGTGCTCTTAACCACCAGGTCCATAACAATTCACCACTTGTACCGTTACTGGTTGAGCTAGCATAACCAGGGGTATTGCGTGACGTTAGGCAAAGGCAGAAGACATAAAATTGCCCTCCGCCCCAGAATCCACGCAGAGCTCTACCGAGTGAGTGAATGAGCCTATTGTTATTGTCCCCTTAAAGGACAATTTGGAGGCAAACGTCGCCGTGTCTAGTGTACCTCCATGTTGTGAATTCCGCTCTTGGGCTCCCTCCGGTGGTTGTAAGTAGCATTTTTGTGAGTTCTGCTCTTTGGCTCCCTCCTGTGGTTTTGAGTGGTATGGCTGCTACTTGGATTTAGCTTCAGCAGCTGTTTTCACTGATCGTCTTTCTGGCTCGGCTATATTAGTCTGGCCTTATCCCTCATTCAATGCCAGTTGTCAATTGTTCCTGCCTGGAGTCATTGCTCTTAGGATTTTCCTGACACTCTGACCAGTTCAGCAAAAGCTAAGTCCTTGCTTGTCCTTTTGCAGTTCACTTGTTGTGGACTTTGTTGTTCAGCACTTTCTATGTTTTGTTCATTTGTTCAGCTTATCAGGATGGATCTATTCAGCTAGGCTGGAAGCTCTGGGCAGCAGAGATTGCCCTCCACACCTTTAGTCAGTTGTGGAGATTTTTGCATTCCTCTGCGGTGGACTTTTTCTAGTTTTTATTACTGACCGCACAGCGTTCTGTCCTGTACTATTTCTATCTAGCTAGAAGTGGCCTCCTGTGCTTAATCTTGTTTCATACTACGTATGTCATTTCCTTCTCCTCTCACAGTCATTACTTGTGGGGGGCTAATCTATCCTCTGGGGATTTTCTCTGAGGCAAGATAGTTTTCCTGCTTCTATCTTTAGGGGTAGTTAGCTCTTAGGCTGTGACGAGATGCCTAGGCAGAGTTAGGAGCATTCCACGGCTACTTCTAGTGTTGTGTCGAGCTTAGGGACTGCGGTCAGTATAGTTACCACCTGCTCAGAGCTAGTCGCATGTCGCTCCTTAATCACCAGACCATAACACCTCCACCCACTACCACTAGATGCTGACGTTTCCTCGACCGCTGGGAACATCTGGTGGCAAGATGTTCTGACTGCTGGCAAACATGACAGACCTTGAGTGCACAAGCGGTCCGGGACTTAGATCCCGCTCGTGACAGTTCCATGGCCTCATGTGACTCAGGAACCAGGACCGGAGATTCCAGAGGTTTGGCGAAGGTAGGAGCCAGCCGAAACCTCTGCCTACACTGGGCTCGTTCCAACCTCCGCTTGTTAAAACGGAGGTCAATATGAGTAGAGACAGTTATTAATTCCTCCAGTGTGGCAAGAATCTCCCTAGTGGCCAGAGCGTCCTTCACGTGATCAGCCAGCCCCCTCCAAAATATGGGGACAAGGGCTTTATCCGACCACTTCAGCTCAGAAGCTAAAGTGCGGAAATGGACAGCAAAATGGCTTACCAAGGACTCACCCTGAGTTAATGCCAGCAGTTGTAGCACAGTATCATGGGTGACTTGAGGTCCTAAAAAGACCTGTTTCAGAGTGCTCAGGAAGAGCGGAGCACTCAGCACCATATGATCGCCACGCTCCCACAGCGGCGTAGCCCATTCCAACGCCCTGTCTGACAAGAGAGACACAATAAATCCCACCTTAGCCCCTACAAGATTTGCTATCTCCAGAAAATTTTTCTGGCAGCGGGAGGCGAGATAATGTCAGAACAGAGGTGGCAGTGGACAAGGTTGCTGCAGCCACGCTAGCAGCCTGTACAGCAACTGCGGTAACATCCACAGCTGAGGTTGAGCTCTCGAGAGCCGCCAACCTACCCTCCAGCTGCTGGATATACCGCAAGAATTGCTGTATGTCCGTCATTACTAGCCAGACCCTGGCGCTAGTGTAATGTTAGGGCTAGCAGAACGCACCAAATAATAAGATAGATTAAGGTGCGTTCGCAGCCCGGGGTCCATCGTGAAGAGATGGAACCTGCTGCCAAGTAATGACAGACTATATGGCGGTACAATCTGAAAACACACACGGGTTAACTTCGCCCTGTGTGAAGGAAGCGAACCCTGATAAGTCACAGGGCCGCGGTACCGCACACAAGAGCGCAAGCAAGGAGTCACAAAGCTCAGACCCAAGACTTGGGATCTGAGTCCGACTAAACTACTTGCGCTCAACACCGCTAATGGGGTGTCAGTGTAACCAAAGTAATAAAATATGCACGAGATTGCGTGCGGTGCCGCACTGGCGGACGCCACTAACCACCCAGGCTTGGGTCAGGAAAGCGCTGTGAAAGCGCACGGCGCCGCACTGGAGGTCACAGCAATAGACGCTGAATAGTGTGTAACGTGCTGGTAGCTGAGTCGGGTGCTAGATAGCAATCACCCACCTTCCGCGAACAGACATCCAATAGGGAGGGGATTTTAATGAACGACTTTCACTCACAACACAATACATGTTTACAAATGTACACTAGCGCATGGCCTTGCGGCCATGCGAGCCTTAAATAGCTGCAGCACGTATAGGACCTTCCAAAGAAGGACCAATGGAATTGCTGCAGTACCTGAGCATGTGACCCTAGATCTCCACTGAGAGATCTTGCCCTGGGCATGCTCAGTGTGCAAAGCAGAACTTAGTCCTAGTAACATAGTAACATAGTAACATAGTTAGTAAGGCCGAAAAAAGACATTTGTCCATCCAGTTCAGCCTATATTCCATCATAATAAATCCCCAGATCTACGTCCTTCTACAGAACCTAATAATTGTATGATACAATATTATTCTGCTCCAGGAAGACATCCAGGCCACTCTTGAACCCCTCGACTGAGTTCGCCATCACCACCTCCTCAGGCAAGCAATTCCAGATTCTCACTGCCCTAACAGTAAAGAATGCTCTTCTATGTTGGTGGAAAAATCTTCTCTCCTCCAGACGCAAAGAATGCCCCCTTGTGCCCGTCACCTTCCTTGGTATAAACAGATCCTCAGCGAGATATTTGTATTGTCCCCTTATATACTTATACATGGTTATTAGATCACCCCTCAGTCGTCTTTTTTCTAGACTAAATAATCCTAATTTCTCTAATCTATCTGGGTATTGTAGTTCTCCCATCCCCTTTATTAATTTTGTTGCCCTCCTTTGTACTCTCTCTAGTTCCATTATATCCTTCCTGAGCACCGGTGCCCAAAACTGGACACAGTACTCCATGTGCGGTCTAACTAGGGATTTGTACAGAGGCAGTATAATGCTCTCATCATGTGTATCCAGACCTCTTTTAATGCACCCCATGATCCTGTTTGCCTTGGCAGCTGCTGCCTGGCACTGGCTGCTCCAGGTAAGTTTATCATTAACTAGGATCCCCAAGTCCTTCTCCCTGTCAGATTTACCCAGTGGTTTCCCGTTCAGTGTGTAATGGTGATATTGATTCCTTCATCCCATGTGTATAACCTTACATTTATCATTGTTAAACCTCATCTGCCACCTTTCAGCCCAAGTTTCCAACTTATCCAGATCCATCTGTAGCAGAATACTATCTTCTCTTGTATTAACTGCTTTACATAGTTTTGTATCATCTGCAAATATTGATATTTTACTGTGTAAACCTTCTACCAGATAATTAATGAATATGTTGAAGAGAACAGGTCCCAATACTGACCCCTGCGGTACCCCACTGGTCACAGCGACCCAGTTAGAGACTATACCATTTATAACCACCCTCTGCTTTCTATCACTAAGCCAGTTACTAACCCATTTACACACATTTTCCCCCAGACCAAGCATTCTCATTTTGTGTACCAACCTCTTGTGCGGCACGGTATCAAACGCTTTGGAAAAATCGAGATATACCACGTCCAATGACTCACCGTGGTCCAGCCTATAGCTTACCTCTTCATAAAAACTGATTAGATTGGTTTGACAGGAGCGATTTCTCATAAACCCATGCTGATATGGAGTTAAACAGTTATTCTCATTGAGATAATCCAGAATAACATCCCTCAGAAACCCTTCAAATATTTTACCAACAATAGAGGTTAGACTTACTGGCCTATAATTTCCAGGTTCACTTTCAGAGCCCTTTTTGAATATTGGCACCACATTTGCTATGCGCCAGTCCTTCGGAACAGACCCTGTCGCTATAGAGTCCCTAAAAATAAGAAATAATGGTTTATCTATTACATTACTTAGTTCTCTTAGTACTCGTGGGTGTATGCCATCCGGACCCGGAGATTTATCTATTTTAATCTTATTTAGCCGGTTCCGCACCTCTTCTTGGGTTAGATTGGTTATAGGGTTTTCATTGTTTCTTGGGATTTCACCTAGCATTTCATTTTCCCCTGTGAATACCGTGGAGAAGAAGGTGTTTAATATGTTAGCTTTTTCCTCGTCATCTACAACCATTCTTTCCTCACTATTTTTTAAGGGGCCTACATTTTCAGTTTTTATTCTTTTACTATTGATATAGTTGAAGAACAGTTTGGGATTAGTTTTACTCTCCTTAGCAATGTGCTTCTCTGTTTCCTTTTTGGCAGCTTTAATTAGTTTTTTAGATAAAGTATTTTTCTCCCTATAGTTTTTTAGAGCTTCAATGGTGCCATCCTGCTTTAGTAGTACAAATGCTTTCTTTTTACTGTTAATTGCCTGTCTTACTTCTTTGTTTAGCCACATTGGGTTTTTCCTATTTCTAGTCCTTTTATTCCCACAAGGTATAAACCGCTTACACTGCCTATTTAGGATGTTCTTAAACATTTCCCATTTATTATCTGTATTCTTATTTCTGAGGATATTGTCCCAGTCTACCAGATTAAGGGCATCTCTAAGCTGGTCAAACTTTGCCTTCCTAAAGTTCAGTGTTTTTGTGACTCCCTGACAAGTCCCACTAGTGAAAGACAGGTGAAACTGCACAATATTGTGGTCGCTATTTCCTAGATGCCCAACCACCTGCAGATTTGTTATTCTGTCAGGTCTATTAGATAGTATTAGGTCTAAAAGTGCTGCTCCTCTGGTTGGATTCTGCACCAATTGTGAAAGATAATTTTTCTTGGTTATTAGCAGAAACCTGTTGCCTTTATGGGTTTCACAGGTTTCTGTTTCCCAGTTAATATCCGGGTAGTTAAAGTCCCCCATAACCAGGACCTCATTATGGGTTGCAGCTTCATCTATCTGCTTTAGAAGTAGACTTTCCATGGTTTCTGTTATATTTGGGGGTTTGTAACAGACCCCAATGAGAATTTTGTTACCATTTTTCCCTCCATGAATTTCGACCCATATGGACTCGACATCCTCATTCCCTTCGCTAATATCCTCCCTTAAAGTGGACTTTAGACAAGACTTTACATAGAGACAAACCCCTCCTCCTCTCCGATTTTTACGATCCTTTCTAAACAGACTGTAACCCTGTAAGTTAACTGCCCAGTCATAGCTTTCATCTAACCATGTCTCGGTTATTCCCACTATGTCAAAGTTACCTGTAGATATTTCTGCTTCTAGTTCTTCCATCTTGTTTGTCAGGCTTCTGGCGTTTGCGAGCATGCAGTTTAGAGGATTTTGTTTTGTTCTAATCTCCTCGCTGTGGATTGTTTTAGAAATGTTCTTACCTCCCTTCTGAGTATGTTTTCCTGGGTCTTTTTTGTTCAAGTCTAATGTTTTTCTTCCCGTCCCCTCTTCTTCTAGTTTAACGCCCTCCTGATGAGTGTAGCGAGTCTTCTGGCGAATGTGTGTTTCTCTGGTTTGCTGAGGTGTAGTCCGTCTCTGGCGAGGAGTCCATCGTACAAGTAATTCACACCATGGTCCAGGAATCCGAATCCTTGTTGTCTGCACCATCGTCTTAGCCAGTTGTTTGCATCAAGGATCATGTTCCATCTCCTGGTGCCATGCCCGTCTACTGGAAGGATAGAAGAAAAAACTACCTGTGCATCCAGTTCCTTTACTTTCTTCCCCAACTCTTCAAAGTCCTTGCATATTGTCGGTAGGCCCTTCCTTGCCATGTCATTGGTGCCAACATGTATCAGAAGAAATGGGTGGACGTCCTTGGAGCTGAAGAGCTTTGGTATCCTATCGGTCACATCCTTGATCATCGCACCTGGAAGGCAGCATACTTCTCTTGCAGTTATGTCCGGTCTGCAGATGGCTGCTTCTGTCCCTCTCAGTAGTGAGTCTCCCACCACCACAACTCTTCGTTGCTTCTTGGCTGTACTTTTTGCTGTCACATGTTGCTGTGTGCCCTTTTCTTTTTTGCTTGCTGGTATTGCTTCATCCTTAGGTGTGCCATCTTCATCCTCTAAAAAGATTTGATATCGGTTCTTCAGTTGCGTGGTTGGTGATTTCTTCATGGTCTTCTTGCTTCTTTTGGTCACATGCTTCCACTCATCTGCTTTTGGAGGTTCTCTGACACTTTTTTCACCTTCTGTGACCAGTAGAGATGCTTCTGTTCTGTCTAGAAAGTCTTCATTCTCTTTTTTTTTTTTTTATTCAAATAAATTTTTATTAAGAATAACAAGGCAATTAACATGTTACATTTACATTTTCAATATAGAGTATTTCCCCCCCCCTCCCCCTTCAAACAGCCCCCTTCGATCCCAAAGCCCCCCACCCCCACCCCACAAAGCAGCTCATCTTGTTAATTACTACCATCATTAAAACAATAGAGTATCTAATCCCTCAACCATTCGTATAAGCCACACTTCACATTACTATCCCATAGCAATCCATGGAGACCACATTTTATTGAACGTTTCAGTTTTCCCTTTCTTCTTATAAATCCCTTTTTCTAGTGTCAGGCCCTGTTTCACATACTGGAGGAACTCTCCTCTTGACGGCGGCTCTTCCCTAATCCAGTTTCTAGCTATCACCTTCCTAGCCATATACAACAATCTGGCTATAGCTATCTTTAGGTGTTTATCCACTCCAATCTCATCCACGCATCCCAGCAAACAGACAACTGGATCCCTTGGCACCGTGCATCCATACGCACCTTCCAAACGACTCAAAACTACCACCCAGAAGGCAGCCAACCTCGGACATGTCCACATCATATGGAAAATGTCTGCATCCGTAGACTTATACCTCGGACATTCAGAGTCATTACGCAATCCTGCCTTATATAGCACCATCGGAGACCTATAAACTCTGTGTATCACATAGAGCTGTGACAGTCTATACGGTTCACTCAGCGACAGTCTTGGGATCCATTCCAACACTGACTCCCAAGTCTCGTTATCTATTGGGCCCAAATCCCTTTCCCATTTAGCTCTTGCCATTATTGGAAACCCCAATAGAAAAGTGTGCAACAGATCCCTGTACAGAGTGGATATGACTCCTCCAGTCGTCCCATCATTACACACATACTCCAGTACTATATCCCTTTGAATCCTAATACCTCCATTCCTACTCTGAGCTCCAAAGGCATGCCTCATCCGCAAATATTGATACTCCCATGCAGACCCAAGACCAAATTCCGCCTGCAATTGGGAAAATGATTTCAGTTCACCTTGTTCAATTATTTGATACACATACTGAATCCCTTTGCCCAACCACTCTATCAGTACCCCCAATGCCTCAAATTCTTTCAGATTGTTATTATGCCATAGCGGCGAGTATCTAGTCAAGTCCGTGATCCCACGTATGTGCCTCAATCTACTCCACAGCTTGCGTATCAACAGCAAAGTCGGATATAGCTTCCCCAAACTCTCCAAGGATCCATCCTCCAAACATTGCACCACTGGCCTTCTTTTTGTCACCACCTCCATCAACCGCTGTACTGCCCCAGATGACCCCTCATGCGCCCAGCCCCTTAAATGCTGACTCTGGGCTGCAAGAAAGTACAACTCAGGGTTAGGCAATGCCAGACCCCCATCATCCTTGGGTCGCTGAAGTGTCTCCAGTTTGATACGCGGATGCTGCCTCCCCCAAATCAGATTCCTAAACAGAGAGTTGATCTGTCTAAATTTCCCACGTGGTATCCAAACCGGCGCATTGTGAAGAATATACAGTATTTTCGGCATCAGAATCATTTTGATAAGATTCACCCTGCCTACCACAGACAAATGTAGCTTAAGCCATGCATCCGCTTTTGCCTTGAGGGCACCCAAGATTGGAGTCAGATTCTCATGTATATAGTCAGTGACCGGCATAGATACCCATATTCCCAGGTACTTAAATTTACTCGTCACCTCCAGTCGCCCGTCCTCCAATGGCTCCCCATCCACATCGTCCACCTTAAACAAGATAGACTTACTCCAATTTATCCTAAGTCCCGACACTGATCCGAATCGTTCAATAATCCCAATGGCTCCCTCCAAGGATGCAACCGGGTCAGCCAGAAACAACAAAATATCATCCGCATACAACGCCACCCTTTCTTCAATCACCCCATATTTAAACCCCGTCATCTCATCAGACTGTCGAAGCGTAGCGGCCAGTGGTTCCACCGCCAGAGCAAACAAAAGGGGGGAAAGCGGACACCCCTGTCTCGTCCCTCTAGCCAATTGTATGGTCCGTGACAACTCCCCGTTTACCCTAACCCTGGCCATCGGCATCGAGTACATTAATTGAATCCATGATATGAACTGCGGTCCAAACCCCATTCTTCGCAACACCTGCCAGAGATACCCCCACTCCACACTATCAAACGCCTTGTGAGCGTCTAAAGATGCAATAACTCTCTGGCCACAGTTATCGGCTTTAAGTTGCAAGTTCATATACAGCCTTCGTAGATTAATCGCAGTTGACCTATCAGGCATAAAGCCAGACTGGTCTGAGTGTATCAGGCCAGAAATAACACTTGTCAACCTCATCGCCAACACCTTAGCCAGGAGTTTAACGTCGATAGTAAGCAAAGAAATTGGCCGATATGAATCCGGCTGTGTCGGGTCTTTCCCCTCCTTTGGAATCACCACTATTGTGGCCTCCCGCATAGATGCCGGTAGCCTTCCACCATTCGTAGCCTCTTCCAAAACCGCCTTCAATTTAGGGATCAACACTTCCCCCAAGCTTTTATAAATTTCGGCAGGAAATCCGTCTACGCCAGGCGCCTTCCCATTAGCCATCGACTGCAATGCCCGTCCCAGTTCCTCCTCCGTAATGGGAGCCTCCAAATCCTCCCTAGCTGTGTCACTCAGCCTCGGGAGCTCCAACTCCTCAAGGAACGCCACCTTGTCCTCCATTGACCCATCTACCTGAGAGGAGTATAAGTCTGCGTAAAAATCTGCAAAAGTCTCCAAAATCTCTGAAGTCTCAGAAACAGCAACACCACTCCCAGTCACCAAAGAGTGAACAAAGGAAGTATTTCTCTGGGCAGATGCCACCAGCGACAGCAAATGACCCACTGATTCACCCTCCTGGTAATAGGCCAAATTCATGAATTCCCTCTTCCTTTCAGCCTTACTCAGCAAGACCGCCTCTAGCTGGCTTTGAGCTGCCTTTAACCTCCTCCCAGCCTCCAAAGTACTCATTATTACCATCTCATCTTCAGCCACCCTCAGCCCATCTATCGCCAGCCTCTCTGCCTCTCTCGATTTCCGCTTACACCTGCTAATATCCCTAAACAACAGCCCTCTCAAGTACGCTTTCATGGCTTCCCACACAGTAAGCACATCTACGCTACCCTCATTTATCTCAAAAAATTCCACCAATTCCTTCTTAATCTTCTCCAAGTCTATACTGTGTAGCCAATTAGGGTGAATTTTCCACTCCCTTCTGCTCCCGTTCCGTGTCCCCACTGATCGAAATTCCACTTCAACTGGACTATGGTCTGAGAGAGCCCTAGGTAAATATCTCACGTCCCTTACCATCGTATCTAGTAATCGGTTACCCAGTGCCAGATCAATCCTAGACAGCGTACCATGAGCTGGTGAGTAGCATGAATACGCTCTTTCCCCGATATGCCTAACTCT
Organism: Ranitomeya imitator; assembly: GCF_032444005.1. Lineage (NCBI taxonomy): Eukaryota > Metazoa > Chordata > Amphibia > Anura > Dendrobatidae > Ranitomeya > Ranitomeya imitator. The sequence continues at coordinate 1,253,157,204 of NC_091282.1, read as the reverse complement.
CCATAAATCAACCATGCCCACTTCCCCGACATAAGTCCCAAACGTAGTGGTATGTCCCGCCGTCCTATTCTGGGGGTTTTTGTTCTTATCCCAAAAGTCATCACATATATTATTAAGGTCGCCGATAATTAGTAATGGTAACGGTCCCCAGCGCTCTACCCTCTCCAGCACCTCTCTTATTTTCTTGCTTGAGTATGGGGGCGGAATATACATTGCCACTATACACATCAATACTCCATTCATTTTACATTTCACCACCACATACTGACCATCCACATCCTCTTTTACCATTACCTCCTCATACTGCACCCCCGCAGGTATTAACACAGACACACCCCTAGAGTACGTCGAGAAAGTAGAATGATACGACCTCTGTATCCAGCGCCTATTCAATATGTTCACCCTCTCCCGCACTAAATGTGTCTCCAGCAGGCATATCATTGAGACCTTCTGTTCTCGGACATACTGCAGACTTGCCGCCCGCCGTGTTTTATCCGCCAGACCTCTCACATTCCAACTCAATATTTTAATACAATCTCCCATCATGTGGCTCATCATTTCTTAAAGTATCCAATTTCCCAAGTATGAGCTGCCCCAACCCTCCCACCCCCCCTGCCCCCTCCCAACCTGCCCCCCTAACCCCCCCAATATAACGCATTCTTCCTCTCATCAAGAGTGGGGCTCCACTGCCCACTGCGAACACTCTCCCTTACTTAACCCTCTCCATTCGCGTCCCGCTGCCATAGCAATCACAATTTCCCCCCCAACTTTCACTTTATTGTATCTTAACATTTCAACTTATATTAACATATAGAAAAAGTACCAAACCAGTTCACAGTACCCAGCATAACCCTCCTCCCCCGTACTTAGTAGTTGGTACTGTCCCCTCCGGCCATTCCTTCAATATGGCCCAGCAAAACCCCCAACAGTTGCTCAACTCTTTAACCATTGCTAACGAGCGCAGAACTCTCCTCTATCGACAGAGAAAACAAATCCCAACTGGATCTCGCCGAAATGTCAGTCGCCCATTCCCTTAAGTTTTTTCTCATGAGTATCAAGCCACTGGGTAGCGTCCTCCGGTGTCAAGAAAAAGTGGGTCTTATTAAAAGCCACCAGTCTCAGCTTGGCGGGAAACATCACTGAGTACTGCACTCCCAGCTCCCTCAGTCGCCGCTTGACTCCAGTAAACTTCATCCGCTGTTTCTGAACCGCAGCGGAATAATCCGGATAAATGGCGATTTTCTGACCTCCAGCCGTCAGATCCTCCATCTCTCTAGCCTTTCTAAGGATAATGTCTCTGTCCCTGTAGTTCAGTATTTTAGCAAGCATGGCACGGGGATTTGCTCCTGGGGCAGGGGGCTGCGGCGGGACCCTATGAGCTCGTTCAACAGCAAAGACTTTTGTCAACACTGTGGTCTTCATTCTCTTTGATGAGTTTCAAAGTTGCTATTCTTTCTTCCAGACCCCGCACCTTTTCTTCTAAAAGGGCCACTAGTCTACACTTCTGACAGGTGAAATTTGATTCTTCTTCTGGTCGATCTGTGAACATGTAGCACATGCTGCAGCTGACCATGTAGGTTGTCACATCTGCCATGTTGCTCCTAGATCCTGTTGACTTGCTGTGTGCTTTCCTTCTTGTGTAATCTACTCAGCCAAGCTCTCTTGGAATAATGTCCTACAGGCAAAAATCATGGTACCTACAGGGCCTTCCGTGAAAAGGACCAATGGAAGTCGCTGCAGTACCTGAGCATGTGACCCTAGATCTCCACTGAGAGATCTTGCCCTGGGCATGCTCAGTATGTGCAAAGTAGGACTTAGTCTCAAAAACGTCTGCTTGCCGCTGCCCAGCACTGGCTTCAATGGCAGAAGCTGGAAAAGCAGCAGCAACCTGATGCACAGAGTGAGACTGAGCAAGACGCTGGGACCGACGTCTCCGCTGAGCAGACTCCACTGCGGCTGGAGAAGAATGGGAGACCGCAGCAGAGATGGTTCGAGATTCCCCCTGTGCAGAGGTGGGAACTCGACACCTAACACAGGGCCCCTCATAGTATGTAAAAGTGCCGGTGGGAGGCGCCCGCGCCGTGCAAACACACCACCGTACTTTGAGGGGCCCTGGGCCAGTGCCAATGCGAACAAGTGTGCCCCCCCTGCTTGCTCAGGATCACAGCACTTGCAAAGTTGAAATACTTACCGCTCCACTGCCGTGACGTGGTCCACGTTTCCTGGGTCCACTAAATACTTGACCCAGCCATACCCCCACAACTTTAGCCAAATGACCCCCAATTTCCAATGCCTATCTATTATTATAAGGAAAATTAAGATTGACAAGCTTCAGTACCAAGAATGGATGTTTTTGCCATTAAAATGGGCACTGTAGGTGTTTTCCTGGCCTCCACTCACTGCCGACTATGCTCCCCCATTGACTTGCATTGGGTTTCGTGTTTTGGTCGATCCTGACCCCGACTTTACGCGATAATCGGCCGATTTCACTCAACTCGACTTTTGAGATAGTCGGGTTTCGCAAAACCCGACTCGACCCTAAAAAAGTAAAAGTCGCTCAACCCTACTCCTCACATGTAAAGCATCATGGAATGAATGGCGCTATAATAAATAATAATGATGTTTATGTCTTGTACCATAATTGATTGTTGGTGCCCATGATATACTATGTTTGGTTGTCTTTTACACACTTACAGGCAAGCTATAGGTACCTATCTACTGTATGGCAGCTTTTCTAGTTCCCCAGCTATGATGATTTGCACCCTTCCTCTGCCAATGTTAGTGGCTACAATGGTGAATATTTTCTGATCTAGGCCATTACAGAAGTTGCTCTGCTATCATGTATCGTAGGAACCAAGACTCCGTATAATTAGGGTCATATTCTTTACCCGCATTACACCATGAGACGCTACTGAAGATGAACATCAGTTTAGATAAAAATAAGTGAAGAAAACTTAAATAATACAAAGTTTTGCTTTTAGAAGTGAAAATTGAACAAAGTTTTGTGTGTAGAAAAAGTGTAACTGAGTAGTTCTCAGCAGTCAGTCTCATGTACTACGGATGTAAAATATTCTTTATTATCCTGAGAAGACAGATATTCTTAAAACTGAGATGTGCATCTTCTATCAGTCAGTGTTTTGGGCCTGTGGAGATAAGCTCTGTAATGATGAGAGGCAGATGGAGGCTGGCTCAGTAGTTGTATATGTGGCTATGTCTCTGCTCACTCTCATTAGGTCCAGCGCTGTCTCCACCACTGAGCTCAGATTTTCTGCAGTGCGGTCAGCTTGGCAGTCACACTGCAGATATTAGACATCAGGAGCAGTGGTGAATCCGGGGAAGGTGAGTAAAGCGGTTTATTTTTAACCCCTTTCTGACATGAGACGTACTATCACGTCGAGGTGGGGTGGGCCCGTATGACCACCGACGGGATAGTATGTCATATGCGATCGGCAGCACTCACGGGGGGAGCGCGGCCGATTGCGGCCGGGTGTCAGCTGCCTATCACAGCTGACATCCGGCACTATGTGCCAGGAGCGGTCACGGACCGCCCCCGGCACATTAACCCCTGGCACACCGCGATCAAACATGATCGCGATGTGCCGGCGGTATAGGGAAGCATTGCGCAGGGAGGGGGCTCCCTGCGGGTTTCCCTGAGCCCCCCGCAGCAACGCGATATGATCGCATTGCTGCGAGGGTCTTTCCTACCTCCCTCCCTGCTCCAGCCCCGGATCCAAGATGGCTGCGGCATCCGGGACCTGCAGGGAGGGAGGTGGCTTCACAGAGCCTGCTCAGAGCAGGCTGTTGTGAATTCTGCTCTTGGGCTCCCTCCGGTGGTTGGAAGTAGCATTTTTGTGAGTTCTGCTTTTGGGCTCCCTCCTGTGGTTTTGAGTGGTATGGCTGCTTCTTGGATTTAGCTTCAGCAGCTGTTTTCACTGATCGTCTTTCTGCTCGGCTATATTAGTCTGGCCTTATCCCTCATTCAATGCCAGTTGTCAATTGTTCCTGCCTGGAGTCATTGCTCTGCGGTGGACATTTTCTAGTTTTTATTACTGACCGCACAGCGTTCTGTCCTGTACTATTTCTATCTAGCTAGAAGTGGCCCCCTGTGCTTAATCTTGTTTCATACTACGTATGTCATTTCCTTCTCCTCTCACAGTCATTACTTGTGGGGGGCTAATCTATCCTTTGGGGATTTTCTCTGAGGCAAGATAGTTTTCCTTCTTCTATCTTCAGGGGTAGTTAGCTCTTAGGCTGTGACGAGATGCCTAGGCAGAGTTAGGAGCATTCCACGGCTACTTCTAGTGTTGTGTCGAGCTTAGGGACTGCGGTCAGTATAGTTACCACCTGCTCAGAGCTAGTCGCATGTCGCTCCTTAATCACCAGACCATAACAGCAGGGACTCTGAAGCCTGCAGCCCTGTAAGTCAGATAGGTGATCTGACAGAGTGCTGTGCAAACTGTCAGATCACCGATCTGTGATGTCCCCCCCCTGGGACAAAGTAAAAAAGTAAAAAAAAAATTTTCCAAATGTGTATAAAAAAATAATAAAAAATATTCCTAAATAATGAAAAAAAAAATGTTATTCCCATAAATGCATTTCTTTATCTAAATAATAAAAAAAACAATAAAAGTACACATATTTAGTATCGCTACGTCCGTAACGACCCCACCTATAAAACTGGCCCACTAGTTAACCCCTTCAGAAAACACCGTAAGAAAAAAAAAAAACGAGGCAAAAAACAACGCTTTATTATCATACCGCCGAACAAAAAGTGGAATAACACGCGATCAAAAAGACAGATATAAATAACCATGGCACCGCTGAAAATCTTATCTTGTCCCGCAAAAAACAAGCCACCATACAGCATCATCAGCGAAAAAATAAAAAAGATATAGTCCTGAGAGTAAAGCGATGCAAAAATAATTATTTTTTCTATAAAATAGTTTTTATCGTATAAAAGCGCCAAAACATAAAAAATGATATAAATGAGGTATCGCTGTAATCGTACTGACCCGAAAAATAAAACTGCTGTATCAATTTTACCAAACATGGAACGGTATAAACGCCTCCCCCAAAAGAATTTCATGACTAGCTGGTTTCTGGTCATTCTGCCTCACAAAAATCGTAATAAAAAGCGAACAAGAAATGTCATGTGCCCGAAAATGTTACCAATAAAAACGTCAACTCGTCCCGCAAAAAACAAGACCACACAAGACTCTGTGGACCAAAATATGGAAAAATTATAGCTCTCAAAATGTGGTAATATTTTTTGCAATAAAAAGCGTCTTTCAGTGTGTGACGGCTGCCAATCATAAAAATCCGCTAAAAACCCCGCTATAAAAGTAAATCAAACCCCCCTTCATCACCCCCTTAGTTAGGGAAAATTTAAAAAATGTATTTATTTCCATTTTCCCATTAGTGCTAGGGTTAGGGCTACAGTTAGGGTTAGGGTTAGGGCTAGGGTTAGGGCTAGGGTTAGGTCTAGGGTTAGGGTTAGGGCTAGGGTTAGGGCTAGGGTTAGGGTTAGGGCTAGGGTTAGGGCTAGGGTTAGGGCTAGGGTTAGGGGTAAGGCTAAGGTTAGGATTAGAGCTAGGGCTAGGGTTAGGGCTAGGGTTAGGGTTAGGGCTAGGGTTAGGGTTAGGGCTAGGGTTAGGGCTAGGGTTAGGGTTGGGGCTACAGTTAGGGTTAGGACTAGGGTTAGGGGTAAGGCTAAGGTTAGGATTAGAGCTAGGGCTAGGGTTAGGGCTAGGGTTAGGGTTAGGGCTAGGGTTAGGTTTAGGGCTAGGGTTAGGGTTAGGGCTAGGGTTAGGGTTGGGGCTACAGTTAGGGTTGGGGCTAAACTTAGGCTTAGGGTTGGGGCTAAAGTTACGGTTAGAGTTTAGATTACATTTACAGTTGGGAATAGGGTTGGGATTAGGGTTAGGGGTGTGTCAGTGTTAGAGGTGTGGTTAGGGTTACTATTGGGATTAGGGTTAGGGGTGTGTTTGGATTAGGGTTTCAGTTATAATTGAGGAATTTCCACTGTTTAGGCACATCAGGGGCTCTCCACACGCGACATGGCATCCGATCTCAATTCCAGCCAATTCTGCGCTGAAAAAGTAAAACAGTGCTCCTTCCCTTCCGAGCTCTCCCGTGTGCCCAAACAGGGGTTTACCCCAACATATGGGGTATCAGCATACTCAGGACAAGTAGGACAACAACTTTTAGGGTCCAATTTCTCCTGTTACCCTTGGGAAAATACAAAACTGGGGGCTAAAAAATAATTTTTGTGGGAAAAAAAAGATTTATTTTCACGGCTCTGCATTATAAACTGTAGTGAAACACTTGGGGGTTCAAAGTTCTCACAACACATCTAGATGAGTTCCCTGTGCGGTCTAGTTTCCAATATGGTGTCACTTGTGGGGGTTTCTACTGTTTAGGTACATTAGGGGCTCTGCAAACGCAATGTGACACCTGCAGACCATTTCATCTAAGTCTGCATTCCAAATGGCACTCCTACCCTTCCGAGCCCTTCCATGCGCCCAAACGGTGGTTCCCCCACATATGGGGTATCAGCGTACTCAGGACAAATTGGACAACAACTTTTGGGGTCGAATTTCTCCTCTTACCCTCAGGAAAATACAAAACTGGGGGCTAAAAAATAATTTTTTGGGGAAAGTTTTTATTTTTTATTTTTACGGCTCTGCATTATAAACTGCTGTGAAGCCCTTGGTGGGTCAAAGCGCTCAACACACATCTAGATAAATTCCTTAGGGGGTCTACTTTCCAAAATGGTGTCACTTGTGGGGGGTTTCAATGTTTAGGCACATCAGTGGCTCTCCAAACGCAACATGGCGTCCCATCTCAATTCCTGTCAATTTTGCATTGAAAAGTCAAACGGAGCTCCTTCCCTTCCGAGCTCTCCCATGCGCCCAAACAGTGGTTTACCCCCACATATGGTGTATCAGCATACTCAGGACAAATTGTACAACAACTTTTGAGGTCCAATTTCTTCTCTTACCCTTGGGAAAATAAATAATTGGGGGCGAAAAGATAATTTTTGTGAAAAAATATGATTTTTTTTTTTTATGGCTCTGCATTATAAACTGCTGTGAAGCCCTTGGTGGGTCAAAGTGCTCACCACACCTCTAGATAAGTTCCTTAGGGGGTCTACTTTCCAAAATGGTGTCACTTGTGGGGGGTTTCAATGTTTAGGCACATCAGGGGCTCTCCAAACGCAACATGGTATCCCATCTCGATTCCAGTCAATTTTGCATTGAAAAGTCAAATGGCGTTCCTTCGCTTCCGAGCTCTGTCATGCGCCCAAACAGTGGTTTACCCCCACATATGGGGTATCGGTGTACTGAGGACAAATTGTACAACAACTTTTGGGGTCCATTTTCTCCTGTTACCCTTGGTAAAATAAAACAAATTGGAGCTGAAGTAAATTTTTTGTGAAAAAAAAGTTAAATGTTCATTTTTATTTAAACATTCCAAAAATTCCTGTGAAGCACCAGAAGGGTTAATAAATTTCTTGAATATGGTTTTGAGCACCCTGATGGGTGCAGTTTTTAGAATCGTGTCACACTTGGTTATTTTCTATCATATAGACCCCTCAAAATGACTTCAAATGAGATGTGGTCCCTAAAAAAAATGGTGTTGTAAAAATGAGAAAATGGTGGTCAACTTTTAACCCTTATAACTCCCTAACAAAAAAAATCTGGTTCCAAAATTGTGCTGATTTAAAGTAAACACGTGGGAAATGTTACTTATTAAGTATTTTTTGTGACATATCTCTGTGATTTAATTGCATAAAAATTCAAAGTTGGAAAATTGCGAAATTTTCATAATTTTCGCCAAATTTCCGTTTTTTTCACAAATAAACGCATGTACTATCAAAAATTTTTTATGACTATCATGAAGTACAATATGTCCCGAGAAAACAGTGTCAGAATCACTGGGATCCGTTGAAGCATTCCAGAGTTATAACCTCATAAAGGGACAGTGGTCAGAATTGTAAAAATTGGCCCGGTCATTAACGTGCAAACCACCCTTGGGGGTAAAGGGGTTAAACACCAAACTGTGCCTGGGGATAGTGTTGTTCTGAAAAAAATATTAAACCCCTTGTTTAATAGGTTAACCCCAGAAGAACATTTTTAATATTTAATTTTTTCTTACTTTGTTATTTTTCCATTTGATTAGTTCTGGATAGAGTTGAGCGACCTTGACCTTTTTAGAGTCGAGCCGGGTTTTGCGAAACCCGACTATGTCCAAAGTCGGGTCGAGTGAAATCGGCCGATTATGACGTAAAGTCGGGATCGACCGAAACACGAAACCCAATGCAAGTCAATGGGGCAGCATAGTCGGCAGTGAGTGGGGGCCAGGAAAACACCTAGAGTGCCCATTTTAATGTCAAAACCATCCATTCTTCTTAATGAAGCTTGTCAAGCGTAATTTACCTTATAATAATTGGAAGGCATTTGAAATTGGGGGTCATTTGGCTAAAGTTGTGGGGGGTAGGGCTGGTTCAAGTAATTAGTGGGCCCAGGAAATCTGGACCACGTCACGGCAGTGGAGCAGGGAGAGGTAAGTATTTCAACTTTGCAAGTGCTGTGAACCTGAGCAAGCAGGGGGGGCCCACTCGTTGGCATTGGCACTGGCACAGGGCCCCTCAAAGTACAGCGGTGTGTTTGCACGGCGGGGGCGCCTCCCACCGGCAGCAACACTTTTGCGTACTATGAGAGGCCCTGTGCCAGTGACGTCGCCAACTAGTATTCCTCCCCCCACCTGATGAAGGAACCTGCACTTTCATCTGCACCTTCCTCTTTGTCCCCGTGTAAGGTGGTATGGTATGCGGGAAGAGCAACCTGACTTTCAGCAGGGTCACAATGTTGTTGTGTAGCGTGCACGGGGAATGTTGCGTTATGGGTCAATGTACCAGCAGACTCATCTATCACTGGCTGGGCAATGGGCACGATGAAGTGGAAACACAGATATAGGCCCAAAGAAGAAAGTGGGCTAAATGCAGTTCAAAATTGGTAACACAGGAATAACCAGGGGGCATTGCAGTGGAGGACAACTGGAATGAGAGGCTGACACAGAGAGTAGGGCCAAATCAGTAAGTAGTCGAAATGCAGTTCAAAATTGGCAACCGTAGTAAACAGGCGGCACAGCTTTGTTCAGTGGAGGAGAACAGCAAGGAGTGGCAGACACCGATAGTAGGCCCCAAACCAACTAGTACGCCAAATGCAGTTGTTCCATTTAACCACAATTTAATGAGAGCCTGAAGATAGAAGCTCAGGAAAGGCAACCTGGGGAACACCTTGGAGTGTAACACACCATCTCTCTCCACCCCATACCCATTTTGTATGGCCTAATGCAGTGTACTTTTCTACAACTACTAAACGAGAGTCGGAAGACCGAAGCAATGGCAAGGAAACCTGGGGAACACCTTAGAGTGTAACACACCCTCTCTCTACACCCCATACCCAATTTGAAGGTCTAATGCAGTGTAGTTTCCAAGAACTACTAAACGAGAGCCGGAAGATCGAAGCTCAGGAAAGGCAACCTGGGGAACACCTTGGAGTGTAACACAACGTCTCTCTACACGACGGAAGGGCTGATTCTTAGGAAGGAAGGCTGTTGGAAATAAGCATTGCGCGTCCGAGGGTGATTAGATTCTTATTAGGTATATACTCACCCTCGGACGCGCCCTGCTTCTTTATTTGGAATGAATGTTTATTTGCAATGTGGTGTTGACTTTCTCTATTATTTTGGTAATTAATGATTTTATTATTTTCATTATTTTGCATCTTCTCGGCAATAATATAAAGAAGACGCGACAGGACAACACTCGGTGGATGCCATATGTGTGTTTTCAATTTAAAAAACCTTTCAGTTAACTACTTGCAGGAGAAAGTAATTGTAGCTGGTGGCCATTTTTAGTACTGTACCAGATTTTAGCTGTTTGTTTGTTTTTAATGTCAAAATGTCTGCATTTGATATCTCACCAGTATTTTCTTTTTTATAAGCAAAATCCTTTTTTTTTTATTTTATGATGTTGGTTCAAGGGGTACACGGGCAGCAGTAGACAGGTCAGTGGAGGCCTAGTGGAAGGAGGGACCGCAGACAGGCTTCGAAGCCCTAACATAATAAATTGGGCTGCCTGTAGGCAATTTAAAATTGGTTCCAGGGGAACACGGGCAGCAGTAGACAGGTCAGTGGAGGCCTAGAGGAAGGAGGGACCGCAGATGCGCCAATGTTTCCCCCATACCAAATTTGTAGGCCTAATGCAGTGTAGTTTCCAACAACTACTAAACGAGAGCCGGAATTTCGAAGCTCAGGAAAGGCAACCTGGGGAACACCTTGGAGTGTAACACACCCTCTCTCTACACCCCATACCCAATTTGAAGGTCTAATGCAGTGTAGTTTCCAAGAACTACTAAACGAGAGCCGGAAGATCGAAGCTCAGGAAAGGCAACCTGGGGAACACCTTGGAGTGTAACACACCCTCTCGCTACACCCCATACCCAATTTGAAGGCCTAATGCAGCGTAGTTTCCAACAACTACTAAACGAGAGCCGGAAGATCGAAGCTCAGGAAAGGCAACCTGGGGAACACCTTGGAGTGTAACAAACCCTCTCTCTACACCCCATACCCAATTTGTAGGCCTAATGCAGCGTAGTTTCCGACAACTACTAAACGAGAGCCGGAATATCGAAGCTCAGGAAAGGCAACCTGGGGAACACCTTGGAGTGTAACACACCCTCTCTCTACACCCCATACCCAATTTGAAGGCCTAATGCAGTGTAGTTTCCAAGAACTACTAAACGAGAGCCGGAAGATCGAAGCTCAGGAAAGGCAACCTGGGGAACACCTTGGAGTGTAACACAACGTCTCTCTACACGACGGAAGGGCTGATTCTTAGGAAGGAAGGCTGTTGGAAATAAGCATTGCGCGTCCGAGGGTGATTAGATTCTTATTAGGTATATACTCACCCTCGGACGCGCCCTGCTTCTTTATTTGGAATGAATGTTTATTTGCAATGTGGTGTTGACTTTCTCTATTATTTTGGTAATTAATGATTTTATTATTTTCATTATTTTGCATCTTCTCGGCAATAATATAAAGAAGACGCGACAGGACAACACTCGGTGGATGCCATATGTGTGTTTTCAATTTAAAAAAACTTTCAGTTAACTACTTGCAGGAGAAAGTAATTGTAGCTGGTGGCCATTTTTAGTACTGTACCAGATTTTAGTTGTGTGTTTGTTTTTAATGTTAAAATGTCTGCATTTGATATCTCACCAGTATTTTCTTTTTTATAAGCAAAATACTTATTTTTATATTTTCTGATGTTGGTTCCAGGGGTACACGGCCAGCAGTGCCCTGGTCAGTGTAGTAGTAGTTGAAAGAATGGACCGCAGACAGGCATCGAAGGCCTAAAATAAAAACACATGACTGTAGGCAATTTTAAATTGGTTCCAGGGGTACACGGACAGCAGTGGTGTGGTCAGTGGAGGCCTAGTGGAAGGAGTGACCGCAGACAGGCATCGAAGGCCTAAAATAATAACACATGGCTGTAGGCAATTTTAAATTGGTTCCAGGGGTACACGGGCAGCAGTGACCTGGTCAGTGTAGTAGTAGTTGAAAGAATGGACCGCAGACAGGCATCGAAGGCCTAAAATAAAAAAATTGGGCTGGCTGTAGGCACTTTTAAATTGGTTCCAGGGGTACACGGGCAGCAGTGGTCTGGTCAGTGGAAGTCTAGTGGAAGGAGTGACCGCAGACAGGCTTCCAAGGCCTAACATAACAAACTTGGGCTGGCTGTAGGCACTTTTAAATTGGTTCCAGGGGTACACGGGCAGCAGTGACCTGGTCAGTGTAGTAGTAGTTGAAAGAATGGACCGCAGACAGGCTTCGAAGGCCTAACATAACAAACTTGGGCTGGCTGTAGGCACTTTTAAATTGGTTCCAGGGTAACACGGCCAGCAGTGCCCTGGTCAGTGTAGTAGTAGTTGAAAGAATGGACCGCAGACAGGCATCGAAGGCCTAAAATAATAACACATGGCTGTAGGCAATTTTAAATTGGTTCCAGGGGTACACGGACAGCAGTGGTGTGGTCAGTGGAGGCCTAGTGGAAGGAGTGACCGCAGACAGGCATCGAAGGCCTAAAATAATAACACATGGCTGTAGGCAATTTTAAATTGGTTCCAGGGGTACACGGGCAGCAGTGACCTGGTCAGTGTAGTAGTAGTTGAAAGAATGGACCGCAGACAGGCATCGAAGGCCTAAAATGAAAAAATTGGGCTGGCTGTAGGCAATTTTAAATTGGTTCCAGGGGTACACGGGCAGCAGTGGTGTGGTCAGTGGAGGCCTAGTGGAAGGAGTGACCGCAGACAGGCATCGAAGGCCTAAAATAATAACACATGGCTGTAGGCAATTTTAAATTGGTTCCAGGGGTACACGGGCAGCAGTGACCTGGTCAGTGTAGTAGTAGTTGAAAGAATGGACCGCAGACAGGCATCGAAGGCCTAAAATGAAAAAATTGGGCTGGCTGTAGGCAATTTTAAATTGGTTCCAGGGGTACACGGGCAGCAGTGGTCTGGTCAGTGGAAGTCTAGTGGAAGGAGTGACCGCAGACAGGCTTCCAAGGCCTAACATAACAAACTTGGGCTGGCTGTAGGCACTTTTAAATTGGTTCCAGGGGTACACGGGCAGCAGTGGTCTGGTCAGTGGAAGTCTAGTGGAAGGAGTGACCGCAGACAGGCTTCGAAGGCCTAACATAACAAAATTGGGCTGGCTGTAGGCACTTTAAATTGGTTCCAGGGGTACATGGGCAGCAGTGTATGGTCAGTGGAAGTCTAGTGGAAGGAGTGACGGCAGACAGTCTTCGAAGGCCTAACATAACAAAATTGGGCTGACTGTAGGCACTTTTAAATTGGTTCCAGGGTAACACGGCCAGCAGTGCCCTGGTCAGTGTAGTAGTAGTTGAAAGAATGGACCGCAGACAGGCATCGAAGGCCTAAAATAAAAACACATGGCTGTAGGCAATTTTAAATTGGTTCCAGGGGTACACGGACAGCAGTGGTGTGGTCAGTGGAGGCCTAGTGGAAGGAGTGACCGCAGACAGGCATCGAAGGCCTAAAATAATAACACATGGCTGTAGGCAATTTTAAATTGGTTCCAGGGGTACACGGGCAGCAGTGACCTGGTCAGTGTAGTAGTAGTTGAAAGAATGGACCGCAGACAGGCATCGAAGGCCTAAAATAAAAAAATTGGGCTGGCTGTAGGCAATTTTAAATTGGTTCCAGGGGTACACGGGCAGCAGTGGTGTGGTCAGTGGAGGCCTAGTGGAAGGAGTGACCGCAGACAGGCATCGAAGGCCTAAAATAATAACACATGGCTGTAGGCAATTTTAAATTGGTTCCAGGGGTACACGGACAGCAGTGGTGTGGTCAGTGGAGGCCTAGTGGAAGGAGTGACCGCAGACAGGCTTCCAAGGCCTAACATAACAAACTTGGGCTGGCTGTAGGCACTTTTAAATTGGTTCCAGGGGTACACGGGCAGCAGTGGTCTGGTCAGTGGAAGTCTAGTGGAAGGAGTGACCGCAGACAGGCTTCCAAGGCCTAACATAACAAACTTGGGCTGGCTGTAGGCACTTTTAAATTGGTTCCAGGGGTACACGGGCAGCAGTGACCTGGTCAGTGTAGTAGTAGTTGAAAGAATGGACCGCAGACAGGCATCGAAGGCCTAAAATAAAAAAATTGGGCTGGCTGTAGGCAATTTTAAATTGGTTCCAGGGGTACACGGGCAGCAGTGACCTGGTCAGTGTAGTAGTAGTTGAAAGAATGGACCGCAGACAGGCATCGAAGGCCTAAAATAATAACACATGGCTGTAGGCAATTTTAAATTGGTTCCAGGGGTACACGGACAGCAGTGGTGTGGTCAGTGGAGGCCTAGTGGAAGGAGTGACCGCAGACAGGCATCGAAGGCCTAAAATAATAACACATGGCTGTAGGCAATTTTAAATTGGTTCCAGGGGTACACGGGCAGCAGTGACCTGGTCAGTGTAGTAGTAGTTGAAAGAATGGACCGCAGACAGGCATCGAAGGCCTAAAATAAAAAAATTGGGCTGGCTGTAGGCAATTTTAAATTGGTTCCAGGGGTACACGGACAGCAGTGGTGTGGTCAGTGGAGGCCTAGTGGAAGGAGTGACCGCAGACAGGCATCGAAGGCCTAAAATAATAACACATGGCTGTAGGCAATTTTAAATTGGTTCCAGGGGTACACGGACAGCAGTGGTGTGGTCAGTGGAGGCCTAGTGGAAGGAGTGACCGCAGACAGGCTTCCAAGGCCTAACATAACAAACTTGGGCTGGCTGTAGGCACTTTTAAATTGGTTCCAGGGGTACACGGGCAGCAGTGGTCTGGTCAGTGGAAGTCTAGTGGAAGGAGTGACCGCAGACAGGCTTCCAAGGCCTAACATAACAAAATTGGGCTGGCTGTAGGCACTTTAAATTGGTTCCAGGGGTACATGGGCAGCAGTGTATGGTCAGTGGAAGTCTAGTGGAAGGAGTGACGGCAGACAGTCTTCTAAGGCCTAACATAACAAAATTGGGCTGACTGTAGGCACTTTTAAATTGGTTCCAGGGTAACACGGCCAGCAGTGGCCTGGTCAGTGTAGTAGTTGTAGAAAGAAGGGACCGCAGACAGGCTTCGAAGGCCTAACATAACAAAAATGTCAAAACAATGGTATTGTCAGTGCCAGGCATTGAAGGATGTCAGCGCCTAGACTACACATTGGTGAAGCTGTGAGAGATAATTTTGCTAGTGGTAGAGCACTGTTTGAGCTGGGGGGGGGAACTGTCTTGTGGCCGGCGTTACAGGCACAGGGCCCCTCATATTACAACGGTGTGTCTGACGTTGGGTGCGCACCACCACCGCCAGAGACACTTTATTGTACTATGAGGGACCCAGTGGCAGTGCCGTCGACCAAAAGCGGCCACACCCACCTCTTCAGACAAACAGCACTCTCAAGGGTCCAAGCGCAAAGTGGCGATAGCACGGCCCCGTGTGGGGAGTTTGGCCATTTCGTGAGGTGGAAACATGTCGTATGCTGGACAATCAGGTGAAGAAAATTACGAGATTGGAAAAGTCATTCAGAATAGTCCACAGGCAAGACCTTTTCATAGGAAAGCTAGGTGTCAGCCGGGCAGGGTGGGGCAAAAGATTTTGAAATCCAGTTGTGGTTCATTTTAATGAAGGTTAGATCATCTACATTTTGGGTAGCCAGACGAGTCCTTTTTTCTGTTAGTATTGAACCTGCAGCACTGAATACTCTTTCTGATAGGACACTAGCTGCCGGGCAAGCAAGCTCCTGCAATGCATATTCTGCCAATTCTGGCCAGGTGTCTAATTTGGATGCCCAGTAATCAAATGGGAATGACGGTTGAGGGAGAACGTCGATAAGGGATGAAAAATAGTTTGTAACCATACTGGACAAATGTTGTCTCCTGTCACTTTGAATTGATGCTGCAGTACCTGTCCTGTCTGCGGTCATAGAAAAATCACTCCACAACCTGGTCAGAAAACCCCTCTGGCCAACGCCACTTCTGATTTCTGCCCCTCTAACACCTCTGGTCTGCTGGCCCCTGGAGCTCGTGTGAGAACGATCACGGGCGCTGTGTGCAGGGAATGCCAGAAGCAAACGGTCAACAAGAGTTGATTGTTTTGTTGCTAATATTAGTTCCAAGTTCTCATGTGGCATAATATTTTGCAATTTGCCTTTATAGCGAGGATCAAGGAGGCAGGCCAACCAGTAATCGTCATCGTTCATCATTTTTGTAATGCGTGTGTCCCTTTTGAGGATACGCAAGGCATAATCCGCCATGTGGGCCAAAGTTCCCGTTGTCAAATCTGCGGTTGTGCTTGGTTGAGGGGCAGTTGCAGGCAAATCTACGTCACTTGTGTCCCTCAAAAAACCAGAACCCGGCCTTGCCACGCCACCAATTTCCCGTGCCCCCGGGAAAGCTTCCTCATTAAAAATATACTCATCCCCATCATCCTCCTCATCCTCCACCTCCTCTTCGCCCGGTACCTCGTCATGTACACTGCCCTGACCAGACAATCGCTGACTGTCATCAAGGCTTTCCTCTTCCTCTGGTGCAGACGCCTGATCCTTTATGTGCGTCAAACTTTGCATCAGCAGACGCATTAGGGGGATGCTCATGCTTATTATGGCGTTGTCTGCACTAACCAGCCGTGTGCATTCCTCAAAACACTGAAGGACTTGACACATGTCTTGAATCTTCGACCACTGCACACCTGACAACTCCATGTCTGCCATCCTACTGCCTGCCCGTGTATGTGTATCCTCCCACAAAAACATAACAGCCCGCCTCTGTTCGCACAGTCTCTGAAGCATGTGCAGTGTTGAGTTCCACCTTGTTGCAACGTCTATGATTAGGCGATGCTGGGGAAGGTTCAAAGAACGCTGATAGGTCTGCATACGGCTGGAGTGTACAGGCGAACGGCGGATATGTGCGCAAAGTCCACGCACTTTGAGGAGCAGGTCGGATAACCCCGGATAACTTTTCAGGAAGCACTGCACCACCAGGTTTAAGGTGTGAGCCAGGCAAGGAATGTGTTTCAGTTGGGAAAGGGAGATGGCAGCCATGAAATTCCTTCCGTTATCACTCACTACCTTGCCTGCCTCAAGATCTACAGTGCCCAGCCACGACTGCGTTTCTTGCTGCAAGAACTCGGACAGAACTTCCGCGGTGTGTCTATTGTCGCCCAAACACTTCATAGCCAATACAGCCTGCTGACGTATGCCAGTAGCTGCCCCATAATGGGAGACCTGGTGTGCAACAGTGGCAGGTGCGGATGGAGTGTTTGTGCGACTGCGGTCTGTGGACGAGCTCTTGCTTCTGCAGGAGGACGAGGAGGAGGAGGAGGAGGGGGTGCGAACGGCTACAGACAACTGTTTACTAGACCGTGGGCTAGGCAGAACTGTCCCAAACTTGCTGTCCCCTGTGGACCCTGAATCCACCACATTTACCCAGTGTGCCGTGATGGACACGTAACGTCCCTGGCCATGCCTACTGGTCCATGCATCTGTTGTCAGGTGCACCTTTGTGCTCACAGATTGCCTGAGTGCATGGACGATGCGCTCTTTAACATGCTGGTGGAGGGCTGGGATGGCTTTTCTGGAAAAAAAGTGTCGACTGGGTAGCTCGTAGCGTGGTACAGCGTAGTCCATCAGGTCTTTGAAAGCTTCGCTTTCAACTAACCGGTAGGGCATCATCTCTAACGAGATTAGTCTAGCTATGTGGGCGTTCAAACCCTGTGTACGCGGATGCGAGGCTAAGTATTTCCTTTTTCTAACCATAGTCTCATGTAGGGTGAGCTGGACTGGAGAGCTGGAGATCGTGGAACTAGCGGGGGTGCCGGTGGACATGGCAGACTGAGAGACGGTGGGAGATGGTATTGTTGCCGCCGGTGCCCTAGATGCAGTGTTTCCTACTACGAAACTGGTGATTCCCTGACCCTGACTGCTTTGGCCTGGCAAAGATACCTGCACAGATACAGCAGGTGGTGCGCTAAATGGTGGTCCTACACTGCCGGAAGGGATGTTGCGTTGATGACTAGCTTCATTGGCCGAGGGTGCAACAACCTTAAGGGACGTTTGGTAGTTAGTCCAAGCTTTCAAATGCATGGTGGTTAAATGTCTATGCATGCAACTAGTATTGAGACTTTTCAGATTCTGACCTCTGCTTAAGGAAGTAGAACATTTTTGACAGATGACTTTGCGCTGATCAATTGGATGTTGTTTAAAAAAATGCCAGACTGCACTCTTTCTAGCATCGGATACCTTTTCAGGCATTGCAGACTGAGCTTTAACCGGATGGCCACGCTGTCCTCCACCAGGTTTTGGCTTTGCCACGCGTTTTGGGCAAGATACGGGCCCGGCAGATGGAACCTGTGGCGATGTTGATGCCTGCTGCGGCCCCTCCTCCTCCTCTGCTTCAGAACTGCTGCCGCCTGCACCCTGTTCCCCCAATGGCTGCCAATCGGGGTCAAGAACTGGGTCATCTAATAACTCTTCTTGTACCTCCTGCGCAACTTCGTCTGTGTCACCGTGTCGTTCGGTGGTATAGCGTTCGTGATGGGGCAACATAGTCTCATCAGGGTCTGATTCTTGATCAGCACCCTGCGAGGGCAATGTTGTGGTCTGAGTCAAAGGACCAGCATAGTAGTCTGGCTGTGGCTGTGCGTCAGTGCACTCCATGTCAGATTCAATTTGTAATGGGCATGGACTGTTAACTGCTTCACTTTCTAAGCCAGGGACGGTATGTGTAAAGAGCTCCATGGAGTAACCCGTTGTGTCGCCTGCTGCATTCTTCTCTGTTGTTGTTTTTGCTGAAGAGGACAAGGAAGTGACTTGTCCCTGACCGTGAACATCCACTAACGACGCGCTGCTTTTACTTTTACCAGTTTCACGAGATGAGGCAAAAGAGCTAGAGGCTGAGTCAGCAAGATAAGCCAAAACTTGCTCTTGCTGCTCCGGCTTTAAAAGCGGTTTTCCTAATCCCAGAAAAGGGAGCGTTCGAGGCCTTGTGTAGCCGGACGACGAACCTGGCTCCACAGCTCCAGACTTAGGTGCAATATTTTTTCCCCCACGACCACCTGATGCTCCACCACTACCACTACCCTCATTACCAGCTGACAATGAACGCCCCCGGCCACGACCTCTTCCACTAGACTTCCTCATTGTTTTAAAAACGTAACCAAACTAACGTTATTTGTTGCAGTCACACAACTTACACGGTGAGCTATAACTTCAGTATGATTTAGCTACCCCTTTACAGGTTGGTGAGACCACAGCGAAAATCAGGCCCAATGTTACACACTCTTTTTTTGGTGGCTGCAAATTAGAGAGATGCCCCACACGCAGGACTGTCACTGAAGCACAAATGTTAATATTAATGTCACACTATTATTTTTTTTTTATTTTTATTTTTTTCAGGAACACTTTAGAAACCCCCCCCAAAAAAAAAAAAAGATTTTTGCAGGGAGAATTTAGAAAACAAATGTAACAAACTATATGCTTTCTATGGGCCACTGAGTGAGAGATGACGCACACAGGAATCAGGAGTGGCACACAAGCCCAGAGGCCAATATTTTTCTACCAATGATTGATGGAGTTATTTTCTCTGGTAGATTTTGGAACCCAAATCAAGGAAAAAAAATGTAGGCTTTCTATGGACCACAATTGGAGAGAGAGAGAGAGAGAGAGAGAGAGAGAGAGAGAGAGAGAGAGAGATGGCACACCCAGGAGTCAAGACTGGCACACAAGCAGAAAGGCCAATATTAATCTCCCACTGTTTTTTTTGGTTGTTTTTTTTTTTTTTTTTTCAGGGAGACTTTAGAAAAAAAAATAATAAAA
Source organism: Ranitomeya imitator (assembly GCF_032444005.1). Lineage (NCBI taxonomy): Eukaryota > Metazoa > Chordata > Amphibia > Anura > Dendrobatidae > Ranitomeya > Ranitomeya imitator. The sequence continues at coordinate 1,253,137,776 of NC_091282.1, read as the reverse complement.
AAAATATGATTTTATCAGGAAGAATTTAGAAACCAAATAAAATAAAATGATTTTTTCAGGGAGAATTTAGAAAACAAATAAAACCAAAAATAGGCGTTCTATAGCCCACTGACTGAGAGATGACGCACCCAGGAGTCAAGACTGGCACACAAGCAGAAAGGCCAATATTAATCTCCCACTGTTTTTTTTTTTTTTTTTCAGGGAGACTTTAGAAAAAAAAATAATAAAAAAAATGTGATTTTATCAGGAAGAATTTAGAAACCAAATAAAATAAAATGATTTTTTCTGGGAGAATTTATAAAACAAATAAAACCAAAAATAGGCGTTCTATGGCCCACTGACTGAGAGATGACGCACCCAGGAGTCAAGACTGGCACACAAGCAGAAAGGCCAATATTAATCTCCCACTGTTTTTTTTTTTTTTTTTCAGGGAGACTTTAGAAAAAAAAATAATAAAAAAAATGTGATTTTATCAGGAAGAATTTAGAAACCAAATAAAATAAAATGATTTTTTCAGGGAGAATTTAGAAAACAAATAAAACCAAAAATAGGCGTTCTATGGCCCACTGACTGAGAGAGAGAGAGAGAGAGATGGAACGCTTAGTACTGGCACACAAGCCCAAAGGGCAATATTAATCTCCCTTTTTTTTTCCAGGGAGAATTTCTAAAACCCAAAAAAAAAAAAAAATAGGCTTTCTATGGCCCACTATTTGTGAGAGAGATGGGACGCTCAGGACTGGCACAGATGGCACGCTCAGGACTGGCACAGAAGCCCAGAGGCCAATATTAATCTCCCTTTTTTTCTGGTAGAATTTATAAAACCAAAAAAAAATTTAAATAGGCTTTCTATGGCCCACTATTTGTGAGAGAGATGGCACGCTCAGGACTGGCACAGATGGCACGCTCACAACTGGCACACAAGCCCAGAGGCCAATATTAATCTCCCTTTTTTCAGGGAAAATTTATAAAACAAAAAAAAAAAATAAATAGGCTTTCTATGGCCCACTATTTGTGAGAGAGATGGCACGCTCAGGGCTGGCACAGATGGCACGCTCAGGACTGGCACACAAGCCCAGAGGCCAATATTAATCTCCCTTTTTTTCAGGGAGAATTTATAAAACCCCCAAAAAAAATAAAATAGGCTTTCTATGGCCCACTATTTGTGAGAGAGATGGGACGCTCAGGACTGGCACAGATGGCACGCTCAGGACTGGCACAGAAGCCCAGAGGCCAATATTAATCTCCCTTTTTTTCTGGGAGAATTTATAAAACCAAAAAAAAATTTAAATAGGCTTTCTATGGCCCACTATTTGTGAGAGAGATGGCACGCTCAGGACTGGCACAGATGGCACGCTCACAACTGGCACACAAGCCCAGAGGCCAATATTAATCTCCCTTTTTTCAGGGAAAATTTATAAAACAAAAAAAAAAAAAAAATAGGCTTTCTATGGCCCACTATTTGTGAGAGAGATGGCACGCTCAGGGCTGGCACAGATGGCACGCTCAGGACTGGCACACAAGCCCAGAGGCCAATATTAATCTCCCTTTTTTTCAGGGAGAATTTATAAAACCCCCAAAAAAAATAAAATAGGCTTTCTATGGCCCACTATTTGTGAGAGAGATGGGACGCTCAGGACTGGCACAGATGGCACGCTCAGGACTGGCACAGAAGCCCAGAGGCCAATATTAATCTCCCTTTTTTTCTGGGAGAATTTATAAAACCAAAAAAAAATTTAAATAGGCTTTCTATGGCCCACTATTTGTGAGAGAGATGGCACGCTCAGGACTGGCACAGATGGCACGCTCACAACTGGCACACAAGCCCAGAGGCCAATATTAATCTCCCTTTTTTCAGGGAAAATTTATAAAACAAAAAAAAAATTTAAATAGGCTTTCTATGGCCCACTATTTGTGAGAGAGATGGCACGCTCAGGACTGGCACAGATGGCACGCTCACAACTGGCACACAAGCCCAGAGGCCAATATTAATCTCCCTTTTTTCAGGGAAAATTTATAAAACAAAAAAAAAAAATAAATAGGCTTTCTATGGCCCACTATTTGTGAGAGAGATGGCACGCTCAGGGCTGGCACAGATGGCACGCTCAGGACTGGCACACAAGCCCAGAGGCCAATATTAATCTCCCTTTTTTTCAGGGAGAATTTATAAAACCCCAAAAAAAATAAAATAGGCTTTCTATGGCCCACTATTTGTGAGAGAGATGGCACACTCAGGACTGGCACACAAGCCCAAAGGCCAATATTAATCTCCCACTGTATTTTTATCAGGGAGAATTTATACACCCCACAAAAAAAAATACAGAAAAATGAAAAGGCTTTCTATGGCCCACTATGTGAGAGAGATGGCACACACAGGGATGGCACTCTAGCAGAAATGCCAAATTGCCAATCTTAATCTCCCACCAAAAAAAAAACAAAAAAAAAAACAGGGAATGTCCTACAATTACTATCTCCCTGCCTGCAGTAATCTCAGCCAGGTATGGCAGGCAGCTACTATCTCCCTGCCTGCAGTAATCTCAGCCAGGTATGGCAGGCAGCAATAAGGAGTGGACTGATGCACAAATGAAATAAAAAGTGTGGACAAACAAAAAAGATAGCTGTGCAGAAAGGAAGGAACAAGAGGATTTGTGCTTTGAAAAAAGCAGTTGGTTTGCACAGCGGCGTACACACAGCAATGCAGCTATCAGGGAGCCTTCTAGGGCAGCCCAATGAGCTACAGCGCTGAGGGGAAAAAAAAAAAAAAAAAAACTTCCACTGTCCCTGCACACCGAGGGTGGTGTTGGACAGTGCAAATCGCTGCAGCACAAGCGGTTTTGTGGTTAATGGACCCTGCCTAACGCTATCCCTGCTTCTGACAAAGCGGCAGCAACCTCTCCCTAAGCTCAGATCAGCAGCAGTAAGATGGCGGTCGGCGGGAACGCCTCTTTATAGCCCCTGTGACGTCGCAGACAGCAAGCCAATCACTGCAATGCCCTTCTCTAAGATGGTGGGGACCAGGACCTATGTCATCACGCTGCCCACACTCTGCGTTTACCTTCATTGGCTGAGAAATGGCGCTTTTCGCGTCATTGAAACGCGACTTTGGCGCGAAAGTCGCGTACCGCATGGCCGACCCCGCACAGGGGTCGGATCGGGTTTCATGAAACCCCGACTTAGCCAAAAGTCGGCGACTTTTGAAAATGTTCGACCCGTTTCGCTCAACCCTAGTTCTGGAGCTATGTTTTCAAGTAAGATCTCATCTGTCTCTTCAACAGTAGCCATGATCTGTTCTGTAAAGTAATTGTAATCTCCATAGCTGTACACAACCCAGTTTACTAAAAGCCATTCAAATGGCATTTCATTCTTCTCATTAAAATAAATGTCCTTCCAATCGGGGTCCGTGAAATGCACATTTCTTATATATCTTTGCAACTGAAATGGAAATAAGAAAATGTTGGAAATCTGAGGTTTGATTACTTGACATAAGACAACATACCATATCAATCTTAATTCCAGGACAAATTGGAACAAAACTTTGAAGAAACTCGTCCAACTTCAAGATGTGCTACTCATTTATCTGAAACTCATCAAGCTCTTTTTCCCCTATTCATATGTTTGGATGTCTCAATTAGTGATACCATAAATCAAAGTGGCACAAGATCTTCATCCTTTATGTTTACAGTAACTAAAAATTTCTCACAGAAACCCAGTTTTTTTTCAATGGTAGCATTGCTCATGATTTTTTAAGTAGGCACAGTTTTCCTCTACACCGTGATTTCCCAAGAGGGGCACCAGTACCTGCCAGATATTGCTCCTCGATGCAGTAAAGAGAGCAGAGAGCCCCATATACACTGATAGCCAGATCATATCTCTATACTCAGTACTATTCAGCGACTACCCCAAAGAGCAGTGCCTGTAAAATTTTACCCTACATACAGTGTTAGGCCAGTCTCACACGTCCAGATAATTCCAGTACCAGAAATATTGGTACCGGAATTACCCATGTCCGTGTGCCGGTGCGTTTCTGTGGCACATCAGTGTGGCACATGTGTGCCGCCCGTGTGCCCACTGGGTATCACACGCACCATGCCGGAGACAGCGTTAAAGTTTAGCGCTGTCCCCTGCATCTGTTGCTGAAGCCCCATTCATATCTTCCCTGCAGCAGCGTTTGCTATAGAGAAGATATAAATAATTGTGTGTAAAATCAAGATCCAGGTCCCCACCCCCCTCCCACCCCCTGTGCGCCCCCCCCCCACCCCCCCGCTGTGATTAAAATACTCACCCCAGCTCCCTCGCTGGCTGGCGCTGCTTCCTGTCCTGGCCGCACCTTCCACTGTATGAGCGGTCACGTGGGGCTGCTCATTTACAGTAATGAATACGCGGCTCCACCCCTATGGCATATTCATATTCATTACTGTAAATGAGCGGCCCCACGTGACCACTCATACAGTACAAGGTGCGACCAGGACAGGAAGCAGCACCAGCCAGCAAGGGAGCCGGGAGCCGGGTGAGTATTTTAATCACAGCGGGGGGAGGGTGCACAGGGGGTGGGAGGGGGATGGGGACCTGGATCTTGATTTTACACACGATTATTCATATCTTCTCTACAGAAAACGCTGCTGCAGGGAAGATATGAATGGGGATTCAGCACCAGTGGGGGGGACAGCGCTTAATGTAGCGCTGTCTCCTGCACGGCACATGGACTGCACACGGACAACGTCCATGTGCGGTACGTGTTTTACACGGACCCATTGACTTTAATGGGTCCGTGTAATCCGTGCGCTCCCATGAACACTGACATGTCTCCGTGTTTGGCACACGGAGACACGGTCCACAAAAAATCAATGACATCTGCACAGATGCATTGATTTCACTGTGTCTACGTGTGTCAGTGGCTCCGGTACGTGAGGAAACTGTCACCTCACGTACCGGAGCCACTGATGTGTGAAACCGGCCTCAGAAAAGTCTGCTCCCAAAGAGTGCAGTTATACACTGTAGCAATAAAAATGTCGCTGTTATTTCTCTATTAGAATTTCTTTATAGAAAATGTTCTAAACAGAATTTCTCTATGCACTGTGTCTGTAGAATAGTGTCATACATACTTGCAATCCTCCATACTTGCAATCTCTGAACACAGTCACCTACTCACTTTCCCCAATTTTTCCAATGTTTCCTATAATGAAAGGAACTGTGAATTCCTATTAGATCAGCAGATCAAGAATCAAATTTGAATCAAATTTCCTGAAATTTAAGGTTTCAATGTTACATGGCGTCCACAATCTGTTCTGGTCAAAATGGCTCTCCAAAGTCCATATAGCACTCCTTCCCTTCTGAGCCCTGCCATGTGCCCAAATAGTAGTTTTCCCCCACATAAGGGATATTCGTGTACTCAGGGGAAATTGCACAGCAAACTGTGTGTTCTATTTTTTCCTGTCCCCCTTGTGAAAATGAAAACTTTCGGGCTAAACATTTTTATTTGGAAAAAAATATTTTTTAATTTTCTATGAAGCATCTGTGGGTTATAGGTGCTCACAATACCACTAGTTAAATTCCTTGAGGGTTAGAGCTTCCAAAATTGGGTCACTAATGGAAATATTCCACTGTTTAGGCACATCAAGAGCACTGCAAATGCTAAATGGTGTACACTATCTATTCCAGATATTTTTTATCTCAAATATTCAAATAATGCTCCTTGCCTTATTAGCCCTGCCGTGCACACAAACAGTAGTTTTCCACCACATATGGGATATCAGTGTGCTCCAATAATTTAATTTTTTTCCTTCCATATTACTTTAATTCCTGTGAAGTGCATAAAAGGTTTCTAAGCTTCTGGAAGTAGCTTTAAGCATTATCATAAGTGGAGTTTTTAAAACAGTGTCACAGTGTATTTTCTGTCATAGACCCCTCAAAGTCACTTCAAATGTGATGTAATACCTAAAAAAATGGTTTTGTAAATGTTCTTGGGAAAATGAAAAATTGCTGATAATCTTTTAATACTTCTACTTTACAAACGAAACAATTTATGATTACAAATGCTGCTGATGTAAAGTAGACATGTGGTAAATGCTATTTATTAATTATTATTACTAGTATAACTATCTGTTTTAAGAGCATAAGAATTCAAATTTTGAATAGCAGCAAATTTTTCCAAATTTTCATCAAATTTCCATTTTTCATAAATAAGCCCAAATCATATTGACCAAAATTTACAACTAATATGAAGTACAATGTGTCACTAAAAACAATCTCAGAATCACTTTGATATGTTGAAGCGTTCCAGAGTTATTACCACATAAATTGACAATATTCAGAATTGAATAATTTTGCCTGGTCGAGAATGTTACAATGGACTTGGGGGCGAAGAGGTTAAAGGGAACATGTCACCGGAATTTTATACCCCAAACTAATGGTGTGTCGATAAAGGTGATTTAATGCTGATTAAATCCCAACCTTTGCTGTAGAAATCCGTTTATCTGTCTTAGATATAGTGATTGCTGAAATTGTATGCCAATGAATTGCAAGAATAGTAGTTGTCTATTGCATTTACAGCTCTCGTACTTTACTGCCATTTTAAAGTCCGCGGCCTGAGTCTTGTCTCTGACTGACAAGTACTGAAACATGGGTGACCAGCCAGTAGTGTTGAGCATTCCGATACCGCAAGTATCGGGTATCGGCCGATATTTGCGGTATCGGAATTCCGATACCGAGTTCCGATATTTTTGTGATATCGGGAATCGGTATCGGGATTAAGATTAATGTGTAAAATAAAGAATAAAAATAAAAAATATTGATATACTTACCCTCGGACGCGCCCTGGTTTTCACCGCTGCAACCGCCATGCTTCCGTTCCTAAGAATGAGCGCGTTAATGACCTTCGATGACGTCGCGGCTTGTGAGTGGTCGCTGAGCGGTCATGTCACAAGCCGCGACGTCATCGAAGGTCCTTAACGCACTCATTCTTAGGAACGGAAACATGGCGGTTGCAGCGGTTACAACCAGGGCGCGTCCGAGGGTGAGTATATCAATATTTTTTATTTTTATTCTTTATTTTACACATGAATATGGATCCCAGGGCCTGAAGGAGAGTTTCCTCTCCTTCAGACCCTGGGAACCATAGAGGATACCTTCCGATATTTGTGTCCCATTGACTTGTATTGGTATCGGATATCGGTATCGGCGATATCCAATATTTTTCGGATATCGGCCGATACCATCCGACACCGATACTTTCAAATATCGGACGGTACTAGTGACCAGTCCATCAGGGTCAGGGGGTTGTCAAAAGGTGAGGAATAAAAAGAGAGGCAGGAAAACTGTAAGATCAGTGTCCACCCACTGCACTTAGACTGCACTTCAACACCTTCACCTACATGAAATTAGGAGGGGGAATCCCGGGAGCTGCAGACGTAGCAGGGTGGTCTGATAATCAGTGGAGGGTGTCGATCCAGGTGGAGAAGGCAGCCACAATGAGGAACATAGAAGGATTTACCTCAGTACTCCCATCCTAATAAAATAGTAACATTTATTGATTCAGATAAAAAACATAAAAGAAACCTGACGTATTTCTGGCACAGACAAATGCCCCTAATCATAGGAGAGAGAAAAAAAATAAGCAAGAACTTATAAAGAAAGCTTTGATCAATCCAATCCAAGCAAAATGTCCCCAAAAATGTTTCCTTTCTTTTTTATATTTTATCTAATCAATATCCATGATAGCAAAAATGGGGGGAACATGGGAGGAAAAAAGTAAGGAATACTATCACCAGACGCGTTTCGAACAAACCATGTTCTTAGACACCAACAGCCTGCAACAGCGCTGACCACGGACCCCTGGACCTGCCGCAGCTGGTGGAGGGTGAGCTGGTTTAATTTTCTGCACATTTATAAAAGCCCTTGATAGTAAATCAGGTTGAGGGGGAGGGGATGATCTTAACATGCTGGGAGAGAACATGTTGCCTAAAGCGAGATTAGTTTTTGCAACGACTCTACAACCCTTAGTTATGATGGAACTTAATGTAGTGTCCTGGTTCATGATGGGTAGGTATTTTAGAACAATATTCCTGATATCATGAAATTGTGGCTGGAATGTTGACGAAATTGTGATGTAGTCACCAATCCCCAATCACATTTGTGACAGCCTTCAGTCCATAATTTCAATGAACCAGGACACCATCATACCAAATAGTCATTGCAAACAGAAGTCTCACTTTAGGCAACCCATCTTGTTCTCGTTTAGGCTTGTGGAGATGGAAGTTTTCTGCAGCTTCATGGCGGCGGCTGTCCTTCTGTCCTCAGTCCCCAGCTGCCACTATTTCTCCCGATGTGCCTTTCCTGCTTTACACAAGCATATGTCCAATAAAATTAGCTGTGCTATGACCAACGCTGTTACTGGGAAAAGTTCACTTATCCACGGACACGTGGACAAGTACTTGTGGCCAGAGACAGTATATCTCCCTGACAGCACACAGGGTGAACATAGTGGAAGCCAGAACAGAGCCGGACCCTGGGATGGAACACTTGCCATCGACACAGAGAATTGCAGGCCCTGGTTCAATCATGGTTTCCCCCACCCTTCTCAAATGCAAAAAACATGGAGTAATAGTCCACTATGAGCATGACAAAACGTATCCTACATATAAGAAAATAGGCATACAAACAAGTATACACAAATACAGGCAAAGTGAATAGTCAGATACAGGTGTTAATTAAATACATGCTCATTTACTACTAAATATTAGGGGGTGTCAGGGATCCAAGGCAAGATATCTTTATCATCCCGCCGCTCACACTAATATGTCATTAGTCGTTTGGTTGCCCAGGGATTAAAGATGAAAAAAAACTATTTACAGTTCATTTCATATCATTCAATGGTAAGCCATGTAATGGCGGGAGAGGGGACCTTCCCCACTTATCTTCAGGTAAGATTGCACAGTGTGTCATTGCTTAATCCCCTAGCAATAGACACCCCCTTGTCTGGGACTCTGAGTTTTATACATTTGCCCAAAACTAAGGATCTCTCCCCCTGGATGACCTCATGGGGTGGGCAGGGGTATGGAATGCACTCCTCTTTTTGAGGATATGAAAACCCATCATCCCGCATACCTTGGCGCATGAACCTAATAGAAAGACGACACAATGACCATGATGCTCAAGTGTAAACATGAGGTAGATTGCATACTGCAATCTGTCTCTCAGTCCCTGCGAGGCGCTGCGCTCAGAAAACGCACCGGCGTGTAGCCCTAGTGTCGTATATACCAAATATATCACTTTTATATCTCTGTCACTAATTTGGATCGAGGTATGCCTTACTATCAAGTTTCTACAGGAACAAAAGAACACATGGTACTATGGCTGCCTTTCCCAGCTTAAAGCCATAAAACGCCTCAGTGCAGGTTGCCGGCATGCTGGTCTCACATTACAGCTGTTTAGCAAGAAGGAGGGAGGAGGAAAGGTGAAATCACCCACAGGCACATGCAGGCAGAGGAAACTGCAGCTGGGAGCTCTGTATGTGTAATTGAAGTAATAAGAAATTCTTCCTATTTCCTGATAGAGGGTAAACTAGGAATAAAAATGCATATAAAGTGCCAGTGTTTATATGCTAACACAGTAACTCCCTGGTTAGATGCATTCTACTTCATATACTATGTATACTGATAAATACCGTATGTAAAAGTTCCTCGGTGAAAAAACACTGTCATCTCAAGGTATATATAAAATAAGCTTTAAAGATGCATTCAATGAGGGAAAATAAATTTTATTTTAGCTCTCGTCCATATTTCCCTCATTGAGCAGCATGCCGCCAGCCCAAACACTGGAAGTTTTGCATAAGGGTCTATTCCCAAGCACCCCTTCTCATTCAAACATGGGTATGCGCTTTAGAATTTCATGTTTTTTGTGTCATCATTCTCCACCACCATATCATGCCACTCTCGCTATCAATTTTTAAAGGGTGCTTGTTACAGAACCCCCGAGCACCAAGAATATGTTATGAAGTATATGTATGTATAATAGTTTCCATGTGAAATGCATCAGTCCACAGGCTGCACCCCTGGACAAGATATTCTCTTTCTGACCTCCCCCACCTTTGTAATTCCCACAGTAAATATTGGCAGGCTCCGGCCCCCTGCGGATATTGTAATGTATGTCTGGCCTGCTGCTTTCCTATTGGCCTGCCCTGTGTATCTGTGTTATATATTCTGTGTCCTGTGAATAAAGGGGGTTCTTTAGACTGGAAATACGTGGAGAAGCAGTCAGCTTTTATATGCTCTCATGTGATCAAGAAATTCCTGTCAGCGTCATTCATTCAGAATCTAGGAAAAGCAGAGTGGACCTCCTGAAACACGGGGGGTGCTGAAAGAGGTACTAGAGCACAGTAGACCCCGTTACACTGGTGGCAGACAGCGGGATGTGATACCCCTTCTACAGGAGGAAAGGAATGAATGGAAGACAACTACCAGAAGTTAAAGAGGACTACACTAAAAGATCTGGTGGAAGCCCGATGGTTAATCGCCAGCAAAAAACAAAAGCGGATTTGATAGCAGCCATCATGGAACACGACAGTGCAGCGGCCCCAATGTGAACGTGGAGGAGACTGAATTCCAGAGGGAAATAAAGAACAGACTGGCGTTCTATGGCTCAAACCCTGCAGTAGAGATCATACGAGAGGTGATGGCTGATGTGCGTACTGATCTGAAGGAAGAGATGGCCGAGCGGACCAGGATAGAGCTAACCAAGATGGAGATGGCAGAGCGGACCAAAGTGGAGCTGGCCAAGATGGAGATGGCAGAGCGGAGAGAGGAGAGTCAGCGAGCAAGGGCAGCTCTGGCCTCCGCCCAGGTACCTTCAACAGTAAGCCACAAAAAGATCCAGTATAATGCCTTCCGACAGTTGGGGGAGGCAGAGGAAGACATTGATGGCTTTCTGCAGGACTTTGAGCGGCAGTGTGCCCTTCATCAAGTGAAGCCGGAGGAACGGGTTCAAATTCTGGCCAGCAAGCTGACAGGCCAGGCAGCGGACGCCTATCGCACGGTACCTGATGAGGACTGTATGGACTATGAGAGAATCAAAGAAGTGATCTCTGCCCGGTATGCGCTGACACCAGAGGCATACCGCCAAAAGTTCCGCAGACTTATAAAATGAGTAACCGTATACCCACGCTGAATGGGCCAAGCAACCACTAAGGAGGACGTCCTCCAGCTTTTCTTGTTAGAACGATTCTTTAATGGACTAAACCCCGAGACACAGGAATGGCTTCTGGACAGGTGGCCCATGACTCTTGAGGAAGCCGCTCGTCTGGCCGATGAACATCATGATGCCAGGAGGCCTCAGTTGTCCGGATCAAAGATGGTCACTAGGGGTCCGCCCATGGACCTGGAGGGCCCCAAACCACCGAAGATTGTAGGGGGATCAGCTAGAAACCCGGCCTACCACAGTTCCCCTGGGGCGTGATGCCACACCTGCCGTCAGCTGGACCACCTGCAAAGACAATGTCCTAACCGGACTCAGCATACCCAGTGACCAAAGGCGGGAACAGCTACCTTCCGCCGGGCCGCTGTACACTGCTACCAAGGCGAAGCTGACCCGGCATTGGGGGCTACAACTAACCAAGGGGTGGAAGACATGGAGGAAGTGCTGCATGAAGTAGACCCCGTGCAGGCAGCCCGGGCAGATAATCGACAACAGCATCGACAGGTCGTGTGGGTTAATGGGAAACGAATGCACGGACTAAGAGATTCCAGAGCAACTTTGACCCTTGTGAAGCCTCATCTCGTCCGGGACCAAGAGAAGACGGACCGGACAGTGGCAGTCCGTGTAGCAGGGGGAGCCATACATCGACTGCCCGCTGCCAGGATTCACCTGAACTGGGGAGTCGGGGATGGTCTTGTTGAGGTCGGCTTGATGGAGGATTTGCCTGCAGACGTTTTGCTGGGAAATGACTTGGGGCCCATGTTGTCTGCCTTCTCAGTTGCCCCTCTGGCTGAGACATATCCTGTGACCACCCGGTGACGAGCTCGAGCTGCGGAGGCGGAATCACACTCAGAGGAGGACCAGGTAAGACATCCCAGCCCTACACGTATTCCCATAGCCAGAGACATTTCTTGGGCCACCCCAGATGAATTTAAGAGGGAGTTACTTGAGGATCCTTCATTGGAGGGATATCGTGGGAAGGCACAGGAGGTGAGAGGGGTACTGGAAGGGGAACAGTTTATATGGAAGCAGGGACTCCTCTACCGGTTCACAGAGCAGCACCACACAGGGACGAGCCCCAATATAAAACGACAGCTGTAGGCAGGAGTTACTGCGAATCTCTCATGACATACCCTTGGCCGGGCACTTCGGCGTCAGTCGCACCAGGCATCATCTGACACAAAACTTTTTTTGGCCGGGGGTAACCTATGATGTTCGTCAATACTGCCAGACCTGTGACAGTTGCCAGCGCATTGGCAAGAGGGGAGATCGATGCAAGGCCAAATTACGCCCCCTCCCCATTGTGGAGGAATCATTTAGCCGAGTAGCAGTCGATCTGATAGGGCTGTTAGCCAAACCCAGTCCATCAGGGAAAAGGTATATATTGACAGTGGTAGATTATGCCACACGGTATCCAGAGGCGGTTGCATTACCTAACATACTGGCAGAGATGGTGGCGGCTGCCCTGCTCCAGGTTTTCTCATGGGTTGGATTTCCCCGGGAGATTATCTCAGACCAGGGTACCCAGTTTACAGCAGAGGTGACCAACCAACTGTGGAAGCTGTGCGGCGTAAAGTCCATTAGAAGCGCCCCGTACCACCCGCAAACCAATGGGTTGTATGAACGCTTTAACGGGATGTTAAAACAACTCATTGGGACTTTTACCAGGACCTACAGGGACTGGGAGAAATTCTTGCCTCACCTCCTGTTTGTCTATCGAGAGGTGCCCCAAGAATCCACTGGGTTCTCCCCATTCGAACTGGTATAGGGGAGACGGGTAAGGGGACCCCTAGACTTAGTGCTAGAACACTGGGAAGGGGAGGGCATCATAGAAGGGGTTCCTATTGTACCCTATGTGCTGGAATTCCAGGACCGCCTACAGGAGCTGACCCAGGCTGTACGTGGGAACATGCAGGTGGCCCAGCGGCGCCAGTGCGTATGGTACGATCGGAGGGCCAGAGAGCGCACCTTGGAAATAGGGCAGAAGATCCTGGTGATAGAGCCCAGTAGGCAGAACAAGTTCCAAGCTGCTTGGCAGGGGCCCTACCAGGTAGTGGGGAAAATAGCTGACACCACCTATAATGTCACCGATTGTGACAACCCCAGGGTTATCCGCATGTTCCACGTGAATATGCTGAAGCCCTACCGGGAGCGCCCTGAAGAGGTAGTGGCCATCTGTGCACCTGAAGCAGAGGATTTAGCTGGACTTCCCTTGCCGGATGTCTTAGGGGAGAGGACTCAGTCTAAAACATGGGACCAAGTACACTGGGGTGAAGACTTAGGTCCCCGGGAGAGACAGCAGGCGGAGGAGTTGTTGAGGCAGCGACAGAGGATGTATTCGGGGAAACCTGGGTACACTCACCTGGCTCAACACAAGGTTGAGACCCAGGATCAGACCCCCCTTCCGCGTCCCTGAGTCTGTACGAGAAGGGATGCGACAACAGATACAAGAGATGTTGCGTTTAGGGGTCATTGAAGAGTCAAATAGTCCCTGGGCATCCCCCGTAGTGTTAGTGCCCAAGAAGGATGGGACTACACGGTTTTGTGTAGACTATCGTAAGCTCAATGAGAAAACAGTGACGGATGCGTATCCCATGCCGCGTGTGGATGAGTTGTTAGACCGGCTGGCGGGGGCAAAGTATTTGACCACCATCGATCTATGAAAAGGCTACTGGCAGATTCCCCTTAGTCCTGATGCTATTCCCAAGTCGGCATTTGTCACCCCGTTTGGCCTATTCCAGTTTCGAGTTATGCCATTCGGGATGAAGACTGCCCCGGTGACCTTCCAGAGGCTGGCTGACCGGCTTCTGGATGGTCTCCAGGACTATGCTTGTGCCTACCTGGATGACATCGCCATATACAGTGCGACATGGGAAGAGCATCTAAATCACCTAGAGACAGTATTAGACAGGATCCACAAGGCCGGAATCACCCTGAACCCAAACAAGTGTCACGTGGGCAAAGCAGAGGTTCAGTATTTAGGGCATTGGGTGGGAAATGGGAAACAGAGACCAGAACCAGCCAAGATTGAGGCCATAGCCAAATGGCCCAGCCCACGCACTAAAACCCAGGTCATGGTGTTTCTAGGGACAGCGGGGTATTACAGGAAATTCGTTCCCAATTACAGCAGAGTAGCCAAGCCCCTCACTGATCTGACCCGTAAGAACCAACCCCACCAGGGAACTGGACCCCAGAGTGTGAGGAAGCCTTCCGCCAGCTAAAGGACGCCCTCACCAATACCCCTGTATTGGCTGCACCCGATCCAACTAAACGTTTCCTGGTTCACACAGAAGCTTCTATGTTTGGATTGGCGGCAGTACTAAACCAAGTCGGGCCGGACGGCCAAGAACACCCGGTAGCTTACCTGAGTCGGAAACTACTGCCCCGTGAAGTGAGCTATGCGGCCATCGAGAAGGAGTGCCTGGCAATAGTATGGGCACTCAAAAAGTTACAACCGTATTTGTATGAATGACAGTTTTCCCTCCTAACGGACCATAATCCCCTAGTCTGGCTTAATTGGGTCTCCAGAGACAACGCCAGATTACTGCGGTGGAGTTTAGCCCTACAACCTCTGGACTTCACCATCCACTACAGACCCGGCAAACAAAACGGCAACGCCGATGGACTAAGTCGACAAACGGAACTCATACCAACCCCATAAACTTCGGTCATTCCCAAACCGATCCGTTAAGGATCAGGCTGTGTATGCCGATCGCGTCGCTGAAAAGAGGAGCCATGTTACAGAACCCCCCAGCACCAAGAATAAGTTATGCAGTATATATATGTATAATAGTTTCCATGTGAAATGCATCAGTCCACAGGCTGCGCCCCTGGGCAAGAAATTCTCTTTCTACCCTCCCCCACCTTTGTAATTCCCACAGTAAATATTGGCAGGCTCCGGCCCCCTGCGGATATTGTAATGTATGTCTGGCCTGCTGTTTTCCTATTGGCCTGCCCTGTGTACCTGTGTTATATATTCTGTGTCCTGTGAATAAAGGGGGTTCTTTTATATGCTCTCATGTAATCAAGAAATTCCTGTCAGCGTCATTCATTCAGAATCTAGGAAAAGGAGAGTGGACCTCCTGAAACACAGGGGGTGCTGAAAGAGGTACTACAGCACAGTAGACCCCGTTACAGTGCTTATGATGCCCGCATTAACAATTTTGAGAGGCCTATCTCTAACTTTCTTTGAAAAATACATTACAGAGCAAAAGTTTGGACACACCTTCTCATTTAAAGATTTTTCTGTATTTTCATGACTTTGAAAATTGTAAATTTACACTAAAGACATCAAAACTATGAATTAACACATGTGGAATTATATTCCTAACAAAAAAGTGTGAAACAACTGAAAATATGTCTTATATTCTAGGTTCTTCAAAGTAGCCACCTTTTGCTTTGATGACGGCTTTGCACACTCTTGGCATTCTCTTAAGCTTCAAGAGGTAGTCACCGGAAATGGTCTTCCAACAATCTTGAAGGAGTTCCCAGAGATGCTTAGTAGTGATGAGCGAGTGTACTCGTTGCTCGGAATTTCCCAAGCACGCTCGGGTGACCTCCGAGTATTTGTTCTTGCTCGGAGATATCGCTTTTTTTGCCTCAGTTGCATGATTTTTGGCTTCCAGATAAGCTGAATACATGTGAGGAATGCCTGTTTGTTGGGGAATTCCCACATGTATTCAGCATATCTGGAAGCCATAAATCATGCAACTGAGGCAAAAAACTATATCTCCGAGCAATAACAATAACTTGGAGGTCACATGAGCGTGCTTGGCAAATCCCGAGCAGAGAGTACACTCACTCATCACTAATGCTTAGCACTTGTTGGCCCTTTTGCCTTCACTCTGGGGTCCAGCTCACCCCAAACAATCTCGATTGGGTTCAGGTCTGGTGACTGTGGAGGCCAGGTCATCTGGCGTAGCAAAACATCACTCTCCTTCTTGGTCAAGTAGCCCTTACACAGCCTGGAGGTCTGTTTGGGGTCATTGTCATGTTGAAAAATAAATGATAGTCCAACTAAAAGCAAACCAGATGGAATAGCATGACTCTGTAAGATGCTGTGGTAGCCATGCTGGTTCAGTATGCCTTCAATTTTGAATAAATCTTCAACAGTGTCACCAGCAAAGTACCCCCACACAATCACACCTCCTCCTCCATGCTTCACGGTGGGAACCAGGCATGTAGAGTCCATCCATTCACCTTTTCTGCTTCGCACAAAGACACGGTGATTGGAACCGAAGATCTCAAATTTGGACTCCTCAGACCAAAGCACAGATTTCAACTGGCCTAATATCCACTCATTGTGTTCTTTATCCAAAACAAGTCTATTCTGCTTGCTGCCTGTCCTTAGCAGTGGTTTCCTAGCAGCTATTTTACCATGAAGGTGTGCTGCACAAAGTCTCCTCTTAACAGTTGTTGTAGAGATGTGTCTGCTGCTAGAACTCTGTGTGGCATTGACCTGGTCTCTAATCTCAGCTGCTGTTAACCTGCGATTTCTGAGGCTGGTGACTTGGATAAACTTATCCTCAGAAGCAGAGGTGACTCTTGGTCTTCCTTTCCTGGGGCGGTCCTCATATGATCCAGTTTCTTTGTAGCGCTTGATGGTTTTTGACACTGCACTTGAGGACACTTTCAAAGCTTTCCCAATTTTTCAGACTGACTGACCTTCATTTCTTAAAGTAATGATGGCCACTCATTTTTCTTTACTTAGCTGCTTTTTTCTTGCCATAATACAAATTCTACCAGTCTATTCAGTAGGACTATCAGCTATGTATCCACCAGACTTCTGCTCAACACAACTGATATTCCCAACCCCATTTATAAGGCAAGAAATCCCACTTATTAAACCTGACAGGACCCACCTGTGAAGCGAAAACCATTTCCGGTGACTACCTCTTGAAGTTCATCAAGAGTATGCCAAGAGTGTGCAAAGCAGTCATCAAAGCAAAAGGTGGCTACTTTGAAGAACCTAGAATATAAGACATATTTTCAGTTGTTTTACAATTTTTTGTTAAGTATATAATTCCACATGTGTTAATTCATAGTTTTGATGCCTTCAGTGTGAATTTACAATTTTCATAGTCATGAAAAGACAGAAAAATCTTTAAATGAGAAGGTGTGTCCAAACTTTTGGTCTGTACAGTGCAATGCAAAAGTATTCGGCTCCCTGGAACTTTTCAGCCTTTTCCCACATATCATGCTTCAAGCATAAAGATACCAAATGTAAATTTTTGGTGAAGAATTAACAAGTGGAACACAATTGTGAAGTTGAACAAAATTTATTGGTTATTTAAATTTTTTGTGGAAATTCAAAAACTGAAAAGTGGGGCATGCAATATTATTCGACCCCTTTACTTTCAGTGCAGCAAACTCACTCCAGAAGTTCATTGAGGATCTCTGAATGATCAAATGTTGTCCTAAATACCTAATGATGATAAATATAATCCACCTGTGTGTAATCAAGTCTCCATATAAATGCACCTGATCAGAGATGCAGCCTAGAGGCCCATGATCACTCTGGATGAACTGCAGAGATCTACAGCTGAGGTGGGACAGTCTGTCCCTAGGACAACAATCAGTTGTACACTGCACAAATCTGTCCTTCATTGAAGAGTGACAAAAAGAAAGCCATTTCTCAAAGATATCCATAAAAAGTGTTGTTTAAAGTTTGCAACAAGCCACCTGGGAGACACACCAAACATGTGGAAGAAGGTGATCTGGTCAGATGAAACCAAAATCAAACTTTTTTGGCAACAATGCCAAACGATATGTTTGGCATAAAGGCAACACAGCACATCACCCTGAAGACACCATCCCCACTGTCAAACATAGTAGTGGCAGCTAGGGTTGAGCGACCTTGACCTTTTTAGAGTCGAACCGTGTTTCTCGAAACCCGACTATTAGGGTTGAGCGAAACGGGTCGTTCATTTTCAAAAGTCGCTGACTTTTGGCAAAGTCGGGTTTCATGAAACCCGATCCGACCCCTGTGCGGGTTCGGCCATGCGGTACGCGACTTTCGCGCCAAAGTCGCGTTTCAATGACGCGAAAAGCGCCATTTCTCAGCCAATGAAGGTAAACGCAGAGTGTGGGCAGCGTGATGACATAGGTCCTGGTCCCCACCATCTTAAAGAAGGGCATTGCAGTGATTGGCTTGCTGTCCGCGGCATCACAGGGGCTATAAAGGGGCGTTCCCGCCGACCGCCATGTTACTGCTGCTGATCTGAGCTTAGGGAGAGGTTGCTGCCGCTTCCTCAGAAGCAGGGATAGCATTAGGCAGGGTCCATTAACCACCAAACCGCTTGTGCTGTAGCTATTTCCACTGCCCAACACCACCTTTGGTGTGCAGGGACAGTGGAAGCTACATTTTTTTTTTTTCCCTCAGCGCTGTAGCTCATTGGGCTGCCCTAGAAGGCTCCCTGATAGCTGCATTGCTGTGTGTACGCCGCTGTGCAAACCAACTGCTTTTTTCAAAGCACAAATCCTCTTGTTCCTTCCTTTCTGCACAGCTATCTTTTTGTTTGTACACACTTTTTATTTAATTTGTGCATCAGTCCACTCCTTATTGCTGCCTGCCATACCTGGCTGAGATTACTGCAGGGAGATAGTAATTGAAGGACACTCCCTGTTTTTTTTTTTTTTTTTTTTTGTGGGAGATTAAGATTGACATTTCTGCTAGAGTGCCATCCCTGTGTGTGCCATCTCTCACTCAGTGGGCCATAGAAAGCCTATTTATTTTTTTGCTTGATTTGGGTTCTAAAATCTACCTGAAAAAATCACTACATCAATCAGTGGGAGAAAAATATTGGCCTCAGGGCTTGTGTGCCACTCCTGACTCCTGTGTGTGCCATCTCTCAGTCAGTGGGCCATAGAAAGCCTATTTATTTTTTTGCTTGATTTGGGTTCTAAAATCTACCTGAAAAAATCACTACATCAATCAGTGGGAGAAAAATATTGGCCTCAGGGTTTGTGTGCCACTCCTGACTCCTGTGTGCATCATCACTCACTCAGTGGGCCATAGAAAGCCCTTTTTTTTTTTTTTGCTTTATTTGGGTTCTAAATTCTACCTGAAAAAATCAATAAATCAATCAGTGGGAGATTAATATTGGCCTTTGGGCTTGTGTGCCAGTCCTAAGCGTGCCATCTCTCTCTCTCAGATAGTGGGCCATAGAAAGCCTATTTATTATTTTTTTTATTGGGTTTATAAATTTTCCCTGGACCAAAAAAAAATAAAGTGGGAGATTAATATTGGCCTCTGGGCTTGTGTGCCAGTCCTGAGCGTTCCATCTCTCTCACAAATAGTGGGCCATAGAAAGCCTATTTTTTTTTTTTTTTGTTTTATAAATTCTCCCTGAAAAAAAAAAGGGAGATTAATATTGGCCTTTGGGCTTGTGTGCCAGTCCTAAGCGTGCCATCTCTCTCTCTCTCTCAGATAGTGGGCCATAGAAAGCCTATTTATTATTTTTTTTATTGGGTTTATAAATTTTCCCTGGAACAAAAAGAAAACAGTGGGAGATAAATATTGGCCTCTGGGCTTGTGTGCCACTCCTGACTCCTGTGTGCGTCATCTCTCACTCAGTGGGCCATAGAAAGCCTTTTTTTGTTTTATTTGTTTTCTAAATTCTCCCTGAAAAAATCATTTTATTTTATTTGGTTTCTAAATTCTTCCTGAAAAAATCATTTTATTCTATTATTTTTTTTTCCTAAAGTCTCCCTGAAAAAAAAACAAAAAACAAATCAGTGGGAGATTAATATTGCCCTTTCTGCTTGTGTGCCAGTCTTGACTCCTGGGTGTGCCATCTCTCTCTCTCTCTCCAATTGTGGGCCATAGAAAGCCTATTTTTTTTTTAGCTTGATTTGGGTTCCAAAATCTACCTGAAAAAATCACTACATCAATCAGTGGGAGATAAATATTGGCCTCTGGGCTTGTGTGCCACTCCTGACTCCTGTGTGCGTCATCTCTCACTCAGTGGGCCATAGAAAGCCTTTTTTTGTTTTATTTGTTTTCTAAATTCTCCCTGAAAAAATCATTTTATTTTATTTGGTTTCTAAATTCTTCCTGAAAAAATCATTTTATTCTATTATTTTTTTTCCTAAAGTCTCCCTGAAAAAAAAAAAAAAAAATCAGTGGGAGATTAATATTGCCCTTTCTGCTTGTGTGCCAGTCTTGACTCCTGGGTGTGCCATCTCTCTCTCTCTCTCCAATTGTGGGCCATAGAAAGCCTATTATTTTTTTAGCTTGATTTGGGTTCCAAAATCTACCTGAAAAAATCACTACATCAATCAGTGGGAGATAAATATTGGCCTCTGGGCTTGTGTGCCACTCCTGACTCCTGTGTGCGTCATCTCTCACTCAGTGGGCCATAGAAAGCCTTTTTTTGTTTTATTTGTTTTCTAAATTCTCCCTGAAAAAATCATTTTATTTTATTTGGTTTCTAAATTCTTCCTGAAAAAATCATTTTATTCTATTATTTTTTTTTCCTAAAGTCTCTCTGAAAAAAAAAAAAAAAAAAAAAAAATCAGTGGGAGATTAATATTGCCCTTTCTGCTTGTGTGCCAGTCTTGACTCCTGGGTGTGCCATCTCTCTCTCTCTCTCCAATTGTGGGCCATAGAAAGCCTATTATTTTTTTAGCTTGATTTGGGTTCCAAAATCTACCTGAAAAAATCACTACATCAATCAGTGGGAGATAAATATTGGCCTCTGGGCTTGTGTGCCACTCCTGACTCCTGTGTGCGTCATCTCTCACTCAGTGGGCCATAGAAAGCCTTTTTTTGTTTTATTTGTTTTCTAAATTCTCCCTGAAAAAATCATTTTATTTTATTTGGTTTCTAAATTCTTCCTGAAAAAATCATTTTATTCTATTATTTTTTTTTCCTAAAGTCTCCCTGAAAAAAAAAAAAATCAGTGGGAGATTAATATTGCCCTTTCTGCTTGTGTGCCAGTCTTGACTCCTGGGTGTGCCATCTCTCTCTCTCTCTCCAATTGTGGGCCATAGAAAGCCTATTATTTTTTTAGCTTGATTTGGGTTCCAAAATCTACCTGAAAAAATCACTACATCAATCAGTGGGAGATAAATATTGGCCTCTGGGCTTGTGTGCCACTCCTGACTCCTGTGTGCGTCATCTCTCACTCAGTGGGCCATAGAAAGCCTTTTTTTGTTTTATTTGTTTTCTAAATTCTCCCTGAAAAAATCATTTTATTTTATTTGGTTTCTAAATTCTTCCTGAAAAAATCATTTTATTCTATTATTTTTTTTTCCTAAAGTCTCCCTGAAAAAACAAACAAAAACAAATCAGTGGGAGATTAATATTTACATTTGTGCTTCAGTGACAGTCCTGCGTGTGTGGCATCTTTCTCATTTGTTGCCACCAACAACAGAGTGTGTAACATTGTGCCTGATTTTCGTTGTGGTCTCACTCACCAGTAAAGGGGTAGCTAAATCATACTGAAGTTATAGCTCACCGTGTAATTTGTGTGACAGCAACAAATACCGTTAGTTTGTTTACGTTTTTAAAACAATGAGGAAGTCTGGTGGAAGAGGTCGTGGCCGGGGGCGTTCATTGTCAGCTGGTAATGAGGGTAGTGGTAGTGGTGGAGCATCAGCTGGTCGTGGGAAAAAAAATATTGCACCTAAGTCTGGAGCTGTGGAGCCAGGTTCGTCGTCTGGCTACACAAGGCCTCGAACGCTCCCTTTTCTGGGAGTAGGAAAACCGCTTTTAAAGCCGGAGCAGCAAGAGCAAGTTTTGGCTTATCTTGCTAACTCAGCCTCTAGCTC
Organism: Ranitomeya imitator; assembly: GCF_032444005.1. Taxonomy (NCBI): domain Eukaryota; kingdom Metazoa; phylum Chordata; class Amphibia; order Anura; family Dendrobatidae; genus Ranitomeya; species Ranitomeya imitator. The sequence goes on along the minus strand of NC_091282.1, from coordinate 1,253,115,819 downwards.
TTTTGCCTCCTCTCGTGAAACTGGTAAATGTCAAAGCAGCGCGTCGTTAGTGGATGTTCACGGTCAGGGACAAGTCGCTTCCTTGTCCTCTTCAGCAAAAACAACAACAGAGAAGAATGCAGCAGGCGACACAACGGGTTACTCCATGGAGCTCTTTACACATACCGTCCCTGGCTTAGAAAGTGAAGCAGTTAACAGTCCATGCCCATTACAAGTTGAATCTGACATGGAGTGCACTGATGCACAGCCACAGCCAGACTACTATGCTGGTCCTTTGACTCAGACCACAACATTGCCCTCGCAGGGTAATGATCAAGAATCAGACCCTGATGAGACTATGTTGCCCCATCACGAACGCTATACCACCGACCGACACGGTGACACAGACGAAGTTGCACACGAGCTACAAGAAGAGGTAATAGATGACCCAGTTCTTGACCCCGATTGGCAGCCATTGGGGGAACAGGGTGCAGGCGGCAGCAGTTCTGAAGCGGAGGAGGAGGGGCCGCAGCAGGCATCAACATCGCAACAGGTTCCATCTGCCGGGCCCGTATCTTGCCCAAAACGCGTGGCAAAGCCAAAACCTGTTGGAGGACAGCGTGGCCATCCGGTTAAAGCTCAGTCTGCAATGCCTGAAAAGGTATCCGATGCTAGAAAGAGTGCAGTCAGGCATTTTTTTAAACAACATCCAATTGATCAGCGCAAAGTCATCTGTCAAAAATGTTCAACTACCTTAAGCAGAGGACAGAATCTGAAAAGTCTCAATACAAGTTGCATGCATAGACATTTAACCACCATGCATTTGCAAGCCTGGACTAACTACCAAACGTCCCTTAAGGTTGTAGCACCCTCGGCCAATGAAGCTAGTCATCAACGCAACATCCCTTCCGGCAGTGTAGGGCCACCATTTTCCGCACCACCTGCAGTATCTGTGCAGGTTTCTTTGCCAGGCCAAAGCAGTCAGGGTCAGGGAATCACCAGTTTCGTAGTAGGAAACACTGCATCTAGGGCACCGGCGGCAACAATACCATCTCCCACCGTCTCTCAGTCTGCCATGTCCACCGGCACCCCCGCTAGTTCCACGATCTCCAGCTCTCCAGTCCAGCTCACCCTACATGAGACTATGGTTCGAAAAAGGAAGTACTTAGCCTCGCATCCGCGTACACAGGGTTTGAACGCCCACATAGCTAGACTAATCTCGTTAGAGATGATGCCCTACCGGTTAGTTGAAAGCGAAACTTTCAAAGCCCTGATGGACTACGCTGTACCACGCTACGAGCTACCCAGTCGACACTTTTTTTCCAGAAAAGCCATCCCAGCCCTCCACCAGCATGTTAAAGAGCGCATCGTCCATGCACTCAGGCAATCTGTGAGCACAAAGGTGCACCTGACAACAGATGCATGGACCAGTAGGCATGGCCAGGGACGTTACGTGTCCATCACGGCACACTGGGTAAATGTGGTGGATGCAGGGTCCACAGGGGACAGCAAGTTTGGGACAGTTCTGCCTAGCCCACGGTCTAGGAAACAGTTGGCTGTAGCCGTTCGCTCCTCCTCCTCCTCGTCCTCCTGCAGAAGCGAGACCTCGTCCACAGACCGCAGTCGCACAACCACTCCATCCGCAGCTGCCACTGTTGCACACCAGGTCTCCCATTATGGGGCAGCTACTGGCAAACGTCAGCAGGCTGTATTGGCTATGAAGTGTTTGGGCGACAACAGACACACCGCTGAAGTTCTGTCCGACTTCTTGCAGAAAGAAACGCAGTCGTGGCTGGGCACTGTAGATCTTGAGGCAGGCAAGGTAGTGAGTGATAACGGAAGGAATTTCATGGCTGCCATCTCCCTTTCCCAACTGAAACACATTCCTTGCCTGGCTCACACCTTAAACCTGGTGGTGCAGTGCTTCCTGAAAAGTTATCCGGGGTTATCCGACCTGCTCCTCAAAGTGCGTGGACTTTGCTCACATATCCGCCGTTCGCCCGTACACTCCAGCCGTATGCAGACCTATCAGCGTTCTTTGAACCTTCCCCAGCATCGCCTAATCATAGACGTTGCAACAAGGTGGAACTCAACACTGCACATGCTTCAGAGACTGTGTGAACAGAGGCGGGCTGTTATGTTTTTGTGGGAGGATACACATACACGGGCAGGCAGTAGGATGGCAGACATGGAGTTGTCAGGTGTGCAGTGGTCGAAGATTCAAGACATGTGTCAAGTCCTTCAGTGTTTTGAGGAATGCACACGGCTGGTTAGTGCAGACAACGCCATAATAAGCATGAGCATCCCCCTAATGCGTCTGCTGATGCAAAGTTTGACGCACATAAAGGATCAGGCGTCTGCAGCTGAGGAAGAGGAAAGCCTTGATGACAGTCAGCCATTGTCTGGCCAGGGCAGTGTACAGGACGAGGTAGCGGGCGAACAGGAGGAGGAGGAGGACGAGGAGGATGATGGGGATGATTATATTTTTAATGAGGAAGCTTTTCCGGGGCCAGTGGAAATTGTTGGCGTGGCAAGGCCGGGTTCTGGTTTTTGGAGGGACACAAGTGACGTGGATTTGCCTGAAACTGCCCCTCAACCAAGCACAACCACAGATTTGAGAACTGGAACTTTGGGCCACATGGCGGATTATGCCTTAGGTATCCTCAAAAGGGACACACGCATAACAAAAATGATGAACGATGATGATTACTGGTTGGCCTGCCTCCTTGATCCTCGCTATAAAGGCAAATTGCAAAATATAATGCCACATGAGAACTTGGAACTAATATTAGCAACCAAACAATCAACTCTTGTTGACCGTTTGCTTCTGGCATTCCCTGCACACAGCGCCCGTGATCGTTCTAACACGAGCTGCAGGGGCCAGCAGACCAGAGGTGTTAGAGGGGCAGAAATCAGAAGTGGCGTTGGCCAGAGGGGTTTTCTGACCAGGTTGTGGAGTGATTTTGCTATGACCGCAGACAGGACAGGTACTGCAGCATCAATTCAAAGTGACAGGAGACAACATTTGTCCAGTATGGTTACTAACTATTTTTCATCCCTTATCGATGTTCTCCCTCAACCGTCATTCCCATTTGATTACTGGGCATCAAAATTAGACACCTGGCCAGAATTGGCAGAATATGCATTGCAGGAGCTTGCTTGCCCGGCAGCTAGTGTCCTATCAGAAAGAGTATTCAGTGCTGCAGGTTCAATACTAACAGAAAAAAGGACTCGTCTGGCTACCCAAAATGTAGATGATCTAACCTTCATTAAAATGAACCACAACTGGATTTCGAAATCTTTTGCCCCACCTTGCCCGGCTGACACCTAGCTTTCCTATGTAAAGGTCTATCCTGTGGACTATTCTGAACGACTTTTCCAATCTCGTAATTTGCAGCACCTGATTGTCCAGCATCCGACATGTTAACACCTCCCTAAATGGCCAAAGTCCCCACACGGGGCCGTGGTATCGCCACTTGGCGCCAGCACCCGTGAGAGTACTGTTTGTCTGAAGAGGTGGGTGTGCCCGCTTTTGGTCGACGGCACTGCCACTAGGTCCCTCATAGTACAATAAAGTGTCTGGCGGTGGTGGTGCGCACCCAACGTCAGACACACCGTTGTAATATGAGGGGCCCTGGGCCTGTACCGCCGGCCACAAGACAGTCCCCCCCCAGGTCAAACAGTGCTCTACCACTTGCAAAATTTTCTCTCACAGCTCCACCAATGTTTAGTCTATGCGCTGACATCCTTCAATGCCTGGCACTGTCAATACCATTGTATTGACATTTTTCTTATGTTAGGCCTTCGAAGCCTGTCTGCGGTCACTCCTTCCACTAGGCCTCCACTGACCTGTCTACTGCTGCCCGTGTTCCCCTGGAACCAATTGTAAATTGCCTACATCCCAATTTTTGTTATGTTAGGCCTTCGAAGCCTGTCTGCGGCCCGTTCTTTCCACTACTACTACACTGACCAGGCCACTGCTGCCCGTGTTCCCCTGGAACCAATTTTAAATTGCCTACAGCCAGCCCAATTTATTATGTTAGGGCTTCGAAGCCTGTCTGCGGTCCCTCCTTCCACTAGGCCTCCACTGACCTGTCTACTGCCGCCCGTGTTCCCCTGGAACCAATTTTAAATTGCCTACAGCCAGCCCAATTTATTATGTTAGGGCTTCGAAGCCTGTCTGCGGTTCCTCCTTCCACTAGGCCTCCACTGACCTGTCTACTGCTGCACGGGTTCCCCTGGAACCAATTTTAAATTGCCTACAGCCCAATTTTTGTTATGTTAGGCCTTCGAAGCCTGTCTGCGGTCACTCCTTCCACTAGGCCTCCACTGACCTGTCTACTGCTGCCCGTGTTCCCCTGGAACCAATTGTAAATTGCCTACATCCCAATTTTTGTTATGTTAGGCCTTCGAAGCCTGTCTGCGGCCCGTTCTTTCCACTACTACTACACTGACCAGGCCACTGCTGCCCGTGTTCCCCTGGAACGAATTTTAAATTGCCTACAGCCATCCCAATTTATTATGTTAGGGCTTCGAAGCCTGTCTGCGGTCCCTCCTTCCACTAGGCCTCCACTGACCTGTCTACTGCTGCCCGTGTACCCCTTGAACCAACATCAGAAAATATAAAAATAAGTATTTTGCTTATAAAAAAGAAAATACTGGAGAGATATCAAATGCAGACATTTTAACATTAAAAACAAACACATACAACAAAAATCTGGTACAGTACTAAAAATGGCCACCAGCTACAATAACTTTCTCCTGCAAGTAGTTAACTGAAATTTTTTTTCAATTTAAAACACAGATATGGCATCCACCGAGTGTTGTCCTGTCGCGCCTTCTTTATATAATTGTCAAGAAGATGCAAAACAATGAAAATAATAAAATCATTATTTACCAAAAAAATAGAGTAAGTCAAAACCACATTGCAAACAAACATTCATTACAAATAAAGAAACAGGGCGCGTCCGAGGGTGAGTATATACCTAATAAGAATATAATCACCCTCGGACGCGCCCTGCTTCTTTCCGACAGCCTTCCTTCCTAAGAATCAGCCCTTCCGTGGTGTAGAGAGAGGGTGTGTTACACTCCAAGGTGTTCCCCAAGTTGCCTTTCCTGAGCTTCGATCTTCATGCTCTCGTTTAGTAGTTGTCGGAAAGTAGGCTGCATTAGGCCTACAAATTGGGTATGGGGTGTAGAGAGATGGTGTGTTCAACTCCAAGGTGTTCTCCAGGTTGCCTTTCCTGAGCTTCGATCTTCCGGCTCTCGTTTAGTAGTTGTTGGAAACTACACTGCATTAGGCCTACAAATTGGGTATGGGGTGTAGAGAGATGGTGTGTTCCACTCCAAGGTGTTCTCCAGGTTGCCTTTCCTGAGCTTCGATCTTCCGGCTCTCGTTTAGTAGTTCTTGGAAACTACACTGCATTAGGCCTACAAATTGGGTATGGGGTGTAGAGAGATGGTGTGTTCAACTCCAAGGTGTTCTCCAGGTTGCCTTTCCTGAGCTTCGATCTTCCGGCTGTCGTTTAGTAGTTGTTGGAAACTACACTGCATTAGGCCTACAAATTGGGTATGGGGTGTAGAGAGATGGTGTGTTCCACTCCAAGGTGTTCCCCAGGTTTCCTCGCCAATGCTTCGATCTTCATGCTCTCGTTTAGTAGTTGTTGGAAACTACACTGCATTAGACCTACAAATTGGGTATGGGGTGTAGAGACATGGTGTGTTCCACTCCAAGGTGTTCTCCAGGTTGCCTTTCCTGAGCTTCGATCTTCCGGCTCTCATTTAGTAGTTGTTGGAAACTACACTGCATTAGGCCTACAAATTGGGTATGGGGTGTAGAGAGATGGTGTGTTCCACTCCAAGGTGTTCTCCAGGTTGCCTTTCCTGAGCTTCGATCTTCCGGCTCTCGTTTAGTAGTTCTTGGAAACTACACTGCATTAGGCCTACAAATTGGGTATGGGGTGTAGAGAGATGGTGTGTTCCACTCCAAGGTGTTCCCCAGGTTTCCTCGCCAATGCTTTGATCTTCATGCTCTCGTTTAGTAGTTGTTGGAAACTACACTGCATTAGGCCTACAAATTGGGTATGGGGTGTAGAGAGATGGTGTGTTCAACTCCAAGGTGTTCTCCAGGTTGCCTTTCCTGAGCTTCGATCTTCCGGCTCTCGTTTAGTAGTTGTTGGAAACTACACTGCATTAGGCCTACAAATTGGGTATGGGGTGTAGAGAGATGGTGTGTTCCACTCCAAGGTGTTCCCCAGGTTTCCTCGCCAATGCTTCGATCTTCATGCTCTCGTTTAGTAGTTGTTGGAAACTACACTGCATTAGGCCTACAAATTGGGTATGGGGTGTAGAGAGATGGTGTGTTCCACTCCAAGGTATTCTCCAGGTTGCCTTTCCTGAGCTTCGATCTTCCGGCTCTCGTTTAGTAGTTGTTGGAAACTACACTGCATTAGGCCTACAAATTGGGTATGGGGTGTAGAGAGATGGTGTGTTCCACTCCAAGGTGTTCTCCAGGTTGCCTTACCTGAGCTTCGATCTTCCGGCTCTCGTTTAGTAGTTCTTGGAAACTACACTGCATTAGGCCTACAAATTGGGTATGGGGTGTAGAGAGATGGTGTGTTCCACTCCAAGGTGTTCCCCAGGTTTCCTCGCCAATGCTTCGATCTTCATGCTCTCGTTTAGTAGCTGTTGGAAACTACACTGCATTAGGCCTACAAATTGGGTATGGGGTGTAGAGAGATGGTGTGTTCAACTCCAAGGTGTTCTCCAGGTTGCCTTTCCTGAGCTTCGATCTTCCGGCTCTCGTTTAGTAGTTCTTGGAAACTACACTGCATTAGGCCTACAAATTGGGTATGGGGTGTAGAGAGATGGTGTGTTCCACTCCAAGGTGTTCCCCAGGTTTCCTCGCCAATGCTTCGATCTTCATGCTCTCGTTTAGTAGTTGTTGGAAACTACACTGCATTAGGCCTACAAATTGGGTATGGGGTGTAGAGACATGGTGTGTTCCACTCCAAGGTGTTCTCCAGGTTGCCTTTCCTGAGCTTCGATCTTCCGGCTCTCATTTAGTAGTTGTTGGAAACTACACTGCATTAGGCCTACAAATTTGGTATGGGGTGTAGAGAGATGGTGTGTTCCACTCCAAGGTGTTCTCCAGGTTGCCTTTCCTGAGCTTCGATCTTCCGGCTCTCGTTTAGTAGTTCTTGGAAACTACACTGCATTAGGCCTACAAATTGGGTATGGGGTGTAGAGAGATGGTGTGTTCCACTCCAAGGTGTTCCCCAGGTTTCCTCGCCAATGCTTTGATCTTCATGCTCTCGTTTAGTAGTTGTTGGAAACTACACTGCATTAGGCCTACAAATTGGGTATGGGGTGTAGAGAGATGGTGTGTTCCACTCCAAGGTGTTCTCCAGGTTGCCTTTCCTGAGCTTCGATCTTCCGGCTCTCGTTTATTAGTTCTTGGAAACTACACTGCATTAGGCCTACAAATTGGGTATGGGGTGTAGAGAGATGGTGTGTTCCACTCCAAGGTGTTCCCCAGGTTTCCTCGCCAATGCTTTGATCTTCATGCTCTCGTTTAGTAGTTGTTGGAAACTACACTGCATTAGGCCTACAAATTGGGTATGGGGTGTAGAGAGATGGTGTGTTCAACTCCAAGGTGTTCTCCAGGTTGCCTTTCCTGAGCTTCGATCTTCCGGCTCTCGTTTAGTAGTTGTTGGAAACTACACTGCATTAGGCCTACAAATTGGGTATGGGGTGTAGAGAGATGGTGTGTTCCACTCCAAGGTGTTCCCCAGGTTTCCTCGCCAATGCTTCAATCTTCATGCTCTCGTTTAGTAGTTGTTGGAAACTACACTGCATTAGGCCTACAAATTGGGTATGGGGTGTAGAGAGATGGTGTGTTCCACTCCAAGGTGTTCTCCAGGTTGCCTTTCCTGAGCTTCGATCTTCCGGCTCTCGTTTAGTAGTTGTTGGAAACTACACTGCATTAGGCCTACAAATTGGGTATGGGGTGTAGAGAGATGGTGTGTTCCACTCCAAGGTGTTCTCCAGGTTGCCTTACCTGAGCTTCGATCTTCCGGCTCTCGTTTAGTAGTTCTTGGAAACTACACTGCATTAGGCCTACAAATTGGGTATGGGGTGTAGAGAGATGGTGTGTTCCACTCCAAGGTGTTCCCCAGGTTTCCTCGCCAATGCTTCGATCTTCATGCTCTCGTTTAGTAGCTGTTGGAAACTACACTGCATTAGGCCTACAAATTGGGTATGGGGTGTAGAGAGATGGTGTGTTCAACTCCAAGGTGTTCTCCAGGTTGCCTTTCCTGAGCTTCGATCTTCCGGCTCTCGTTTAGTAGTTCTTGGAAACTACACTGCATTAGGCCTACAAATTGGGTATGGGGTGTAGAGAGATGGTGTGTTCCACTCCAAGGTGTTCCCCAGGTTTCCTCGCCAATGCTTCGATCTTCATGCTCTCGTTTAGTAGTTGTTGGAAACTACACTGCATTAGGCCTACAAATTGGGTATGGGGTGTAGAGACATGGTGTGTTCCACTCCAAGGTGTTCTCCAGGTTGCCTTTCCTGAGCTTCGATCTTCCGGCTCTCATTTAGTAGTTGTTGGAAACTACACTGCATTAGGCCTACAAATTGGGTATGGGGTGTAGAGAGATGGTGTGTTCCACTCCAAGGTGTTCTCCAGGTTGCCTTTCCTGAGCTTCGATCTTCCGGCTCTCGTTTAGTAGTTCTTGGAAACTACACTGCATTAGGCCTACAAATTGGGTATGGGGTGTAGAGAGATGGTGTGTTCCACTCCAAGGTGTTCCCCAGGTTTCCTCGCCAATGCTTTGATCTTCATGCTCTCGTTTAGTAGTTGTTGGAAACTACACTGCATTAGGCCTACAAATTGGGTATGGGGTGTAGAGAGATGGTGTGTTCAACTCCAAGGTGTTCTCCAGGTTGCCTTTCCTGAGCTTCGATCTTCCGGCTCTCGTTTAGTAGTTGTTGGAAACTACACTGCATTAGGCCTACAAATTGGGTATGGGGTGTAGAGAGATGGTGTGTTCCACTCCAAGGTGTTCCCCAGGTTTCCTCGCCAATGCTTCAATCTTCATGCTCTCGTTTAGTAGTTGTTGGAAACTACACTGCATTAGGCCTACAAATTGGGTATGGGGTGTAGAGAGATGGTGTGTTCCACTCCAAGGTGTTCTCCAGGTTGCCTTTCCTGAGCTTCGATCTTCCGGCTCTCGTTTAGTAGTTGTTGGAAACTACACTGCATTAGGCCTACAAATTGGGTATGGGGTGTAGAGAGATGGTGTGTTCCACTCCAAGGTGTTCTCCAGGTTGCCTTACCTGAGCTTCGATCTTCCGGCTCTCGTTTAGTAGTTCTTGGAAACTACACTGCATTAGGCCTACAAATTGGGTATGGGGTGTAGAGAGATGGTGTGTTCCACTCCAAGGTGTTCCCCAGGTTTCCTCGCCAATGCTTCGATCTTCATGCTCTCGTTTAGTAGCTGTTGGAAACTACACTGCATTAGGCCTACAAATTGGGTATGGGGTGTAGAGAGATGGTGTGTTCAACTCCAAGGTGTTCTCCAGGTTGCCTTTCCTGAGCTTCGATCTTCCGGCTCTCGTTTAGTAGTTGTTGGAAACTACACTGCATTAGGCCTACAAATTGGGTATGGGGTGTAGAGAGATGGTGTGTTCCACTCCAAGGTGTTCCCCAGGTTTCCTCGCCAATGCTTCGATCTTCATGCTCTCGTTTAGTAGTTGTTGGAAACTACACTGCATTAGGCCTACAAATTGGGTATGGGGTGTAGAGAGATGGTGTGTTCCACTCCAAGGTGTTCTCCAGGTTGCCTTTCCTGAGCTTCGATCTTCCGGCTCTCGTTAAGTAGTTGTTGGAAACTACACTGCATTAGGCCTACAAATTGGGTATGGGGTGTAGAGACATGGTGTGTTCCACTCCAAGGTGTTCTCCAGGTTGCCTTTCCTGAGCTTCGATCTTCCGGCTCTCGTTTAGTAGTTGTTGGAAACTACACTGCATTAGGCCTACAAATTGGGTATGGGGTGTAGAGAGATGGTGTGTTCCACTCCAAGGTGTTCTCCAGGTTGCCTTTCCTGAGCTTCGATCTTCCGGCTCTCGTTTAGTAGTTCTTGGAAACTACACTGCATTAGGCCTACAAATTGGGTATGGGGTGTAGAGAGATGGTGTGTTCCACTCCAAGGTGTTCCCCAGGTTTCCTCGCCAATGCTTCGATCTTCATGCTTTCGTTTAGTAGTTGTTGGAAACTACACTGCACTAGGCCTACAAATTGGGTATGGGGTGTAGAGAGATGGTGTGTTCCACTCCAAGGTGTTCTCCAGGTTGCCTTTCCTGAGCTTCGATCTTCCGGCTCTCGTTTAGTAGTTCTTGGAAACTACACTGCATTAGGCCTACAAATTGGGTATGGGGTGTAGAGAGATGGTGTGTTCCACTCCAAGGTGTTCTCCAGGTTGCCTTTCCTGAGCTTCGATCTTCCGGCTCTCGTTTAGTAGTTCTTGGAAACTACACTGCATTAGGCCTACAAATTGGGTATGGGGTGTAGAGAGATGGTGTGTTCAACTCCAAGGTGTTCTCCAGGTTGCCTTTCCTGAGCTTCGATCTTCCGGCTCTCGTTTAGTAGTTGTTGGAAACTACACTGCATTAGGCCTACAAATTGGGTATGGGGTGTAGAGAGATGGTGTGTTCCACTCCAAGGTGTTCCCCAGGTTTCCTCGCCAATGCTTCAATCTTCATGCTCTCGTTTAGTAGTTGTTGGAAACTACACTGCATTAGGCCTACAAATTGGGTATGGGGTGTAGAGAGATGGTGTGTTCCACTCCAAGGTGTTCTCCAGGTTGCCTTTCCTGAGCTTCGATCTTCCGGCTCTCGTTTAGTAGTTCTTGGAAACTACACTGCATTAGGCCTACAAATTGGGTATGGGGTGTAGAGAGATGGTGTGTTCCACTCCAAGGTGTTCCCCAGGTTTCCTCGCCAATGCTTTGATCTTCATGCTCTCGTTTAGTAGTTGTTGGAAACTACACTGCATTAGGCCTACAAATTGGGTATGGGGTGTAGAGAGATGGTGTGTTCAACTCCAAGGTGTTCTCCAGGTTGCCTTTCCTGAGCTTCGATCTTCCGGCTCTCGTTTAGTAGTTGTTGGAAACTACACTGCATTAGGCCTACAAATTGGGTATGGGGTGTAGAGAGATGGTGTGTTCCACTCCAAGGTGTTCCCCAGGTTTCCTCGCCAATGCTTCAATCTTCATGCTCTCGTTTAGTAGTTGTTGGAAACTACACTGCATTAGGCCTACAAATTGGGTATGGGGTGTAGAGAGATGGTGTGTTCCACTCCAAGGTGTTCTCCAGGTTGCCTTTCCTGAGCTTCGATCTTCCGGCTCTCGTTTAGTAGTTGTTGGAAACTACACTGCATTAGGCCTACAAATTGGGTATGGGGTGTAGAGAGATGGTGTGTTCCACTCCAAGGTGTTCTCCAGGTTGCCTTACCTGAGCTTCGATCTTCCGGCTCTCGTTTAGTAGTTCTTGGAAACTACACTGCATTAGGCCTACAAATTGGGTATGGGGTGTAGAGAGATGGTGTGTTCCACTCCAAGGTGTTCCCCAGGTTTCCTCGCCAATGCTTCGATCTTCATGCTCTCGTTTAGTAGCTGTTGGAAACTACACTGCATTAGGCCTACAAATTGGGTATGGGGTGTAGAGAGATGGTGTGTTCAACTCCAAGGTGTTCTCCAGGTTGCCTTTCCTGAGCTTCGATCTTCCGGCTCTCGTTTAGTAGTTGTTGGAAACTACACTGCATTAGGCCTACAAATTGGGTATGGGGTGTAGAGAGATGGTGTGTTCCACTCCAAGGTGTTCCCCAGGTTTCCTCGCCAATGCTTCGATCTTCATGCTCTCGTTTAGTAGTTGTTGGAAACTACACTGCATTAGGCCTACAAATTGGGTATGGGGTGTAGAGAGATGGTGTGTTCCACTCCAAGGTGTTCTCCAGGTTGCCTTTCCTGAGCTTCGATCTTCCGGCTCTCGTTAAGTAGTTGTTGGAAACTACACTGCATTAGGCCTACAAATTGGGTATGGGGTGTAGAGACATGGTGTGTTCCACTCCAAGGTGTTCTCCAGGTTGCCTTTCCTGAGCTTCGATCTTCCGGCTCTCGTTTAGTAGTTGTTGGAAACTACACTGCATTAGGCCTACAAATTGGGTATGGGGTGTAGAGAGATGGTGTGTTCCACTCCAAGGTGTTCTCCAGGTTGCCTTTCCTGAGCTTCGATCTTCCGGCTCTCGTTTAGTAGTTCTTGGAAACTACACTGCATTAGGCCTACAAATTGGGTATGGGGTGTAGAGAGATGGTGTGTTCCACTCCAAGGTGTTCCCCAGGTTTCCTCGCCAATGCTTCGATCTTCATGCTTTCGTTTAGTAGTTGTTGGAAACTACACTGCACTAGGCCTACAAATTGGGTATGGGGTGTAGAGAGATGGTGTGTTCCACTCCAAGGTGTTCTCCAGGTTGCCTTTCCTGAGCTTCGATCTTCCGGCTCTCGTTTAGTAGTTCTTGGAAACTACACTGCATTAGGCCTACAAATTGGGTATGGGGTGTAGAGAGATGGTGTGTTCCACTCCAAGGTGTTCTCCAGGTTGCCTTTCCTGAACTTCTATCTTCAGGCTCTCATTAAATTGTGGTTAAACGGAACAACTGCATTTGGCGTACTAGTTGGTTTGGGGCCTACTATCGGTGTCTGCCACTCATTGCTGTTCTCCTGGTTTCCTGTCCTGAAATTCCGTTTTCAGGCGCTCGTTAAGTAGTTGTTAATGTTAGACTGCATTTGGCCTACTAGTTGGGTTGGGGCCTACTATCGGTGTCTGCCACTCCTTGCTGTTCTCCTCCACTGAACAAAGCTGTGCCGCCTGTTTACTACGGTTGCCAATTTTGAACTGCATTTCGACTACTTACTGATTTGGGCCTACTCTCTGTGTCAGCCTCTCATTCCAGTTGTCCTCCACTGCAATGCCCCCTGGTTATTCCTGTGTTACCAATTTTGAACTGCATTTAGCCAACTTTATTCTTTGGGCCTATATCTGTGTTTCCTCCTCATCCTGCCCATTGCCCAGCCAGTGATAGATGAATCTGCTGGTACATTGACCCATAACGCAACATTTCCCGTGCACGCTACACAACAACATTGTGACCCTGCTGAAAGTCAGGTTGCTCTTCCCGCATACCATACCACCTTACACGGGGACAAAGAGGAAGGTGCAGATGAAAGTGCAGGTTCCTTCATCAGGTGGGGGGAGGAAAACTAGTTGGCGATGTCACTGGCACAGGGCCTCTCATAGTACGCAAAAGTGTTGCTGCCGGTGGGAGGCGCCCCCGCCGTGCAAACACACCGCTGTACTTTGAGGGGCCCTGTGCCAGTGCCAATGCCAACGAGTGGGCCCCCCCTGCTTGCTCAGGTTCACAGCACTTGCAAAGTTGAAATACTTACCTCTCCCTGCTCCACTGCCGTGACGTGGTCCAGATTTCCTGGGCCCACTAATTACTTGAACCAGCCCTACCCACCACAACTTTAGCCAAATGACCCCCAATTTCAAATGCCTTCCAATTATTATAAGGTAAATTACGCTTGACAAGCTTCATTAAGAAGAATGGATGGTTTTGACATTAAAATGGGCACTCTAGGTGTTTTCCTGGCCCCCACTCATTGCCGACTATGCTGCCCCATTGACTTGCATTGGGTTTCGTGTTTCGGTCGATCCCGACTTTACGTCATAATCGGCCGATATCACTCGACCCGACTTTTGAGATAGTCGGGTTTCGCGAAACCCGGCTCGACTCTAAAAAGGTCAAGGTCGCTCAACTCTACCGACTATCTTATTAGTCGAGTCGAGTGGAATCGGCCGATTATCGCGAAAAGTCGGGTATCGACCGAAACACGAAACCCAATGCAAGTCAATGGGGGAGCATAGTCGGCAGTGAGTGGAGGCCAGGAAAACACCTACACTGCCCATTTTAATGGCAAAAATATCCATTCTTGTTACAGAAGCTTGTCAATCGTAATTTACCTTATAATAATTGGAAGGCATTTGAAATTGGGGGTCATTTGGCTAAAGTTGTGGGGGGTAGGGCTGGTTCAAGTAATTTGTGGGCCCAGGAAATCTGGACCGCGTCACGGCAGTGGAGCAGGGAGAGGTAAGTATTTCAACTTTGCAAGTGCTGTGATCCTGAGCAAGCAGGGGGGGCCCACTCGTTGGCATTGGCACTGGCACAGGGCCCCTCAAAGTACAGTGGTATGTTTGCACGGCGGGGGCGCCTCCCACCGGCAGCAACACTTTTGCGTACTATGAGAGGCCCTGTGCCAATGACATCGCCAACTAGTATTCCTCCCCCCACCTGATGAAGGAACCTGCATTTTCATCTGCACCTTCCTCTTTGTCCCCGTGTAAGGTGGTATGGTATGCGGGAAGAGGAACCTGACTTTCAGCAGGGTCACAATGTTGTTGTGTAGCGTGCACGGGGAATGTTGCGTTATGGGTCAATGTACCAGCAGACTCATCTATCACTGGCTGGGCAATGGGCAGGATGAGGAGGAAACACAGATATAGGCCCAAAGAATAAAGTTGGCTAAATGCTGTTCAAAATTGGTAACACAGGACTAACCAGGGGGCATTGCAGTGGAGGACAACTGGAATGAGAGGCTGACACAGAGAGTAGGCCCAAATCAGTAAGTAGTCGAAATGCAGTTCAAAATTGACAACCGTAGTAAACAGGCGGCACAGCTTTGTTCAGTGGAGGAGAACAGCAAGGAGTGGCAGACACCGATAGTAGGCCCCAACCCAACTAGTAGGCCAAATGCAGTCTAACATTAACAACTACTTAACGAGAGCCTGAAAATGGTATTTCAGGACAGGAAACCAGGAGAACAGCAAGGAGCGGCAGACACTGTTAGTAGGCCCCAAACCAACTAGTACGCCAAATGCAGTTGTTCCATTTAACCACTATTTAACAAGAGCCTGAAGATAGAAGCTCAGGAAAGGCAACCTGGAGAACACCTTGGAGTGGAAGACACCGTCTGCACACCCCATACCCAATTTGTAGGCCTAATGCAGTGTAGTTTCCAACAACTACTAAACGAGAGCATTAAGATTGAAGCAATGGAGAGGAAACCTGGGGAACACCTTGGAGTGGAACACACCGTCTCTACACCACATACCCAATTTGTAGGCCTAATGCAGTGTAGTTTTCACCAACTACTCAACGAGAGTAGGAAGATCGAAGCAATGTGGATGAAACCTGGGGAACACCTTGGAGTGTAACACACCGTCTCTCTGCACCCCATACCAAATTTGTAGGCCTAATGCAGTGTAGTTTGCAACAACTACTAAACGAGAGTAGGAAGATCGAAGCAATGTGGACGAAACCTGGGGCACACCTTGGGGCGGCAGACACCGTTAGTAGGCCCTACCAAAGTTGTAGCCCCAATGCAGTTTTAAAATTCCTAGAGGCTAAAAACAAGACTATTGACGCTCAGCTTTTTTCAAAGGAACACAGCTGTATTGAGTGGCGCAGACAGACACAGGTAGTAGGCCTTAAACCAAAAATGTGGCTCACTGCAGCTTAAAAAAGGTTACAGGGGTACACAGGCAGCATTGCTCTGGGCAGTGGAGGACAATTTCAATAGTGGACCGCAGACAGACTTTGTACGCCTACTATTAAAAAAAGGATGCTCTATGCAATTAAAAATAGGTTCCAGGGGTACACGGGCAGCAGTGGTCTGGTAAGTGGAGGAGTAGTAGAAAGATCGGGCCGCAGACAGGCTTCGAAGGCCTAACATAAAAAGATATTGGGCTGTAGGCACTTTAACATTGGTTCCAGGGGTACACGGTCAGCAGTAGACTGGTCAGTGTAGTAGTAGTAGAAAGAACGGGCCGCAGACAGGCTTCGAAGGCCTAACATAAAAAGATATTGGGCTGTAGGCACTTTAACATTGGTTCCAGGTGTACACGGGCAGCAGTAGACTGGTCAGTGTAGTAGTAGTAGAAAGAACGTGCCGCAGACAGGCTTCGAAGGCCTAACATAAAAAAATATTGGGCTGTAGGCACTTTTAAATAGGTTCTAGGGGTACACAGGCAGCAGTGGTCTGGTCAGTGTAGGAGTAGTAGAAAGAACGGGCCGCAGACAGGCTTCGAAGGCCTAACATAAAAAAATATTGGGCTGTAGGCACTTTAACATTGGTTCCAGGGGTACACGGGCAGCAGTAGACTGGTCAGTGTAGTAGTAGTAGAAAGAACGGGCCGCAGACAGGCTTCGAAGGCCTAACATAACAAAATATTGGGCTGTAGGCACTTTTAAATAGGTTCCAGGGGTACACAGGCAGCAGTGGTCTGGTCAGTGTAGGAGTAGCAGAAAGAACGGGCCGCAGACAGGCTTCGAAGGCCTAACATAAAAAAATATTGGGCTGTAGGCACTTTAACATTGGTTCCAGGGGTACACAGGCAGCAGTGGTCTGGTCAGTGTAGGAGTAGTAGAAAGAACGGGCCGCAGACAGGCTTCGAAGGCCTAACATAAAAAAATATTGGGCTGTAGGCACTTTAACATTGGTTCCAGGGGTACACGGGCAGCAGTAGACTGGTCAGTGTAGTAGTAGTAGAAAGAACGGGCCGCAGACAGGCTTCGAAGGCCTAACATAAAAAAATATTGGGCTGTAGGCACTTTTAAATAGGTTCCAGGGGTACACAGGCAGCAGTGGTCTGGTCAGTGTAGGAGTAGTAGAAAGAACGGGCCGCAGACAGGCTTCGAAGGCCTAACATAAAAAAATATTGGGCTGTAGGCACTTTAACATTGGTTCCAGGGGTACACGGGCAGCAGTAGACTGGTCAGTGTAGTAGTAGTAGAAAGAACGGGCCGCAGACAGGCTTCGAAGGCCTAACATAACAAAATATTGGGCTGTAGGCACTTTTAAATAGGTTCCAGGGGTACACAGGCAGCAGTGGTCTGGTCAGTGTAGGAGTAGTAGATAGAACGGGCCGCAGACAGGCTTCGAAGGCCTAACATAAAAAAATATTGGGCTGTAGGCACTTTAACATTGGTTCCAGGGGTACACGGGCAGCAGTAGACTGGTCAGTGTAGTAGTAGTAGAAAGAACGGGCCGCAGACAGGCTTCGAAGGCCTAACATAAAAAAATATTGGGCAGTAGGCACTTTTAAATAGGTTCCAGGGGTACACAGGCAGCAGTGGTCTGGTCAGTGTAGGAGTATTAGAAAGTACGGGCCGCAGACAGGCTTTGAAGGCCTAACATAAAAAATTATCGGGCTGTAGGCACTTTAACATTGGTTCCAGGGGTACACGGGCAGCAGTAGACTGGTTAGTGTAGTAGTAGTAGAAAGAACGGGCCGCAGACAGGCTTCGAAGGCCTAACATAAAAAAATATTGGGCTGTAGGCACTTTAACATTGGTTCCAGGGGTACACGGGCAGCAGTAGACTGGTCAGTGTAGTAGTAGTAGAAAGAACGGGCCGCAGACAGGCTTCGAAGGCCTAACATAAAAAAAAATATTGGGCTGTAGGCACTTTAACATTGGTTCCAGGGGTACACGGGCAGCAGTAGACTGGTCAGTGTAGTAGTAGTAGAAAGAACGGGCCGCAGACAGGCTTCGAAGGCCTAACATAAAACAATATTGGGCTGTAGGCACTTTTAAATAGGTTCCAGGGGTACACAGGCAGCAGTGGTCTGGTCAGTGTAGGAGTAGTAGATAGAACGGGCCGCAGACAGGCTTCGAAGGCCTAACATAAAAAAATATTGGGCTGTAGGCACTTTAACATTGGTTCCAGGGGTACACGGGCAGCAGTAGACTGGTCAGTGTAGTAGTAGTAGAAAGAACGGGCCGCAGACAGGCTTCGAAGGCCTAACATAAAACAATATTGGGCTGTAGGCACTTTTAAATAGGTTCCAGGGGTACACAGGCAGCAGTGGTCTGGTCAGTGTAGGAGTAGTAGAAAGAACGGGCCGCAGACAGGCTTCGAAGGCCTAACATAAAAAAATATTGGGCTGTAGGCACTTTAACATTGGTTCCAGGGGTACACGGGCAGCAGTAGACTGGTCAGTGTAGTAGTAGTAGAAAGAACGGGCCGCAGACAGGCTTCGAAGGCCTAACATAAAAAAATATTGGGCTGTAGGCACTTTTAAATAGGTTCCAGGGGTACACAGGCAGCAGTGGTCTGGTCAGTGTAGGAGTAGTAGATAGAACGGGCCGCAGACAGGCTTCGAAGGCCTAACATAAAAAAATATTGGGCTGTAGGCACTTTAACATTGGTTCCAGGGGTACACGGGCAGCAGTAGACTGGTCAGTGTAGTAGTAGTAGAAAGAACGGGCCGCAGACAGGCTTCGAAGGCCTAACATAAAAAAATATTGGGCTGTAGGCACTTTTAAATAGGTTCCAGGGGTACACAGGCAGCAGTGGTCTGGTCAGTGTAGGAGTATTAGAAAGTACGGGCCGCAGACAGGCTTTGAAGGCCTAACATAAAAAATTATCGGGCTGTAGGCACTTTAACATTGGTTCCAGGGGTACACGGGCAGCAGTAGACTGGTTAGTGTAGTAGTAGTAGAAAGAACGGGCCGCAGACAGGCTTCGAAGGACTAACATAAAAAAATATTGGGCTGTAGGCACTTTAACATTGGTTCCAGGGGTACACGGGCAGCAGTAGACTGGTCAGTGTAGTAGTAGTAGAAAGAACGGGCCGCAGACAGGCTTCGAAGGCCTAACATAAAAAAATATTGGGCTGTAGGCACTTTAACATTGGTTCCAGGGGTACACGGGCAGCAGTAGACTGGTCAGTGTAGTAGTAGTAGAAAGAACGGGCCGCAGACAGGCTTCGAAGGCCTAACATAAAACAATATTGGGCTGTAGGCACTTTTAAATAGGTTCCAGGGGTACACAGGCAGCAGTGGTCTGGTCAGTGTAGGAGTAGTAGAAAGTACGGGCCGCAGACAGGCTTCGAAGGCCTAACATAAAAAAATATTGGGCTGTAGGCACTTTAACATTGGTTCCAGGGGTACACGGGCAGCAGTAGACTGGTCAGTGTAGTAGTAGTAGAAAGAACGGGCCGCAGACAGGCTTCGAAGGCCTAACATAAAAAAATATTGGGCTGTAGGCACTTTAACATTGGTTCCAGGGGTACACGGGCAGCAGTAGACTGGTCAGTGTAGTAGTAGTAGAAAGAACGGGCCGCAGACAGGCTTCGAAGGCCTAACATAAAAAAATATTGGGCTGTAGGCACTTTTAAATAGGTTCCAGGGGTACACAGGCAGCAGTGGTCTGGTCAGTGTAGGAGTAGTAGAAAGAACGGGCCACAGACAGGCTTCGAAGGCCTAACATAAAAAAATATTGGGCTGTAGGCACTTTTAAATATGTTCCATGGGTACACAGGCAGCAGTGGTCTGGTCAGTGTAGGAGTAGTAGAAAGAACGGTCCGCAGACAGGCTTCGAAGGCCTAACATAATAAAATTGGACAGGCTGTAGGCACTTTATAATTGGTTCCAGGGGTACACGGGCAGCAGTAGACAGGTCAGTGGAGGCCTAGTGGAAGGAGGGACCGCAGACAGGCTTCAAAGGCCTAACATAATAAAATTGGACAGGCTGTAGGCACTTTATAATTGGTTCCAGGGGTACACGGGCAGCAGTAGACAGGTCAGTGGAGGCCTAGTGGAAGGAGGGACCGCAGACAGGCTTCGAAGGCCTAACATAATAAATTGGGCTGGCTGTAGGCAATTTAAAATTGGTTCCAGGGGTACACGGGCAGCAGTGGTCTGGTCAGTGGAGGCCTAGTGGAAGGAGGGACCGCAGACAGGCTTTGAAGGCCTAACATAATAAAATTGGACAGGCTGTAGGCACTTTATAATTGGTTCCAGGGGTACACGGGCAGCAGTAGACAGGTCAGTGGAGGCCTAGTGGAAGGAGGGACCGCAGACAGGCTTCGAAGGCCTAACATAATAAAATTGGACAGGCTGTAGGCACTTTATAATTGGTTCCAGGGGTACACGGGCAGCAGTAGACAGGTCAGTGGAGGCCTAGTGGAAGGAGGGACCGCAGACAGGCTTCGAAAGCCTAACATAATAAATTGGGCTGGCTGTAGGCAATTTAAAATTGGTTCCAGGGGTACACGGGCAGCAGTGGTCTGGTCAGTGGAGGCCTAGTGGAAGGAGGGACCGCAGACAGGCTTCGAAGGCCTAACATAATAAATTGGGCTGGCTGTGGGCAATTTAAATTGGTTCCAGGGGTACACGGGCAACAGTGGTCTGGTCAGCGGAGGCCGATTGTAATGAGTGTCTACCAGTTAGTAGTCCAAAACAATAAATAAATGTGAATGTCTCGCATTAAAACAAAACGAAAACACCAAAGGGTGCAATCATTAGGTACAGGAGTGGGATCCTCTGCGTAGTTTCAGACCTACTAATTTAGCGCAAAGTATTTACTGTGGTAAATAGAGGACACTGCCCCTGACTATGTTAAGTACCATCATACATGTCAACACAATGGTATTGTCAGTGGCAGGAATGGAAGGATGTCATCGCATAGACTAAACATTGGTGGAAGTGTGAGAGATAACTGTGGAAGTGGTAGAGCAATGTTTGTCCTGGGGGTGGGTGAACTCTCTTGTGGCCGGCGGTACATGCCCAGGGCCCCTCATGTTACAACAGTGTGTCTGATGTTGGGTGCGCACCACCACCACCAGAGACACTTTATTGTACTATGAGGGACCCAGTGGCAGTGCTGTCGACCAAAAGCGGGCACACCCACCTCTTCAGACAAACAGCACTCTCACGGGTGCTTGCGCCAAGTCGCGATACCACGGCCCCGTGTGGGGAGTTTGGCCATTTAGGGAGGTGTAAACATGTCGTATGCTGGACAATCAGCTGCAGCAAATTAAGACATTAGAAAAGTAATTCACAGTAGTCCACAGGCAAGAGCTTTTCATAGGAAAGCTAGGTGTCGGCCGGGCAAGGTGGGGCAATAGAATTCGATATCCAGTTGTGGTTCATTTTAATGAATGTTAGATCATCAACATTTTGGGTAGCCAGACGAGTCCTTGTTTCAGTTAATATTGAACCTGCAGCACTGAATACTCTTTCTGATAGGACACTAGCTGCCGGGCAAGCAAGCTCCTGCAATGCATATTCTGCCATTTCTGGCCAGGTGTCTAATTTTGATGCCCAGTAATCAAATGGGAATGACGGTTGAGGGAGAACATCGATAAGGGATGAAAAATAGTTTGTAACCATACTGGACAAATGTTGTTTCCTGTCACTTTCAATTGATGCAGCAGTACCTGTCCTGTCTGTGGTCATAGCAAAATCACTCCACAACCTGGTCAGAAAACCCCTCTGTCCAACGCCACTTCTGATGTGTGCACGCCTAACACTCCTGGTCTGCTGCCCCCTGGAGCTCGTGTGAGAACGATCACGGGCGCTGTGTGCTGGGAATGCCTGAAGCAAACGGTCAACAAGAGTTGACTGTTTGGTTGCTAATATTAGTTCCAAGTTCTCATGTGGTGTTAGGTCTCAAGTTCCCGCTTCTGCACAGGGGGAATCTCGAGCCATCTCCGCTGTGGTCTCCCATTCTTATCCAGCCGCAGTGGAGTCTGCTCAGCAAGGACGTCGGTCCCAGCGTCTTGCTCAGTCTCACTCTGTACAGAGAGTTACTGCTGCTTCTTCAGCTTCTGCCATTAAAGCCAGTGCTGGTCAGCAACGAGCGGACTTCTCTGGGACTAAGTCCTTGTCTGCACACACTTAGCATGCCCAGGGCAAGATCTCCCGTTGGAGATCGAGGGTCATGTGCTCAGGCTCTGCAGCACATTCCATTGGTCCTCTTGGCAGGTCTTGGAAGGGCAAAGTTTCTGTGGCCACTTCCTGTGCTGCAACTATATAAACTGCGCATGACCGCACGGCCATGCGCTAGTGTACAATTGTTAATGTGTGTATGTTGTGAGTGCAAGTCGTCCTTGGATACCCCTACCCTATTGAATGTCTGTTAGCGGAAGGTGTATGGTTGCTATCTAGCGCCCAACTTATCCTACAGCACGAATCACACATTACATCGTCCAGTTGCTGTGACCGCCAGTACGGCGCCGTGCACTTCCTCTGTGCTTTCCTTACCCAAGCCTGGGTGGTTAGTGGCGTTTGTCAGTGCGGCACCGCATGCACTCTTGTGCCTTAATATTGTTATTGAGTTTCCTTACACACCCAGTTGCGGTGTTGTGCCAGTAAGGGTCTAATCGGACTTCAATCCTAGTTGGGGTTGAGTTCGCTGACTACTTGCTCACGCTCTATGTGCGGTACCGCGGTCCTGTGACGCAACAGGATCGCTTCCTTCACGCTGGGTGAAGTTTAACCCACGTGTGTATACTTATGAGTACCGCCATATAGTCCGTCATTACTTGGCAGCAGGTTCCATCTCTGCACGGTGGACCCTGGGCTGCGAACGCACCATACTCTATCTGTCTTATCATTTGGTGCGTTCCGCTAGCCCTAACATGTGGCATAATATTTTGTAATTTGCCTTTATAGCGAGGATCAAGGAGGCAGGCCAACCAGTAATCGTCATCGTTCATCATTTTAGTAATGCGTGTGTCCCTTTTGAGGATACGTAAGGCATAATCCGCCATGTGGGCCAAAGTTCCAGTTGTCAAATCTGCGGTTGTGATTGGTTGAGGGGCAGTTTCAGGCAAATCTACGTCACTTGTGTCCCTCAAAAAACCAGAACCCGGCCTTGCCACGCAACCAATTTCCAGTGCCCCCGGGAAAGCTTCCTCATTAAAAATATACTCATCCCCATCATCCTCCTCGTCCTCCACCTCCTCTTCGCCCACTAACTCGTCCTGTACACCGCCCTGACCAGACAATGGCTGACTGTCATCAAGGCTTTCCTCTTTCTCTGGTGCAGACGCCTGATCCTTTATGTGCGTCAAACTTTGCATCAGAAGACATATTAGGGGGATGCTCATGCTTATTATGGCATTGTCTGCACTAACCAGCTGTGTGCATTCCTCAAAACACTGAAGGACTTGACACATGTCTTGCATCTTTGACCACTGCACACCTGACAACTCCATGTCTGCCATCCTCCTGCCTGCCCGTGTATGTGTATCCTCCCACAAAAACATAACAGCCCGCCTCTGTTCGCACAGTCTCTGAAGCATGTGCAGTGTTGAGTTCCACCTTAACATAGTAACATAGTTAGTAAGGCCGAAAAAAGACATTTGTCCATCCAGTTCAGCCTATATTCCATCATAATAAATACCCAGATCTACGTCCTTCTACAGAACCTAATAATTGTATGATACAATATTGTTCTGCTCCAGGAAGACATCCAGGCCTCTCTTGAACCCCTCGACTCAGTTCGCCATCACCACCTCCTCAGGCAAGCAATTCCAGATTCTCACTGCCCTAACAGTAAAGAATCCTCTTCTATGTTGGTGGAAAAACCTTCTCTCCTCCAGACGCAAAGAATGCCCCCTTGTGCCCGTCACCTTCCTTGGTATAAACAGATCCTCAGCGAGATATTTGTATTGTCCCCTTATATACTTATACATGGTTATTAGATCGCCCCTCAGTCGTCTTTTTTCTAGACTAAATAATCCTAATTTCGCTAATCTATCTGGGTATTGTAGTTCTCCCATCCCCTTTATTAATTTTGTTGCCCTCCTTTGTACTCTCTCTAGTTCCATTATATCCTTCCTGAGCACCGGTGCCCAAAACTGGACACAGTACTCCATGTGCGGTCTAACTAGGGATTTGTACAGAGGCAGTATAATGCTCTCATCATGTGTATCCAGACCTCTTTTAATGCACCCCATGATCCTGTTTGCCTTGGCAGCTGCTGCCTGGCACTGGCTGCTCCAGGTAAGTTTATCATTAACTAGGATCCCCAAGTCCTTCTCCCTGTCAGATTTACCCAGTGGTTTCCCGTTCAGTGTGTAATGGTGATATTGATTCCCTCTTCCCATGTGTATAACCTTACATTTATCATTGTTAAACCTCATCTGCCACCTTTCAGCCCAAGTTTCCAACTTATCCAGATCCATCTGTAGCAGAATACTATCTTCTCTTGTATTAACTGCTTTACATAGTTTTGTATCATCTGCAAATATCGATATTTTACTGTGTAAACCTTTTACCAGATCATTAATGAATATGTTGAAGAGAACAGGTCCCAATACTGACCCCTGCGGTACCCCACTGGTCACAGCGACCCAGTTAGAGACTATACCATTTATAACCACCCTCTGCTTTCTATCACTAAGCCAGTTACTAACCCATTTACACACATGTTCCCCCAGACCAAGCATTCTCATTTTGTGTACCAACCTCTTGTGCGGCACGGTATCAAACGCTTTGGAAAAATCGAGATATACCACGTCCAATGACTCACCGTGGTCCAGCCTATAGCTTACCTCTTCATAAAAACTGATTAGATTGGTTTGACAGGAGCGATTTCTCATAAACCCATGCTGATATGGAGTTAAACAGTTATTCTCATTGAGATAATCCAGAATAACATCCCTCAGAAACCCTTCAAATATTTTACCAACAATAGAGGTTAGACTTACTGGCCTATAATTTCCAGGTTCACTTTTAGAGCCCTTTTTGAATATTGGCACCACATTTGCTATGCGCCAGTCCTGCGGAACAGACCCTGTCGCTATAGAGTCACTAAAAATAAGAAATAATGGTTTATCTATTACATTACTTAGTTCTCTTAGTACTCGTGGGTGTATGCCATCCGGACCCGGAGATTTATCTATTTTAATCTTATTTAGCCGGTTTCGCACCTCTTCTTGGGTTAGATTGGTGACCCTTAATATTGGGTTTTCATTGTTTCTTGGGATTTCACCTAGCATTTCATTTTCCACCGTGAATACCGTAGAGAAGAAGGTGTTTAATATGTTAGCTTTTTCCTCGTCATCTACAACCATTCTTTCCTCACTATTTTTTAAGGGGCCTACATTTTCAGTTTTTATTCTTTTACTATTGATATAGTTGAAGAACAGTTTGGGATTAGTTTTACTCTCCTTAGCAATGTGCTTCTCTGTTTCCTTTTTGGCAGCTTTAATTAGTTTTTTAGATAAAGTATTTTTCTCCCTATAGTTTTTTAGAGCTTCAATGGTGCCATCCTGCTTTAGTAGTGCAAATGCTTTCTTTTTACTGTTAATTGCCTGTCTTACTTCTTTGTTTAGCCACATTGGGTTTTTCCTATTTCTAGTCCTTTTATTCCCACAAGGTATAAACCGCTTACACTGCCTATTTAGGATGTTCTTAAACATTTCCCATTTATTATCTGTATTCTTATTTCTGAGGATATTGTCCCAGTCTACCAGATTAAGGGCATCTCTAAGCTGTTCAAACTTTGCCTTCCTAAAGTTCAATGTTTTTGTGACTCCCTGACAAGTCCCCCTAGTGAAAGACAGGTGAAACTGCACAATATTGTGGTCGCTATTTCCTAAATGCCCGACCACCTGCAGATTTGTTATTCTGTCAGGTCTATTAGATAGTATTAGGTCTAAAAGTGCTGCTCCTCTGGTTGGATTCTGCACCAATTGTGAAAGATAATTTTTCTTGGTTATTAGCAGAAACCTGTTGCCTTTATGGGTTTCACAGGTTTCTGTTTCCCAGTTAATATCCGGGTAGTTAAAGTCCCCCATAACCAGGACCTCATTATGGGTTGCAGCTTCATCTATCTGCTTTAGAAGTAGACTTTCCATGCTTTCTGTTATATTTGGGGGTTTGTAACAGACCCCAATGAGAATTTTGTTACCATTTTTCCCTCCATGAATTTCAACCCATATGGATTCGACATCCTCATTCCCTTCGCTAATATCCTCCCTTAAAGTGGACTTTAGACAAGACTTTACATAGAGACAAACCCCTCCTCCTCTCCGATTTTTACGATCCTTTCTAAACAAACTGTAACCCTGTAAGTTGACTGCCCAGTCATAGCTTTCATCTAACCATGTCTCGGTTATTCCCACTATGTCAAAGTTACCTGTAGATATTTCTGCTTCTAGTTCTTCCATCTTGTTTGTCAGGCTTCTGGCGTTTGTGAGCATGCAGTCTAGAGGATTTTGTTTTGTTCCAATCTCCTCACTGTGGATTGTTTTAGAAATGTTCTTACCTCCCTTCAGAGTATGTTTTCCTGGGTCGTCTTTGTTCGAGTCTAATGTTTTTCTTCCCGTCCCCTCTTCTTCTAGTTTAACGCCCTCCTGATGAGTGTAGCGAGTCTTCTGGCGAATGTGTGTTTCCCAGGTTTGTTGAGGTGTAGTCCGTCTCTGGCGAGGAGTCCATCATACCAGTAATTCACACCGTGGTCCAGGAATCCGAATCCTTGTTGTCTGCATCATCGTCTTAGCCAGTTGTTTGCATCAAGGATCCTGTTCCATCTCCTGGTGCCATGCCCGTCTACTGGAAGGATAGAAGAAAAAACTACCTGTGCATCCAGTTCCTTTACTTTCTTCCCCAACTCTTCAAAGTCCTTGCAGATTGTCGGTAGGTCCTTCCTTGCCGTGTCATTGGTGCCAACATGTATCAGAAGAAATGGGTGGACGTCCTTGGAGCTGAAGAGCTTTGGTATCCTATCGGTCACATCCTTGATCATCGCACCTGGAAGGCAGCATACTTCTCTTGCAGTTATGTCCGGTCTGCAGATGGCTGCTTCTGTGCCTCTCAGTAGTGAGTCTCCCACCAGCACCACTCTTCGTTGCTTCTTGGCTGTACTTTTTGCTGTTACTTGTTGCTGTGTGCCCTTTTCTTTTTTGCTTGCTGGTATTGCTTCATTCTTAGGTGTGCCATCTTCATCCTCTACAAAGATTTGATATCGGTTCTTCAGTTGTGTGGTTGGTGATTTCTCCATGGTCTTCTTGCTTCTTTTGGTCACATGCTTCCACTCATCTGCTTTTGGAGGTTCTCTGACACTTTTTTCACCTTCTGTGACCAGTAGAGATGCTTCTGTTCTGTCTAGAAAGTCTTCATTCTCTTTGATGAGTTTTAAAGTTGCTATTCTTTCTTCCAGACCCCGCACCTTTTCTTCTAAAAGGGCCACTAGTCTACACTTCTGACAGGTGAAATTGGATTCTTCTTCTGGTCGATCTGTGAACATGTAGCACATGCTGCAGCTCACCATGTAGGTTGTCACATCTGCCATGTTGCTCCTAGATCCTGCTGACTTGCTGTGTGTTTTCCTTCTTGTGTAATCTACTCAGCCAAGCTCTCTTGCAATAATGTCCTACAGGCAAAAATTTGCGCGCCGTAAGGCGCGCGGTTTGGTGATGCTTTCGAAGCAGCTGGTCCCGGCTGTACCCAACGATCTTCTAGCTTAGGGAGACTTCGCTTCTCCCAGAAGGCACCTGGAATATGCAAATTAGCCTCCTGAAGCTTGAATCCCTGGTTTGGTGATGCTTTTGCTTGCTTGCTTGTTGCTTGCTTGTTGCAACTTCTATGATTAGGCGATGCTGGGGAAGGTTCAAAGACCGCTGATAGGTCTGCATACGGCTGGAGTGTACAGGCGAACGGCGGATATGTGAGCAAAGTCCACGCTCTTTGAGGAGCAGGTCGGAGAACCCAGGATAAGTTTTCAATAAGCACTGCACCACCAGGTTTAAGGTGTGAGCCAGGCAAGGAATGTGTTTCAGTTGGGAAAGGGAGATGGCAGCCATGAAATTCCTTCCGTTATCACCCACTACCTTGCCTGCCTCAAGATCTACTGTGCCCAGCCACGACTGCGTTTCTTGCTGCAAGAACTCGGACAGAACTTCCGCGGTGTGTCTGTTGTCGCCCAAACACTTCATAGCCAATACAGCCTGCTGACGCTTTCCAGTAGCTGGCCCATAATGGGACAACTCGTGTGCAACAGTGTCAGCTGCCGATGGAGTGGTTGGGCGACTGCTGTCTGTGGAAGAGCTTTCCCTTCTGCAGGAGGACGAGGAGGAGGAGGAGGGGGTGCGAACGCCTACAGCCAACTGTTTCCTAGACCGTGGGCTAGGCACAACTGTCCCGAAATTGATGTCGCCTTTGGACCCTGCATCCACCACATTCACCCAGTGTGCCGTGATGGACACGTAACGTCCCTGGCCATGCCTACTGGTCCATGCATCTGTAGTCAGGTGCACCTTTGTACTCACAGATTGCCTGAGAGCATGGACGATGCGCTGTTTAACATGCTGGTGCAGGGCTGGGATGGCTTTTCTGGAAAAAAAGTGTCGACTGGGTAGCTCGTAGCGTGGTTCAGCGTACTCCATCAGGGCTTTGAAAGCTTCGCTTTCAACTAACCGGTAGGGCATCATCTCTAACGAGATTAGTCTAGCTATGTGGGCGTTAAAACCCTGTGTACGCGGATGCGAGGATAAGTACTTCCTTTTTCTAACCAGAGTCTCATGTAGGGTGAGCTGGACTGGAGAGCTGGAGATCGTGGAACTAGCGGGTGTGCCGGTGGACATGGCAGACTGAGAGACGGTTGGAGACGGTATTGTTTCCGCCAGTGCCCTGCAGTATTTCCTCCTACAAAACTGGTGATTCCCTGACCCTGACTGCTTTGGGCTGGCAAAGAAACCTGCACAGATACTGCCGGTGGTGCGGAAAATGGTGGCCTTACAGTGACGGAAGGGATGTTGCGTTGCTGACTAGCTTCATTGGCCGAGGGTGCTACAACCTTAAGGGACGTTTGGTAGTTAGTCCAGGCTTGCAAATGCATGGTGGTTAAATGTCTATGCATGCAACTTGTATTGAGACTTTTCAGATTCTGACCTCTGCTTAAGCTAGTTGAACATTTTTGACAGATGACTTTGCGCTGATCAATTGGATGTTGTTTAAAAAAATGCCAGACTGCACTCTTCCTAGCATCGGATCCCTTTTCAGGAATTGCAGACTGAGCTTTAACCGGATGGCCACGCTGTCCTCCAACAGGTTTTGGCTTTGCCACGCGTTTTGGGCCAGATACGGGCCCGGCAGATGGAACCTGTTGCGATGTTGATGCCTGCTGCGGCCCCTCTTCCACCTCTGCTTCAGAACTACTGCCGCCTGCACCCTGTTCCCCCAATGGCTGCCAATCGGGGTCAACAACTGGGTCATCTATAACCTCCTCTTCTAGCTCGTGTGCAACTTCGTCTGTGTCACCGTGTCGGTCGGTGGTATAGCGTTCGTGACGGGGCAACATAGTCTAATCAGGGTCTGATTGTGGATCAGTACCCTGAGAGGGCAATGTTGTGGTCTGAGTCAAAGGACCAGCATATTAGTCTGGCTGTGGCTGTGCATCAGTGCACTCCATGTCAGAATCTACTTGTAATGGGCATGGCCTGTTAACTGTTTCACTTTCTAAGCCAGGGACGGTATGTGTAAAGAGCTCCATGGAGTAACCCGCTGTGTCGCCTGCTGCATCCTTCTCTCTTGTTGTTGTTTTTGCTGAAGAGGACAAGGAAGTGACTTGTCCCTGACCGTGAACATCCACAAACGACGCGCTGCTTTTACATTTACCAGTTTCAGAAGAGGAGGCAAAAGAGCTAGAGGCTGAGTCAGCAAGGTAAGCCAAAACTTGCTGTTGCTGCTCCGGCTTTAAAAGCGGTTTTCCTACTCCCAGAAAAGAGAGCGTTCGAGGCCTTGTGTAGCCAGACGACGAACCTGGCTCCACAGCTCCAGACTTAGGTGGAATATTTTTTTTCCCACGACCACCTGATGCTCCACTACCACTACCATCATTACCAGCTGACAATGAACGCCCACGGCCACGACCTCTTGCACCAGACTTCCTCATTGTTTTAAAAACTTAACCAAAGTGACTTTATTTGTTGCTGTCAAACAACTTACACGGTGAGCTATAACTTCAGTATGATTTCGATATCCCTTTACAGGTTGGAGAGACCACAAGGAAAATCAGGCACAATGTTACACACTCTGTTTTCTGTGGCACCAAATCACAGAGATGCCACACACGCAGGACTGTCATTCAAGCACAAATGTCAATATTAATCTCCGATTTTTTTTATTTTTTTTTCAGGGAGACTTTAGAAACAAAATAAAATGATTTTTTCAGGAAGAATTTAGAAACTAGATAAAAAAAAAAATAGGCTTTCTATGGCCCACTGAGTGAGAGATGGCACACACAGGAGTCAGGAGTGGCACACAAGCCCAGAGGCCAATATTTATCTCCCACTGATTGATTTATTGATTTTTTCAGGTAGAATTTAGAACCCAAACCAACCAAAAAAATAAATAGGCTTTCTATGGCCCACTATTTGAGAGAGAGAGATGGCACACCCAGGAGTCAAGACTGGCACACAAGCAGAAAGGGCAATATTAATCTCCCACTGATTTTTTTTTTTTTTTCAGGGAGACTTTAGAAACAAAATAAAATAAAATGATTTTTTCAGGAAGAATTTAGAAACCAAATAAAATAAAATGATTTTTTCAGGGAGAATTTAGAAACCAAATAAATAAAAATATAGGCTTTCTATGGCCCACTGAGTGAGAGATGGCACACACAGGAGTCAGGAGTGGCACACAAGCCCAGAGGCCAATATTTATCTCCCACTGATTGATTTATTGATTTTTTCAGGTAGAATTTAGAACCCAAATCAACCAAAAAAATAAATAGGCTTTCTATGGCCCACAATTTGAGAGAGAGAGATGGCACACCCAGGAGTCAAGACTGGCACACAAGCAGAAAGGGCAATATTAATCTCCCACTGATTTTTTTTTTTTTTTCAGGGAGACTTTAGAAACAAAATAAAATAAAATGATTTTTTCAGGAAGAATTTAGAAACCAAATAAAATAAAATGATTTTTTGAGGGAGAATTTAGAAACCAAATAAAAAAAAATAGGCTTTCTATGGCCCATTGAGTGAGAGATGGCGCACACAGGAGTCAGGAGTGGCACACAAGCCCAGAGGCCAATATTTATCTCCCACTGATTGATTTATTGATTTTTTCAGGTAGAATTTAGAACCCAAATCAACCAAAAAAATAAATAGGCTTTCTATGGCCCACTGAGTGAGAGATGGCACACACAGGAGTCAGGAGTGGCACACAAGCCCAGAGGCCAATATTTATCTCCCACTGATTGATTTAGTGATTTTTTCAGGTAGAATTTAGAACCCAAATCAACCAAAAAAATAAATAGGCTTTCTATGGCCCACTGAGTGAGAGATGGCACACACAGGAGTCAGGAGTGGCACACAAGCCCAGAGGCCAATATTTATCTCCCACTGATTGATTTAGTGATTTTATCAGGTAGAATTTAGAACCCAAATCAACCAAAAAAATAAATAGGCTTTCTATGGCCCACTGAGTGAGAGATGGCACACACAGGAGTCAGGAGTGGCACACAAGCCCAGAGGCCAATATTTATCTCCCACTGATTGATTTAGTGATTTTTTCAGGTAGAATTTAGAACCCAAATCAACCAAAAAAATAAATAGGCTTTCTATGGCCCACTGAGTGAGAGATGGCACACACAGGGATGGCACTCTAGCAGAAATGCCAATCTTAATCTCCCACAAAAAAAAATAAAAACAGGGACTGTCCTACAATTACTATCTCCCTGCAGTAATCTCAGCCAGGTATGGCAGGCAGCAATAAGGAGTGGACTGATGCACAAATTAAATAAAAAGTGTGGACAAACAAAAAAGATAGCTGTGCAGAAAGGAAGGAACAAGAGGATTTGTGCTTTGAAAAAAGCAGTTGGTTTGCACAGCGGCGTACACACAGCAATGCAGCTATCAGGGAGCCTTCTAGGGCAGCCCAATGAGCTACAGCGCTGAGGAAAAAAAAAATGTAGCTTCCACTATCCCTGCACACCGAAGGTGGTGTTGGACAGTGGAAATCGCTACAGCACAAGCGGTTTGGTGGTTAATGGACCCTGCCCAACGCTATGCCTGCTTCTGACGAAGCGGCAGCAACCTCTCCCTAAGCTCAGATCAGCAGCAGTAAGATGGCGGTCGGCGGGAACGCCCCTTTATAGCCCCTGTGACGCCGCAGACAGCAAGCCAATCACTGCAATGCCCTTCTCTTAGATGGTGGGGACCAGGACCTATGTCATCACGCTGCCCACACTCTGCGTTTACCTTCATTGGCTGAGAAATGGCGCTTTTCGCGTCATTGAAACGCGACTTTGGCGTGAAAGTCGCGTACCGCATGGCCGACCCCGCACAGGGGTCGTGTCGGGTTTCATGAAACCCGACTTTGCCAAAAGTCGGCGACTTTTGAAAATGAACGACCCGTTTCGCTCAACCCTAGTGGCAGCATCATGGTTTGGGCCTGCTTCTCTTCAGTAGGGACAGCGAAGGTGGGTAAAATTGATGGGAAAATGGATGGAGCCAAATACAGGACCATTCTTGAAGAAAACCTGTTGGAGTCTGCAAAAGACCTACTGTGATGGAGATTTGTCTTCCAACAAGACAATGATCCCAAACATAAAGCAAAATCTACAGTGGAATGGTTCACAAATAAAAGTATCCAGGTGTTAGAATGGCCAAGTCACAGTCCAGACCTCAATCCAATCGAGAATCTGTGGAAAGAGCTGAAAACTGCTGTTCACAAACGATCTCCATCAAACCTCACTGAGCTTGAGCTGTTTTCCAAAGAAGAATGGGCAAGAATTTCAGTCTCTTGATGTACAAAACTGATAGAGACATACCCCAAGAGACTTGTAATCGCAGCAAAAGGTGGCTCAATGAGTATTAAGTTAAAGGGCCAAATAATATTGCACGCCCAACTTTTCAGTTTTTGAATTTCCACAAAAATTTAAAATGACCAATTAATTTCGTTCAACTTCACAATTGTGTTCCACTTGTTGTTGATATTTTGCCAAAAATTAATATTTGGTATCTTTATGTTTGAAGCATGATATGTGGGAAAAGATTGAAAAGTTCCAGGGGGCCAAATAGTTTCACAAGGCACTGTATATATACAGGTGTATCTCATAAAATTAGAATATCATCAAAAAGTTAATTTATTTCAGTTCTTTAATACAAAAAGTGAAACTCATATGTTATATAGAGCCTTTACGAACAGAGTGATTTATTTCAAGTATTTATACATCTGTTAATGTTGATGATTATAGCCTACAGCCAATGAAAACCCAAAAGTCATTATCTCAGAAAATTAGAATACTTTATTACACCAGCTTGAACAAATGATTTTAAAAGCCGAAATGTTGGCCTCCTGAAATGTATGTTCAGTAAATGCACTCAATACTTGGTCGGGACTCCATTGGCATCAATTACTGCCTCAAGGCAGCGTGGCCTGGAGGTGATCAGTCTGTGGCACTGCTGAGGGGTTATGGAAGCCCAGATTGCTTTGATAGCAGCCTTCAGCTCGTCTGCATTCTTTGGTCTGGTTTCTCTCATCTTCCTCTTGACAATACCCTGTAGATTCTCTATGGGGTTAAGGTCAGGCAAGTTTGCTGCTAATCAAGCACAGTGAGCCTGTTCTTTGTAAACCAGGTATTGGTACTTTTGGCAGTGTGGACAGGGGCCAAGTCCTGCAGGAGAATTAAATGTCCATCTCCAAAAAGCGGCAGAGGGAAGCATGAAGTGCTCTAAAATTTCCTGGTAGATGGCTGCGCTGACTTTGGTCTTGATAAAACACAGTGGACCTACATCAGTAGATGACATGGCTCCCCAAACCATCACTGATTGTGGAAACTTCAGAGCGCAGACACCGGTGGCCGAAAAACCGAGGTTGTGAGGGGCTCTAAGACTCACAGCAGAAACTGGCAGATCAACTGAACTACAAGTCACTTGCCCGCCCTAACACCTGAAGACACAGTGGCGTATAGGGCCCGGGTCTTGATAGAGACCCTGTGAAAGGGCTCGAGCCACCTGTCATACAGGTTAGTGTCCCACTTACACAAGGGCCCGAAAACTCGCTAGGACTGTGTTGGACACCTATAGGCAGCAAGGAACAACAATACAGCGCTAAATGGAAGGCTTCTAACCCCACCTGGTAAGGGGGAAATCCCAACTTGCTTCCAAGCCAGCTGGACCACCACCAGCATCGGTAATCTGGTACCCTGGACTGTGGCTGCCTGAATTGCTTCAGTAAAGAGGTAAAGAGACTGCAACTTTGTGTCCTTTGTTTCTTACTACACCATCTCCATCTACAAATGAGTGCCCTGGGGACCTACTTTACCTGTAGGAAGTTATACCATCTGACTGCCATAACATCACCCCAGAGGACCCCTTTAAGCAGCGTTGGTCACCACTGACCGAATACCACAGGTGGCGTCACAAACATTCCTTTATTTCAAAAACCCCTTTAAAAACCATCCCTTTAACATGGGCACCCAGGGCCATGGACCAAGTCACCACCGCCGTGACCTGTCCCTTTAAGTACTGGTCCTGGTACCGAGTACCCACGGCCCTGTCGGGCGACCCATTTTGGAACAGGATAAACTGACCCAGCAAGCAGGTGTTGTGAACCTAAGAGACTGTGCTTAAAAGAGAGACTTTATTAAGCTGTATGCCAGAGACTTTAATGGGTTTCTAAAACATCGTCACACCATAACTGCCGCCATAACTGCGTCACATGGTGCGCTCACTTTGTTTTCAAAATAACCGCCAACAGCCGTCAGAAAGAGCGCCTCGAGGAGCCCAGGAAAAAGAGGGGTGTGGCATTGTGGGCAGTGCAGCAACACCGCAAGTGAAGACGCTGAGCAGCCCTGGAAAGAGGACTGGGAGAAGCACCCGACAGCACACAGAGGAATCGCTGCAGACTGCGCACTGTAGGGACCGCTACAGACTCCAGAAGAGAAACGAACCGCCTCTATAAGGTTACTGAGAGGACATGTCTGACCCAGGAGAAAAATTTGGTGTGGTCGCAGCTGCAGGCCCCATGACACCCCCAGGCCCCGCGGTGGATGCAGCCGCAGGTCCCATAATGCCACCAGGCCCCACGGTGGATGCAGCCGCAGGTCCCATAATGCCACCAGGCCCCGCAGTGCCCCCAGCTCCTGCCAGCTGGCCGGACCTCACCGCAGTAACCGCTCCCATAATGCCGATCTCTGTGCCTTATATACCAGGAGCTGCCTGGCTGCCACAATATTCTGGGGAGTGCCATACACTAACTGGCTTTAAGGAAAGGCTCTGCAGCCTATTTGGAGTATATCCTCTGACAGAGCTTCAAAAGGTCAGCATCCGAATTGGACAACTAATTGGCGCAGCCGTAAGAGAAGTAAAATCCTGGCCGGATATGCAGAAAGTAACTGTTAGCCAGATACTTGCCAAACTAAAATCCACTTTTGACACCGGCACCGCTGCAGAAATTAAAATGAGGTCTTTCGGCTGCAAACAAAGAGCACAGGATAACATGCAGGACTATGCCCTTAATCTTCAGGAAGCACTACGGGCCATCAAACAGGTTGAACCTAACAGCGTGCAGAATAAGGACAGGCTCTTAAAGGAACAGTTCATTGAAGGGCTCCTATCCAGCACCCACAGGACTCAGCTATGCATCCTGGCCTTGCAAAACCCTGACCTGGACTTAGCACAATTTAACGACAGGGCCATCCGGGTACTGCATGAACCTCAGCCCAGCCGCACAGTGCCCCCTAGGCGACCAGCCCTCTTGTACCACCAGGAGATGGCACCCTTTCCTCAGGTCCCCGTAGAGGCCGACACACAGATCCTAGATGATAATCCCTCCAAAGAATTGCGCCTCAAGGTACAGGAACTGGCTAAAAGCGTAGCTGCCCTAGCAAAAACCGTTCAGTCCCTGCAGGAATCCCCAAAGGAGAAAATCAAGCTGGCTTTCAGTCCGGAGGACGTCCCCTGGCGAAGACAGAAGAGGATCCAACCGATCAGAGGAAGAAACAACAACCGCTATCATCAAGATGGACGACCCATCTGCCGCTGCTGCAATCAGGCAGGGAACATCACGAGATTCTGCCCTTTAAACGAGCGACCCATGGGGCAATGGGCCAACCCCCAGGAGTAAAACGACCAGGCCCACAACACTGGCAATCCAAATACGTCAGAGGACGACTGGTGCTCCCCATTGTGATTGATGGCATCCCGATGAATGCTTTACTGGACACCGGTTCTCAGGTGACGACTATGCCTTACATTCTCTACAGTAGAAGAAAAAATACCGCACACTCGAAACTGGTATGATGCAAAAGGTATATGCCAGATTTATTCACGAAAACAAGTCAACAATTGCCACTGTGATAATTCGTAGATAGAAACCCGACGTTTCGACCCTCCCGGGTCTTATTCATGGGGTTACTAGGAAAGCAAATAAACAGTATAAGTAACTGTATGTGACATAACATTGTATGTAAAAGAAAACAAATAAGAACAAAAAAGACAAAATAATAAACATGCACCAAAATATAAAATATAATATGTACAATATTTACAAGGCAACCAGAGGCGATGAAGGGAATACTGTCCGGAGCAGCGAAAAGTAAGCCTGTAGCTAAGAGGTAATTCTAGTACATCAGTTAACCACTGTTTAGGGGAAATATAATGTTTACCTTAGCTCTTTTGATACACAGACATAGGAGTGGCAGTGATAGAAGGCAAGACAATGGTCCTTTTAAGGCATAACCTGTCATTATAACAAAATATAAATTACATTCTCTACTAACGGTATTGGGCTGACTCTGATATTACCCATGGCCCAGACTGTGATTTTACAATAGTAGCCAGTAATGCTCAGTCTTTGCCACAGGTGGGGTACAAAGAGGTAACCATTAAGGTAGGACGAGTAGAATTGAAGGCTCAAGGAATGATGATTGTTGATATTGACTGATGTGAATGTAACCCCATGATGACCATTGGTACTAATGTCATTGAAAATTGTCTTGCCAAGGTTATTGATTTGCTACAACAGGTGGCCGAAACTGCTGGTTCCAGTGAGCAGAGAGTCCTACAAAAATAAATCAGAACCCTGGTGCAGAGACAACAGGTAGAATTGTCTGGTGGAGAAATTGGATGTGTCACAGTGAGTGATCCGATCCCCTTTGCAGTACCCCCCAGGAGTGAAATGTTAATCTAGTGTTGGGCAGCAATAGGCCTCAGAGGTAAAGACTACCAGGCCCTGGTAGAACCCGTGTATTCAGATAGTAGGCCCACAATACTGACAGCCAGAGGGGTGGTTGATGTCCGCAAGGGGAGGCTACCAGTATGTGTCCTTAACAGTGGAGAGAAAGAGGTCCACTTACCCAGATATGCCACATTTGCTAAACTGTTTACTGTTAATAATAATGCAATACAGGCGACAGAACCCTTGGTCCTATCCAACCAGGCGGAGGACAATGACTCTGCAGGACAATTGTAAGATTGGTGTCAGAAATTACTTGTGGGCACTGACTCTACCCCATCACACCAAAAACAAGGGGCTTACCGGGTGGTCCATGAGTATAAGCAGGTATTTAGGGGCAGGTAAAAGGGGTTCAACATCATATCCCCATGGGAAATCATCCACCCATTAAAGAGAGGTACCGGCCTGTACCTCCAGCTCACTACCAGTGTGCCAAGTGTATGTTGCGAGAGATGAAGGAGGCTGGGGTAATTAGAGATAGTTGTAGCATGGGGGCAGCTCCATTAGTCAATGTCAGGAAAAAGGATGGTACAATGAGGATGTGTGTGGACTACAGGCAGATAAACCGCATTACATATAAGGATGCATACCTGTTACCCAGAATTGAAGAGTCATTAGCTGCTTTAAAATCTACTAACTATTTCTCCACTTTGGATCTCACTAGTGGGTATTGGCAGATTCCCATGGCAGAGGCGGATAAGGAAAAGACTGCCTTCACGACACCGAAGGGCCTCTCTGAATTCAACTACATGCAGTTCGGACTCTGCAATGCACCAGGAACATTCCAGAGGATGATGGAGTGCTGTCTCGGGCACTTGAATTTTGAAACTGTCTTGCTGTACCTGAATGAAGTCATCGACTTCTCCAAGACATAAGAGGACCACCTGAAGCCATTTCTAACTTTGGCCTAAAGGTAAAGCCATCTAAGTGTCATCTGTTAAAGGCCAAAGTGCAGTACCTGGGCCATGTGGTAAGCTCTGAAGGAGTGGCACCAGACCCTGACAAGGTCACCGTGATCAGGGACTGGCTGAAACTCAGCAACATCCATGAAGTCTGGCAGTTCCTCGGGTTGGTAGGCTACTATTGAAGGTTCATTAAGGACTTCACCAAGATAGCTGCACCACTGCAAGACCTGCTAGTGGGCCAATCCAAGAAGACCAAGAGTAAGAATATTCTGTTTGAGTGGAGCGACAGGCTGGAAGGATCCTTCACTTTGAAGTTGGCTCTCACGGGAGATGAGGTACTGGCCTTCTTTGACTATGACCAACTGTTTTTGCTGTATACGGATGCCAGCAACGTGGGATTGGGAGAAGTATTGTCCAAGGTGCAGAAAGGCAAAGAAAGAGTAATTGCCCATGCCAGCAGGAAGCTTCGTCCCACGGAAAGGAACCCCAAAAGCTCCAGTTCCTTCAAGCTGGAGTTCCTTGCCATTGTCTGGGTGGTAACAGAGAGGTTCAAGCACTACCTTGCCTCAGCAAGATTCACAGTTTTCATGGACAACAACCCGCTGACACACCTGGAGACGGCAAAACTAATTGCATTGGATCAGCGATGGATGGCCATGTTGTCCAATTATGAATTCACCATCAATTAACGTGCAGGGCACAAGAACATAAATGCTGATGCGTTGTCAAGGATGCCCAATTTACCAGAGGTGGGAGAGGATCCAGAAGCACTCAAAGAGATTGAGTTACCAGCCATCCATCGCCCCTGAGCAACTCAGTACTCCCATTACATGAAGAACAAGCATAAAGACAAGCCAGAAACCACACTGAACCCATTGCCCCACCATGGATGGGCAGAGTCGCAGGACAGTGACCCCGCGGTCTGTCTGGTCATAGAACTGCTGACTAGTGATGAGCTAATGTACTTGTTGCTTGGGTTTTCCCAAGCACGCTCGAGTGGTCTCCGAGTATTTATGACTGCTCGGAGATTAAGTTTTCATCACCCTGGCAGTATGATTTACAGCTATTAGCCAGCTTGATTACATGTGGGGATTACCTAGCAATCAGGCAACCCCCAAATTTGTCGCTCCACCCATCACCTAAATAAAAATTATTTCACTTAAAGCATATCTCTCTACTGAGTGCAGTGATTCTATATTGGATTTGGACTTTACGGAACATTGGGTTCCTTTTCACTGGCACCTTTTCTCTATATAGTCGAGTGCTAACCATCTATACTAGAAATGTACTCAGCCTGGCTAAGAGCTGTAAATCATTCAGCTACCATGAGGAAAACTAAATCTCTGAACACTAACAAATACTCGGAGGTCACCCGAGCGTGCTCGGGAAAACTCGAGCAACGAGTACACTCGCTCATCACTACTGCTGACGCAAGTAGATTCATACCCTTGCCCAGATGAGCCACAAGAGACTCAACAGCTGTGGAAGGAGAAGTGCAAATTGTTTATCTATGACGGTAAGCTGCGCCGAGGAATATTGATCCACGCAGTCATGAGTTAATCTGTCAGATAGTGGTCCCGAGACAAGATGCGCCAATGGTTCTGGAAGCATACCACAAAGGAGCAAGACACTTCGGATTGAAGAAGTTAGAGATCCTACTACGTGGAAGGTTCTACTGGATTGGCATGAGAAAAGCCTTTGAAAAGTGGCACCGAGAGTGTGGCCCAAGCAACCTGAGTAGAAAGGACCGTGACAGCCAGAGCGCTCCCCTACAGCCCATAGTCACCAAACAGCCACTAGAACTGGTGGCCTTTGACCACGTGAAGCTAACTCCAAGCTGGTCATGCTATGAATATGCTCTGACCATTGTGGACCATTATGCCAGATTCCTGGTAGTCGTACCTGTCAAGGACCAGGCAGTGAAGACAGCAGCCAAAGCAACACTTTTGTTGACCACACGAATATCCTGAGAAGGTACTAACCGACGAAGGCCCAGCTTTTGAAGCGGATGTGTTCTAGGAGTTCTGCAACCTGTACGGATATAAGCAGGTAAGAACAACACCGTACCACCCACAGACAGAAGGTATGTGTGAAAAGATTATTCAAGTGGTAATCGACTTACTGAAAACCTTGCCTTTGGAAGAAAGAAACTTATGGCCAGAGAAGTTGCCAGATTTGGTAGATCTGTACAATCACATCCCAGTGAATTCCACCAACTGCACTCCAGCCTACCTGTTGAGAGGAAGATCTAGCAAATTACCTGTTGATCTTGATATGGGAGTCCTCACACCAGAAGCAACAGCACCAGATGCATATTGGGATACTGAGCATCAGCAGAAATACTGTCAAGTACAAGAATGTGTAGAAAGAAGCTTACCCCAGGCAAGACAAAAGCAAGAGATAAACTACAATCAACATGCCCCTGCAATTCCCTTGTCACCAGGTGAACAACTGCTATAACAAAAAAGAAGAATGCATAAACTTGATGACCAGTGGGAACCAGAACCACATACCATCCTGCCATCCAACTTTGACAAAACTAAATTCTGTCTCACAAGCAAAGATGGAGGAGAAACCTCAATTGCGGTATCTAGAGATCACCTGAAAGTATGCCCTGACAAACTGAGAGACAAGGAAAAAGACCCCAGTACTTCTCAACCTACAGAAGAGGAAGAAAAGTAAATCCATACCGTTCTAGGAGATTTTCCCCAGTCTTGGACTCAAGTACATCAAGCTATAGAGATACCTGTCTTGACTTTTCCCCAGTTGGAAATAGCAACACATAATGAGACTGTAGACCAGCTGGCTCAAGCAACAGATGTCACATCAGCAGTAGAACCAGAGAATCCACCCTCTGTTATGAGGGAATCTGTCAAACCCATTGTGAATGTAAGAAGTCGCAGACGCTTGCGCACTTTACCAATAGGATGCAGGTCTACAAGTAGCACAGACACTAGTGGGTTCACAACAGCAGATATGTTAGACCAGAAACTGCGCAGTTCTACCCATAGTACCAGAGGTCAGATCCCAGTCTGATACAGGGACTGCTGTCAATAATTGTTGTTATCTGTTTAAAAAAATGTTTGCTTATGCTTGTTGTAGGTTTAAAATGGACAATAGGGTAATGGACAGTGAATTGCCCAAAAACTGTTATTGTACATAGTTGGCACCATCAAGGTGCACCCTGGTTCTGCCCACATTGCCAGTGTGGGTAGGGCCTTGTTTCTCCACAGACCTGAAGTTAAAACCGTCTGGCGTGGCGAACACCAGGTCTGGATATATTCTGTTATGAACAGGTAATTCAGAACCACAATGGACATAGAAGTTCAGAGCACACAAAGTGACCTGACAATTACCAAAAACAAAGGACGAGCTCTGAGACGTGGGAACTCTGCTGACCGCAATCCCTAATCCTATCACACCACACTAGAGGTAGCCGTGGATTGCGCCTAACGCTCCCTATGCAACTCGGCACAGCCTGAGAAACTAACTAGCCCTGAAGATAGAAAAATAAGCCTACCTTGCCTCAGAGAAATTCCCCAAAGGAAAAGGCAGCCCCCACACAGATAATGACTGTGAGCAAAGATGAAAACACAAACACAGAGATGAAATAGATTTAGCAAAGTGAGGCCCGACTTACTGAATAGACCGAGGATAGGACAGATAGCTTTGCGGTCAACACAAAACCCTACAAACAACCACGCAGAGGGGCAAAAAGACCCTCCGCACCGAATAACGGTACGGAGGTGCTCCCTCTGCGTCTCAGAGCTTCCAGCAAGCAAGAAAAACCAATATAGCAAGCTGGACAGAAAATATAGCAAACAAAAATAACACAAGCAGAACTTAGCTTATGCAGGATAGGCAGGCCACAGGAACGATCCAGGAGGAAGCAAGACCAATACTAGAACATTGACTGGAGGCCAGGATCAAAGCACTAGGTGGAGTTAAATAGAGCAGCACCTAACAACTTAACCTCATCACCTGAGGAAGGAAACTCAGAAGCCGCAGTACCACTCTCATCCACCAAAGGAAGCTCATAGACAGAACCAGCCAAAGTACCACTCACGACCACAGGAGGGAGCTTGGTCACAGAATTCACAACAGTACCCCCCCTTGAGAAGGGGTCACCGAACCCTCACCAGAGCCCCCAGGCCGACCAGGATGAGCCACATGAAAGGCACGAACCAGATCGGCAGCATGGACATGAGGCAAAGACCCAGGAATTATCTTCCTGACCATAACCTTTCCACTTAACCAGATACTGGAGTTTCTGTCTCGAAACACGAGAATCCAAAATCTTCTCCACAATATACTCCAATTCCCCTTCAACCAAAACCGGAGCAGGAGGATCAATAGATGGAACCACAGGTGCCACGTATCTCCGCAACAATGACCTATGGAACACGTTATGGATGGAAAAAGAAGCAGGACGAGTCAAACGAAAAGACACAGGATTAAGAACCTCAGAAATTTAAATTTAGGAGAGGAAACCTTCATAGGAATATAACGAGATGACAACCAAATCAAATCCCCAACACGAAGTCGGGGACCCACACAGCGCCTGCGGTTAGCGAAACGTTGAGCCTTCTCCTGGGACAAAGTCAAATTGTCCACTACATGAGTCCAAATCTGCTGCAACCTATCCACCACAGTATCCACACCAGGACAGTCCGAAGACTCAACCTGCCCTGAAGTGAAACGAGGGTGGAACCCAGAATTGCAGAAAAACGGCGAAACCAAAGTAGCCGAGCTGGCCCGATTATTAAGGGCAAACTCAGCCAAAGGCAAAAAGGACACCCAATCATCCTGATCAGCAGAAACAAAACATCTCAGATATGTTTCCAAGGTCTGATTGGTTCGTTCAGTCTGGCCATTTGTCTGAGGATGGAAAGCCGAGGAAAACGACAAATCAATGCCCATCCTAGCACAAAAGGCTCGCCAAAACCTCGAAACAAACTGGGAACCTCTGTCAGAAACGATGTTCTCTGGAATGCCATGTAAACGAACCACATGCTGGAAAAACAATGGCACCAAATCAGAGGAGGAAGGCAATTTAGACAAGGGCACCAAATGGACCATCTTAGAGAAGCGATCACAAACCACCCATATGACCGACATTCTCTGA
This sequence comes from Ranitomeya imitator, assembly GCF_032444005.1. Classification (NCBI taxonomy): domain Eukaryota; kingdom Metazoa; phylum Chordata; class Amphibia; order Anura; family Dendrobatidae; genus Ranitomeya; species Ranitomeya imitator. Next base: position 1,253,072,710 of record NC_091282.1, on the reverse strand, counting down.
GAGACGGGGAGATCCGAAATAAAATCCAGAGATATGTGTCCAAGGCCTCTTCGGGACCGGCAAGGGCAAAAGCAACCCACTGGCACGAGAACAGCAGGGCTTAGCCCGAGCACAAATCCCACAGGACTGCACAAAAGAACGCACATCCCGCGACAGAGACGGCCACCAAAAGGATCTAGCCACCAAATCTCTGGTACCAAAGATTCCAGGATGACCAGCCAACACCGAACAATGAACCTCAGAGATAACTTTATTCGTCCACCTATCAGGGACAAACAGTTTCTCCGCTGGGCAACGGTCAGGTCTATTAGCCTGAAATTTTTGCAGCACCCGCCGCAAATCAGGGGAGATGGCAGACAAAATTACCCCCTCTTTGAGAATACCCGCCGGCTCAGGCAAACCCGGAGAATCGGGCACAACACAAGGGGCAGAAGAAAAACGACGCTTCAACTCCTGAAAAGCTTCCACAGCAGCAGAAGACCAATTGACCACATCAGCACCCTTCTTGGTTAAATCAGTCAACGGTTTAGCAATACTAGAAAAATTATTGATGAAGCGACGATAAAAATTAGCAAAGCCCAGGAACTTCTGCAGACTCTTCAGAGATGTTGGCTGAGTCCAATCATAAATGGCCTGAACTTTAACAGGGTCCATCTCGACAGTAGAAGGAGAAAAAATGAACCCCAAAAATGAAACCTTCAGAACACCAAAGAGACACTTTGACCCCTTCACAAAGAATTAGCACGCAGGACCTGGAACACCATTCTGACCTGCTTCACATGAGACTCCCAATCATCCGAGAAGACGAAAATATCATCCAAGCATACAATCAGGAATTTATCCAGGTACTCTCGGAAGATGTCATGCATAAAGGACTGAAACACTGATGGAGCATTAGAAAGCCCGAATGGCATAACCAGGTACTCAAAATGGCCTTCGGGCGTATTAAATGCTGTTTTCCATTCATCGCCCCGTTTAATACGCACAAGATTATACGCACCACGAAGATCTATCTTGGTGAACCAACTAGTCCCCTTAATCCGAGCAAACAAATCAGACAGCAGCGGCAAGGGGTACTGAAATTTGACCGTAATTTTATTTAGAAGGCGGTAATCAATACAAGGTCTCAGCGAACCATCCTTCTTGGCCACAAAAAAGAACCCCGCTCCCAATGGCGACGATGACGGGCGAATATGACCCTTCTCCAAAGACTCCTTCACGTAACTCCGCATAGCGGCGTGCTCAGGTACAGATAAATTAAACAGTCGACCCTTAGGAAACTTACTACCAGGAATCAAATTGATAGCACAATCACAATCCCTATGCGGAGGTAGGGCATTGGACTTGGGCTCATCGAATACATCCCGGTAATCAGACAAGAACTCTGGGACCTCAGAAGGGGTGGATGATGAGATAGACAGAAATGGAACATCACCATGTACCCCCTGACAACCCCAGCTGGACACAGACATTGATTTCCAATCTAATACTGGGTTATGGACTTGTAGCCATGGCAACCCCAACACGACCACATCATGCAGATTATGCAACACCAGAAAGCGAATATCCTCCTGGTGCGCAGGAGCCATGCACATGGTTAGCTGGGTCCAATACTGAGGCTTATTCTTGGCCAAAGGCGTAGCATCAATTCCTCTCAACGGAATAGGACACTGCAAGGGCTCCAAGACAAACCCACAGCGCCTAGCAAACTCCAAGTCCATCAAATTCAGGGCAGCGCCTGAATCCACAAATGACATGACAGAATAGGAAGACAAAGAGCAGATCAAAGTAACGGACAAAAGAAATTTCGACTGTACCGTACCAATGGTGGCAGACCTAGCGAACCGCTTAGTGCGCTTAGGACAATCGGAGATAGCATGAGTGGAATCACCACAGTAGAAACACAGCCCATTCTGACGTCTGTGTTCTTGCCTTTCAGCTCTGGTCAAAGTCCTATCGCACTGCAAAGGCTCAGGTTTATGCTCAGATAATACCGCCAAATGTTGCACAGATTTACGCTCGCGCAAGCGTCGACCGATCTGAATAGCCAAAGACATAGACTCTTTTAGACCAGCAGGCATAGGAAATCCCACCATGACATCCTTAAGGGCTTCAGAGAGACCCTTTCTGAAAATAGCTGCCAGCGCACATTCATTCCATTGAGTGAGCACAGACCACTTTCTAAACTTCTGACAATAAATCTCTATCTCATCCTGACCCTGACACAGAGCCAGCAAATTTTTCTCTGCCTGATCCACTGAATTAGGTTCGTCGTACAGCAATCCGAGCGCCAGAAAAAACGCATCAATATTACATAATGCAGGATCTCCTGGCGCAAGGGAAAATGCCCAGTCTTGAGGGTCGCCACGTAATAAAGAAATAATGATCTTAACTTGTTGAACTCGGTCACCAGAGGAGCGGGGTTTCAAAGCCAGAAATAGTTTACAATTATTTTTAAAGTTCAAAAACTTAGCTCTATCTCCAGAAAATAACTCAGGAATAGGAATTTTAGGTTCTAACATAGGATTCTGAACCACTAAATCTTGAATATTCTGTACATTTATAGCGAGATTATCCATCAAAGAGAACAGACCTTGAATGTCCATGTCCACACCTGTGTTCTGAACCACCCTGATGTAAAGGGGAAAAGAAAGACAGAACACAGTGCAAAGAAAAAAAATGGTCTCAGAACTTCTCTTTTCCCTCTATTGAGAAGCATTAGTACTTTGGGCCTCCAGTACTGTTATGAACAGGTAATTCAGAACCACAATGGACATAGAAGTTCAGAGCACACAAAGTGACCTGACAATTACCAAAAACAAAGGACGAGCTCTGAGACGTGGGAACTCTGCTGACCGCAATCCCTAATCCTATCACACCACACTAGAGGTAGCCGTGGATTGCGCCTAACGCTCCCTATGCAACTCGGCACAGCCTGAGAAACTAACTAGCCCTGAAGATAGAAAAATAAGCCTACCTTGCCTCAGAGAAATTCCCCAAAGTAAAAGGCAGCCCCCCACATATAATGACTGTGAGCAAAGATGAAAACACAAACACAGAGATGAAATAGATTTAGCAAAGTGAGGCCCAACTTACTGAATAGACCGAGGATAGGACAGATAGCTTTGCGGTCAACACAAAACCCTACAAACAATCACGCAGAGGGGCAAAAAGACCCTCCGCACCGACTAACGGTACGGAGGTGCTCCCTCTGCGTCTCAGAGCTTCCAGCAAGCAAGAAAAACCAATATAGCAAGCTGGACAGAAAAAATAGCAAACAAAAATAACACAAGCAAAACTTAGCTTATGCAGGAAGACAGGCCACAGGAATGATCCAGGAGGAAGCAAGACCAATACTAGAACATTGACTGGAGGCCAGGATCAAAGCACTAGGTGGAGTTAAATAGAGCAGCACCTAACAACTTAACCTCATCACCTGAGGAAGGAAACTCAGAAGCCGCAGTACCACTCTCATCCACCAAAGGAAGCTCATAGACAGAACCAGCCGAAGTACCACTCACGACCACAGGAGGGAGCTTGGTCACAGAATTCACAACAATATTCCTTGTAGCCCGCCCAAGCCTAAGTTGGGGGTTTATGATGGATTCCTCGTATTAGTACTGTTTCTAATGAACAAGGACACCCTGGTATAAGACCAGTTGTACTTTTGCAAATATGTTTGCAACGTTTAAGCAAAGTACCTCCCATAAAGGGAAGACATAGTTTAACCTGTTTCCATAGTTTAACCTGTTTATATGCATCTCAAACATTTATATGTCCTTAACCATTTATTGACTTTTTGTTTTCCCAGTCCGGGAGTACTGGATTTAACGGGGGGGAGTGTAACACCACAGGTAACTGGTTGTTACAGTGGCATTGCTTTCCTCATGGGGAGAGTGATGTCATGCTTGGAAGCAGGGAAGGATCCATTTAACAGGTAATCAGCACATACAACACCATTCTGATTTCAGGCCAGAAGGGGGAGCTCTACAACTGATTTCGAGGGAGCTGCTCTCTCTGGTCAGTAGGAGGAGTCAGTTGCTAGGCCGTTTCTAGGCAGTTTTGAAGAGTTTGTAGTTGGTGAGAGGAGAGCGCCATGTGAGGAAGGAAAGCTGGAGCTGTGCAGCTCCTGGGAAGGAAAAACAGAACAGAGGAACTGATAAAGAGACTGAAAGGGAAAAGAGGCAAAGGTGAAGTTAAGACCAGAGGAGAATAGCTGCAATTTAGCTACCTCTTGACAGAGCTCCAACACCAGTGGCCGGAAAACCAAGGTTGTGAGGGGCTCTAAGACTCACAGCTGAAACTGGCAGGACAACTGAACTACAGGTCACTTGCCTGCCCTAACACCTGAAGACACAGTGGCGTATAGGGCCCGGGTCGTGATAGAGACCTTGTGAAAGGGCTCGAGCCACCTGTCATACAGGTTAGTGTCCCACTTACACAAAGGAAAGAAAACTTGTTAGGACCTTGTTTGACAGCTGTAGGCTTCTAACCCCACCTGGTAAGGGGGAAATCCTAACTTGCTTCCAAGCCAGCTGGACCACCACCAGCATCTGTAATCTGGTAACCTGGACTGTGGCTGCCTGAATTGATTCAGTAAAGAGGTAAAGAGACTGCAACCTTGTGTCCTCTGCTTCTCATTACACCATCTCCATCTACACACGGGAATTTGGGGACGTACTTTATCTGTGGGAAGTTATACCATCTGGCTGCCATGACATCACCCCAGAGGACCCCATTAAGCAGCATCGGTCAACCCTGACTGTATACCACAGGTGTTAGGTGTCGAGTTTCCTCTGCTGCACAGGGGGAATCTCGATCCCTGTCTGCTGCGGTCTCCCATTCTGTACCGGCCGCAGTGGGCTCTGCTCAGAGGAGGCGTCGCTCCCAGCGTCTTGCTGGGACTGATTCTGTGCAAAGGGTTACTGTTGCCTTTTCTGGCTCTCCTCTTGTACCCTACACTGATCTGCGGCGAGCGGGCTTCTCTGGGACTAAGTCCTTATTTGCACACACTGAGCATGCCCAGGGCAAGATCTCCCGTTGGAGATCGAGGGTCACATGCTCAGGTACTAATTCCTCAGCACAGCACATTCCATTGGTCCTCCAGGAAGGTCCTGAAAGGGCAAAACTTCAGTAGCAGCTTCCTGTGCTGCAACTATATAAACTGCGCATGAACGCACGGCCATGCGCTAGTACTGTCTTGATAATATGTGTGTGTGTTGTGAGTGAAAGTCACTCTTTAAAATACCCTCCCTATTGGATGACTGTTCGTGGAAGGTGTATGTTTGCTATCTAGCGCCCGACTTATCCAACAGCACGTTACACACATAACAGCGTCTAGTTGCTGTGACTGCCTGTACGGCACCGTGCGCTTCCTCTGCGCTTTCCTTACCCAAGCCTGGGTGGTTAGTAGCGTCCGTCAGTGCAGCACTGCATGCACTCTCGTGCCTTTATATACTATTTTAATAGTTTACTTACACACCCAGTTGCGGTGTTGTGCCAGCAAGTGGTCTAATCGGACTTCAATCCTGTGTTGGGGTTGTGTTCACTGACTTCTTGCTCGCGCTCTATGTGCGGTACCGTGGTCCTGTGACTCAACAGGATCGCTTCCTTCACGCAGGGTGAAGTTAACCCGTGCGTGTATACTTATAGTACCGCCATATAGTCCATCTTACTAGCAGCAGGGTTTTTACCTGCATGGTGGACCTCGGACTGCGAATGCACCTAGTTTCATATCATCTATACTTGGTGCGTTCCACCAGTCCTTAACATAATACTAGCGCCAAGGTCTGGCTAGTAATGACGGACGATCAGCGTTTACAACGGTACATCCAGCAGCTGGAGGGAAGGTTGGCGGCTCTTGAGCGTTCAACCTCAGCTGTGGATGTTACTGCTGTCGCTGTTCAGGCTGCAAGTGTGGCTGCAGCTACCTCGTCCACTGCCGCCCCTGTACCGACGCTATCTCGCCTCCCGCTACCAGAGAAATTTTCTGGTGACAGTAAGTCCTGTAGGGGTTTCGTGAGTCAGTGCTCAATACATCTCGAGCTTCTGGCATCTCGTTTCCCTACAGAGCGGGCTAAGGTGGGCTTTATCGTATCTCTATTGTCGGACAGGGCGTTGCAGTGGGCTACGCCGCTGTGGGAGCGTGGCGATCATGTGGTGCAGAGTGCTCCGTTATTCCTGAGCACTCTGAAACAGGTATTTTTAGGACCTCGTGTCACCCATGATACGGCGCTCCAACTGTTGGCATTGACTCAGGGCTCGTCCTTGGTCAGCCATTTTGCCGTCCACTTCCGCACTCTAGCATCTGAGCTGGAGTGGTCAGATAAAGCCCTTATTCCCATATTTTGGAGGGGGCTGGCTGACCACGTTAAGGACGCCCTGGCCACTAGGGAGATTCCCGCCACACTGGAAGAATTAATAACAGTATCTACTCGTATTGACCTCCGTTTTCACGAGCGGAGGTTAGAGCGAGCCCAGTGTAGGCAAAGGTTTCGGCTGGCTCCCACCTTCGCCAAAACTTTGGAATCTCCAGCCCAGGCTCCTGAGTCTCATGAACCTAAGGTAGTGTCACAAGCGGGATCTAAGTCCCGGACTGCTCGTGCACTCCAGGTTTGCCATATTTACCAACAGTCAGGACATCTAGCCACCAGATGTCACCAGCGGTCGAGGAAACGTCAGTGTCTAGTGGTAGTAGGTGGAGGTGCACTAGACACGGCGACGTTTGCCTCCAAATTGTCCTTTAAGGGGACAATAACTTTTGGCTCATCCTCCCACTCGGTGGAGCTCTGCGTGGATTCTGGAGCGGAGGGCAATTTTATGTCTTCTGCCTTCGCCCAACGTCACGCAATACCCCTGGTTATGCTATCTCAACCAGTAACGGTACGAGTGGTGAATGGGTCGATACTCCCCGCACAGATAACACATCAGACCATCCCTTTTACTCTGTCCATGTCACCATCCCATCAGGAGATTATATCTCTGCTCATCATTCCTGAGGGGATTGATGAGGTCCTGTTGGGGATACCTTGGTTACGATACCACTCTCCTCACATCGAGTGGTCCTCAGGCAGAATTCTGGGATGGGGTGAATCATGTGGGGGTAGGTGTCACCGAGAGTGCGTTCAGGTTGCTACTACAGAGGTGCCCGCAGATCTTTCCTCTCTTCCCAAGCAATATTGGTCTTATGCAGACGTGTTCTCCAAAAAGGCGGCAGAGACCCTTCCGCCCCATCGCCCCTATGACTGTTCTATCGATCTCTTGCCAGGTGCGGAGCCTCCCCGGGGTCGAGTTTATCCATTATCTCTCCCAGAGACGGAGGCCATGTCTCAGTACATTCAAGAGAACCTGGCAAGAGGGTTCATCAGGAAGTCAGTGTCACCTGCTGGGGCAGGGTTCTTCTTCGTGCAGAAGAAGAATGGGGAATTACGTCCATGCATAGACTACAGGGGTCTTAAAGCTATCACCGTTAAGAACAAGTATCCTTTGCCCTTGATATCCGAGCTCTTCGATAGGCTTCGGGGAGCTAGAGTGTTTACTAAATTAGATCTGCGGGGTGCTTATAACCTGATTCGCATCCGTGAGGGGGACGAATGGAAAACGGCGTTTAACACCAGAGACTGGCACTATGAGTATCTGGTGATGCCCTTCGGGCTCTGTAATGCCCCAGCCGTTTTCCAAGACTTTGTCAACGACATCTTCTGGGATATGCTTTCCACCTCAGTTGTAGGAGGAACACAGCTATAGTAGGAATTAAAACATAACCTTTATTAGGTACGAAGTAAAATACTCAAAAACAACAAATAATGTCACCCCAAAACAAACGAAAATATAATGGTATTAAATGATGTAACCTGTCAGGTAAGACATCACTTATGGGTGATACCAATATAGACTAATAGTGAGGACAGTCATAATAAATTGTAAAATATACTGCCCCACATTCTCAAGATACCTCTAGTGAATGACAAAAGCACGTAAATGCAAAAAATGTTCAGCCAGGTAACCTTGTGTGTATAGGTATTGGCAGGTATCAATTGATACCTGCCAATACCTATACACACAAGGTTACCTGGCTGAACATTTTTTGCATTTACGTGCTTTTGTCATTCACTAGAGGTATCTTGAGAATGTGGGGCAGTATATTTTACAATTTATTATGACTGTCCTCACTATTAGTCTATATTGGTATCACCCATAAGTGATGTCTTACCTGACAGGTTACATCATTTAATACCATTATATTTTCGTTTGTTTTGGGGTGACATTATTTGTTGTTTTTGAGTATTTTACTTCGTACCTAATAAAGGTTATGTTTTAATTCCTACTATAGCTGTGTTCCTCCTACAACTGAGGTGGAAAGCATATCCCAGAAGATGTCGTTGACAAAGTCTTGATACCTGCCAATACCTATACACACAAGGTTACCTGGCTGAACATTTTTTGCATTTACGTGCTTTTGTCATTCACTAGAGGTATCTTGAGAATGTGGGGCAGTATATTTTACAATTTATTATGACTGTCCTCACTATTAGTCTATATTGGTATCACCCATAAGTGATGTCTTACCTGACAGGTTACATCATTTAATACCATTATATTTTCGTTTGTTTTGGGGTGACATTATTTGTTGTTTTTGAGTATTTTACTTCGTACCTAATAAAGGTTATGTTTTAATTCCTACTATAGCTGTGTTCCTATTACATTGGTGGGATTCTGTCGGATTTTTCCAAATAGACTGATTTAGTTTTGCTTTTTTCACCACCTCAGTTGTAGTCTATCTGGATGATATTCTCATCTTTTCTCCAGATATTGACTCCCACCGGAGAGATGTTGGCAGAGTCTTCGACCTCCTACGGGCAAACTCTCTTTATGCTAAGTTGGAGAAGTGTATGTTTGAGCAGGAGTCCTTACCTTTCCTGGGCTATATCATCTCCGCCCAGGGATTGGCTATGAATCCTGCCAAACTACAGGCTGTGATGGACTGGCAAGAGCCCCATTCTCTTAAAGCGGTGCAGCGCTTTATGGGGTTCATTAACTATTACCGCCAGTTCATTCCCCACTTCTCAACTCTGGTAGCTCCCTTGGTAGCCCTCACCAAGAAGGGAGTGAATCCCAAATTGTGGTCGGAAGAGGTCTCCAAAGCCTTCACTTCTATTAAGTCCCACTTTGCTAGCGCTCCCATCTTACATCGTCCCGATGTGGATAAGCCATTCTTAATGGAGGTGGATGCCTCATCCGTTGGTGCTGGAGCAGTCCTCTATCAAAAGGATGCTCAAGGTCGGAAGCATCCATGCTTCTTCTTCTCTAAGACCTTCACGCCAGCGGAGAGAAACTACTCCATCGGGGATAGGGAGCTGCTAGCAATGAAATTGGCTTATTCTGAGTGGAGACATCTTCTGGAAGGTGCACGCTTTCCCTTCCTAGTTTACACGGACCACAAAAATTTGGTCTATTTGCAAACAGCCCAGCGGCTAAATTCTCGTCAGGCCAGATGGTCCTTGTTCTTTTCCCGGTTCCACTTTTCCCTTCATTTTCTCGCCGGGGAGAAGAATATTCCTGCTGACGCTCTCTCTCGCTCCCTTATGTCAACTGAAGAGGAGGAAGAGGAGCCTCGGCTTATTGTCCCTTCCGAGAGCCTGAGAACCGTAGCGCCGGTTTCGCTGGAGTCTGTGCCTCCGGGCAAGACTTTTGTGCCCATTATTTTGCGACCAGAGGTTCTCTCTTGGGCTCATTCGTCCAGGGTGGGTGGACACTTTGGGACAAAGAGGACATCTGAGCTACTGGCGAGGACGTACTGGTGGCCGCATATGGCCCGGGATGTCAGAGATTATATTCTGGCGTGTGTCTCCTGTGCCAAAAATAAATCTCCGCGTCAAATGCCAGCTGGATTGCTCTATCCCTTGCCGGTGGCAGATAGGCCCTGGGAGATGGTCGGGATGGACTTTGTCGTGGGTTTACCCAAATCTCGCGGCTGTACCATCATTTGGGTCATCACCGATCATTTCTCAAAAATGGTGCATTTGGTGCCGCTACCACGGTTACCTTCTGCACGGGCCTTGGCAGCGTTGTTCATGAAACACATCTTCCGCTTACATGGTATGCCTGACAAAATTGTCAGTGACCGGGGTCCCCAGTTTGTGTCTCGGTTCTGGAGAGAGCTTTGTCGTCTTCTAAGTATTGAGTTGAATCTCTCTTCCGCTTATCATCCCGAGACGAATGGGTTGGTAGAGAGGGCCAACCAGACCTTGGTCACATACCTGCGACATTTTGTTTCAGCCAGGCAGGATGACTGGGCATCCTTGCTATCATGGGCAGAGTTTGCGCTGAACAACGCCGTAGCCGACTCCACTGGACAAACTCCATTCCTCCTCAACTATGGTCAGCATCCACGGGTATCTGTGCCTATGCCCGTGTCTTCCGCAGACTCCAGGGTGGCAGACTTGGCTGTGGAGGCACGGGATATTTGGGACCGCACTCAGGATGCCATTCGGGTCTCTAAGGAGAGAATGAGGTCCTCTGCCGATGCTCATCGGCGCCCCGCTCCGAACTTTGCTCCTGGCGACTTGGTGTGGCTCTCCGCCCGTAACATCAGGCTGCGAGTTGAGTCCACTAAGTTTGCTCCTCGCTACTTGGGTCCCTTCAAAGTGCTCGAACAGGTTAATCCTGTGGTTTATCGCTTGGCTCTTCCGCCACGCCTGGGTATCACCGACACCTTTCATGTGTCCCTCCTGAAACCCGTGTACATGTCCCGGTTTTCCGAGTCATCTGCTGGGACATCGGGTTCGTCTTCGGACGATTATGAGGTGAATGCTATTTTGGGGTGCAAGGTGGTACGTGGCAAAAAAATTTTTTTGGGTGGACTGGAAGGGTTATGGTCAAGAGGACAGATCCTGGGAGCCTGCTGAGCACATTCGGGCTCCGCAGCTCATTGCTGCCTTCGAGCGTAGCGAGGCCCAAGGAGGGGGGGGCCCTAGGAGCGGGGGGTAATGTTAGGAGTCGAGTTTCCTCTGCTGCACAGGGGGAATCTCGATCCGTGTCTGCTGCGGTCTCCCATTCTGCTTTGGCCGCAGTGGGCTCTGCTCAGCAGAGGCGTCGATCCCAGCGTCTCGCTGGGACTGATTCTGTGCAAAGGGTTACTGCTGCCTTTTCCGGCTCTCCTGTTGTACCCTGCACTGATCTGCGGCGAGCGGGCTTCCCTGGGACTAAGTCCTTATTTGCACACACTGAGCATGCCCAGGGCAAGATCTCCCGTTGGAGATCGAGGGTCACATGCTCAGGTACTGCAGCACATTCCATTGGTCCTCCAGGAAGGTCCTGAAAGGGCAAAACTTCAGTAGCAGCTTCCTGTGCTGCAACTATATAAACTGCGCATGAGCGCACGGCCATGCGCTAGTACTGTCTTGATAATATGTGTGTGTGTTGTGAGTGAAAGTCGCTCTTTAAAATACCCTCCCTATTGGATGACTGTTCGCGGAAGGTGTATGTTTGCTATCTAGCGCCCGACTTATCCAACAGCACGATACACACATAACAGCGTCTAGTTGCTGTGACCGCCTGTACGGCGCCGTGCGCTTCCTCTGCGCTTTCCTTACCCAAGCCTGGGTGGTTAGTAGCGTCCGTCAGTGCGGCACTGCATGCACTCTCGTGCCGTTATATACTATTTTAATAGTTTACTTACACACCCAGTTGTGGTGTTGTGCCAGCAAGTGTCTAATCGGACTTCAATCCTGTGTTGGGGCTGTGTTCGCTGACTTCTTGCTCGCGCTCTATGTGCGTTACCGTGGTCCTGTGACTCAACAGGATCGCTTCCTTCACGCAGGGTGAAGTTAACCCGTGCGTGTATACTTATAGTACCGCCATATAGTCCGTCTTACTAGCAGCAGGGTTTTTACCTGCACGGTGGACCTCGGACTGCGAACGCACCTAGTTTCATATCATCTATACTTGGTGCGTTCCGCCAGTCCTTAACAACAGGTGACGTCACAAACATTCCTTTATTTAAAAAAACCCTTTAAAAACTATCCCTTTAACATGGGGCCCGGGGCCACAGACGTGGTCGCCGCCGCCATGACACGTCCCTTTAAGTACCGGACGCGGTACCGAGTACCTCATGGCCCTGGTGGGTGACCCATGTGCACTGTGAGTCGTCAGCAAACTGCCAATCACAGTTGGGGGCGGGGTTACACAGATTAGCCAGACTGCAGTGCACATGAGCCCTAGTCCTCTAGGGATTATTTCCTACTGGTAAATGCAGTGATTGTATTAAAACTATAACACAAAGCCTAATAAGTGAAACATCCCTGGAATAAGGCTTTTATGTTCTATTTTATTCTACTTTCAGATTAAATAGCAAAAACCTGTTGACAGATTCCCTTTAACCCCTTAGCGACCGCCGATACGCCTTTTAACGGCGGCCGCTAAGGGTACTTAAACCACAGCGCCGTTAATTAACGGCGCTGTGGAAAAAGTCCATAGCGCCCCCCAGAGGCCGATTTTCTCCGGGGTCTCGGCTGCCGAGGGTAGCCGAGACCCCAGAGAACATGATTCGGGGGGGTTTTAACCCTCCCCGCATTTGCGATCGCCGGTAATTAACCGTTTACCGGCGATCGCAAAAAAAAAAAAAAAAAAAAAAAAAAGCGATCACTTTTTAATTTCTCTGTCCTCCGATGTGATCGCACATCGGAGGACAGAGAAAAGGGGTCCCAGGTGGCCCCCCAATACTCACCTAGCTCCCCCGATGCTCCTCGTGTCTCCCGGTGGGCGCCGCCATCTTCAAAATGGCAGGCGCATGCGCAGTGCGCCCGCCGGCCGGCAGCGGGAGAATCTTTGGGGTCTCGGCTGCCGGGGGTAGCCGAGACGCCAAAGAGCATGATTGGGGTCGGTATTACCGACCCCTGTTTTGCGATCGCCGGTAATGAACTGTTTACCGGCGACCGCAAAAAAAAAAAAAAAGTAAAGTGTAATTCTCTGTCCTCTGATGTGATCGCACATCAGAGGACAGAGAAATAGGGGGATTCGGGGACCCTATCATACTCACCTAGGTCCCTGGATCCTCTTGCTGCTCCTCCTGGCCGCCGGCAGAAGAACATGGCGGACGCATGCCCAGTGCGCCCGCCATCTGTCTCCATCTGCCGGCCGGCAGGAGAACAGCAGTTAGTGCTAAAATTAGGGTTAGGGGTAGGGTTAGGGGTAGGGTTAGGGTTAGGGTTAGGGGTAGGGTTAGGGGTAGGGTTAGGGTTAGGGTTAGGGTTAGGGGTAGGGTTAGGGCTAGGGTTAGGTTAGGGGTAGGGTTAGGGGTAGGGCTAGGGTTAGGGGTAGGGTTAGGGGTAGGGTTAGGGCTAGGGTTAGGTTAGGGGTAGGGTTAGGGGTAGGGTTAGGTTAGGGGTAGGGTTAGGGGTAGGGTTAGGTTAGGGGTAGGGTTAGGGGTAGGGTTAGGTTAGGGGTAGGGTTAGGGCTAGGGTTGGGGCTAAATTTAGGGTTAGGGTTGGGGCTAAATTTAGGGTTAGGGTTGGGGCTAAATTTAGGGTTAGGCTTCTTTCACACTTACGTCGGTACGGGGCCGTCGCAATGCGTCGGCCCGGCATACCGACGCACGTTGTGAAAATTGTGCACAACGTGGGCAGCAGCTGTAGTTTTTCAACGCATCCGCTGCCCAATCTATGTCCTGGGGAGGAGGGGGCGGAGTTATGGCCACGCATGCGCGGTCAGAAATGGCGGATGCGACGTACAAAAAAACGTTTCATTGAACTTTTTTTGTGCTGACGCTCCGCCAAAACACAACTGATCCGGTGCACGACGGACGCGACGTGTGGCCATCCGTCACGATCCGTCGGCAATACAAGTCTATGGGCAAAAAACGCATCCTGCGGGCACATTTGCAGGATCCGTTTCTTGTCCAAAATGACGGATTGCGACGGATGCCAAACGACGCAAGTGTGAAAGTAGCCTTAGGGCTAGGGTTAGGGTTGGGGCTAAAGTTAGGGCTAGGGTTGGGGCTAAAGTTAGGGTTAGAGCTAGGATTAGGGTTAGGGTTTGGATTAGGGTTGGTATTAGGGTTAGGGTTGGCATTAGGGTTACGCTTGGGATTAGGGTTAGGTTTGGGATTAGGGTTAAGGTTAGGGTTGTGATTAGGGGTGTATTGGGATTAGGGTTAGGTTTGAGGTTAGGGTTGAGATTAGGATTAGGGGTGTGTTGGATTTAGGGTTTTGATTAGGGTTATGGTTAGGGTTGACATTAGGGTTGTTTTGGGGTAAGGGTTGTGATTATGGTTAGGGTTAGTGATTAGGATTATGGATCAGGTTGGGATTAGAGTTAGGGGTGTGTTGGGGTTAGGGTTGGAGCTAGAATTGGGGGGTTTCCACTGTTTAGGTACATCAGGGGGTCCCCAAACACGACAGCCAATTTTGCGCTCAAAAAGTCAAATGGTGCTCCCTCCCTTCTGAGCTCTGCCGTGCGCCCAAACAGTGGGTTACCCCCACATATGGGGCATCAGCGTACTCGGGATAAATTGGACAACAACTTCTGGGGTCCAATTTCTCTTGTTACCCTTGTGAAAATAAAAACTTGGGGGCTACAAAATCATTTTTGTGAAAAAAAAAATATTTTTTATTTTCACGACTCTGCATTCTAAACTTCTGTGAAGCACTTGGGCATTCAAAGTCCTCACCACACATCTATATAAGTTCCTTGGGGGGTCTAGTTTCCAAAATGGGGTCACTTGTGGGGGGTTACTACAGTTTAGGTATATCAGGGGCTCTGCAATCGCAACATAATGCCCACAGACCATTCTATCAAAGTCTGCATTCCAAAAAGGCGCTCCTTCCCTTCCGAGCTCTGCCGTGCGCCCAAACAGTGGTTTACCCCCACATATGGCACATCAGCGTACTCGGGATAAATTGGACAACAACTATTGCAGTCCAATTTCTCCTGTTACCATTGTGAAAATAAAAACTTGGGGGCTACAATATCTTTTTTGTGGAAAAAAAATATTTTTTATTTTCACGACTCTGCATTCTAAACTTCTGTGAAGCACTTGGGCATTCAAAGTTCTCACCACACATCTAGATAAGTTCCTTGGGGGGTCTAGTTTCCAAAATGGGGTCACTTGTGGAGGGTTTCTACTGGTTAGGTACATCAGGGGCTCTGCAAACGCAACATAATACCCGCAGACCATTCTATCAAAGTCTGTATTCCAAAACGGCGCTCCTTCCTTCCAAGCTCTGCCGTGCGCCCAAACAGTGGTTTACCCCCACATATGGGGTACCAGCATACTCAGGACAAATTGGACAACAACTTTTGGGGTCCAATTTCTCTTGTTACCCTTGTGAAAATAAAAACTTGGGGGCTAAAAATCTTTTTTGTGGAAAAAAAAAATATTTTTTATTTTCACGGCTCTGCATTATAAACTTCTGGGAAGCACTTGGGCATTCAAGGTTCTCACCACACATCTAGATAAGTTCCATGGGGGGTCTAGTTTCCAAAATGGGGTCACTTGTGGGGGGTTTCCACTGTTTAGGCACATCAGGGGCTCTCCAAACGCGACATGGCGTCCAATCTCAATTCCAGCCAATTCTACATTGAAAAAGTAAAACGGCACTCCTTCTCTTCCAAGCTCTGCGGTGCGCCCTAACAGTGGTTTACCCCCACATATTGGGTATCAGCGTACTCAGGAGAAATTGCAAAACAACTTTTGTGGTCTAATTTCTCCTGTTAGCCTTGTGAAAATAAAAATTTGTGGGCAAAAATATCATTTTTGTAGAAAAAATGCGATTTTTTTTTTCATGGCTCTACGTTATAAACTTCTGTGAAGCACATGGGGGTTCAAAGTGCTCGCCACACATCTAGATAAGTTCCTTAAGGGGTCTAGTTTCCAAAATGGTGTCACTTGTGGGGGATTTCCACTGTTTAGGCACATCAGGGGCTCTCCAAACGCGACATGGCGTCCAATCTCAATTCCAGCCAATTCTACATTGAAAAAGTAAAACGGCGCTCCTTCACTTCCAAGCTCTGCGGTGCGCCCAAACAGTGGTTTACCCTCACATATGGGGTATCGACGTATTCAGGAGAAATCGCACAACAACTTTTGTGGTCTAATTTCTCCTGTTACCCTTGTGAAAATAAGAATTTGTGGGCGAAAAGATCATTTTTGTGTAAACAAAAGCGATTTTTTTATTTTCACGGCTCTACGTTATAAACTTCTGTGAAGCACTTGGGGGTTCAAAGTGCTCACCACACATCTAGATAAGTTCCTTAAGGGGTCTAGTTTCCAAAATGGTGTCACTTGTGGGGATTTTCCACTGTTTAGGCACATCAGGGGCTCTCTAAACGTGACTTGGCGTCCGATCTCAATTCCAGCCAATTCTGCATTGAAAAAGTCAAACGGCGCTCCTTCACTTCTAAGCTCTGCGGTGCGCCCTAACAGTGGTTTACCCCCACATATGGGGTATTGGCGTATTCAGGAGAAATTGCATAACAAAATTTATGGTTACATTTCTGTTTTTACACTTGTGAAAATAAAAAAAATGGTTCTGAATTAAGATGTTTGCAAAAAAAAGTTAAATGTTCATTTTTTCCTTCCACATTGTTTCAGTTCCTGTGAAGCACGTAAAGGGTTAATAAACTTCTTGAATGTGGTTTTGAGAACCTTGAGGGGTGCAGTTTTTAGAAAGGTGTCACACTTCATTATTTTCTATCATATAGACCCCTCAAAATGACTTCAAATGTGATGTGGTCCCTAAAAAAAAATGGTGTTGTAAAAATGAGAAATTGCTGGTCAACTTTTAACCCTTATAACTCCCTAACAAAAAAAAATTTTGTTTCCAAAATTGTGCTGATGTAAAGTAGACATGTGGGAAATGTTATTTATTAACTATTTTTCGTGACATATCTCTCTGATTTAAGGGCATAAAAATACAAAGTTTGAAAATTGCAAAATTTTAAAAATTTTCGCCATATTTCCGTTTTTTTCATAAATAATCGCAAGTAATATCGAAGAAATGTTACCACTAACATGAAGTACAATATGTCACGAAAAAACAGTCTCAGAATCAGCGGGATCCGTTGAAGCGTTCCAGAGTTATAACCTCATAAAGTGACAGTGGTCAGAATTGCAAAAATTGGCCTGGTCATTCAGTACCAAATTGGCTCTGTCACTAAGGGGTTAAAGCCATACATTACCTTTCTTTTGTAGGTTTCTGAGCTGGTTCTCTCTAATTTTATTTTCTGAAGGGCATGGGCCAGAAAATACACAGATACATAAGCAAAATATAAGGCTGATTCATCCTTAATTTCATATGATGATGGGAAAGCAAGCGTCTTAGTGCAATTATATCCTTGATGTTTATATATCATCTGAAAATGTTTGTTGATTTCTTCATCATTCGTCAGACATGCAAAGGCCATGAACCAGATTTCTTGGAGCAGACGGTCATTCGGACGGGTTGAGGGGTTCACACTTTGGATACTTTTCTGAACTTTTGGTATTTTTGGTGTGTGCATTTTAAAGCTTAAACTGCAGTTGAATAACTTTGAGTATCCTTCGCAGCTCAGGATAGGCATCCATGACTTGTGAAGAATCAGTGTCCTATTCTCCAGAAAAGATCCTACAAGAGATATTATTGGTGCATGATGCATTACGAAAATGCCATAGATTATAATAACATTGGCAGTTGATTTAAATAACTCTGGGATCTTTTTATCAATATTCTCCATATCAAGAATAAAAGTATACTCAATGCAGATCTCGCTCTTTTCCATCAGTTTACGAAGTTCTATTATGTTACTCTGGTCAGTTGTGATCACCACCACCCAATTTATTCCAAAATATTTCAAAAACTCAATAATAAACTCATACTGAACCTGATTAACAGGAGCCAAATGATATAAAGACGGATATAAGGCTCTACTATTCAGGAGGTCCGCAACTCCATAAAAGATCTGTAGGAACAAGACACAGACTCATTAAATATTTATTACACATGAGAATATAAAGACACCCCATGTTATTTTCTCAATTCCTCAAACTTTATAAAAACATAAAAAATATGGAAAAAGGAGCAAACTACAAAAAGAAAGTCAATAATATATTGGTAAAAAAGTAACAATTTCAAATATTTATTTCTGATCTTTGATCATAGCTTAAAAAAATGGTTCAAACCTATCATTTATTGGCCTGTGGGGATGGCAAGTGGTCGGAAATACCTGGCTCTCCATATGATTTTATGAGAATGCAGAAAATGTTGAAACTCTCGTTGTTGGTTTCAGGGTGGGACCTGTATCTATAAGCTCATTTACACTAACATGGACCATTCATGTAGAACAGATATTCACACTTACAAAGTGTAGATGGAATCTGCCGAAAATAACTGCTGTGAACTAGTCAAGAGTTTAACCTCTTAGATGCCACTAAAATTGCATTTAAGGGGTTAGTAATTGGGGAGGCCAATAAGAACCATGTAAATCCACGAGAAACAAAATAGTTTGGTGCTGATAGCACTATATTCCCATCGGAGGCCTACTGAAGTACAGTGTGTCTGCCATATTTGACAAGTCAATTGTATATGTGAGCAAGTAAACAAGGGTTCAAGACCTCTAAGGGATTACAAAATAAATATTAAAATCTTATCTATTATTAACAATTTAAGACTATTAATTAGAGATGAACAATTTCTTTGATGCACATTAAATTTGTGTAAATTTATAAAATTAAAACGATTTGTAAATCAATTTATGGAAATTGTAAAATAAAATTGCCCACCATCATTTTCACATTGAAGAAAGTTGCTATAGCCACAGAAGGATCATATAACTTCAGGTAATAATCATGTGGACTGCACTGATAAGTGGATTGATCGGCAGAGGATCATGTTTGAGTTGAATTTCCTGAAATTCACGGTTTCACTTGAATTCAAATATTACCGCCAGTTCATTCCCCACTTCTCAACTTTGGTAGCTCCCTTGGTAGCCCTCATCAAGAAGGGAGCAAATCCCAAATTGTGGTCTGAAGAGGTCTCCAGGGCCTTTTCTTCTATTAAGTCTCATTTTGCTAGCGCTCCCATCCTACATCATCCCGATGTTGATAAGCCGTTCATAATGGAGGTGGATGCCTCTTCCGTTGGTGCAGGAGCAGTCCTCTTCCAAAAGGATACTCAAGGTCGGAAGCATCCGTGCTTCTTCTTTTCCAGACCTTCACACCTGCAGAGAGGAATTATTCCATTGGGGACAGGGAGTTGCTAGCGATGAAGCTGGCTTTCTCGGAATGGAGATATCTCTTGGAGGGGGCTCGTTTTCCCTTTCAAGTCTTCACGGACCACAAAAATTTGTTATATCTGCAAACAGCCCAGCGGCTAAATTCTCGCCAGGCCAGATGGTCTTTGTTCTTCTCCTGGTTCCACTTCATCCTTCATTATCTCACTGGGGAGAAGAACATTTGTGCTGATGCTTTCTCTCGCTCTGTTGTGTCATCTGAGGAGGAGGAGGGGGAGCCTCGGCTTATTGTCCCTTCAGAGAGCCTGAGAACCGTAGCGCCGGTTTCTCTAGAGTCTGTGTCTCCGGGCAAGACTTTTGTGCCCATTAATTTGCGACCGGAGGTTCTCTCTTGGGCTCATTCGTCCAGGGTGGGTGGACACTTTGGGACAAAGAGGACATCTTAGCTGCTGGCGAGGACGTACTGGTGGCCACATATGGTCCGGGATGTCAGAGATTAAATTCAGGCGTGTGTCTCCTGCGCCAGAAATAAATCTCCTCGTCAAAGGCCAGCTGGGTTACTCTATCCCTTGCCAGTGGCAGACAGGCCCTGGGAGATGGTTGGGATGGACTTTGTTGTGGGTTTACCCAAGTCTCACGGCTGTACAATCATTTGGGTCATCACCGATCATTTCTCAAAAATGGTGCATTTGGTGCGCTACCACGGTTACCTTCTGCACGGGCCTTGGCAGCGTTGTTCATAAAACACATCTTCCGCCTACATGGTATGCCAGACAAAATTGTCAGTGACCGGGGCCCCCAGTTTGCGTCTCGGTTCTGGAGAGAGCTTTGTCGTCTTCTCAGCATTGAGTTAAATCTCTCTTCCGCATATCATCCATAGACAAATGGGTTGGTAGAGAGCGCCAACCAGAACTTGGTCACATAACTGCAACATTTTGTTTCAGCCAGGCAGGATGACTGGGCATCCTTGCTATCATGGGCAGAGTTTGCACTGAACAACGCCATTGCTGACTCCACTGGACAAACCCCATTCCTCCTCAACTATGGTCAGCATCCGCGGGTACCTGTGCCTATGCCCGTGTCTTTCGCCGACTACAGGGTGGCAGATTGGGCTGTGGAGGCACGGGATATTTGGGACCGCACTCAGGATGCCATTCGGGCCTCCAAGGAGAGAATGAGGTCCTCTGCCAATGCACATCCGCGCCCCGCTTTGACCTTTGCTCCTGGCGACTTGGTGTGGCTCTCCGCCCGTAACAACAGGCTGCAAGTTGAGTCCACTAAGTTTGCTCCTCGCTAAATGGGCACCTTCAAGGTCCTCGAACAGGTTAGTCCTGTGGTCTATCGTTTGGCCCTTCCGCCACGCCTGGGTATCACCGACACCTTTCATGTGTCCCTCTTGAAAACCGTATATATGTCCTGGTTTTCCGAGTCAGCTGCTGGGACATCGGGTTCGTCTACGGACGATTACGAGGTGAATGCTATTTTGGGGTGCAAGGTGGTACGTGGCAAAAAATTTTATTTGGTGGACTGGAAGGGTTACGGCCCTGAGGATAGGTCCTGGGAGCCTGCTGAGCACATTCGGGCTCCGCAGCTCATTGCTGCCTTCGAACGTAGCGAGGCCCAAGGAGGGGGGGCAATGTTAGGGGTCAAGTTCCTGCCTCTGCACAGGGGGAATCTCGGGCCATCTCCGCTGCGGTCTCCCATTCTTCTCCTGCCACAGTGGAGCCTGCTCAGCAGAGACGTCGATCCCAGCGTATCGCTCGGTCTGACTGTGCTAAAAGTTACTGCTGCATTTCCTGCTTCTGCCATTGGAGTCAGTGCTGGGCAGTGGCGAGCGGACGCTTCTGGGGCTAAGTCCTGCTTTTCACATTCTGAGCATGCCCAGAGTAAGATCTCTCAGTGGAGATCGAGGGTCACATGATCAGATACTGCAGCTAAGGTCCTTGTAGGTGCTGGGAATAAATCCTGCTTTGCACTCTGAGCATGCCCAGGGCAAGATCTCTCAGTGGAGATCTAGGGTCACATGCTCAGCTACTGCAGCACTCCATTGGTCTTTCTTTGAAAGATCCTAAATGTGCTGCAGCTACTTAAGGCTCGCATTGACCGCACGGCCATGCGCTAGTATCAAGTCATATATGTGCTTTGCGCCAGTGTGGTTATGTATGAGTGTGTTCAGGGACCCGGCTGTAATAAGCCCCTAGAATATCGGCTTCTCCAGTGAGGAGATTGCATGCTGCATAACCACTGACTGCAATCAGATTGGCAGTAAGCTTGTGCTCCTGTGAGGCTAACAGGGCGCAGTGCTTCCCTTTCACGGCTACTCTGTGGTGTAACAGAGCTAGCCTATACCGCCTAACAGTGCCGTCATTCGCTAGCAGCAGGTTCCTCCTGCACGGTGGACCACGGGCTGCGAACGCACTATTTATAATAAACATCTCTATTTTCTCGGAGCGTTCCATTAGCCCTAACAGTATACTAACGCCAGGGTCTGGCTAGTAAATGGCGGACGATCAGCGTTTACAGCGGTACATCCAGCAGCTGGAGGGTAGGTTGGTGGCTCTCGAGCGCACAACCTCAGCTGTGGATGTTACCGCAGTTGCTGTTCAGGCTGCAAGTGTAGCTGCAGCCAGTTTGTCCTCTGCCACCCCTGCTCCGACATTATCCCGTCTCCCGCTTCCAGACAAGTTTGCTGGTGACAGTAAGCAATGTCGGGGATTCGTGAGTCAGTGCTCCATACATCTTGAGCTTCTGGCTGCACGTTTTCCTACGGCATGGGCGAAAGTGGGATTAATTTTATCCCTTTTGTCAGGCAGGGCGTTGGAGTGGGCAACGCCGCTATTGGAGCACAATGATCGTGTGGTGCAGAGTGCTCCTCTCTTCCTGGACGCTCTGAAACAGGTCTTTTTGGGACCTCGTGTCACCCACGATACCGCTCTCCAATTGTTGGCAACAACCCAGGGTTCGTCCATGGTCAGCCAGTTCGCCGTCCAATTCCGGACTCTGGTCTCGGAGCTGGAGTGGCCGGATAAAGTCCTTACTCCGGTGTTCTGGAGAGGACTGGCAGACCATGTGAAGGACGCCTTGGCCACCAGGGAGATTCCTGCCACACTGGAGGAGCTTATTTGTATATCTACCCGCATCGACCTCCGTTTTAATGAGCGGAGGTTGGAGCGGGCCCAGTGTAGGCAAAGGTTTCGGCTGGCTCCCACCTTTGCCAGACCTCTAGAATCTTCCATTCAGGCGTCCGACTCCCATGAGGCCATGGAGGTTTCTCAAGCGGGACCTAAGTCTCGGACTGCTCGAGTACCCGTTGTTTGCAGAAATTGTCAACAAGAGGGACATTATGCCAATAAATGTCCATGGCAGTTGGGTAAATGATCGCGTCTAGTAACCGATGGAGGAGGTTCTCTAGACACAGCGGCGTTTTCCTCCAAGCTGTCCTTCAAGGGGACAATCATATTAGGCTCTTACTCTCTAACAGTCGAGCTTTGTGTGGACTCCGGAGCAGAGGGGAAATTCATGTCCTCGGCTTTTGCTCTGCGCCATGCAATACCTCTAGTGATGCTCGCCAAACCGGTGACTGTTAGAGTAGTGAACGGGTCAACACTTCCATCTCAGATCACACACCAGACTGTCCCTTTCACGTTAGCTATGTCCCCTGTTGTGAATTCCGCTCTTGGGCTCCCTCCGGTGGTTGTAAGTGGCACTTTTGTGAGTTCTGCTCTTGGGCTCCCTCCGGTGGTTTTAAGTGGTATGGCTGCTCCTTGGATTTAGCAGTCTGCAGCTGCTTCCACTCATTGCCTTTCTGCTCGGCTATTTATGCCTGGCTCTCTCTTCAGCCAGTGCCACTTGTCAATGGTTCCTGGTTGGATTCACATCTCTTTGGATTTCCCTGTTATCCTGACCAGTTCAGCAAAGCTAAGTCCTTGCTTGCTCTTTTCTGTCCACAGGTTGTGGACTTATCCGTTCTGTGCTTTCTTTGTTTGTCCAGCTTGTCAGTATGAATTATTCTGTGTAGCTGGAAGCTCTGGGAAGCAGATTTACCCTCCACACCTTTAGTCAGGTGTGGAGATTTTTGTAAACTCTGTGTGGATTTTTTTGTAGTGTTTTATACTGACCACACAGTATTCCATCCTGTCCTATCTATCTAGCTAGACTGGCCTCCTGTGCTCATCCTAGTTTCATTCTGTGTATGTCTTTTCCCTCTCCACTCACAGTCATTACTTGTGGGGGGCTATCTATCCTTTGGGGATTTTCTCTGAGGCAAGATAGTTTTCCTGTTTCTATCTTTAGGGGTAGTTAGTTCTCAGGCTGTGATGAGGTGCCTAGGGAGTGTCAGGAGCATCCCACGGCTACTTCTAGTGTTGTGTTGAGCTTAGGGACTGCGGTCAGTACAGGTACCACTTCCTTCAGAGCTCGTCCCATGTTGCTCCTAAACCACCAGAGCATAACAGTCCCCATCCCACCAGGAGATAATTTCACTTCTTGTCCTTCCCGAGGGAATGGATGATATTCTGCTGGGAATACCCTGGCTCCGTTTCCACTCCCCACATATTGAGTGGTCCTCTGGGAGGATATTGGGTTGGAGTGATGTTATGAACTGGTGGTTTAGGAACAACATGGGACGAGCTCTGAAGGAGGTGGTACCTGTACTGACCGCAGTCCCTAAGCTCAACACAACACTAGAAGTAGCCGTGGGATGCTCCTGTCACTCCCTAGGCACCTCGTCACAGCCTGAGAACTAACTACCCCTAAAGATAGAAACAGGAAAACTATCTTGCCTCAGAGAAAATCCCCAAAGGATAGATAGCCACCCACAAGTAATGACTGTGAGTGGAGAGGGAAAAGACATACGCAGAATGAAACCAGGATGTAGCACAGGAGGCCAGTCTAGCTAGATAGATAGGACAGGACGGAATACTGTGCGGTCAGTATTAAAAACTACAAAAATCCACACAGAGTTTACAAAAATCTCCACACCTGACTAAAGGTGTGGAGGGTAAATCTGCTTCCCAGAGCTTCCAGCTTAACTGAAATTAATCCATACTGACAAGCTGGACAAAACATAGAATTCACAGAACGAATAATCTGGTAGACTGGGACAATATCCTCAGAAATAAGAATACAGATAATAAATGGGAAATGTTTAAGAACATCCTAAATAGGCAGTGTAAGCGGTTTATACCTTGTGGGACTAAAAGGACTAGAAATAGAAAAAACCCAATGTGGCTAAACAAAGAAGTAAAACAGGCAATTAACAGTAAAAAGAAAGCATTTGCACTACTAAAGCAGGATGGCACCATTGAAGCTCTAAAAAACTATAGGGAGAAAAATACTTTATCTAAAAAACTAATTAAAGCTGCCAAAAAGGAAACAGAGAAGCACATTGCTAAGGAGAGTAAAACTAATCCCAAACTGTTCTTCAACTATATCAATAGTAAAAGAATAAAAACTGAAAATGTAGGCCCCTTAAAAAATAGTGAGGAAAGAATGGTTGTAGATGACGAGGAAAAAGCTAACATATTAAACACCTTCTTCTCCACGGTATTCACGGTGGAAAATGAAATGCTAGGTGAAATCCCAAGAAACAATGAAAACCCTATATTAAGGGTCACCAATCTAACCCAAGAAGAGGTGCGAAACCGGCTAAATAAGATTAAAATAGATAAATCTCCGGGTCCGGATGGCATACACCCACGAGTACTAAGAGAACTAAGTAACGTAATAGATAAACCATTATTTCTTATTTTTAGGGACTCTATAGCGACAGAGTCTGTTCCGCAGGATTGGCGCATAGCAAATGTGGTGCCAATATTCAAAAAGGGCTCTAAAAGTGACCCTGGAAATTATAGGCCAGTAAGTCTAACCTCTATTGTTGGTAAAATATTTGAAGGGTTTCTGAGGGATGTTATTCTGGATTATCTCAATGAGAATAACTGTTTAACTCCATATCAGCATGGGTTTATGAGAAATCGCTCCTGTCAAACCAATCTAATCAGTTTTTATGAAGAGGTAAGCTATAGGCTGGACCACGGTGAGTCATTGGACGTGGTATATCTCGATTTTTCCAAAGCGTTTGATACCGTGCCGCACAAGAGGTTGGTACACAAAATGAGAATGCTTGGTCTGGGGGAAAATGTGTGTAAATGGGTTAGTAACTGGCTTAGTGATAGAAAGCAGAGGGTGGTTATAAATGGTATAGTCTCTAACTGGGTCGCTGTGACCAGTGGGGTACCGCAGGGGTCGGTATTGGGACCTGTTCTCTTCAACATATTCATTAATGATCTGGTAGAAGGTTTACACAGTAAAATATCGATATTTGCAGATGATACAAAACTATGTAAAGCAGTTAATACAAGAGAAGATAGTATTCTGCTACAGATGGATCTGGATAAGTTGGAAACTTGGGCTGAAAGGTGGCAGATGAGGTTTAACAATGATAAATGTAAGGTTATACACATGGGAAGAAGGAATCAATGTCACCATTACACACTGAATGGGAAACCACTGGGTAAATCTGACAGTGAGAAGGACTTGGGGATCCTAGTTAATGATAAACTTACCTGGAGCAGCCAGTGCCAGGCAGCAGCTGCCAAGGCAAACAGGATCATGGGGTGCATTAAAAGAGGTCTGGATACACATGATGAGAGCATTATACTGCCTCTGTACAAATCCCTAGTTAGACCACACATGGAGTACTGTGTCCAGTTTTGGGCACCAGTGCTCAGGAAGGATATAATGGAACTAGAGAGAGTACAAAGGAGGGCAACAAAATTAATAAAGGGGATGGGAGAACTACAATACCCAGATAGATTAGCGAAATTAGGATTATTTAGTCTAGAAAAAAGACGACTGAGGGGCGATCTAATAACCATGTATAAGTATATAAGGGGACAATACAAATATCTCGCTGAGGATCTGTTTATACCAAGGAAGGTGACGGGCACAAGGGGGCATTCTTTGCGTCTGGAGGAGAGAAGGTTTTTCCACCAACATAGAAGAGGATTCTTTACTGTTAGGGCAGTGAGAATCTGGAATTGCTTGCCTGAGGAGGTGGTGATGGCGAACTCAGTCGGGGGGTTCAAGAGAGGCCTGGATGTCTTCCTGGAGCAGAACAATATTGTATCATACAATTAGGTTCTGTAGAAGGACGTAGATCTGGGGACTTATTATGATGGAATATAGGCTGAACTGGATGGACAAATGTCTTTTTTCGGCCTTACTAACTATGTTACTATGTTACTATGTTACTAAGTCCACAACATGTGGACAGAAAAGAGCAAAGAAAGAACTTATCTTTGCTGAACTGGTCAGGATATCAGGGAAATCCAAGAGAGATGTGAATCCAACCAGGAACCATTGACAAGTGGCACTGACTGAAGAGAGGAGCCAGGCATAAATAGCCGAGCAGAAAGACAATCAGTGGAAGCAGCTGCAGACTGCTAAATCCAAGGAGCAGCCATTCCACTTAAAACCACCGGAGGGAGCCCAAGAGCAGAACTCACAAAAGTGCCACTTACAACCACCGGAGGGAGCCCAAGAGCGGAATTCACAACAGTACTTCCCCCTTGAGGAGGGGTCACCGAACCCTCACCAGAGCCCCCAGGCCGATCAGGATGAGCCAAGTGAAAAGCACGAACCGGCATGGACATCGGAGGCAACAACCCAAGAATTATCCTCCTGGCCATAACCCTTCCACTTGACAAGATACTGAAGCCTCTGCCTCGAAAAACGAGAATCCAAAATTTTCTCAACCTCATATTCCAACTCTCCCTCAACCAACACCGGGGCAGGAGGATCAACCGAGGGAACAACGGGCACCACATATCTCCGCAACAAAGATCTATGGTAAACATTATGAATGGCAAAAGAGACTGGAAGAGCCAACAGAAAAGACACCGGATTGATAATTTCAGAAATCTTATAAGGACCAATAAACCGAGGCTTAAACTTAGGGGAAGAAACCTTCATAGGAACATGACGAGAAGACAACCAAACCAAATCCCCCACATGAAGCCGGGGACCAACACACCGACGGCGGTTAGCAAAACGTTGAGCCTTTTCCTGAGACAACGTCAAATTGTCCACCGCATGAGTCCAAATCTGCTGCAGCCTGTCCACCACAGAATCCACACCAGGACAATCAGAAGGCTCAACCTGCCCCGAAGAAAAACGAGGATGAAAACCAAAATTACAAAAGAAAGGTGAAACCAAAGTAGCCGAACTAGCCCTATTATTAAGGGCAAACTCGGCCAAGGGCAAGAAAGCCACCCAATCATACTGATCAGCAGACACAAAGCATCTCAAATAGGTTTCCAAGGTCTGATTAGTTCGCTCAGTTTGGCCATTAGTCTGAGGATGAAACGCCGAAGAAAAAGACAAATCAATGCCCATCCTAGCACAAAAGGCCCGCCAAAACCTAGAGACAAACTGAGAACCTCTGTCAGACACAATATTCTCCGGAATGCCATGCAAACGAACCACATGCTGAAAAAACAATGGAACCAAATCTGAGGATGAAGGCAACTTAGGCAAAGGTACCAGATGGACCATTTTAGAGAACCGGTCACAAACAACCCAGATAACAGACATCTTCTGGGAAACAGGAAGATCCGAAATAAAATCCATGGAAATATGCCACCAGGGCCTCTCAGGGACCGGCAAAGGCAAAAGCAACCCACTAGCGCGGGAACAGCAAGGCTTGGCCCGGGCGCAAGTCCCACAGGACTGCACAAAAGCACGCACATCCCGTGACAAAGAAGGCCACCAAAAGGACCTAGCAACCAAATCTCTGGTACCAAAAATCCCAGGATGACCGGCCAACACTGAACAACGAACCTCAGAAGTTACCTTACTTGTCCATCTATCAGGAACAAACAGCTTCCCCACAGGACAGCGGTCAGGCTTATCAGCCTGAAATTCCCGAAGCACCCACTGCAAATCAGGGGAGATGGCAGAAAGAATCACCCCTACCTTAAGAATGCCAACTGGCTCAAGGACTCCAGGAGAATCAGGCAAAAAACTCCTAGAGAGGGCATCAGCCTTAACATTCTTAGATCCCGAAAGATACGAGACCACAAAATCAAAAAGGGAGAAAAACAGGGACCATCGAGCCTGTCTAGGATTCAGCCGCTTGGCCGACTCGAGGTAAATCAGATTCTTATGATCGGTCAGGACCACAACACGGTGTTTAGCTCCCTCAAGCCAATGTCACCACTCCTCAAACGCCCACTTCGTAGCCAACAATTCCCAATTGCCGACATCATAATTGCGTTCCGCAGGCGAAAACTTTCTGGAAAAAAAAGCACACGGTTTCATCAAAGAACCATCAGAATCCCTCTGAGACAAAACGGCCCCTGCCCCAATCTCAGAAGCGTCAACCTCAACCTGAAAAGGAAGAGAAACATCCGGCTGACGCAACACAGGGGCAGAAGTAAATAGGCATTTAAACTCCCGAAAGGCCTCAACAGCCACAGAGGACTAATTCGTCACATCAGCGCCTTTCTTCATCAAATCAGTAAGGGGCTTAACCACACTGGAAAAGTTGGCAATTAAAAGGCGATAGAAATTAGCAAAGCCCAAAAATTTTTGAAGGCTCTTCACAGATGTGGGTTGAATCCAGTCATGAATAGCTTGGACCTTAACAGGATCCATTTCCATAGACGAGGGAGAAAAAATAAAACCCAAAAAAGAGACCTTCTGAACTCCGAATAGGCACTTAGACCCCTTCACAAATAAAGCATTATCACGAAGGATCTGGAATACCATCCTGACCTGCTTCACATGAGACTCCCAATCATCGGAGAAAATCAAAATATCATCCAAATATGCTACCATGAATTTATCAAGATAATTGCGGAAAATATCATGCATGAAAGATTGGAACACAGATGGAGCATTAGAGAGCCCGAATGGCATCACGAGGTATTCAAAATGGCCTTCGGGTGTATTATATGCAGTTTTCCATTCGTCACCCTGTTTAATACGAACAAGATTATATGCCCCTCGAAGGTCAATCTTAGTAAACCAACTAGCCCCCTTAATCTGAGCATTCTATATTTGTCCAGCTTGTCAGTATGGATTATTTCTGTTAGCTGGAAGCTCTGGGAAGCAGATTTACCCTCCACACCTTTAGTCAGGTGTGGAGATTTTTTAAACTCTGTGTGGATTGTTTTGTAGTTTTTATACTGACCGCACAGTATCCTTTCCTGTCCTATCTATCAAGCTAGACTGGCCTCCTATGCTAAAATCTGATTTCATTTCTGCATATGTTATTTTCCCTTAGGGGAAGTTAGATCTTAGGCTGTGCCGAGGGGTCTAGGGAGCGTCAGGTACCCCCACGGCTATTTTTAGTTGCGCTGCTAGGTTCAGGGTTTGCGGTCAGTACAGATACCACCTCCTTCAGAGCTTGTCTCATGTTGTTCCTAAACCACCAGATCATAACACTATGTGGAGGAAGGGAACTGGACTTGGGCTCATCAAATACATCCTGGAAATCCGACAAAAACTCAGGGACCTCAAATGGCATCACAAGGTATTCAAAATGGCCTTCGGGCGTATTAAGTGCAGTTTTCCATTCATCACCCTGTTTAATACGAACAAGATTATATGCCCCTCGGAGGTCAATCTTAGTAAACCAACTAGCCCCCTTAATCTGAGCAAACAAATCAGTAAGCAAAGGCAAGGGGTATTGGAATTCGACCGTGATCTTATTAAGAAGACGATAATCAATACAGGGTCTCAAGGAACCATCCTTCTTAGCAACAAAAAAGAAACCCGCTCCCAATGGTGACGAAGAGGGCCGAATATGCCCCTTCTCCAAAGACTCCTTAACATAACTCCGCATGGCGGCATGCTCTGGCACAGACAGATTGAAAAGTCGGCCCTTAGGGAACTTGCAACCAGGAATCAAGTTAATAGCACAATCACAGTCCCTGTGCGGTGGAAGAGAACTGGACTTAGGCTCATCAAATACATCCTGGATATCCGACAAAAACTCAGGGACCTCAGAAGAGGGGGAAGAGGAAATTGGCATCAAAGGAACGTCACTATGTACCCCTGACAACCCCAACTAGTCACAGACATAGTTTTCCAATCCAGCACCGGACTATGTTCCTGTAACCATGGAAAACCCAGTACAACAACATCATGCAGGTTATGCAACACCAGAAAACGGCAATTTTCCTGATGTGCAGGAGCCATGTACATGGTCATCTGCGTCCAGTACTGAGGTTTATCCTTGGCCAATGGTGTAGCATCAATGCCCCTCAAATGAATAGGGCTCTGCAAAGGCTGCAAGGAAAAACCACAGCGCCTGGCGAATTCTAAGTCCATTAAGTTCAGGGCAGCGCCTGAATCCACAAATGCCATGACAGAAAAGGATGACAATGAGCAAATCAGGGTCACAGATAAAAGAAATTTAGGCTGTACAGTACTGATGGTAACAGACCTAGTGACCCTCCTAGTACGCTTAGGGCAATCAGAAATAACATGAGCAGAATCACCACAGTAAAAACACAGCCTATTCTGACGTCTGAATTCCTGCCGTTCTGTTCTAGTCAAAATCCTATCACATTGCATAGGCTCAGGACTCTGCTCAGAGGACACTGCCATATGGTGCACAGCTTTGCGCTCGCGCAGACGCCGATCAATCTGAATGGCTAGAGACATAGATTCGCTCAAACTAGCAGGCGTAGGGAAGCCCACCATAACATCTTTAAGGGCTTCAGAAAGACCTTTTCTGAAAATAGCAGCCAGAGCATCCTCATTCCATTTAGTGAGCACAGACCATTTCCTAAATTTCTGGCAGTATAATTCTGCCGCTTCCTGACCTTGACACAGGGCCAACAGGGTTTTTTCTGCATGATCCACAGAATAAGGTTCGTCATACAACAATCCGAGCGCTTGAAAAAATTTGGCTACATTCAGCAATGCCGGATCCCCTGATTCAAGGGAGAATGCCCTGTCCTGAGGGTCACCACGCAGCAAGGATATGATGATTTTTACTTGCTGAATGGGATCACCAGAAGAACGGGGTTTCAAAGCAAAAAACAATTTGCAGTTATTTTTAAAGTTCAAAAACTTGGATCTGTCCCCAAAAAACAAATCAGGAGTAGGAATTTTAGGCTCCAAAGCCGGAGTCTGGACAACATAATCTTGGATACTCTGTACTCTTGCAGCAAGTTGATCCACACGAGAAAACAATCCCTGAACATCCATGCCAGAGCAAAAATCCTGAACCTCCCAGAGATCAAGAGGAAAAAAAAGACAAAACAGAGTACAGAAAAAAAAATGGCTCAGAATTTTTTTTTCCTTCTTTTGAGATGCATTTAATTCATTTTTGGCCACTTATACTGTTATGAACTGGTGGTTTAGGAACAACATGGGACGAGCTCTGAAGGAGGTGGTACCTGTACTGACCGCAGTCCCTAAGCTCAACACAACACTAGAAGTAGCCGTGGGATGCTCCTGTCACTCCCTAGGCACCTCGTCACAGCCTGAGAACTAACTGTTATGACCTGGTGGTCAGGACAATAATGGACCTGGTGGTTAAGAGCACACGGAATGACCTGATAGTTACTGATAATAAGGACGAGCTCTGGGACGTGGGAACTCTGCTGACCACAATCCCTAAACCTATCAAACACACTAGAAATAGCCGTGGATTGCACCTAACGCTCCCTATGCAACTCAGCACAGCCTAAGAAACTAGCTAGCTAGCCCTGAAGATAGAAAAATAAAGCCTACCTTGCCTCAGAGAAATTCCCCAAAGGAAAAGGCAGCCCCCCACATATAATGACTGTGAGTAAAGATGAAAATACAAACACAGAGATGAAATAGATTTAGCAAAGTGAGGCCCGACTTACTGAACAGACCGAGGATAGGAAAGGTTACTTTGCGGTCAGCACAAAAACCTACAAAAAGACCACGCAGAGGGCGCAAAAAGACCCTCCGCACCGACTCACGGTGCGGAGGCGCTCCCTCTGCGTCCCAGAGCTTCCAGCAAGCAGGACAACAAATTAAATAGCAAGCTGGACAGAAAAATAGCAAACCAAAGAAATACAAGCTGGAACTTAGCTTCTGATGGGAAGACAGGTCACAAGAACGATCCAGGAGTGAACAGACCAATACTGGAACATTTACAGGTGGCATGGAGCAAAGATCTAAGTGGAGTTAAATAGAGCAGCAGCTAACGAATTAACCTCGTCACCTGTGAAACTCAGAAACACCCACCAGAGGAAGTCCATGGACAGAACCAGCCGAAGTACCATTCATGACCACAGGAGGGAGCCCGACAACAGAATTCACAACAGTACCTCCCCCTTGAGGAGGGGTCACCGAACCCTCACCAGAGCCCCCAGGCCGACCAGGATGAGCCAAATGAAAGGCACGAACCAGATCGGCAGCATAAACATCAGATGCAAAAACCCAGGAATTATCGTCCTGACCATAACCCTTCCACTTGACCAGGTACTGGAGTTTCCGTCTCGAAACACGAGAATCCAAAATCTTCTCCACCACATACTCCAACTCCCCCTCAACTAACACCGGGGCAGGAGGATCAACGGATGGAACCACAGGCATCACGTATCTCCGCAATAACGACCTAAGGAACACATTATGGATGGCAAAAGAAGCAGGAAGGGCCAAACGAAATGACACAGGATAGATAACCTCAGAAATCTTATACGGACCAATGAAACGAGGCTTAAACTTAGGAGAGGAAACCTTCATAGGAACATAACGAGACGACAACCAAACCAAATCCCCAACACGAAGTCGGGGACCCACACAGCGCCGGCGGTTAGCGAAACGTTGAGCCTTCTCCTGGGACAATGTCAAATTGTCCACCACGTGAGTCCAAATCTGCTGCAACCTATCCACCACAGTATCTACACCAGGACAGTCTGAAGACTCAACCTGCCCTGAAGAGAAACGAGGATGGAAACCAGAATTGCAGAAAAACGGCGAAACCAAAGTAGCCGAGCTGGCCCGATTATTAAGGGCGAACTCAGCCAACGGCAAAAAGGACACCCAATCATCCTGATCAGCAGAAACAAAGCATCTCAGATATGTTTCCAAAGTTTGATTAGTTCGTTCGGTTTGGCCATTTGTCTGAGGATGGAAAGCCGAGGAAAAAGACAAATCAATGCCCATCCTAGCACAAAAGGATCGCCAAAACCTTGAAACAAACTCGGAACCTCTGTCAGAAACGATGTTCTCCGGGATACCATGTAAACGAACCACATGCTGGAAAAATAATAGCACCAAGTCAGAGGAGGAAGGCAATTTAATCCTATCACATTGCATAGGCTCAGGATTCAAAGGTACCAAATGGACCATCTTAGAAAAGCGATCACAAACCACCCAAATGACCGACATCTTTTGAGAGACGGGGAGATCCAAAATAAAATCCATAGAAATATGCGTCTAGGGCCTCTTCGGGACTGGCAAGGGCAAAAGCAACCACTGGCACAAGAACAGCAGGGCTTAGCCTGTTATGAAAGGCAATTCAGTACTACAATGGACATAGCGGTCAGAGCACATACAGTGATCTGACAATAACCCAAAATCATAGAACGAGCTCTGAGACGTGGGAACTCTGCAGACCACAATCCCTAATCCTCTCCAAACAACACTAGAGGCAGCCGTGGATTGCGCCTAACTCTGCCTATGCAACTCGGCACAGCCTGAGAAACTAACTAGCCTGAAGACAGAAAATAAGCCTACCTTGCCTCAGAGAAATACCCCAAAGGAAAAGGCAGCCCCCCACATATAATGACTGTGAGTTAAGATGAAAAGACAAACGTAGAGATGAAATAGATTCAGCAAAGTGAGGCCCGACTTTCTTAACAGATCGAGGATAGAAAAGGTAACTTTGCGGTCTACACAAAACCCTAAAGAAAACCACGCAAAGGGGGCAAAAAGACCCTCCGTACCGAACTAACGGCACGGAGGTACACCCTCTGCGTCCCAGAGCTTCCAGCAACAAATTAGACAAGCTGGACAGAAAAAATAGCAAACAAATAGCAAAGAAGAACTTAGCTATGCAGAGCAGCAGGCCACAGGAATGATCCAGGGAAAAGCAAGTCCAACACTGGAACATTGACAGGAAGCCAGGATCAAAGCATTAGGTGGAGTTAAGTAGAGAAGCACCTAACGACCTCACCAGATCACCTGAGGGAGGAAACTCAGAAGCCGCAGTACCACTTCCCTCCACCAACAGAAGCTCACAGAGAGAATCAGCCGAAGCACCACTTGTGACCACAGGAGGGAGCTCTGCCACAGAATTCACAACAGTACCCCCCCCCTTGAGGAGGGGTCACCGAACCCTCACCAGAGCCCCCAGGCCGACCAGGATGAGCCACATGAAAGGCACGAACAAGATCGGGAGCATGGACATCAGAGGCAAAAACCCAGGAATTATCTTCCTGAGCATAACCCTTCCATTTAACCAGATACTGGAGTTTCTGTCTAGAAACACGAGAATCCAAAATCTTCTCCACACTATACTCCAATTCCCCCTCCACCAAAACCGGGGCAGGAGGATCAACAGATGGAACCATAGGTGCCACGTATCTCCGCAACAATGACCTATGGAACACGTTATGTATGGAAAAAGAATCTGGAAGGGTCAGACGAAAAGACACAGGATTAAGAACCTCAGAAATCCTATACGGACCAATGAAACGAGGTTTAAACTTAGGAGAGGAAACCTTCATAGGAATATGACGAGAAGATAACCAAACCAGATCCCCAACACGAAGTCGGGGACCCACACAGCGTCTGCGATTAGCGAAACGTTGAGCCTTCTCCTGGGACAAGGTCAAATTGTCCACTACATGAGTCCAAATCTGCTGCAACCTGTCCACCACAGTATCCACACCAGGACAGTCCGAAGACTCAACCTGCCCTGAAGAGAAACGAGGATGGAACCCAGAGTTGCAGAAAAACGGTGAAACCAAGGTAGCCGAGCTGGCCCGATTATTAAGGGCGAACTCAGCCAAAGGCAAAAAGGACACCCAGTCATCCTGATTGGCAGAAACAAAGCATCTCAGATATGTTTCCAAGGTCTGATTGGTTCGTTCGGTCTGGCCATTAGTCTGAGGATGGAAAGCCGAGGAAAAAGACAAGGCAATGCCCATCCTACCACAAAAGGCTCGCCAAAACCTTGAAACAAACTGGGAACCTCTGTCAGAAACGAAATTCTCTGGAATGCCATGTAAACGAACCACATGCTGGAGGAACAATGGCACCAAATCAGAGGAGGAAGGCAATTTAGACAAGGGTACCAGATGGACCATCTTAGAAAAGCGATCACAGACCACCCAAATGACTGACATCTTTTGAGAAACGGGAAGATCAGAAATAAAATCCATAGAGATATGTGTCCAAGGCCTCTTTGGGACCGGCAAGGGCAAAATCAACCCACTGGCACGAGAACAGCAGGGCTTAGCCCGAGCACAAATCCCACAGGACTGCACAATACACGCACATCCCGCGACAGAGACGGCCACCAAAAGGATCTAGCCACCAACTCTCTGGTACCAAAGATTCCAGGATGACCAGCCAACACCGAACAATGAACCTCAGAGATAACTTTATTGGTCCACCTATCAGGGACAAACAGTCTCTCCGCTGGACAACGATCAGGTTTATTAGCCTGAAATTTTTGCAGCACCCGCCGCAAATCAGGGGAGATGGCAGACACAATTACTCCTTCCTTGAGGATACCCGCCGGCTCAGACAAACCCGGAGAGTCGGGCACAAAACTCCTAGACAGAGCATCCGCCTTCACATTTTTAGAGCCCGGAAGGTACGAAATCACAAAGTCAAAACGGGCAAAAAACAGCGACCAACGAGCCTGTCTAGGATTCAACCGCTTAGCAGACTCAAGATAAGTCAAGTTCTTATGATCAGTCAATACCACCACGCGATGCCTAGCTCCTTCAAGCCAATGACGCCACTCCTCGAATGCCCACTTCATGGCCAGCATCTCTCGGTTGCCCACATCATAATTTCGCTCAGCAGGCGAAAACTTCATGGAAAAAAAAGCGCATGGTTTCATCGCTGAGCAATCAGAACTTCTCTGCGACAAAACAGCCCCTGCTCCAATCTCAGAAGCATCAACCTCGACCTGGAACGGAAGAGAA
Source organism: Ranitomeya imitator (assembly GCF_032444005.1). Lineage (NCBI taxonomy): Eukaryota > Metazoa > Chordata > Amphibia > Anura > Dendrobatidae > Ranitomeya > Ranitomeya imitator. The sequence goes on along the minus strand of NC_091282.1, from coordinate 1,253,036,351 downwards.
ACATCTGGTTGACACAACACAGGGGCAGAAGAAAAACGACTCTTCAACTCTTGAAAAGCTTCCACAGCAGCAGAAGACCAATTGACCAAATCAGCACCCTTCTTGGTCAAATAGGTCAATGGTTTGGCAATACTAGAAAAATTGCAGATGAAGCGACGATAAAAATTAGCAAAGCCCAGGAACTTTTGCAGACTTGTCGGCTGAGTCCAATCATGGATGGCTTGGACCTTAACAGGATCCATCTCGATAGTAGAAGGGGAAAAGATGAACCCCAAAAATGAAACCTTCTGCACACCAAAGAGACACTTTGATCCCTTCACAAACAAAGAATTAGCACGCAGGACCTGAAAAACTGTTCTGACCTGCTTCACATGAGACTCCCAATCATCCGAGAAGATCAAAATGTCATCCAAGTACACAATCAGGAATTTATCCAGGTACTCTCGGAAGATGTCATGCATAAAGGACTGAAACACTGATGGAGCATTGGCAAGTCCGAATGGCATCACTAGATACTCAAAATGACCCTCGGGCGTATTAAATGCAGTTTTCCATTCATCTCCTCGCCTGATTCGCACCAGATTATACGCACCACGAAGATCTATCTTGGTGAACCAACTAGCCCCCTTAATCCGAGCAAACAAATCAGATAACAATGGCAAGGGGTACTGAAATTTAACCGTGATCTTATTTAGAAGGCGGTAATCTATACAAGGTCTCAGCGAACCATCCTTCTTGGCTACAAAAAAGAACCCTGCTCCTAATGGTGACGATGACGGGCGAATATGCCCCTTCTCCAGGGATTCCTTCACATAACTGCGCATAGCGGCGTGCTCAGGCACGGATAAATTAAACAGTCGACCTTTTGGGAATTTACTACCAGGAATCAAATTGATAGCACAATCACAATCCCTATGCAGAGGTAGGGCATCGGACTTAGGCTCAACAAATACATCCCGGTAATCAGACAAGAACTCTGGAACCTCAGAAGGGGTGGATGACGAAATTGACAGAAATGGAACATCACCATGTACCCCCTGACAACCCCAGCTGGACACCAACATGGATTTCCAATCTAATACTGGATTATGGGCTTGTAGCCATGGCAACCCCAACACGACCACATCATGCAGATTATGCAACACCAGAAAGCGAATAACCTCCTGATGTGCAGGAGCCATGCACATGGTCAGCTGGGTCCAGTATTGAGGCTTATTCTTGGCCAAAGGCGTAGCATCAATTCCTCTCAATGGAATAGGACACTGCAAGGGCTCCAAGAAAAACCCACAACGCCTAGCATACTCCAAGTCCATCAAATTCAGAGCAGCGCCTGAGTCCACAAATGCCATGACAGAATACGATGACAAAGAGCAGATCAAGGTAACGGACAGAAGAAATTTTGACTGTACCGTACCAATGGTGGCAGACCTAGCGAACCGCTTAGAGCGCTTAGGACAATCAGAGATAGCATGAGTGGAATCACCACAGTAGAAACACAGCCCATTCAGACGTCTGTGTTCTTGCCGTTCACCTCTGGTCAAAGTCCTATCGCACTACATAGGCTCAGGTTTAAGCTCAGGTAATACCGCCAAATGGTGCACAGATTTACGCTCACGCAAGCGTCGACCGATCTGAATGGCCAAAGACATAGACTCATTCAAACCAGCAGGCATAGGAAATCCCACCATTACATCCTTAAGGGCTTCAGAGAGACCCTTTCTGAACATAGCTGCCAGCGCAGATTCATTCCATTGAGTGAGCACGGACCACTTTCTAAATTTCTGACAATATACCTCTATCTCATCCTGACCCTGACAAAGAGCCAGAAAATTTTTCTCTGCCTGATCCACTGAATTAGGTTCATCGTACAGCAATCCGAGCGCCAGGAAAAACGCATCGATATTACTCAATGCAGGATCTCCTGGCGCAAGAGAAAATGCCCAGTCCTGAGGGTCGCCGCGCAAAAAAGAAATAACAATCAAAACCTGTTGAACTGGATCACCAGAGGAGTGAGGTTTCAAGGCCAGAAATAATTTACAATTATTTTTGAAACTCAGGTGGAGAATTCACAACATTAGCCCGAGCACAAGTCCCACAGGACTGCACAAAAGAACGCACATCCCACGACAAAGACGGCCACCAGAAGGATCTAGCCACCAAATCTCTGGTACCAAAGATTCCAGGAAGACCAGCCAACACTGAACAATGAATCTCAGAGATAACTCTACTAGTCCATCTATCAGGGACAAACAGTTTCTCCGCTGGGCAACGGTCAGGTCTATCAGCCTGAAATTTTTGCAGCACCTGCCGCAAATCAGGGGAGATAGCAGACAAAATTACCCCCTCTTTGAGAATACCCGCCGGCTCAGGAACACCCGGAGAGTCAGGCACAAAACTCCTTGACAGGGCATCAGCCTTCACATTCTTAGAGCCCGGAAGGTACAAAACCACAAAAATTATTTTTTAGCCCCCAGTTTTGTATTTTCCCAAGGGTAACAGGAGAAATTGGACCCTAAATATTGTTGTCCAATTTGTCCTGAGTACGATGATACCCGATATGTGGGGGGGAACCACCGTTTGAGCGCATAGCAGAGCTCGGAAGGGAAGGAGCATCTGTTATGACCTGGTGGTCAGGACAATAATGGACCTGGTGGTTAAGAGCACACGGAATGACCTGATAGTTACTGATAATAAGGACGAGCTCTGGGACGTGGGAACTCTGCTGACCGCAATCCCTAAACCTATCAAACACACTAGAAATAGCCGTGGATTGCACCTAACGCTCCCTATGCAACTCAGCACAGCCTAAGAAACTAGCTAGCTAGCCCTGAAGATAGAAAAATAAAGCCTACCTTGCCTCAGAGAAATTCCCCAAAGGAAAAGGCAGCCCCCCACATATAATGACTGTGAGTAAAGATGAAAATACAAACACAGAGATGAAATAGATTTAGTAAAGTGAGGCCCGACTTACTGAACAGACCAAGGATAGGAAAGGTTACTTTGCGGTCAGCACAAAAACCTACAAAAAGACCACGCAGAGGGCGCAAAAAGACCCTCCGCACCGACTCACGGTGCGGAGGCGCTCCCTCTGCGTCCCAGAGCTTCCAGCAAGCAGGACAACAAATTAAATAGCAAGCTGGACAGAAAAATAGCAAACCAAAGAAATACAAGCTGGAACTTAGCTTCTGATGGGAAGACAGGTCACAAGAACGATCCAGGAGTGAACAGACCAATACTGGAACATTGACAGGTGGCATGGAGCAAAGATCTAAGTGGAGTTAAATAGAGCAGCAGCTAACGAATTAACCTCGTCACCTGTGAAACTCAGAAACACCCACCAGAGGAAGTCCATGGACAGAACCAGCCGAAGTACCATTCATGACCACAGGAGGGAGCCCGACAACAGAATTCACAACAACTAACTACCCCTAAAGATAGAAACAGGAAAACTATCTTGCCTCAGAGAAAATCCCCAAAGGATAGATAGCCCCCCACAAGTAATGACTGAGTGGAGAGGGAAAAGACATACGTAGAATGAAACCAGGATGTAGCAGAGGAGGCCAGTCTAGCTAGATAGATAGGACAGGACGGAATACTGTGCGGTCAGTATTAAAAAGTACAAAAATCCACACAGAGTTTACAAAAATCTCCACACTTGACTAAAGGTGTGGAGGGTAAATCTGCTTCCCAGAGCTTCCAGCTTAACTGAAATTAATCCATACTGACAAGCTGGACAAAACAGAATTCACAGAACGAATAAGTCCACAACATGTGGACAGAAAAGAGCAAAGAAAGAACTTATCTTTGCTGAACTGGTCAGGATATCAGGGAAATCCAAGAGAGATGTGAATCCAACCAGGAACCATTGACAAGTGGCACTGGCTGAAGAGAGGAGCCAGGCATAAATAGCCGAGCAGAAAGACAATCAGTGGAAGCAGCTGCAGACTGCTAAATCCAAGGAGCAGCCATTCCACTTAAAACCACCGGAGGGAGCCCAAGAGCAGAACTCACAAAAGTGCCACTTACAACCATCGGAGGGAGCCCAAGAGCGGAATTCACAACAGAGTGAATCCTGTAAGGGCAGATGTGTGAAAGAGTGCGTTCAGGTTTCCACCACTGAGATACCCGCAGATCTCTCTTCTCTTCCCAAATACTATTGGTCCTATGCAGACGTCTTCTCCAAAAAGGCTGCGGAGACCCTTCTGCCTCACCGTCCCTATGACTGTCCTATAGATCTCTTGCCTGGAGTAGAACTTCCTCGGGGACGTGTCTATCCCCTCTCTCTTCCGGAAACAGAGGCCATGTCCCAATACATCCAGGAGAATTTGGCGAGAGGGTTCATTAGGAAGTCAGTGTCCCCAGCAGGGGCAGGGTTCTTCTTCGTGCAGAAGAAGAACGGAGAATTACATCCTTGCATAGATTACAGGGGTCTTAACGCCATCACCGTTAAGAATAAGTACCCGCTGCCCCTGATTTCTGAGCTTTTTGTTAGGCTACGGGGAGCTAAGGTATTTACCAAATTAGATCTGCGGGGTGCTTATAACCTGATTCGCATCCGTGAGGGGGATGAATGGAAGACGGCGTTTAACACCAGAGATGGGAACTATGAGTATCTCGTGATGCCCTTCGGGCTCTGTAATGACTCAGCCGTTTTCCAAGACTTTGTCAATGACATCTTCCGGGACATGCTTTCCACCTCGGTCGTAGTCTATCTGGATGATATTCTCATCTTTTCTCCAGATATTGACTCCCACCGGAGAGATGTTGGCAGAGTCTTCGACCTCTTACGGGCAAATTCTCTCTATGCAAAGTTGGAGAAGTGTATGTTTGAGCAGGAGTCTTTACCTTTCCTGGGCTATATCATCTCTGCCCAGGGATTGGCTATGGATCCTGCCAAACTACAGGCTGTGATGGACTGGCAAGAACCCCATTCTCTTAAAGCGGTGCAGCTCTTTATGGGGTTCATTAATAATTTGAGGTTCAATTTGTAGTTGACTTTGTGGAACTTTCTCCCATCTCCCTACTGCATCTCTGGAGCTCAGCCACAATGATCTTGAGGTTCTTCTTTACCTCTATCACCAAGGCTCTTCTCCCACGATTGCTCAGTTTGGCTGGACGGCCAGGTCAAAAAAGACTTCTGGTGGTCCCAAACTTCTTCCATTTAAGGATTATGGAGGCTACTGTGTGCTTAGGAACCTTGAGTGCTGCAGAAATTCCTTTGTAACCTTGGTCAGATCTGTGCCTTGCCACAATTTTGTCTCTGAGCTCCTTGGCCAGTTCCTCGTGACTCTTATTTGGTCTGACATGCACTGTGAGCAGTGAGGTCTTACACAGGTGTAGCCTTTTCAAATCAAGTCCAATCAGTTTAATTAAACAGCTGGACTCCAATGAAGGAGTAGAACCATCTCAAGAAGGATCACAAGGAAATGGACAGCATGTGACTTAAATTTGAGAGTCTGAGCAAAGGGTCGGAATACTTATGACCATATATAGAGAAAATTTCAGGTGGCAAATAAATAAATATTATGCAATGAATTTCAGAAAAATAATCCACATACAAATATTGAAAAGAGGAGAAAGAATTTATGTTAGAGGGTCATCTTACCCAAATTTCCCAGTGTGGAAATGTGCAACACCTGCAGCCCCAACGCACGTTTCCTCAGGTGGATGTAGTTACCTGTGTGTAATATCATCCATTACATGACTTTTAGTAAGATCTAACACTGACCAGTGCCAGAGTCAAGAATATATATATATCACAGAGGGGAGTGGCCAACACTAAATAGCTGAACCAATCCAAATAGTAAAGCTCTAGGAGCTTCAACAGATTAACCCATGCACTGCTAGCAAGGAAAAAAATTGCAATGTTTAAAATGATAATGAATAGTGATGGGCAATCGTGCTCGCCACTGCTCGTTACTCGCCTGACTATCACTATGCTCGGTGTACTAGGCGAGCAGCGAGCATTTCCGGGATTATGCGGCAGTAACTGGTGTCTCCACCCAGCGTTTTTGGCGGACTTTAAATACCAAATCACAGTGCAGGGATTGTCTGCCAAACCATGAAATGCCGCAGCCATCTTTGTTGTGGCCGTGCAGTGATTGGCTGGGATGCACAGCATCATCCCGAGTATAAGAGACCTGGCGCCGCCCTGCTCGCCGCATTCTGCTCCTGTTTCAGCGAGAGTAGGGAGAGCTGGTGCTGAGATAGGGTCAGAATTGTGGTTTTAGAGTTAGAGTAGGTCTGCAACTCTTACATCCACAACTCCTAAGAAACCAACAGTCCTTTTTAGGGCTAATTCGTGGGTCCCGATATTGCAGTGCTAGGTAGGCAGAGCACAGCATATCCACATCAGCGCAAGGCCTGAGCATCCAATGCTCCCACTCCATCCTTCCCAAAGCTCCATACCTGCCTGCTGCTGCTGCAGCTTATTTACTGTCTATATACCAATTCGCATTCTCCCCATTCAAAATAAAACAATAAAGAAAAAAATACAAATATTTGGTATCGCCATATTCAAAATCGCCTGATCTATCAAAATATAAAAAGAATTAATCAGATCGGTAAACGGCGTAATGAGAAAAAAATAAAATATGCCAGAATGACTTTTTTGGTGTGTTGCTTTCTGCAAAGTGGCATGTAAACTTACATGTGTCTCTCTGTACCTCTATTCTTTCTTAAATTATTAATTGTTCTAACCCCACCCCCCATGCCACCACGACCCCCAACTTCCTTATTTGTGCCCAGGTCTCTATTTACACTATCTTCCCCCCTATAAAATGAATACCCTCCCCCAATCCCTAGATTAAACACTCCTCCAACCTTCTACCCATTCTCTCCCCCAGCACAGCTGCACCTTCCCCATTGAGGTGCAGCCCGTCCCTAGCGTAGAGCCTGTGGCCAACTGAGAAGTCGGCCCAGTTCTGCAGGAACCCAAACCCCTCTTTCCTACACCAATTCTTGAGCCACTTATTAACCTCCCTAATCTCCCGTTGCCTCTCTGGCATGGCACGTGGTACAGGCAGTATTTCGGAAAATACCACGTTGGAGGTCCTTGCTTTCAGCTTGCAGCCTAATTCCCTGAAATCATCTTTAAGGACCTTCCACCTACCTCTAAGTTTGTCATTTGTGCCAATGTGCACCATGACCGCTGGATCCTCACCAGCCCCTCCCAGTAATCTATCATCCCGATCAGCGATGTGTCGGACTCGAGCGTCAGGTAGGCAGCACACCGTTCGACGATCCTTTTCTTTGTGACAGATTGCCCAATCTGTTCCCCTAATAATTGAATCCCCCACCACCAGCACCTGTCTGGCCTGCCCTGCTCTCCTATTTCCCTTCTTACTGGAGCAGTCACTCCTCCGGCTTTCAGAGGACATGCCTGGCTGCAGCAGTGCTACCCCTGTACTGGCACCCCCCTCATCTGCCAATACTTTGTTGCACCACCTTTTGCTGCGATTACAGCTGCAAATCGCTTGGGGTATGTCTCTATCAGTTTTATATATCGAGATACTGAATTTCTTGCCCATTCTTCCTTGGCAAACAGCTCGAGCTCAGTTTGATTTGAGAGATCGTTTGTGAACAGCAGTCTTTGTGGGTGACACCATTCACTTTTCTATTGCCCACACAGAAACGGATGTTCCCATCTTTCTTCCTCAAGTAATGCCGCCCAGGGGCTGTGACTGTCTCTGATAACTAGTGTTGAGCGATACCTTCCGATATCGGAAAGTATCGGTATCGGATTGGATCGGCCGATATTCAAAAAATATCGGATATCGCCGATACCGATACCCGATCCCAATGCAAGTCAATGGGACCAAAATATCGGAATTAAAATAAACCCTTTCTTGCCTTGTAGGTTCATTCTACATGAAGGAAAACAACTAAGAATAATGCCGGATGTATTTGGGGAGGTGGCGGAGACATTAAAGTCATAGAGGTTTATCCCAATCAAATAGAATAGCATGTTTTTTGGTTTTTTTTAAGACGTTCGGAGTGACAAAGATATTGACTATGTAAATTTTTTTTTATTTTGTCAGATATTGATGTTTCACTATTCCACGCCCTTCCCCTTCTTTTTTTTCTTTTTTTTTTTTCTTTTCCCACACTTTCATCTTCATCATCATCAGCATCTTTGACATCAACTTCTTCTTCACCTTATTCATCTTCTTCTTCATCCTTTACCTTTTTTTTGATTACATTCTTCATATTCATTTTATTCAACTATTATTATTCTTCCTATTCTACATATTCTTTTTATTCCACTGTTATTATTCTTCCTATTCTACTTCTTCATCATATTCTCATTTGTGACAGGCATTCCTGTAGTTGTTATCTATAAAAGTTGGAAGATTACACCTTCCGTTCTGCCAGTCACAAAAGTTACATTTGTCCGCGTTCAGTTTGGCCTGCAGCATCAGGCTTTATCCAGGGGCACCACGAGGAGGAACGGACTCACCCCCATACACTGCTTAGTCTTCTTCTGCATATAATTTAGATAATATCTTTTGCTCTGATATTAAGTCTTATGCTTAATGTTCTTCTGCTCTTTGTTCTGCAGCCTCTTGTTCTTCTGCTTCTCGGTCTTCCATGTCGTCGTCTCCAGGGTCGTCGTCTCCAGTGTCGTCATCTCCGCCGTCGTCGTCTCAGCCGTCGTCGTCTCCGCCGTCGTCGTCTCCGCCGTCGTCGTCATCGGGGTGGTCTTCCGGGTCATCGTCGTCGTCATCAGGGTGGTCTTCCGGGTCGTCGACTTTAGGGTCTTCAACTTGGAAATGTAGCAGAAGGTACAAGAAGGCTGAGAAAATGCCAAGAACCAGCTGATGGAACTGGAACTCGGATGGCTACCCGAAGGTTCAAGAGCCTATGGAACTACCGAGGACCAGCTGACGTTACTGGAACCCGGTTACTAAGCAGGAGGTACCCGTGCTAAAAAGCACTACCAAGGACCGCCTGACGTTGGCGGAACTCGGATACCCAGAAGGAGGCACCTAAGCCAAAGGCTCTGCCCGGAACCAGCTGACGGTACTGGAACCAGGATGGGGAGCAGAAGGTACAAGAGCAAAAGACACTGCCGAGAACCAGCTGACGGTACTGGAACCCGGATGGGTAGCCGAAGGTCCAAGAGCCAATGGAACTACCGAGGACCAGCTGACGTTACTGGAACCCGGTTACTAAGCAGGAGGTACCCGTGCCCGAAAGCACTACCAAGGACCACCTGACGTTGGTGGAACTTGGATACCGAGAAGGAGGCACCTAAGCCAAAGGCTCTGCCCGGAACCAGCTGACGGTACTGGAACCAGGATGGGGAGCAGAAGGTACAAGAGCAAAAGACACTGCCGAGAACCAGCTCGCGGTGCTGGAACCCAGATGCGTTGCCCCAGTGTGCAAGAGCCAATGGCACGACCGAGGACCAGCTGGCGGTGCTGGAACCCGGTTACTAAGCTGTAGGTGCCCGCGCTTAAAAGCACTACCAAGGACCGCCTGACGTTGGCGGAACTCGGATACCCAGGAGGAGGCACCTAAGCCAAAGGCTCGGCCTGGAACCAGCTGACGGTGCTGGAACCAGGTGGTGGACCCGAAGGCCCACAGGAGAGGAGAGAACAGCTAGGCCGCGAGGCAGCCGCAGTTACCGAACCCCAACAGTCCTACAGGGGGAGCTGGGCCTACTGGCACTACAGAACCAGCCTTGACTACCAGTTCACGCAGCCCACATAGGAAGCTCCTAAACTGGAGGCACCCTGGAGTTGGCTAACCCGACCGCACCACGACGGGGCAAGCATAGGCGTCTCAGTGAGCTTGACACAACCCGGAAATAGCTGACGGTGCTGAAACCAGGCTTGGCACGAGGGAGTACCTGTGTCAAGAACACTGCCGAGAACCAGCTGGCGGTGCTGGAACCCAGATGCGTTGCCCCAGTGTGCAAGAGCCAATGGCACGACCGAGGAACAGCTGATGGTGCTGGAACCCGGTTACTAAGCTGTAGGTGCCCGCGCTTAAAAGTACTACCAAGGACCGCCTGACGTTGGCGGAACTCGGATACCCAGGAGGAGGCACCTAAGCCAAAGGCTCGGCCTGGAACCAGCTGACGGTGGTGGAACCAGGTGGTGGACCCGAAGGCCCACAGGAGAGGAGAGAACAGCTAGGCCGCGAGGCAGCCGCAGTTACCGAACCCCAACAGTCCTACAGGGGGAGCTGGGCCTACTGGCACTACAGAACCAGCCTTGACTACCAGTTCACGCAGCCCACATAGGAAGCTCCTAAACTGGAGGCACCCTGGAGTTGGCTAACCCGACCGCACCACGACGGGGCAAGCATAGGCGTCTCAGTGAGCTTGACACAACCCGGAAACAGCTGACGGTGCTGAAACCAGGCTTGGCACGAGGGAGTACCTGTGTCAAGAACACTGCCGAGAACCAGCTGGCGGTGCTGGAACCCAGATGCGTTGCCCCAGTGTGCAAGAGCCAATGGCACGACCGAGGACCAGCTGACGGTGCTGGAACCCGGTTACTAAGCTGTAGGTGCCCGCGCTTAAAAGTACTACCAAGGACCGCCTGACGTTGGCGGAACTCGGATACCCAGGAGGAGGCACCTAAGCCAAAGGCTCGGCCTGGAACCAGCTGACGGTGGTGGAACCAGGTGGTGGACCCGAAGGCCCACAGGAGAGGAGAGAACAGCTAGGCCGCGAGGCAGCCGCAGTTACCGAACCCCAACAGTCCTACAGGGGGAGCTGGGCCTACTGGCACTACAGAACCAGCCTTGACTACCAGTTCACGCAGCCCACATAGGAAGCTCCTAAACTGGAGGCACCCTGGAGTTGGCTAACCCGACCGCACCACGACGGGGCAAGCATAGGCGTCTCAGTGAGCTTGACACAACCCAGAAACAGCTGACGGTGCTGAAACCAGGCTTGGCACGAGGGAGTACCTGTGTCAAGAACACTGCCGAGAACCAGCTGGCGGTGCTGGAACCCAGATGCGTTGCCCCAGTGTGCAAGAGCCAATGGCACGACCGAGGACCAGCTGGCGGTGCTGGAACCGGTTACTAAGCTGTAGGTGCCCGCGCTTAAAAGCACTACCAAGGACCGCCTGACGTTGGCGGAACTCGGATACCCAGGAGGAGGCACCTAAGCCAAAGGCTCGGCCCGGAACCAGCTGACGGTGCTGGAACCAGGTGGTGGACCCCAAGGCCCACAGGAGAGGAGAGAACAGCTAGGCCGCGAGGCAGCCGCAGTTACCGAACCCCAACAGTCCTACAGGGGGAGCTGGGCCTACTGGCACTACAGAACCAGCCTTGACTACCAGTTCACGCAGCCCACATAGGAAGCTCCTAAACTGGAGGCACCCTGGAGTTGGCTAACCCGACCGCACCACGACGGGGCAAGCATAGGCGTCTCAGTGAGCTTGACACTACCCGGAAACAGCTGACGGTGCTGGAACCAGGTTTGGCACGAGGGAGTACCAGTGACAAAAACACTGCCGAGAACCAGCTGGCGGTGCTGGAACCCAGATGCGTTGCCTATTAAAGATTGTCTTCCTAGAGCCCCAACTAGCGGTGCTGGAGCAAAGGGTAAGCAGGGGGAGCAGAGTGTAGGCCGAAGCCTGCACTGGAGGCAGCTTTGTGTCAGCGTTGCATTTGCAGGACACTTTGCCGGCTACACAGTGTGGGAACAGCTGGCGTTGCTGAACCCCACTAACACAATGGCGGGTGTTTTTCTCTGTGCAGCTAGCACTTGCGGGCAAAAACTAGCGATGTTAGAGCCCGTGGTGAAGCAGGAGGAGGAGGAGGAGAGGAGCAGAGTGTAGGCCGAAGCCTAGTTGAACCAATTTCAAAGGAAACCTTTAACCCCCCCTCAGGTGTTACAAAGTACAAGAGACACACCTTGTGCAGTATTAATGCTGCACAAGTGAAAGGTTGCTCTATTAATTTGTCTACTTGCACACGCTGAATGAAAGACGTACACAATTTTGCCCATTCTACAGTCAAACTGTAGTGGATGCGTGACTTGGCTTTTTAAGGAGACGCAGCACAGGTGTCCCAAATAACGCCTTGGTGCTTGGCGCAGCTTCCTGAGCGTTGTTATTTGCTGTACAGGAGTCAGCACTCTTGTGTTATCCCTTGGCAATGCCCTGTTAGAGCTGCCCGTCTTATGACCTCATTTCATGTTGGCCGGTGCGGTTAACGATGGCCATAAATCCCAGACCCACAGTGCCTTTTCCTAAAGTCACACTGCGGTGCTGGGATTCGTGGCCTTGTGCAGTAAATATGTTCGCCGCTCACACATGTCCTTACACCTGCTTCAGACTGGGCGGCCTCAGCTGATCCCTTATCGCATGCCGCGGCCATGAGGCCGCACAGTCAGAAGAAGGCGGAAGGAGGGGAGTGAAGACAGGGGAACATATGCACTGCTCGTGCCCATCAATCACACCCTCGCAGTCAAAATATATGAGACAACGAGGGGCGTTGTGTCGGGCAGGGCGGACGCACAGGCACAGCCAGCCAACCAATGATGTCAGAAGACGGGCAGCGCTAACAATGGGGGTGCTGCGTGTCATTAGAAAGGAAAGTCACACCTCAGGGACAGTGGAATGGTCTCTAATGAGACACATTTTGTACGTGTTGAGTTCCACGTGGGCAAGGAGAAAAAAGTCAGCCACCTTGTACAAATGCAGCAGTACTGCTGTACAAGGTGGCTGTTATACATAGAAACACCTGGGGGTGGGGGGCAGGCTCCCTTCAATTTCAGTTCATGTACCTGCGTGGCGTTTGCAGGACACGTTGCCAGCTACACAGCAGGGGAACAGCTGGCGGTGCTGAACCCTACTAACACATTGGCTGGTGTTTTTCTCTGTGCAGCTAGCAGTTCCGGGCAAAAACTAGCGGTGTTTGAGCCCAGGGTCAGCAGGAGGAGGAGAGGAGCAGAGTGTAGGCCGAAGCCTGCACTGGTGGCAGCTTTTGGTCAGTTGTGCCAGCGTGGCTTGTGCTGGACACGATGCCGACTACACAGCAGGGGAACAGCTGGCGGTGCTGAACCCCACTAACACATTGACTGGTGTTTTTCTCTGTGCAGCTAGCAGTTCCGGGCAAAAACTAGCGGTGTTTGAGCCCAGGGTCAGCAGGAGGAGGAGGAGAGGAGCAGAGTGTAGGCCGAAGCCTGCACTGGTGGCAGCTTTTGGTCGGTTGTGCCAGCGTGGCTTGTGCTGGACACGATGCCGGCTACACAGCAGGGGAACAGCTGGCGGTGCTGAACCCCACTAACACATTGGCTGGTGTTTTTCTCTGTGCAGCTAGCACTTCCAGGCTACAACTGGCGGTGTTATAGCCCAGGGTCAGCAGGAGGAGGAGAGGAGCAGAGTGTAGGCCGAAGCCTAGTTGAACCAATTTCAAAGGTAACCTTTAACCCCCCGTCAGGTGTTGCAAGGTACAAGAGCCACACCTTGAACTGCATTAATGATGCACAAGTCTAAGGTTGCTCTCTTAATTTTGCTCCTTGCACATGCTGAATAAAACACGTACACTATTTAGCCCATTATACTGTCAAACAGTAGTGGAGGCGTGACTTGTCTTTTTAAGGAGACGCAGCACAGGTGTACAAATTTACACCTAGGTACTGGGCGCAGATTCCTTACCGTTGTTATTTGCAGTACTGGAAACTGCGCTCTTGTGTTATCCCTTGGCAATACCCTGTTACTGCAGGCCGTCTCATGACCTCATTTCATGTTGGCCGGTGCGGTTAACGATGGCCATAAATCCCAGACCCACAGTGCCTTTTCCTAAAGTCACACTGCGGTGCTGGGATTCGTGGCCTTGTGCAGTAAATATGTTCGCCGCTCACACATGTCCTTACACCTGCTTCAGACTGGGCGGCCTCAGCTGATCCGTTATCGCATGCCGCGGCCATGAGGCCGCACAGTCAGAAGAAGGCGGAAGGAGGGGAGTGAAGACAGGGGAACATATGCACTGCTCGTGCCCATCAATCACACCCTCGCAGTCCAAAAAAATAAGACACCGAGGGGCGTTGTTTCGAGCAGGGCAGACGCACAGGCGCAGCCAGCTAACCAATGATGTCAAAAGACGGGCAGCGCTAACAAGGGTGGTGCTGCGTATCATTAGAAAGGAAAGTCACACCTCAGGGACAGTGGAATGGTCTCAATGAGACACATTTTGTACGTGTTGAGTTCCACGTGGGCAAGGAGAAAAAGTCAGCCACCTTGTACAAATGCAGCAGTACTGCTGTACAAGGTGGCTGTTATACATAGAAACACCTGGGGGTGGGGGGCAGGCTCCCTTCAATTTCAGTTCATGTGCCTGCGTGGCGTTTGCAGGTCACGTTGCAAGCTACACAGCAGGGGAACAGCTGGCGTTGCTGAACCCCACTGACACATTGACTGGTGTTTTTCTCTGTGCAGCTCGCATGTCCGGGCAAAAACTGGCGGTGTTAGAGCCCAGGGTCAGCAGGAGGAGGAGAGGAGCAATGTGTAGGCCGAAGCCTGCACTGGTGGCAGCTTTTGGTCGGTTGTGCCAGCGTGGCTTGTGCTGGACACGATGCAAGCTACACAGCAGGGGAACAGCTGGCGTTGCTGAACCCCACTGACACATTGACTGGTGTTTTTCTCTGTGCAGCTCGCATGTCCGGGCAAAAACTGGCGGTGTTAGAGCCCAGGGTCAGCAGGAGGAGGAGAGGAGCAATGTGTAGGCCGAAGCCTGCACTGGTGGCAGCTTTTGGTCGGTTGTGCCAGCGTGGCTTGTGCTGGACACGATGCAAGCTACACAGCAGGGGAACAGCTGGCGTTGCTGAACCCCACTGACACATTGACTGGTGTTTTTCTCTGTGCAGCTCGCATGTCCGGGCAAAAACTGGCGGTGTTAGAGCCCAGGGTCAGCAGGAGGAGGAGAGGAGCAGAGTGTAGGCCGAAGCCTAGTTGAACCAATTTCAAAGGTTACCTTTAACCCCCCCTCAGGTGTTGGAAGGTACAAGAGCCACACCTTGTGCAGCATTAATGCTGCACAAGTAAAAGGTTGCTCTATTTAGTTTGCTCCTTGCACACGCTGAATAAAACACGTACACTATTTAGCCCATTATACTGTCAAACAGTTGTGGAGGCGTGACTTGTCTTTTTAAGGAGACGCAGCACAGGTGTCAAAATTTGCACCTAGGCACTGGGCGCAGATTCCTGAGCGTTGTTATTTGCTGTACAGGAGTCTGCGCTATTGTGATCCCTTGGCCATGCGCTGTGAGCGCTTCCTGTCTTCTGACCTCATTTCATGTCGGCCGTTGCGGTTAGCGATGGACATGAATCCCAGACCCACAGTGTGTTTTCAAAAAATCACACTGCGTGGCTGGGATTCGTGGCCTTGTGCAGTAAATAGGTTTGCCGCTCACACATGTCCTTACACCTGCTTCAGACTGGGCGGCCTCAGCTGATCCCTTATCGCCTACCACGGCCAGGAGGCCGCACAGTTTGAAGAAGGCGGAAGGAGATGAGTTAAGACAGGCGAACATATGCACTGCTCGTGCCCATAAACCACACCCTCACTGACAAAATAAATATGACAACGAGGGGCGTTGTTTCTAGCAGGGCGGATGCACAGGCGCAGCCAGCTAACCATGATGACAAAAGACGGGAAACGCTACCAAGGGGGGTGCTGCGTATCATTAGAAAGGAAAGTCACACCTCAGGGACAGTGGAATGGTCTCAATGAGACACATTTTGTACGTGTTGAGTTCAACGTGGGCAAGGAGAAAAAGTCAGCCACCTTGTACAAATGCAGCAGTACTGCTGTACTAGGTGGCTGTTATACATAGAAACACCTGGGGGGGGTGGGGCCAGGTTCCCTTTAATTTCAGTTCATGTGCCTGCGTGGCGTTTGCAGGTCACGTTGCCGGCTACACAGCAGGGGAACAGCTGGCGTTGCTGAACCCCACTGACACATTGACTGGTGTTTTTCTCTGTGCAGCTCGCATGTCCGGGCAAAAACTAGCGGTGTTTGAGCCCAGGGTCAGCAGGAGGAGGAGAGGAGCAGAGTGTAGGCCGAAGCCTGCACTGGTGGCAGCTTTTGTTCTGTTGTGCCAGCGTGGCTTGTGCTGGACACGTTGCCGACTACACAGCAGGGAAACAGCTGGCGGTGCTGAACCCCACTGACACATCACCTAGTGTTTTTTCTGTGTAGACAACACTTCCAGGTGGCAACTGACAGTGTTGAAACCCAGGGAATCAAAGAGGAGCAGAGTGTAGGCCGAAGCCTGCAGTGGAGCAAGTTGAAAGGGAACCTTTAACCCCCCCCCCAGGCATTTGTTGCTGAAAGAGCCATCTTGTACAGCAGTAATACTGCACATGGAAAATGGTGGCTCCGAAAATTATGCTCCTTGCAAACGCTGAAGTACACACTCATATAATGTGTCCCCTCACACCGTCAAACCATCCCGGAAGTGGGACTTTCCTTTGTAATGTGACACAGCACAGCCGTCATTCCAACCCCCTTGGTGCCGGGCGCCACCTCCTCAACGTTGTTTGGTTCTGTCACGGAGCCCGCGCTGTAATGTTATCCCTTGGCCATGCACAGTTAGCGGTGCCCGTCTTCTGACATCATGTAGGTGTCAGGCTGGCAGTGCCTGTGCGTCCAAGCTGCCCGAGATCCAACCTTGCAGTGTCATCTAATGTAGTCCCACTGCGGGCCAGGGATCCATGGGCATGCGCAGTGCATATCATCGCCTCTCACTCACCTCCTTCCTGCTTCTTCAGACTGTGCGGCGCCACGGCCGTGGCATGCTATTAGGGATCAGCTGACGCCGCCTAGTCTGAAGAAGCGTGAAGAAGGGGAGTGAGAGGCTAGTAGATGCACTGCGCATGGCCATGGATACCAGGCCCACTGTGGGATCACATTAGACGACACTGCGAGGTGTGATTTCGGACAGCGTGGACGCACAGGCGCAGCCAGGACGACAACAAATTATGTCAGAGGACGGGCAGCGCAAACTGTGCATGGCCAAGGGATAACATAACAGCGCAGGGTCCATGACGGAATCAAACAACGCTAAGGAGGCAGCGCACGGTGCCAAGGGGGTAGCAATGACGGCTGTGCTGCGTCACATTACAAAGGAAAGTCCCACCTCCGGGACGGTTGGACGGTGTGAGGGGACACATTACATGAGTGTGTAGTTCAGCGTTTGCAAGGAGCATAATTTCAAGAGCGACCTTTCCCTTGTGCAGTATTAGTGCTGCACATGGTGGCTCTTTCAGTAACAAACGCCTAGGGGGGGGGGGGAAGGGGACAGGTCCCCTTACATTTTAGTTGTGCCAGCGTGGCGGTCGCATGACACGTTGCCGGATACACAGCTGGGGATCAGCTGATGTTACTGAACCCCAATAACAGAGGAGCGACTGTTGACTGTGCAGACAGCACTTCCAGGCACCAACTGGCGGTGTTAGAGCCCAGGGACAGCAGGAGGAGCAGATTGGAGGTATTGCCGCACACACAGCTGGGGATCAGCTGACGTTACTGAACCCCAATAACAGAGGAGCGACTGTTGACTGTGCACACAGCACTTCCAGGCACCAACTGGCGGTGTTAGAGCCCAGGGACAGCAGGAGGAGCAGAGGAACAGAGTGTAGGCCGAAGCCTGATTGGAGCAAGTTGAAAGGGAACCTTTAACCCCCCCCCCAAGACGTTTGTAGCTGAAAGAGCCATCTTGTGCAGCACTAACGATGCAAAAGGAAAAGGTGGTTCTTTTAATTATGCTCCTTGCAAACACCGATGTAAACTCTAAAAATGTGTCCCCTTATACCGTTAAACCGTCCCGGAGGTGCGAATTTCCTTCGTAATGGGACACAGCACAGCTGTCATTCCTATCCCCTTGGTGCCGTGCGCTGCCTCCTCAGCGTTGTTTTAAGCTGTCACGGAGCCTGCACTGTTCTGTTAGCCCTTGGCCATGCCCAATTAGCGCTGCCTGTCTTCTGACATAATTTGGTGTCAGGCTGTCACTGCCTGTGCGTCCACGCTGCTCCAGATCCCACCTCGCAGTCTCGTCCAACGTAATCCCACTGCGGGCCTTGGAACCATGGACATGCACAGTGCATATCCTCGACTCTCACTCCCCTCCTTCCCTCTTCTTCAGACTGTGCGGTGTCACGGCCGTGGCATGCTATTAGGGATCAGCTGACGGCGCACAGTCTAAAGAAGGCGGAGGGAAATGAGCGAGAGCCCGAGGGGAAGATATGCACTGCGCATGCCCATGGATCCCAGGCAGTGTGACTCAATCAGAAGACACAGCGAGGCGGGATCTCGGGCAGCGCGGCCGCACAGGCGCAGCCAGCCTGACACCAAATTATGTCAGAAGACAGGCAGCGCAAATAGGGCATGCCCAAGGGATAACAGAACAGCGCAGGCTCCGTGACAGCTTAAAACAACGCTGAGGAGGCAGCGCATGGCACCAAGGGGGTAGGAATGACGGCTGTGCTGCGTCACATTGCGAAGGAAAGTCCCAGCTCCGGGACAGTATAACGGTATCAGTGAACACATTTTATAAGTGTTAAGTTCTGCGTGTGCAAGGAGCTAAAAAAAAAGAGCTACCTTTTCCTTGTGCAGCATTACTGCTGCACAAGATGGCTCTTTCAGTAACAAACGACGGGGGGGGGGGGGGGGACAGGTTCCCTTACATTTAGGTTGTTGTGCCAGCGTGGCGGTCGCAGGACACATTGCCGGCTACACAGCTGGGGATCAGCTGACGTTACTGAAACCCAATAACACTGGGTCGTATGTTTTTACTGTGCAGCATGCACTTCTGAGCCGCAACTGGCGGTGTTGGAGCCCAGGAATAGCAGTTCAGGTGGTAGAAAGATGAACACAGCAGGAGACCTGGATGACACCCAATTACTTAATCAGGCAGAGGAGTGGCAAATTCCTGCGAGATCCAGGCCTGGTTCATTTTCAGGAAAGTAAGCCGGTCAACGTTATCGGAGGATAGTCGCATGCGACGGTCTGTTAGTACACCACCTGCGGCACTAAAGACACGTTCCGATAAGACACTAGCCGCAGGGCAAGCCAGCTCCTCCAATGCATACTGGCTTAGCTCTGGCCATGTATCCAGCTTAGAGACCCAAAACTTGAATGGGGAAGAGCCGTCTGGGAGTACAGTAAGAGGGCAAGCCATGTAGTCTGTCACCATCTGACGGAACCGTTGCCTCCTGCTGACTGGAGCCGCCGGTGATGGTGTAGACATTTGGGGCGGGCACACAAAAGTGTGCCAGAGTTGTGCCATACTGGGCTTGCCTTGGGCAGAGGCACTGCTTCTGCTCCCTCTTTGGGCAGAGCCTCCCCCACTGCCTCGACGCACTGAGCTGCTTTGTAAAGCACTAGCAGCACTCCTCTCAGTTGGACAGGAGAAGATGATGGAATTCACCAGTGTGTCGTGGTACTCCCGCAATTTACGCTCCCGGGTCAACGCAGGGATGAGGTTTTGGACGTTGTCCCGGTAGCGAGGATCGAGGAGGGTGAACACCCAATAATCAGGCATGTTGAGAATGTGGTCGATGCGGCGGTCGTTTCTCAGGCACTGCAGCATGAAATCCACCATGTGCTGCAGAGTGCCAACTGGCCCAGAAACGCTGTCCCCTGCTTGAGACATGATCTCTGCCCGCTCGTCATCACCCCACCCTCGCTGTACACACTGACCACTGGACAATTGTGTCGCTCCCTCCTCTGGACGGAGCTCTTCCTCCTCCATTGACTCCTCCTCATCCTCCTCACAAATTCGCCCCTGCGTACCCCTTTGTGAGGAACCACGTGGCGCTGACTCTCCAGAAGCTGATGGAAAAGGTGACTCCTCATCCTCCACCTCTTCCACAACATCATCCCTTAACCCTTGCAAAGTTTGCTGAAGCAGGCAGATAAGGGGGACAGTCATGCTGACTAGTGCATCATCTGCACTTGCCATCCGCGTGGAATAATCAAAAGGACGCAAAACCTGGCAGACGTCCTTCATAGTGGCCCACTCTGTGGTTGTGAAGTCTGATCGGCGCTGACTGCGACTTCTTTGCGCCTGATGCAGCTGGTACTCCATAACTGCTTGCTGCTGCTCACACAACCGCTCCAACATATGTAACATGGAATTCCACCGGGTAGGTAGGTCACATATGATGCGGTGTTCCGGAAGGCGGAATCGGCGCTGCAGAGCAGGAATGCGGGATCTGGCCAAGCTGGAACGCCGCAAGTGAGCACACTCTAGGCGCACCTTGTGCAGCAGGGCATCAAGATCCGGATAGTCCCTCAGAAAACTCTGCACAACCAAATTGAGCACATGTGCCAGACATGGGATGTGAGTGAGGTTGCCAAGGGCCAAAGCTGCCACCAGATTTCGGCCATTGTCACACACTACCATGCCTGGCTGGAGATTCGCTGGCAGTAACCACACATCGCTCTCCTGCTTGATGGCATTCCAGAGCTCCTGCGCTGTGTGGCTTCGATGCCCCAATGAAACTAGTTTCAAGACGGCCTGCTGACGTTTGGCCACGGCTGTGCTCATGTCGGTCATAGGTAAACGTTCACGGGTCCATGTGGAGGTGGACTGTGACGGATCCTGCAGAGAGGAATCTGAGGAACTGGTGTAAGAGGAGGAGTCGATGCGTACAGACTGGATTCCTTCAATCCTTGGAGTGGGCAGGACACGTCCTGCGCCACTCGCACGATCTGTACCTGGCTCAACAACATTAACCCAATGGGCAGTGAGGGAAACATATCGCCCCTGTCCATGCTGACTGGTCCACGCATCGGTGGTGAGGTGGACCTTGCTACTGACGGCGTTCAGTAGCGCATGTTTTATGTTTGCCTCAACATGCCTGTGCAGGGCAGGGACAGCCTGCTGCTGAAGTAAAAGTGGCTGGGCACCTTGTACTGTGGGACTGCCAATGCCATCAAGTCACGGAAGCTGTCAGTCTCCACCAGCCTGAACGAGAGCATTTCCAGGGACAACAGTTTGGCAATGCCTGCATTCAGAGCCTGTGCTCGGGGGTGGTTGGCCGAGAATGCCCGCCTTTTCTCCCATGCCTGTACTACCGATGGCTGTAGAGTAGACTGGGAGTGTGAGGATGACTGGGAAGGTGGTGCTGTGGGTGGAATTACACTAGGTCTCTGGACAACAGTGGAGGAAGAGGCAACACGAGATGAAGAGGTGGTAGCTGCTGCTGTTGGTTGGCCTACGTCTTCACTGTGTTTCTGTAACTCCACCGCGTGCCTGTTCCGCACATGTTTCCACATATTTGTGGTATTGAGGTTGCTGACACTTTTACCTCTTTTTACTTTCTGATGACACAGCTTGCATTTGACAAAACAAATGTCATCTGCAACTGTGTCAAAAAAGGACCAGGCACTGCAAGTCTTGGGAGCGCCCTTTTTGGCTTTGGAAAGATACAGGCTCCTAACGGGTGCCAAAGTGGAGGCTACAGGCTCCGCAGTCTTCCCCCTCCCTCTCCCTCTTTGGCCCGTAAGGGGAAGCTCTTCCTCAGAGCTGCTCCCACCACCTTCCTGTTCCTCACGCCACGATGGGTCAAGGACCTCATCATCTCCACTACCCTCTGCCACCAACTGCTCCTCCTGGGTAGTCTCGGCAGCACAGTACGCATCAGAAAGCGGCACCTGAGTTTCATCATCAGATGCGTACTGCGCTGTGGTCACCGGAGGCACTGGCCCACCTGCCTCTTCAGAGTCAGAGAGAAAAAGCTGTTGGGCATCACTGCACACTGCCTTTTCTTCCATTTCTCCAATGCTGCTTGGCTGGCCCCCTGTTTCCAAGCCAAGAGATTCAGAGAACAGAAGTAGAGACGGCTCCTGTCCTGGGCTCTCTGACTGCCTGGCCAATTTGGCAGGTGGTGAAGAGACAGATGGCTGCTCTCCAGTGCTCTGTGCCTGAGAGGATGTGGCACTAACTGAAGTCGATGCCGAGGCGTTAGCTGCCATCCACCCGACAACGGCTTCAATTTGGTCTTCACGCAGCAGCGGTGCACGGCGCTCTCCGACAAAGCTGCGCATGAAGGACTGTTCCCTGCTGAAACTGAGTGACGACGAGTCACCGGCGCCCGCAGCAGGCACAGAATCACCACGTCCTCTCCCTGCTCCTCTCCCTGCTCCGCGCCCACGCCCACGTGCCTTACTCCCTGCCCTCTTCATCTTGGTTGACAGATAAAGATAAGCAGAAAAGTACTAAGGCCTTAGCGTGCTTATTCCTGAAATGCTCCTCCTAACAGGTGTAAGAAACACTAATGTTGTAAAGTGTGGACTAAACTTTATTATTTTTCAAATGTGGCCTACACAAGTGTTAAGTTGTGTTTGGTGAACTTTACTTTTTTTTTTGTGCAGATCGGGCTACAGAGCTAGTTTAAATCACACGGAGACCGTGCAGACAGCCGTAAACGGCGCTGCAAGGCCAAAAAACCCTCCTCTAGGTTATCCTATGTAGTGTTTTTCCACTATTTAGCTGGAGACGGGTGGAAAGACACTAATAGGAATTTTTTTTTTTAAATTTTAAACAGGCTGCACTATTTGAAAAAAAGGAAATTGTTTTTCAAGGTATGAGGCAGTAACGCACCCTGAGCTGAATCCAACCGGCTATAGCTGCACACAGACTACAGGGCGAGCTGCGCTCACACAGAGACCGTGCAGACAGCCGTAAACGGCGCTGCAAGGCCAAAAAACCCTCCTCTAGGTTATCCTATGTAGTATTTTTCCACTATTTAGCTGGAGACGGGTGGAAAGACACTAATAGGAATTTTTTTTTTTAAATTTTAAACAGGCTGCACTATTTGAAAAAAAAGGAAATTGTTTTTCAAGGTATGAGGCAGTAACGCACCCTGAGCTGAATCCAACCGGCTAGAGCTGCACACAGACTACAGGGCGAGCTGCGCTCACACAGAGACCGTGCAGACAGCCGTAAACGGCGCTGCAAGGCCCAATAAACCCCCTCTAGGTTATCGTATGTAGTGTTTTTCCACTATTTAGCTGGAGACGGGTGGAAAAACACTAATAGGGAATTTTTTAAAAATTTTTTAAACAGGCTGCACTATTTGAAAGAAAGGAAAATTTTTCTCAAGGTATGAGCCAGTAACGAACCCTGAGCTGAATCCAACTGGCTATGGCTGCACACAGACTACAGGGCGAGCTGGGCTCACACGGAGACCGTGCAGACAGCCGTAAACGGCGCTGCAAGGCCCAAAAACCCCCCTCTAGGTTATCCTATGTAGTGTTTTTCCACAATTTAGCTGGAGACCGGTGGAAAAACACTAATAGGAAATTTGAGAAAAAATGTGCAGCAGGCTGCACTATGAGCAAAAAAGGACAACTGTGTGAGGCAGTGTGAATCCCCCCTGAGCTGAATACAACCGGGTATATGGCTGCACACAGACTACAGAGTGAGCTGCACACACACACACACAGAGACCTTGCAGAACGCTGTTAAAACAGCGCTGCAAGGCAAGAGCAAGGTGAACAGTGAAGAACACACAGCGTTTTGCTAAATTAGCCTTTGGAAAGGAAAATAAAGCAATTAGCTATCTCAACTGGCCCTCAGTTAGAACACAGCGTCCTGTCCCTAACTGAAATCACAGCAGAGTGAGCGCAAAATGGCGGCAGCGTTTTTTATAGTGCAGAGTGACATCATTTCAGCAGCCAATCACAGCCTTGCCAGTACTTACATGCCCACCATGCTAAACAGGATGTGCCCACACTTCCAATCATTCCTCATTGGCTGCTGCGTGCAGTTTGAATTCTGGGAACTTCCGATTCCGGTATCCGATACGCGGGAAGTATCGGAATTCGGTATCGGAATTCCGATACCGCAAATATCGGCCGATACCCGATACTTGCGGTATCAGAATGCTCAACACTACTGATAACATTTCTGCTTTTCATGTCCTGGATTAACTTTTTCACTGGCTGATACATCGTTGGATTGATGGGCCAGTGTCTTTACCGAATAGGTGGGTGCAAAACAGTTGGAATGGTGTGCTAGATAACTTCTACTTTCCAAAGTCCTCAATTTTTATTGAGGGTTCCCAATAACCTTGCTGGGAAAAAGCTTGTCTTTTGCTGGCAATAACAATTATGGAGGCTGATCGATGGTGCATTAACTGGTTATAATTAAAGTAGCGTTCACAGTAGGAGGCTTGAATGGTAGTGACTTAGGAGCCGATGTCTAGCAAAGCTAGGAATTCTGTCAATTTCAATGGTGAATACTGAACACCTGCCAATGTATTTAGGGGCCCATTTTGGATAATCTGGACCTAAGCATTCCTCTCCTGAGGGATGGTCTTCCCCTCTTGGGCATTCCAGTTTAACTGCTTGCACTCCCGTTCAATGTGGCCATTTCTCTGGCACTTCTTGCAGATAGGCTTTCCTCACTTGTCAACCTGATCTATAGGTTGTCGGCCTGGGTTGTCACAGCCTCTTTATCTGGGGCCATAGTACCATCTATCTCTGTGGGACCAGGAGTCTTCAGGTGCCGATACTGCTTTAAATCTTTCAGCTCCTCACACACCACTGTCATTCTCTTGGTGAGTTCTACCACTTGCTCACACAGGTCACCTGCATCATCATGGATTTGAACTTGAACACAATTGGTAACAGTTTCTTTGAGGCCAGTTGGTGTTGCTATTTCAGGTCTAGGGATGCACTTATCTGGTCCTTATGCTGGTTACATGGGCTACTGCAAGCGGGAGCTTGGATGGAATCTGCTTGGACTCCCAGGACTCCAATGGGGATTTCAATAAAATCTAGGAATGAGCTGTGCGGCCTCTTCAGGGACAGTATCCTTAATTTAGTTTTGATAAATTCTGTTTTTCCCCCTCTAAAAACTGGTTCCTTAGGGCATGATCTGAAAGGCCGTACTGGGCCTCTGGCCCTTGGGGGAGGTCGCCATGACAGGGTGACGTGGGACAATAGGGAGCTCATAGGAGTGATGGGGGCTATAGGGTTAATAGGAGCTGATGGGAGGGACGGAGTTTTTTGAATTTGAAAAGGAAGGAGGGGTCAGAGGCAGGGTAGGAGGGGACTTTATAAAAGGGGTGGCCACGTGAGGGGGGCAACCATTTGGGTACTCACCAGCCAGGGATAGAAGCTCCTTTGTACCCACGCGATGGACGTCGAGGCCTTGCTGCAGCAGCAGCTCCGGGACGCAGCAGGCACCCAAGGGACAGACTGGCTACAGGCTTCGGTGAATAGCCTGCTTCAGGGGTCGGTAGCTGGAGCCTCCATCGCTCCTCAAGCAGGACTCCGGCTGTGGAGGTCCCGTCCTCCGGCGCGCCTAAGTCCTGAGGCTACCCCCCGGGTCCGGTGCCGCAATCGGAGCCCCTCCAGGGACCCTCCAGCCGGGGCCGGTGGACGCGTTCCCCCTGCTTCCCGCCCACAGGCTGGGAGGAATCCATCCCAACGGCGGGACCTACGACAGGGGCCGGGTTTCGCCCCCCCCCCCCCCGCGGCACAGAGGCGATGGGATCCGGGACCAGGAGCAGCAGGTGCCAGCATTCCGGCTGGCCCTGCTCGGCGTGGAGGAACACGAGGAGCCAGGGGGCGGGCCCCTATGCGGTGGCGTCCCAGCGGCCGGCAGCCCGCCGGCCTGTCTCCCAGCACGCCATATGCAGCGGCACAGGGAGGATCTTCGGCCCATGTCACGGTGGGGGTGGCTCCGGTGAACAGCGGGCAGCGTTCGGCTGCCTCGGTTGGCAGCGCTGCAGCGTCGCCGCTCGGCCGGGATCCACACCAAGATGGAGCTGCAGCAGGGAGCACGGTGCCACGTGACAGAGGACTATGGCAAGATGGCGCCGTATCATGGAGCCCTGCGCCTGCACACCAGCACCAGGGACCTCCCCAAGATGGCGGCGCCCTGTGGACCACGGCGGCAGCTTCGAGGGGCCCTGCAATTCTTGCTGGCTCGCCTGCTTCTGGCGGTGGGCAGCTGGTAAGGTAGGTTGACCCGGGAGCTGCGGAGCCACCAGCAGACGGATCCAGCATGGGACCAGCACACCTTCGCCAGGACCCAGGACCATGAATCTGGTGCGACTGTGTGGTAGGGGGCCTTTGATGGCAAAAACGGATATTGAGGCGGCGTTTTGCCTGTTACCAGTGCACCCTGAGAGTATGCACTTGTTAGGTTGTTTTTGGGACGGAGGTTTTTTCATTGATCGTTGTCTTCCCATGGGCTGCTCGCTATCGTGGGCCTATTTTGAGATGTTTAGTACATTCTTGGAATGGGTTGTTAAGGATGTATCTGGTTTAAATTCTTGTTTGCATTACCTTGACGATTTTATGTTTGTAGGAACCCCACAGTCCGCGGCTTGCTCGATTCTACTGCACACGATTGAGAGGGTAGCAAATGGTTTCGGAGTTCCGTTAGCGGCTGATAAAACTGTCGGGCCAGTGACGACACTGAGTTTTCTAGGCATAGAGATTGATACTGTGGCGATGGAATGTAGATTGCCAGATGACAAGCTAGTCGCTTTTCGGGAGGAAGTTAGAAAAGCAAGTACACGGCGCAAGATAACGCTACACGATTTACAATCGTTATTGGGAAAGCTGAACTTTGCTTGCAGGATTATGCCGATGGGCCACGCATTTTGTCGGCGTTTGTCTTTGGCGACGGCGGGAGTAAAGTCTCCCCTACATTTCATCAGATTGACAAAGGACTTGAAACAGGATTTGAAGGTGTGGGATCTTTTCTTAGAGGAATATAATGGCAAATCCATTTGGAATCAGACAGTTGAAAATGCGGTGGATTTAGGCTTTTTCATTAACGTGATTAAGAAGCGTGGTTTCAATTTGCGGTATCGCAGTCAGGTGTTGGTGGCGGAGTGGCCACTCAAATGGCAAGAACAGGGTTTGTTACAAAACCGGATTTTACTTCAGTTATTTCCTCGAGTAGTGGCGTTGTCAGTGTGGAGCGAGACGGTGATGAATAAAAAAAATCTGTTTTTCTTGCGAGCATGCGGGAGTCGTGGAAGCCATCAATACGTTATCTGCGGCGTCTACAGAAGTCGTCAGGATACTGCAGCATCTGGTTTTCTTGGGCCTAAAGCTTAACTTGTGGATTGTAGCGTATTGTAGGGCAGCTGTGCCTACTAATGCTGATGATGTCCTTTTCCATTCACAGTGGCATCAGTCTCAGGGGCCGAGGCCTTACTTGGATTCAGCGGGCCGGGAATGACCAGCGGAGCTGTGGAACCTGCCCTTAGAGCAGTAAGGGAGTTGTTTGCTAGATCGCTGTCAGAAAGGTCTTGGCTGCAGTATGATCAGGCTTACAGTACATGGGAAAATTGGAAGGTGTCCTACGGGTCTGGTATAGATGATGAGAGCAGGCTGTTGTTGCTAGTAGGGCATGTGTGGGAATCGGGTTGGTCGGTGTCCAAAGTGAGTAAGTTCCTAGCTGGTTTAGCATTTGGTTTTAAGGCTAGAGGTTTGCGGGATGAGACAAAATCATTTATGGTGACGCAAATAGTAAAGGGCTGGAAAAAAGGGCAGAAGTTGTTGGACGGCAGACGTCCGGTCTCTTTCGAAGTGCTGTTAAAAATTGGAAGGCTGGAAGGAAACAGGTTGTTTGTTTTTCAGATTGGGAGGTGATTTTATTTCAAGCGGCTTTTTCGTTGGCGTTTTTTGGGGCATTTCGCCTGGGGGAGTTAGTTAGCCCTTCAAGATGCTGTAACGCTCACGCCGAGACTGGTTGGCGCGGGCACCTGGGGGTGACGCTCGAGCCGAGACTGGATGGCGCGGGCACCTGGGGGTGTGGCCCCACTGGACCACAGACCGAACTTCCCTGGAAGGGGCGTAACTAAGTAGCTTCCTAGGTGTTCGCTGGAGCCTCTGATGGTGAGGTCAGACTTGTGCAATAGGAAGCTACCAGGTACCACTCCAGGGTGGAGTCGGACTGTGGATGCTGATCCCACTGGGGACAAGACACGGGCAGGCAGGCACGGCTGTGACACTGGCTGACAGACGGGTATGGCAGAGGCCCTGACGGGCGGACTGGCTTGACGGAGATACAGGCAGGCAGACGGGCGCGGCTGGTACTCAGGCAGACAGGCGGGCACGGCTGGCACTGGCAGACAGGACTGATATTCTGGTAGGAACTGGTATTCAGATGGATGTGTGGAAACAGGTAAGAACCTGTTCAGACTGGAGAATATAAAAGGAACAGGTAGAGACCTGTAGGGAAAGTTGCAGAATTAAGATAGAGCAAGAGTGGAAGAAAAGCTGAATCGCAGGAGGCGGAGAACGAGTAGAAGGTGGAGCTATGAGCAGAGAAGGAGAAGGCAGAGCAGAGAGTAGAGAAGGAGAAGGCAGAGCCAAGGACGGAGCCGCAGGAGGCGGAGCCAAGAGCGGAGACGCTGGAGGCGGAGCCAAAAGCGGAGATGCTGGAGGCGGAGCCAAGAGCAGATACACTGGAGGCGGAGCCAAGAGCGGGGATGCTGGAGGTGGAGCCAAGAGCGGGGACGCTGGAGGCGGAGCCAAGAGCGGGTACGCTGGAGGCGGAGCCAAGAGCGGGGACGCTGGAGGCGGAGCCAAGAGGGGGTACGCTGGAGGCGGAGCCAAGAGCGGGGATGCTGGAGGCGGAGCCAAGAGCGGAGACGCTGGAGGCGGAGCCAAGAGCGGAGACGCTGGAGGCGGAGCCAAGAGCGGAGATGCTGGAGGCGGAGCCAAGAGCGGAGACGCTGTAGGCGGAGCCAAGAGTTAAAGACGTAGAACCGCAAGGAGCGGAGCCAGGTGGAACCGCAAGGAGCGGAGCCATAGAGCAAAGCCACAGAGAGCGGAGCAAGGTCAGAGAGCAGAGCTGAGAGAGAAGCTGAGAGACAGAGCCACAGGTTGTGGTAGAACTGAGCAGAGAGAAGCAGAGCCACAGACTGTGGCGAACAGAGCAGAAAGATAAGGCAGAGGTACACACAGCTGAGTGGGAAATGACTAATGACAAAGAAGGAGCAGGGACGGACATAGACCAGAGTACAGACAGGAACGGACACGGATACACAAACAGAACACAGATGAAGGCCTGCAATAGTGCAGCCCTCAGAGACAGGAAACACACGACCTGGCAGCTCAGTAGCAAATACTAACTGAGGGGAATAGTTTGCTCAGGCATCCTCCAATGGGTGAGGATGCCTTAAGTATTAGAGGCCTCAAGGCTATTGGCCAGAAGCACCTTAGGGAGGATGCACACAGTCTCAATAAGAACCCGGAGTGGCTGGCGCCGTCCCCCTATGCACACAGCCAGGAAGTGTACACAGAGCAGGCCGCCATGAAGCACATGGCATGGAACCAGCAGCAGACAGATCTCACAGCATGGCACTGGGTGAGTGAGTAGATGTAACAGGCAGGTGGGGAATGGAAGGCCATGCAGTGATGCCGGCAGGGTTGTTACAGATGCAAGGGAGGCAGTTTACGGAGGGAAGACGTGGATGTTACGTCAGACAGGGTGGTTGTGTTCATTAGGTCGTCAAAAACGGACGCAACCGGGAAAGATTGTAAATTAGTGTTATTTCAAGTTCCAAATTGTCCAGTGTGCCCGGTATCCTGCGTGGGTAAGCTAATGAGAAGAAGGGGTGTATTATCCGACCCATTGTTGGTTCACGCAGATGGTTCTTTCTTGTCGCGCTTTCAATATGTTTCAGTATTTCGGAAGTGTTTGGAGACGGGGGGAATTTCACCGGCAAAGTACAGTGGGCATTCATTTCGTATAGGGGCTGCAACGGAAGCAGCCAGGAGAGGATTGGGGGATGAGGTGGTAAAAAGAATTGGGCGGTGGGAATCAGAGAGATTCCGGTCTTATGTTCGCCCGGGTTTGGTTTAACTTCACGGGTTTACGTATTCGGGGGTTTTTCGCGAATTGATCAGTGTTAATGTTTATTCTCTTACAGAACACGGAAAAAGGCTGGTTTGGATTATGGGACACTCGTTTGTGTTCTGGGCGGCGGAGAGGGCAGCGGTTCGTCCGGATGGCCGGCAGTTGGGTTTTTCGCGTGACGTTGCAACGCTGAGATGGATTGGAAAAAGGGGGATGACTTGGAGTCAATTTTTGCCCGAGTTTCATCGTTTCGTGCGCTGGGATCAGTTCCCACAAATTTTAGTTATTCACCTGGGGGGTAATGACTTGGGGAAGAGGCTGTGTAGGGAACTTATAAAAGACATTAAGTTCGACATGTTGAGGTTGTGGGCAATGTTTCCCAAGGTCTTGGTGGTTTGGTCGGACATGGAAGGTTTGGCGGGGTGCTAGGTCACCAGAAGGGGTGAACAAAGCAAGGATCAAGGTGAACAATCTGTTTCGCATTTCATGGCAAGGAACGGAGCAGTAGTGGTGCGGCACATAAATTTGGAGTCCGGCACTGGAGGTTATTGGAGGTTGGATGGGGTGCACTTGAATGCGGTTGGTACCGATATGTGGTGTATGGCGATCTAAGAAGGCATCGAAACAGCTTTGAAAGTGTGGAGGGACATAAATGTCTAAGGGGTTAGAACATTTATGTTTGTGGCGGGGGGTGATGGTCTTCGAGGTTGGTGGAAGTGGAAAATGGCGGATTGATGGGGGGATCTCAATAGGTCCTGGACTCCCCGGGGTGATTTGAAATGGTCAAAGGGGTATAGATAATCCCATGGAGGGGATTATTAGGGGAACCACAAACTGGTGTACGGTTTTGTCCTGGTGGGTGGAGTTTGCCTTCGAGCTGGTGCATAGCAGCTGGGGGTAAGGCAGATATAAGGCCAAAATAGGTGGGACGGTTGGCTGGAAAATGTTCGATACATGTTTCGGGCTTCGAGGATCATCCACTTCTGGGGTTTATTGTTATAATATTGATGTATGTTTAAATGTTAATAAACGGCTGCTGTGTTTTAATAGGGGTATTCTCTTGCCGCAGGAGAAGGGGGAGGTGGCCGTTATCTCGGGGGTGATATGAGGTAAGATAAAGGGTCGTACATTAGAGCTCACAGGAGTCACTGATACCCGTTGTCATGCATTCACCACTTCATGAGGGTCCACTTGACATATGGCATGCAGTGGTTCTTGCAAGCTAAGAGCAAAATCTCAGAGTGACTCATCAAGCTGCTGTAAACTGCCAAAGAGACACTTTTTTAATTCTGGTACAGTTCTAGTATCAAAAGTGGCACTCAGTCTCTCAAAGATTTGTTCCACAGTTCGTTTCTCAGTATGAGGCCAGGGCTTCACCTCCTATAGAGCCGTTCCACTCAATTGTCCGATTAATATTTCTATCTTCTGCTCTGTGGACACTGGATAAATTCTAAACATAGCCGGAATCTTTTCTCTATAGTCTCTTAATTCATGGGCAGCTCCTTTATAGCTTGAGAGCCATGGTGATCTTAAATAATTTGGCATAGTGAGAGCTATTGTGTGGGCCATATTGTAAGATGCCTACCCCATGCCACATATTAAGTAATCCTTCACAGCAATGAAGTCAGCTGCATTCTTCTCAAAATTGGACCTGACCAGTTGGTATTGGTAAGTACCTGTAACCTCAGAAGATCGAGAGAAAACACCTGCACCTATAGGTCTGTTTGAATTCAATTTTATGCCATTTGGACTGTGCAATGCCCCAGGAATTTTCCAAAGGCTAATATAATACTGCCTAGGCCACAAGAACTTTGAGGCAGTCCTGATTTACCTGGATGATACTGCACGCGCAGTATGCTTTGCCCAACTGTGGCAAAGCTGAAAAGCATTAGTGCGCATGCGCCGGCGCACTATGTCCCGGAAGTATTTTGCTGTGTTCTGGGACATAGTGCGCCGGCGCATGCACACTAATGCTTTTCGGCTTTGCCTGCAGTTGGGCAAAGCATACTGCACGTGCGCAAGGCAAGATTGCCTTGCGCAGGCGTGTACTACGGAGGACAGAGAATGAACTTCAATCCAATATTGTGGCCAGCATGCAGCCAGTGGGTAAAGAAAGGGTGAATCAAACACCTGAAAACTCCGCCCATATGACCAAAAACCGGTCCCGCCAAATTCAGGTGACAGGTTCCCTTTAATGCTTACTGCGTCTAAGCACCATTTAAAAATTGCGTGAAACTGATATTTAGTAAGAAGGACCCATCTCTAACCACCGATCGACCAAACCACTGCACGACCAGCTCTATCCTCACCTACTGTATCCTCACCCATCCCTTGTAGATTGTGAGCCATCGCGGGCAGGGTCCTCTCTCCTCCTGTTCCAGCTGTGACTTGTATTGTTTAATATTATTGTTCCTGTTTTTATTATGTATACCCCTCCTCACATGTAAAGCGCCATGGAATAAATGGCGCTAATAATAAATAATAATAATAATCTGTGTGTGAGAAAATCTACTCGCGTGTCTTATTACCATATAGCATCTGACTATTTTTACAGGGCATATAGGGCCATCTGGCGCTTTGACCAAAACCCACGTCCCTCTATGGTTGGGATTACATTTGGATTTCTGCACTCTAATGCCCAGAGCGTCGCTGCATATAACAAGGTCTTCGTTGATTAACCCGCCTACCGATGCTGTTTTTGACTGTGGCACCAGTTAGCTATTGCGAAGTGCCCCAAATAGGGTTGAGCGAAACGGATCAGTCATTTTTATAAGTCGCCGACTTTTGGCAAAGTCGGGTTTCATGAAACCCGACCCGATCTCTGTGTGGGGTCGGCCATGCGGTACGCGACCTTCGCGCCAAAGTCGCATCTCTATGACGCGTTCAGCGCCATTTCTCAGCAAATGAGGATGGACGCAAAGTGTGGGCAGCGTGATGACATAGGTCTCAGTCCCCACCATCTTAGAGAAGGGCATTACAGTGATTGGCTTGCTGTCTGCGACGTCACAGGGGCTATAAAGGGGCGTTCCCGCCGACCTCCATCTTACTGCTGCTGATCTGAGCAAAGGGAGAGGTTACTGCCGCTTCGTCAGAAGCAGGGATAGCTTTAGGCAGGGTACATTAACCCCCAAACCGCTTGTGCAGTAGCGATTTCCACTGTCCAACACCACCTTTTGTTTGCAGGGACAGTGTAGGCTACATCTTTTTTTCCTCAGCGCTGTAGCTCATTGGGCTGCCCTAGAAGGCTCCCTGATAGCTGCATTGCTGTTTGTATGCCGCTGTGCAAACCAACTGCTTTTTTTCAAAGCACAAATCCTGTTGTTCCTTCCTTTCTGCACAGCTATCTTGTTTGTTTGTCCACACTTCTGACTTTTTTGTGCAGCAGTCCTCTCCTTGTTATTGTTGCCTGCCATACTTTGCTGAGATTACTGCAGGGAGATAGTAATTGTAGTACAGTCCCTTTTTTTTTTCGTTATTTCTCTTCAAGCCACTTTCTGCCACAGAAAATATACTCTAATACAGTGGCCCAAATTTATTCACTAGTCTCCCTGAAGAAGAAAAAAAAAAAGGGTGCAGATTAAAATTGGCAAATCTACATCAGTGGCAGTCCTGTGTGTGGCATCTCTGTCTCATTTTCTGGCACAGAAAACATCCAGTCTAACAGTGGGCTTGATTTCTTGCCAATTCTCCCATAAATAAAAAAAAAATAGTGGGAGATTAAGATTGGCAATTCTGCCTCAGTGCCAGTGCTGTGTGTGGCATCTGTCTCTCATTTTGTGCCACATAAAACCTAGTGTGTAACACTGGGCCAGATTTTTTGACAATTCTCCCAGAAAAAAAAATAGTAGGAGATTAAGATTGGCCATTCTGCCTCAGTGCCAGTGCTGTGTGTGGCATATGTCTCTCATTTTGTGCCACATAAAACCTAGTGTGTAACACTGGGCCAGATTTTTTGACAATTCTCCCAGGAAAAAACAAAATAGTGGGAGATTAAGATTGGCATTTCTGCCTCAGTGCCAGTCCTGTGTGTGGCATCTGTCTTTCATTTTATGCCACAGAACATATACTGTATAAGAGTGGGCCACATTTCTTCAATATTCTCCCTGAAAAAATAAAAAGGGGGAGATTTTTATTGGTAGTGTGTGTATCTGCGTCAGTCCTGTTAGTGGCATATCTGTCTGCTACTGAAGCTGTGTACTGTTATACATTGGGCCTGATTTTCCCTGCAGTCTCACCCACCTATAAAGGGATATATAAATCCAACAGAAGTTAGAGTTCACCTTGTAACTGGTTTTACAGTAACAAATACCATTAGTTTGGTTACGTTTTTCAAACAATGAGGAAGTCTGGTGGAAGAGGTCGTGGCCGTGGGCGGTCATTGCCAGCTGGTAATGATGGTAGTGGTGGTGGAGCATCAGATGGTCGTGGGAAAAGCAATATAGCACCTAAGTCTCGAGTTGTTGAGCCAGTGTCATCGTCTGGCTACACAAGGCCTCGAACGCTCCCTTTTCTGGGAGTAGGAAAACTGCTTTTAAAGCCGGAGCCGCAAGAACAAGTTTTGGCTTTCCTTGCTGACTCTGCCTCTAGCTCTTTCGCCTCCTCTTCTGAAACTGCTAAATGTAAAAGCAGCGCGTCGTTAGCGGATGTTCACGGTCAGGGACAAGTCGCTTCCTTGTCTTCTTCACCAAGAACAACTTAGAGGGATGCGTCAGGCGACACAACGGGTTACTCCATGGAGCTCTTTACACATACCGTTCCTGGGTTAGAAAGTGAAATAGTTAACAGGCCATGCCCGTTACAAGTTGAATCGGACATGGAGTGCACAGATGCACAGCCACAACCAGATTACTATGCTGTTCCTTTGACTCAGACCAGAACATTGCCCTCACAGTGTACTGATCCAGAATCTGACCCTGATGAGACTATGGTGCCCCGTCACGAACGCTATACCACTGGCTTACACGGTGACACAGACGAAGTTGCACACGAGATAGAAGAGGAGGTCATAGATGACCCAGTTGTTGACACCGATTGGCAGCCATTAGGGGAACAGGGTGCAGGCGGCAGTAGCTTTGAAGTGGAGGAGGAGGAGCCGCAGCAGGCATCAACATAGCAACAGGTTCCATCTGCCAGGCCCGTATCTGGCCAAAAACGCGTGGCAAAACCAAAACCAGTTGTAGGACAGCGTGGCCATCCGGTTAAAGAAGCTCAGTCTGCAATGCCTGAAAAGGTATCCAATAGTAGGAAGAGTGCAGTCTGACATTTTTTTAAACAACATCCAAATGATCAGCGCAAAGTCATCTGTCAAAAATGTTCAACTACCTTAAGCAAAGGTCAGAATGTTAAAAGTCTAAATACAAGTTGCATGCGTAGACATTTAACCACCATGCATTTCCAAGCCTGGACTAACTACCGAACGTCCCTTAAGGTTGTAGCACCCTTGGCCAATGAAGCTAGTCAGCAACGCTACATCCCTTCCCTCACTGTAAGCCCAACATTTCCCGCACCACCTGCAGTAAATGTGCAGGTTACGTCGCCAGGCCAAAGCAGTCAGGGAATCACCAGGTTCGTGGTAGGAAACACTGCATTTAGGGCACCAGCAAGAATACCATCTCCAACCCTCTCTCAGTCTGCCATGTCCACCGGCACCCCCGCTAGTTCCACGATCTGCAGCTCTCCAGTCCAGCTCACCCTACATGAGACTCTCGTTAGGAAAAGGAAGTACTTATCCTCGCATCCGCGTACACAGGGTTTGAACGCCCACATAGCTAGACTAATCTCGTTAGAGATGATGCCCTACCGGTTAGTTGAAAGCGAAGCTTTCAAAGCCCTGATGGACTACGCTGTACCACACTTCGAGCTACCCAGTCGACACTTCTTTTCAAGAAAAGCCATCCCAGCCCTCCACCAGCATGTAAAAGACCGCATCGTCCATTCACTCAGGCAATCTGTGAGTACAAAGGTGCACCTGACAACAGATGCATGGACCAGTAGGCATGGCCAGGGACGTTACAGGTCCATCATGGCACACTGGGTTAATGTGGTGGATGCAGGGTCCACAGGGGACAGCAATATTGGGACAGTTCTGCCTAGCCCACGGTCTAGGAAACAGTTGGCTGTAGGCGTTCGCCCCCCCTCCTCCTCCTCCTCATCCTCCTGCAGAAGCGAGAGCTCGTCCACAGACCGCAGTCACACGAGCACTCCATCTGCAGCTGCCACTTTTGCACACGAGGTGTCCCATTATGGGACAGCTAGTGGCAAGAGTCAGCAGGCTGTATTGGCAATGAAGTGTTTGGTCGACAAAAGACACACCGCGGAAGTTCTGTCCGAGTTCTTGCAGCAAGAAACTCAGTCATGGCTGGGCACTGTACATCTTGAGGCAGGCAAGGTAGTGAGTGATAACGGAAGGAATTTTATGGCTGCCATAGCCCTTTCACAACTGAAACACATTCCTTGCCTGGCTCACACCTTAAACCTGGTGGTGCAGTGCTTCCTGAAAAGTTATCCGGGATTACCCGACCTGCTCCTCAAAGTGCGCAGACTTTGCTCGCATATCCGTCGTTCGCCCGTGCACTCCAGCCGTATGCAGAACCATCAGCGGTCTTTGAACCTTCCCCAGCATCGCTTAATCATCGACGTTGCAACAAGGTGGAACTCCACACTGCACATGCTTCAGAGACTGTGCAAACAGAGGCTGTTGTGAATTCTGCTTTTGTGCTCCCTCCGGTGGTTGCAGGAGGTAATGCAGTTGTACCTGGGCTGCAGTCCTGGACAGGTGTATCTGCTGATTGCAATTCTGACTGGGGTAGTTAGGTTTGCAGGATTCATTAGTCTTTGCCAGTTGTCAATGGTTCTTGGGAGGTGTTGGACCTCTGTCTGGTTTCTCCTGCTTAGCTGCCAATTCAGCAAAGATAAGTGTCTGTTTCTTTTTCTATGGCACACATGCTGTGTGCTTGATTTTTGATTGTATTCCTGCTCTGAGTGTAGGATTCTCTGGAGTTGCAGATATACGTTCCACGTCTTTAGTTAGATGGAGGAATTTTTTGTATAATCTGCTGTGGATATTTTTGGAAGGGTTTTTATACTGACCGCACAGTATTCTGTCCTATACTTTCCTATTTTAGCTAGAGTTGCCTCTTTTGCTAAATCCTGTTTTCTGCTTGTGTGTGTCTTTCCTCTCCTACTCACAGCCAATATTTGTGTGGGGCTGCTTATCCTTTGGGGTTCTGCTCTGAGGCAAGGTAGTATTCCTATTTCCATCTATAGGGGTATTTAGTCCTCCGGCTGTGACGAGGTGTCTAGGTTTTGTTAGGCACACCCCACGGCTACTTCTAGACACGGTGTTAAGATCAGGATTTGCGGTCAGTACAGTTAACACCTACTCCAGTGAAAGTTTTCATGCTGCTCCAAGGTCACCGGATCATAACAGTACAACTGGCCCATAATGAGTTAAATGCATCTCAGAAGAAGCGAAGAAAGGTGTTGAGCCATTTTTTTTCTGCAGTCTGCTTTGTCTTCTCTTCCCTCTTTTTCTCTGGGTGGCTGAGGAGTCTTGTGCTAGCATGGATGTTCAGGAATTAGCTTCTCATGTAGACCAGCTTGTTGCCAGGGTACAGTGTATTTCTGATTATATTGTTCAGACTCCTGTTTTAGAACCGAAGATTCCTACTCCTGATCTGTTCTTTGGTGACAGGTCCAAATTTTTGAGTTTTAAAAACAACTGTAAACTGTTTTTTGCTCTGAGACCTCAATCCTCCGGTGATTCCATTCAGCAGGTTAAAATCGTCATCTCCCTGCTGCGTGGCGATCCGCAGGATTGGGCGTTTTCCCGGGAATCTGGGAATCCGGCTTTGCTTAATGTAGACTCCTTTTTTCAGGCTTTAGGATTATTATATGATGAACCTAATTCTGTGGATCAAGCTGAGAAGACCTTGTTGGCCCTGTCTCAGGGTCAAGAGGCGGCAGAATTGTATTGTCAGAAATTCAGAAAATGGTCTGTGTTGACTAAATGGAATAATGATGCTTTGGCAGCACTTTTCAGAAAGGGTCTTTCTGAATCCGTTAAAGATGTTATGGTGGGGTTTCCCACGCCTTCCGGTCTGAGTGATTCTATGTCTCTGGCCATTCAGATTGACCGGCGCTTGCGGGAGCGCAGAACTGTGCGCACTGTGGCGTTGTCCTCAGAGCAGATTCCTGAGCCAATGCAGTGTGATAGGATTCTGTCTAGAACGGAATGACAAAGAATTCAGATGTCAGAATGGGTTGTGTTATTATTGTGGCGACGCTTCTCATGTCATTTCAGTCTGTCCTAAGCGGACAAAGAGGATCGCTAGTTCATTTACCATCAGTACTGTACAAACTAAATTTCTGTTATCTGTGTCCTTGATCTGCTCATTGTCATCATTTTCTGTCATGGCGTTTGTGGATTCAGGCGCCGCCTTAAACTTAATGGACTTTGAGTTTGCCAGGCGTTGTGGTTTTCCCTTGCAGCCTTTTCAGAACTCTATTCCTTTAAAGGGCATTGATGCTACACCCTTGGCTAAAAATAAGCCCCAGTTTTGGACACAGGTGACCATGCGCATGGTGCCAGCCCATCAGGAAGATTGTCGATTTCTGGTGTTGCATAATTTGCATAATGCTATCGTGCTGGGTTTTCCGTGGTTGCAGGTACATAATCCTGTGTTGGATTGGAAGTCCATGTCTGTGACTAGTTGGGGTTGTCAGGGGGTTCATAATGATGTTCCTTTGATATCAATCTCCTCTTCTTCCTCTTCTGAAATTCCAGAGTTTTTGTCTGATTTTCAGGATGTATTCGATGAGCCCAAGTCCAGTTCCCTTCCACCGCACAGGGACTGTGATTGTGCTATTGACTTGATTCCAGGCTGTAAGTTTCCTAAGGGTCGACTTTTCAACCTGTCCGTGCCTGAACATACCGCCATGCGGAACTATTTTAAGGAGTCTTTGGAGAAAGGGCATATTCGGCCATCTTCTTCACCATTGGGAGCGGGATTCTTTTTTGTTGCTAAAAAAGATGGCTCCTTGAGACCCTGTATTGATTATCGCCTCTTGAATAAAATCACGGTCAAGTTTCAATACCCTTTATCCAAAAAACGAAAAGATGATCCAGCTTCCAAATAAAATATAAAAGTTTAATCCAACATATTAAAATAAGGAGACGACTCATCATACACATAGTAAGGCGAGCAAAGCGTTTCGACCAAGCGGTCTTTATCACATCTTTTCGTTTTTTGGATATTCTACAAGTCACGTCAGGACGGAGATCCGTGCTTCCTGCATTTCCTCGGTGTGTTGGCTCTCTGCCTTTTGTTCAATACCCTTTACCTTTGCTTACCGAATTTGTTTGCTAGGATTAAGGGAGCTAGTTGGTTTACGAAGATTGACCTTCGGGGGGCATATAATCTTGTTCGTATTAAGCAGGGTGATGAATGGAAAACTGCGTTTAACACCCCCGAAGGCCATTTTGAATACCTTGTGATGCCATTCGGGCTCACTAATGCTCCATCTGTTTTTCAGTCCTTCATGCATGATATCTTCTGGACTTATATTGATAAGTTCTTGATTGTATATTTGGACGATATTTTGATTTTTTCCGATGATTGGGAATCTCATGTGGAACAGGTCAGGATGGTTTATCAGATCCTTCGTGACAAAGCCCTGTTTGTGGAAGTATCTAAGTGTCTCTTTGGGGTGCAGAAGGTTTCTTTTTTGGGCTTCATTTTTTCTCCCTCGTCTATAGAGATGGATCCGGTTAAGGTTCAGGCCATTCATGATTGGATTCAGCCCACATCCGTGAAGAGCCTTCAAAATTTTTTGGGTTTTTCAAATTTTTATCGCCATTTCATTGCTAATTTTTCCAGCGTGGTTAAACCCTTGACTGATTTGACGAAGAAAGGCGCTGATGTGGCAAATTGGTCCTCTGCGGCTGTCTCTGCCTTTCAGGAGCTTAAACGTCGATATACTTCTGCTCCGGAGTTGCGCCAACCGGATGTTTCTCTTCCATTTCAGGTTGAGGTTGATGCTTCTGAGATTGGGGCAGGGGCCGTTTTGTCTCAGAGGGATCCTGTTGGTTCCTTAATGAAACCGTGTGCCTTCTTTTCCCGTAAGTTTTCACCTGCTGAACGCAATTTTGATGTCGGCAATCGGGAGTTGTTGGCTATGAAGTGGGCGTTTGAGGAGTGGCGACATTGGCTTGAGGGAGCTAAGCACCGTATTGTGGTCTTGACCGATCATAAGAATTTGATTTACTTCGAGTCTGCCAAACGGCTGAATCCTAGACAGGCTCGATGGTCCTTGTTATTTTCCCATTTTGATTTTGTGGTCTCGTACCTTCCGGGTTCTAAGAACATTAAGGCTGATGCCCTCTCTAGGAGTTTTTTGCCTGATTCTCCTGAGGTCTTGGAACCGGTCGGTATTCTGAAAGAAGGGGTGGTCCTTTCTGCAATTTCCCCTGATTTACGACGGGTTCTTCAGAAATTTCAGGCTGACGAACCTGACCACTGTCCTGTGGGGAAACTGTTTGTTCCTGACAGATGGACTAGTAGAGTGATTTCTGAGGTTCACTGTTCCGTGTTGGCTGGTCATCCTGGCATTTTTGGTACCAGAGACTTGGTTGGTAGGTCCATTTGGTGGCCTTCTTTGTCGCGTGATGTGCGTTCTTTTGTGCAGTCCTGTGGGACTTGTGCGCGGGCCAAGCCTTGTTGTTCCCGTGCTAGTGGGTTGCTTTTGCCATTGCCGGTTCCTGAGAGGCCCTGGACGCATACTTCTATGGATTTTATTTCTGATCTTCCGGTTTCCCAGAGGATGTCGGTTATCTGGGTTGTTTTTGACCGGTTCTCTAAGATGGTTCATTTGGTGCCTTTGCCTAAATTGCCTTCCTCTTCGGATTTGGTTCCGTTGTTTTTTCAGCATGTGGTCCGTTTGCATGGTATTCCGGAGAATATTGTGTCCGACAGAGGTTCCCAGTTTGTTTCTAGGTTTTGGCGGGCCTTTTGTACTAGGCTGGGCATTGATTTGTCTTTTTCTTCTGCGTTTCATCCTCAGACAAATGGTCAGACCAAGCGAACTAATCAGACTTTGGAGACTTATTTGAGATGCTTTGTGTCTGCTGATCAGGATGATTGGGTGGCTTTCTTGCCATTGGTAGAGTTTGCCCTTAATAATCGGGCTAGTTCAGCTACTTTGGTTTCGCCTTTCTTTTGTAATTTTGTTTTTCATCCTCGTTTTTCTTCTGGGCAGGTTGAGCCTTCTGACTGTCCTAGTGTGGATTCTGTGGTTGACAGGTTGCAGCAGATTTGGGCTCATGTGGTGGACAATTTGGTGTTGTCTCAGGAGGAGGCTCAACGTTTTGCTAACCGTCGTCGGTGTGTTGGTTCCCGGCTTCGGGTTGGGGATCTGGTCTGGTTGTCTTCCCGTCATGTTCCTATGAAGGTTTCTTCTCCTAAGTTTAAACCTCGGTTTATTGGTCCTTACAGGATTTCTGAGATTATTAATCCGGTGTCTTTTAGACTGGCGCTTCCGGCCTCTTTTGCGATCCATAATGTCTTCCATAGATCTTTATTGCGGAAATATGTGGAGCCCGTTGTTCCCTCTGTTGATCCTGCGGCCCCTGTGTTGGTTGATGGGGAGTTGGAATATGTTGTTGAGAAGATTTTGGATTCCCGTTTTTTGAGGCGGAGGCTTCAGTACCTTGTCAAATGGAAGGGTTATGGCAAGGAGGATAATTCTTGGGTTTTTGCCTCTGATGTCCATGCCGCTGATTTGGTTCGTGCCTTTCATCTGGCTCGTCCTGATGGGCCGGGGGCTCTGGTGAGTGTTCGGTGACCCCTCCTCAAGGGGGGGTACTGTTGTTAATTCTGATTTTGGGCTCCCTCCAGTGGTTGTAGGTGGTAATGCAGTTGTCCCTGGGCTGCAGTCCTGGACAGGTGTATCTGCTGATTGCAATTCTGACTGGGGTATTTAGGTTTGCAGGATTCATTAGTCTTTGCCAGTTGTCAATGGTTCTTGGGAGGTGTTGGACCTCTGTCTGGTTTCTCCTGCTTAGCTGCCAATTCAGCAAAGATAAGTGTCTGTTTCCTTTTCTATGGCACACATGCTGTGTGCTTGATTTTTGATTGTATTCCTGCTCTGAGTGTAGGATTCTCTGGAGTTGCAGATATACGTTCCACGTCTTTAGTTAGATGGAGGAATTTTTTGTATAATCTGCTATGGATATTTTTGGAAGGGTTTTTATACTGACCGCACAGTTTTCTGTCCTATACTTTCCTATTTTAGCTAGAGTTGCCTCTTTTGCTAAATCCTGTTTTCTGCTTGTGTGTGTCTTTCCTCTCCTACTCACAGCCAATATTTGTGGGGGGCTGCCTATCCTTTGGGGTTCTGCTCTGAGGCAAGGTAGTATTCCTATTTCCATCTATAGGGGTATTTAGTCCTCCGGCTGTGATGAGGTGTCTAGGTTTTGTTAGGCACACCCCACGGCTACTTCTAGTTGCAGTGTTAAGATCAGGATTTGCAGTCAGTACAGTTACCACCTACTCCAGTGAAAGTTTTCATGCTGCTCCAAGGTCACCGGATCATAACAAGAGGCGTGCTGTTATGTATTTGTGGGAGGATACACATACACGGGCAGACAGTTGGATGGCAGACATGGAGTTGTCAGGTGTGCAGTGGTCGAAGGTACAAGACCTGTGTCAAGTCCTTCAATGTTTTGAGGAATGCACACGGCTGGTTATAATAATAATAATAATAATTTTATTTATATAGCGCCAACATATTCCGCAGCGCTTTACAAATTATAGAGGGGACTTGTACAGACAAAAAACATTACAGCATAACAGAAATACAGTTCAAAACAGATACCAGGAGGAGTGAGGGCCCTGCTCGCAAGCTTACAAACTATGGGGAAAAGGGGAGACACGAGAGGTGGATGGTAACAATTGCTTTAGTTATTCGGGCCAGCTATAGTGTAAGGCTCAGGTGTTCATGTAAAGCTGCATGAACCAGTTACCTGCCTAAGTATGTAGCAGTACAGACACAGAGGGCTAATACTGCATAAAGTGTATGAGAACATGATGCGAGGAACCTTTTTTTTTTTTTTATTATAAATAGGCCACACAGGGATCGTTAGGTTAATGCATTGAGGCGGTAGGCCAGTCTGAACAAATGAGTTAGTGCAGACAATGCCATAGTAAGCATGAGCATCCCCCTAATGCATCTGCTGATGCAAAGTTTGACGCACATAAAGGAGCAGGCGTTTGCAGCCGAGGACGAGGGAAGCCTTGATGACAGTCAGTCTTTGTCTGGTCAGGGCAGTCTACAGGACGAGGTAGCGGGCGAAGAAGAGGAGGACGAATAGGATGATGGGGATGAGTATTTTTTGAATGAGGAAGCTTCTCCGGGGCCAATAGAAACTGGTGGCGTTGCAAGGCCGGGTTCAGGCTTTTTGAGGGAGACAAGTGACGTAGATTTGCCAGAAACTGTCCCTCAACCCATCACAAGCGCAGATTTGACAACTGGAACTTTGGCACACATGGCGGATTATGCCTTACGTATCCTCAAAAGGGACCCACGCATTATTAAAATGATGACCGATGACGATTACTGGTTGGCTGCCTCCTTGATCCTCGCTATAAGGGCAAATTGCAAAATAACATGCCACATGAGAACCTCAAGCAAATATTAGCAACCAAACAAGCAACTCTTGTAGACCGTTTGATTCAGGCATTCCCAGCACACAGCGCCAGTGATGGTTCTCACACGAGCTGCAGGGGGCAACAGGGCAGAGGTGTTAGAGGTGCACAAATCAGAAGTGGCATTGGACAGAGGGGTTTTCTGACCAGGTTGTGGAGTGATTTTGCAATGACCGCAGACAGGACAGGTACTGCAGCATCAATTCAAAGTGACAGGAGACAACATTTGTCCAGTATGGTTACTAACTATTTTTCATCCCTTATCGATGTTATCCCTCAACCGTCATTCCCATTTGATTACTGGGCATCCAAAATAGACACCTGGCCTGAATTGGCAGAATATGCCTTTCAGGAGCTTGGTTGCCCAGCAGCTAGTGTGCTATCAGAAAGAGTATTCAGTGCTGCTGGTTCAATATTGACTGAAAAAAGGACTCGTCTGGCTACCCAAAATGTTGATGATCTAACCTTCATTAAACCCTTAATCCCATATGACGTACTATCCCGTCCAGGTGACCTGGGACTTAATTCTCAGTGACGGGATAGTACGTCATATGCGATCGGCCGCGCTCACTGGGGGAGCGTGGCCGATCGCGGCCGGGTGTCAGCTGCCTATCGCAGCTGACATCCGGCACTATGTGCCAGGAGCGGTCACGGACCGCTCCTGGCACATTAACCCCCGGCACACCGCGATCAAAGATGATCGCAGTGTGCCGGCGGTGCAGGGAAGCATCGCGCAGGGAGGGGGCTCCCTGCGGGCTTTCCTGAGACGATCGGTACACGGTGATGTACTCACTGTGTACCGATCGTCTTCTCCCTGCAGTCCCCGGATCCAAAATGGCCGCGAGGCTGCATCCGGGTCCTGCAGGGAGCATTTCCGGGTCAGGAGCAAGCTGCAGCTGCAGCTCTAATCCTGCCCGGCTGTTTGTCAGATCACCGATCTGACAGAGTGCTGTGCACACTGTCAGATCGGTGATCTGTGATGTCCCCCCCTGGGACAAAGTGAAAAAGTAAAAACAAAAATTTCCACACGTGTAAAAAAAAAAAAAAAAAAAAAAAAAAAATCCTAAATAAAGAAGAAAAAAAAATATTATTCCCATAAATACATTTCTTTATATAAAAAAAAAAATAAATAAAAGTACACATATTTAGTATCACCACGTCCGTAACGACCCGACCTATAAAACTGGCCCACTAGTTAACCCCTTCAGTGAACACCGTAAGAAAAAAAAAAAAACGAGCCAAAAAACAACGCTTTATTATCATAACACTGAACAAAAAGTGGAATAACACGCGATCAAAAAAGCGGATATAAATAACCATGGTACCTCTGAAAACGTCATCTTGTCCCGCAAAAAAACGATCCACCATATAGCATCATATCCAAAAAAATAAAAAAGTTATAGTCCTCAGAATAAAGCAATGCAAAAATA
This sequence comes from Ranitomeya imitator, assembly GCF_032444005.1. Classification (NCBI taxonomy): domain Eukaryota; kingdom Metazoa; phylum Chordata; class Amphibia; order Anura; family Dendrobatidae; genus Ranitomeya; species Ranitomeya imitator. The sequence continues at coordinate 1,252,991,409 of NC_091282.1, read as the reverse complement.
ATTATTTTTTCTATAAAATAGCTTTTATCGTATAAAAGCGCCAAAACATAAAAAAAATGATATAAATGAGGTATGGCTGTAATCGTACTGACCCAAAGAATAAAACTGCTTCATCAATTTTGCCAAACGGGGAACGGTATAAACGCCTCCCCCAAAAGAAATTCATGAATAGCTGGTTTTTGCTCATTCTGCCTCACAAAAATCGGAATAAAAAGTGATCAAAAACTGTCACATGTCCGAAAATGTTACCGATAAAAACGTCAACTCGTCCCGCAAAAAACAAGACCTCACATGACTCTGTGGACCAAAATATGGAAAAATTATAGGTCTCAAAATGTGGAGACGCAAAAACTTTTTTGCTATAAAAAGCGTCTTTTAGTGTGTGACGGCTGCCAATCATAAAAATCCGATATAAAAAACGCTATAAAAGTAAATCAAACCCCTCTTCATCACCCCCTTAGTTAGGCTAGGTTCACATTGCGTTAATGGGTTAACGCTAATGGACAGCGTTGCACGGCGAAAATGTCACAATTAACGCCGTACAACAGGTCCGTTAGCACACCCATTGACAGCAATGTGATTTTCGGGTGTAGCGCATCGCTAGAGCGTGCCATTTTTGGCTTGCGCTAGCAAGGTGCCGTTCTTTTGTGGCGCGCAAGCAGCGTCTGTGGCGCGCCCTAGGTCTGATCTCCGATCTTCCAGAGCGGGGACATTAACGCAACCACTAAACACGACACCTAAAAAGACATTGCGTTAGCGCAATCCGCTAGCGCTAAATGGATTTCCCTAACGCAATGTGAACCTAGCCTTAGGGAAAAATAATAAAATTAAAAAAAAATGTATTTATTTCCATTTTCCCATTAGGGTTAGGGCTAGGGTTAGGGCTAGGGTTAGGGTTAGGGCTAGGGTTAGGGCTATGGTTAGGGCTAGGGTTAGGGCTAGGGTTAGGGCTAGGGTTAGGGTTTGGATTACATTTACGGTTGGGATTATGGTTGGGATTAGAATTAGGGGTGTGTCAGGGTTAGGTGTGTGGTTAGGGTTACAGTTGGGATTAGGGTTAGGGGTGCGTTTGGATTAGGGTTTCATTTATAATTGGGGGGTTTCCACTGTTTAGGCACATCAGGGGCTCTCCAAACGCGACATGGCTTCCGATCTCAATTCCAGCCAATTCTGCATTGAAAAAGTAAAACAGTGCTCCTTCCCTTCCGAGCTCTCCCGTGTGCCCAAACAGGGGTTTACCCCAACATATGGGGTATCATCGTACTCGAGATTTGTAAAAATACAAAGCTGGGGGCTAAAAAATCATTTTTGTGAAAAAAAAATAATTTTTATTTTCACGGCTCTGCGTTGTAAACTGTTGTGAAACACTTGGGGGTTCAAAGTTTTCACAACACATCTAGATAAGTTCCGTGGGAGGTCTAGTTTCCAATATGAGGTCACTTGTGGGGGGTTTGTACTGTTTGGGTACATCAGGGGCTCTGCAAATGCAACATGACGCCTGCAGACCAATCCATCTAAGTCTGCATTCCAAATGGCGCTCCTTCCCTTCCGAGCTCTGCCATGCCCCCAAACAGTGGTTCCCCCCCACATATGGGGTATCAGCGTACTCAGGACAAATTGGACAACTACTTTTGGGTTCCAATTTATTCTGTTACCCTTGGAAAAATACAAAGCTGGGGGCTAAAAAATCATTTTTGTGAAAAAAAAGAATTTTTATTTTCACGGCTCTGCGTTATAAACTGTAGTGAAACACTTAGGGGTTCAAAGTTCTCACAACACATCTAGATAAGTTCCTTGGGAGGTCTAGTTTCTAATATGGGGTCACTTGTGGGGGGTTTGTACTGTTTGGGTACATCAGGGGCTCTGCAAATGCAACGTGACTCCTGCAGACCAATCCATCTAAGTCTGCATTCCAAATGGCGCTCCTTCCCTTCCTAGCTCTGCCATGCGCCCAAATAGTGGTTCCCACCCACATATTGGGTATCAGCGTACTCAGGACAAATTGGACAACAACTTTTGGGGTCCAATTTATTCTTTTACCCTTGTGAAAATACAAAACTGGGGGCTAAAAATAATTTTTGCGAAAAAAAAAATATTTTAATGGCTCTGCGTTATAAACTGTAGTGAAACACTCGGGGGTTCAAAGCTCTCAAAACACATCTAGATAAGTTCCTTAGGGGGTCTAGTTTCCAAAATGGTGTCACTTGTGGGGGGTTTTAATGTTTAGGCACATCAGGGGCTCTCCAAACCAACATGGCGTCCCATCTTAATTCCAGTCAATTTTGCATTGAAAAGTCAAATGGCGCTCCTTCCCTTCCGAGCGCTGCTATGCGCCCAAAAAGTGGTTTACCCCCACATATGGGTTATCGTCGCACTCAGGACAAATTGCACAACACCTTTTGTGGTCTAATTTCTTCTCTTACCCTTGGGAAAATAAAAAATTGGGGGCGAAAAGATCATTTTTGTGAAAAAATAAGATTTTTTATTTTTACGGCTATGCATTATAAACTTCTGTGAAGCACTTGTTGGGTCAAAGTGCTCACCACACATCTAGATAAGTTCCTTAAGGGGTCTACTTTTCAAAATGGTGTCACTTGTGAGGGGTTCCAATGTTTAGGCACACCAGGGGCTCTCCAAACGCAACATGGCGTCCCATCTCAATTCCAGTCAATTTTGCATTGAAAAGTCAAATGGCGCTCCTTTCCTTCCGAGCTCTGCCATGCGCCCAAACAGTGGTTTACCCCCACATATGGGGTATCGTCGCACTCAGGACAAATTGCACAACCACTTTTGTGGTCTAATTTCTTCTCTTACCCTTGGGAAAATAAAAAATTGGTGGCGAAAAGATCATTTTTGTGAAAAAATATGATTTTTTATTTTTACGGCTCTGCATTATAAACTTCTGTGAAGCACTTGTTAGGTCAAAGTGCTCACCACACATCTAGATAAGTTCCTTAAGGGGTCTACTTTCCAAAATGGTGTCACTTGTGGGGATTTCAATGTTTAGGCACATCAGGGGCTCTCCAAACGCAACATGGCATCCCATCTCAATTCCAGTCAATTTTGCATTGAAAAGTAAAATGGCGCTCCTTCCCTTCCGAGCTCTGCCATACGCCCAAACAATGGTTTACACCCATATATGGGGTATCAGCGTACTGAGGACAAATTGGACAACAATTTTTGAGGTCCAATTTCTTCTCTTACTCTTGGGAAAATAAAAAATTGGGGGCGAAAAGATCATTTTTGTGAAAAAATATGATTTTTTTTTTTTACGGCTCTGCATTATAAACTTCTGTGAAGCACTTGTTGGGTCAAAGTGCTCACCACACATCTAGATAAGATCCTTAAGGGGTCTACTTTCCAAAATGGTGTCACTTGTGGGGATTTCAATGTTTAGGCACATCAGTGGCTCTCCAAACACAACATGGCGTCCCATCTCAATTCCTGTCAATTTTGCATTGAAAAGTCAAATGGCGCTCCTTTCCTTCCGAGCTCTGCCATGCGCCCAAACAGTGGTTTACCCCCACATATGGGGTATCAGCGTACTCAGGACAGATTGTACAACAACGTTTGGCATCCATTTTATCCTGTTACCCTTGGTAAAATAAAACAAATTGGAGCTGAAATAAATTTTGTGTGAAAAAAAGTTAAATATTCATTTTTATTTAAACATTCCAAAAATTCCTGTGAAACCCCTGAAGGGTTAATAAACTTCTTGAATGTGGTTTTGAGCACCTTGAGGGGTGCAGTTTTTAGAATGGTGTCACATTTGGATATTTTCTATCATATAGACCCCTCAAAATGACTTCAAATGAGATGTGGTCCCTAAAAAAAATGGTGTTGTAAAAATGAGAAATTGCTGGTCAACTTTTAACCCTTATAACTCCCTAACAAAAAAAAATTTTGGTTCCAAAATTGTGCTGATGTAAAGTAGACATGTGGGAAATGTTACTTATTAAGTATTTTGCATGACATATGTTAGGTCTCGAGTTCCCGCTTCTGCACAGGGGGAATCTCGAGCAATCTCCGCTGCGGTCTCCCATTCTTATCCAGCCGCAGTGGAGTCTGCTCCGCAGGGATGTCGGTCCCAGCGTCTTGCTCACTCTCACTCTGTACAGAGAGTCACTGCTGCTTCTTCAGCTTCTGCCATTAAAGCCAGTGTTGGTCAGCAGCGAGCGGACTTCTCTGGGACTAAGTCCTTGTCTGCACACACTGAGCATGCCCAGGGCAAGATCTCCCATTGGAGATCGAGGGTCATGTGCTCAGGCCCTGCAGCACATTCCATTGGTCCTCTTGGCAGGTCTTTGAAGGGCAAAGTTTCTGTGGCCACTTCCTGTGCTGCAACTATATAAACTGCGCATGACCGCACGGCCATGCGCTAGTGTACATTTGCTTACTTGTGTTTGTTGTGAGTGCAAGTCGTCCTTGGATACCCCTTCCCTATTGAATGTCTGTTCGCGGAAGGTGTATGGTTGCTATCTAGCGCCCAACTTATCCTACAGCACGTATCACACATTACAGCGTCCAGTTGCTGTGACTGCCAGTACGGCGCCGTGCACTTCCTCTGTGCTTTCCTTACCCAAGCCTGGGTGGTTAGTGGCGTTCGTCAGTGCGGCACCGCATGCACTCTTGTGCCCTAATATTATTTGGCTTCCTTACACACCCAGTTGCGGTGTTGTGCCAGCAAGAGTCTAATCGGACTTCAATCCTAGTTGGGGTTGAGTTCGCTGACTGCTTGCTCGCGCTCTATGTGCGGTACCGCGATCCTGTGACGCAACAGGATCGCTTCCTTCACGCTGGGTGAAGTTTAACCCACGTGTGTATACTTATGAGTACCGCCATATAGTCCGTCATTACTTGGCAGCAGGTTCCATCTCTGCACGGTGGACCCCGGGCTGCGAACGCACCATACACTATCTGTCTTATTATTTGGTGCGTTCCGCTAGTCCTAACATTACACTAGCGCCAGGGTCTGGCTAGTAATGACGGACAAACAGCAATCCTTGCGGTATATCCAGCAGCTGGAGGGTAGGTTGGCGGCTCTTGAGAGCGCAACCTCAGCTGTGGATGTTACCGCAGTTGCTGTACAGGCTGCTAGCGTGGCTGCAGCAACCCTGTCCATTGCCACCCCTGCTCCGACATTTTCTTGCCTCCTGCTGCCAGAAAAATTTTCTGGTGATAGCAAATTTTGTAGGGGATTTGTGAGTCAGTGCTCTATTCACCTCGAGCTCCTGGCTGCATGTTTTCCCACAGAGCGGGCTAAGGTGGGATTTATAGTGTCTCTCTTGTCGGACAGGGCGTTGGAATGGGCTACGCCGCTGTGGGAGCGTGGCGATCTTGTGGTGCAGAGTGCTCCGCTGTTTCTGAGCACTCTGAAACAGGTCTTTTTAGGACCTCAAGTCACCCATGATACTGCGCTCCAACTGCTGGCATTAACTCAGGGTGAGTCCTTGGTCAGTCATTTTGCCGTCCAATTCCGCACTTTAGCTTCTGAGCTGGATTGGTCGGATAAAGCTCTTATCCCCATATTTTGGAGGGGCCTGGCTGACCACGTTAAGGACGCTCTGGCCACTAGGGAGATTCCTGCCACACTGGAGGAGTTAATAACTGTCTCCACTCGAATTGACCTCCGTTTTAACGAGCGGAGGTTAGAGCGAGCCCAGTGTAGGCAGAGGTTTCGGCTGGCTCCTACCTTCGCCAAACCTCTGGAATCTCCAGTCCTGGTTCCTGAGCCACATGAGGCCAGGGAAGTGTCACAAGCGGGATCTAAGTCCCGGACCGCTTGTGCACTCAAGGTCTGTCATGTTTGCCAGCAGTCAGGACATCTAGCCACCAGATGTCCTCAGCAGTCGAGGAAACGTCAGCGTCTAGTGGTAGTAGGTGGAGGTACACTAGACACAGCGACGTTTGCCTCTAAATTGTCCTTTAAGGGGACAATTACTATAGGCTCATTCTCCCACTCGGTAGAGCTCTGCGTGGATTCTGGGGCGGAGGGCAATTTTATGTCTTCTGCCTTCGCCCAACGTCACGCAATACCCCAGGTTATGCTAGCTCAACCAGTAACGGTACGAGTGATGAATGGGTCGACACTGCCCTCACAGATAACACACCAGACCATCTGTCATGATCCCAATGGCAGGGGATCACAAAAAGACAAGCACAAAAAACAAAACAAGCTCTAGGGTGATGGAAACTGAGCTGACCGCGATCCTGAACCTAAACACACAACTAGCTGTAGCCGGGGAACGTGCCTACGATGATTCCTAGACATCTTGCGCCAGCCGAAGGACTAACTTCCCCTATTAGAAGAAACACAGACCTCTCTTGCCTCCAGAGAAACACCCCACAGAAATAGCAGCCCCCCACATGTAATGACGGTGAAATGAGAGGAAAGCACATACGTAGTTATGAAAACAGATTCAGCAAAATGAGGCCCGCTAAAGCTAGATAGCAGAGGATACAAAAGTGAACTGCGCGGTCAGCGAAAAACCCTACAAAAAAGCATCCTGAAATTACTTGAACTCATGTGCCAACTCATGGAACATGAGGAGTAATATCAGCCCACTAGAGCAACAAGCAAAAAGGAATCACATATCTGCAAGCTGGACTAAGACAAAAATTAAGCAAAACGTGGAACAGGAAAATCAAAAACTTAGCTTGTCCTGAAGATTACAGAAGCGGGAAGCAGAGGTAACAAGACACACTGATTACATTGATAGCCGGCGAGAAAATGACAAGAAAGCCAGGTTAAATAGGAAACTCCCATATCCTGATAGAACAGGTGGACACCAGAGACCGCAGAAAACACAAGTCACCCAGTACCATCTGTAACCACCAGAGGGAGCCCAAAAACAGAATCCACAACAGTACCCCCCCCTTGAGGAGGGGTCACCGAACCCTCACGAGAACCACCAGGGCGACCAGGATGAGCCCTATGAAATGCACGGACCAAATCAGCAGCATGAACATCAGAGGCAACCACCCAAGAATTATCCTCCTGACCATAACCCTTCCACTTGACCAAATATTGGAGTTTCCGTCTGGAAACACGAGAATCCAAGATCTTCTCCACAACATACTCCAATTCTCCCTCCACCAGCACCGGAGCAGGAGGTTCAAGCGAAGGAACAACAGGTACCTCATACTTCCGCAACAACGACCGATGGAACACATTATGAATAGCAAACGATGCCGGGAGATCCAAACGAAACGACACAGGGTTAAGAATTTCCAAGATCCTATAGGGACCGATGAACCGAGGCTTGAACTTAGGAGAAGAGACCTTCATAGGAACAAAACGAGAAGACAACCACACCAAGTCCCCAACACGAAGTCGAGGACCCACGCGGCGACGGCGATTAGCAAACTGCTGAGCCCTCTCCTGGGACAACTTCAAATTGTCCACCACATGACTCCAAATCTGATGCAACCTATCCACCACCATGTCCACTCCAGGACAATCAGAAGGCTCCACCTGACCAGAGGAAAAACGAGGATGAAACCCCGAATTACAAAAGAAAGGAGAAACCAAGGTAGCAGAACTAGCCCGATTATTAAGGGCAAATTCGGCAAGCGGCAAAAAGGTAACCCAGTCATCTTGATCAGCAGAAACAAAACACCTTAAATAAGTTTCCAAGGTCTGATTAGTTCGTTCCGTCTGGCCATTCGTCTGAGGATGGAATGCAGACGAAAAGGACAAATCAATGCCCATCTTAGCACAGAACGTCCGCCAAAATCTAGACACAAACTGGGATCCCCTGTCAGAAACGATGTTCTCCGGAATCCCATGCAAACGAACCACGTTCTGAAAAAACAGAGGGACCAACTCAGAGGAGGAAGGTAACTTAGGCAAGGGTACCAGATGAACCATCTTAGAAAAGCGGTCACACACAACCCAGATGACGGACATTTTTTGAGAGACAGGGAGATCCGAAATAAAGTCCATGGAAATGTGCGTCCAAGGCCTCTTCAGGATAGGCAAAGGTGACAACAATCCACTGGCCCGAGAACAGCAAGGCTTAGCCCGAGCGCAAACTTCACAAGACTGCACAAAAGAATGCACATCCCTCGACAAGGAAGGCCACCAAAAAGACTTGGCCACCAAGTCTCTAGTACCAAATATTCCAGGATGACCTGCCAACGCAGAAGAATGGACCTCGGAGATGACTCTACTGGTCCAATTATCCGGAACAAACAGTCTTTCAGGCAGACAACGATCAGGTTTATCCGCCTGAAACTCCTGCAAAGCACGTCGCAAGTCTGGGGAGACAGCCGACAAAATCACCCCATCCCTAAGGATACCAGTGGGCTCAGAATTTCCAGGGGAGTCAGGCACAAAACTCCTAGAAAGAGCATCCGCCTTCACATTCTTTGAACCTGGCAGGTATGAAACCACAAAATCGAAACGGGAGAAAAACAGTGACCAACGAGCCTGTCTAGGATTCAGACGCTTGGCAGACTCAAGGTAAATCAGATTTTTGTGATCAGTCAAGACCACCACACGATGTCTAGCACCCTCAAGCCAATGACGCCACTCCTCAAATGCCCACTTCATGGCCAAAAGCTCCCGATTACCAACATCATAATTCCGCTCAGTGGGCGAAAACTTTCTAGAAAAGAACGCACATGGCTTCATCACTGAGCAATCGGAGCTTCTCTGCGACAAAACCGCCCCCGCTCCAATCTCGGAAGCATCGACCTCAACCTGAAAAGGAAGCGAAACATCTGGCTGACGCAACACAGGAGCAGAAGAAAACCGGCGCTTAAGTTCCTGAAAGGCCTCCACAGCCGCAGGAGACCAATCAGCAACATCAGCACCCTTCTTAGTCAAATCCGTCAAAGGCTTAACAACACTAGAAAAATTAGTTATGAAACGACGATAAAAATTAGCAAAGCCCAAGAACTTCTGTAGACTCTTAAGAGATGTAGGCTGCGTCCAGTCACAAATAGCCTGAACCTTGACGGGATCCATCTCAATAGTAGAAGGGGAAAAAATATACCCCAAAAAAGAAATCTTCTGGACTCCAAAGAGACACTTTGAACCTTTTACAAACAAAGAATTGGCCCGCAGGACCTGAAACACCTTCCTGACCTGCTGAACATGGGACTCCCAGTCATCAGAAAAAACCAAAACATCATCCAAATACACAATCATAAATTTATCCAGATATTCACGGAAAATATCGTGCATAAAGGACTGGAAGACAGAAGGAGCATTAGAAAGTCCAAAAGGCATCACCAAATACTCAAAATGGCCCTCAGGCGTATTAAATGCGGTTTTCCACTCATCACCCTGCTTTATCCGCACAAGATTATACGCACCCCGAAGATCAATCTTAGTGAACCATTTAGCCCCCTTAATGTGAGCGAACAAATCAGTCAACAATGGCAAAGGATACTGATATTTGACTGTAATCTTATTCAAAAGACGGTAATCTATACAAGGCCTCAAGGAACCATCTTTTTTGGCCACGAAAAAAAAACCTGCTCCCAAAGGGGACGAAGATTATTATTATTATTATTATTATTGTACATTTTTATAGCGCCATTTATTCCATGGCGCTTTACATGTGAATACGGGGCAAATATAGACAAATACATTAAACATGAGCAGATAACAAGGCACACGAGTACATAAGGAGGGAGGACCCTGCCCGCGAGGGCTCACAGTCTGCAGGGGGTGGGTGAGGATACACTAGGAGAGGGAAGAGCTGGCTGTGCGGCTGTTCAGTAGGTTGAGGATCACTGCAGGCTGTAGGCTTGTCGGAAGAGATGAGTCTTCAGGTTCTTTTTGAAGGTTTCTATGGTAGGCGCAAGTCTGATGTGTTGGGGTAGAGAGTTCCAGAGTATGGGGGAAGCACGGGAGAAGTCTTGGATGCGGTTATGGGAAGAAGAGATGAGAGGGGAGTAGAGAAGGAGGTCTTGGGAGGATCGGAAGATGGACGGATATGTCCCTTTTCCAAGGACTCCTTAACATAATCCCGCATAGCAGTATGCTCTGGCACTGACAGATTGAACAAACGTCCTTTAGGAAATTTACTGCCAGGAATCAAATCTATAGCACAATCGCAATCCCTGTGAGGAGGAAGCGAATTGAGCTTAGGCTCCTCAAAAACATCCCGATAATCAGACAAAAATACAGGAACCTCAGAAGGAGTAGATAGAAATCGGAGGTGCATCATCATGAACCCCCTGACATCCCCAGCTTAACACAGACATCGTTTTCCAGTCCAAGACTGGGTTATGAGTTTGTAACCATGGCAGACCAAGCACTAAGACATCATGTAAATTATACAGTACCAGGAAGCGAATCACCTCCTGATGAACGGGAGTCATACGCATGGTCACTTGTGTCCAGTACTGAGGTTTGTTCATAGCCAAAGGTGTAGAGTCAATTCCTTTCAAAGGAATAGGGACTTCCAGAGGCTCCAGACTAAACCCACAGCGATTGGCAAATGACCAATCCATAAGACTCAGGGCAGCGCCTGAATCCACATAGGCATCGACGGAAATGGCTGATAATGAACAAATCAGAGTCACAGACAGAATGAACTTAGACTGTAAAGTACTAATGGCAACAGACTTATCAACCTTTTTTGTGCGTTTAGAGCATGCTGATATAACATGAGCTGAATCACCACAATAAAAACACAACCCATTTTTCCGCCTATAGTTTTGCCGTTCACTTCTGGACTGAATTCTATCACATTGCATTGTCTCAGATGCCTGTTCAGAAGACACCGCCAAATGGTGCATAGGTTTGCGCTCCCGTAAACGCCGATCAATCTGAATAGCCATAGTCATAGACTCATTCAGACCTGTAGGCACAGGGAACCCCACCATAACATCTTTAATGGCCTCAGAAAGGCCATCTCTGAATCTTGCAGCCAGGGCGCACTCATTCCACTGAGTAAGCACCGACCATTTCCGAAATTTCTGACAATATATTTCTGCTTCATCTTGCCCCTGAGAGAGAGCCAATAAAGCTTTTTCAGCCTGAATCTCTAGGTTAGGTTCCTCATAGAGCAAACCCAATGCCAGAAAAAACGCATCCACATTGAGCAACGCAGGATCCCCTGGTGCCAATGCAAATGCCCAATTCTGAGGGTCACCCCGCAGGAAAGATATAACAATTTTGACTTGCTGAGCAGGGTCTCCAGAGGAGCGAGATTTCAAAGAAAGAAACAACTTGCAATTGTTCCTAAAATTCAGAAAACTAGATCTATCTCCAGAAAAAAACTCTGGGATAGGAATTCTAGGTTCACACATAGGAGCATGTACAACAAAATCTTGTATATTTTGAACCTTAGCAGCAAGATTATTCAGGCTGGAAGCCAAACTCTGGATGTCCATGATAAACAGCTGAGGTCAGAGCCATTCAAGGATTAAGAGGAGGTAAGACGCAGCCAGGCTGCAATTAAGGCTAGGCAGCAAACTCTGAGGGGGGGAAAAAAAAAAAAAACTTCCTCAGACTACTTTTCCTCCTACTTCAGCCAATACGATTACCACTTTTTGGCCGGCTATACTGTCATGATCCCAATGGCAGGGGATCACAAAAAGACAAGCACAAAAAACAAAACAAGCTCTAGGGTGATGGAAACTGAGCTGACCGCGATCCTGAACCTAAACACACAACTAGCTGTAGCCGGGGAACATGCTTACGATGATTCCTAGACGTCTCGCGCCAGCCGAAGGACTAACTTCCCATATTAGAAGAAACACAGACCTCTCTTGCCTCCAGAGAAACACCCCACAGAAATAGCAGCCCCCCACATGTAATGACGGTGAAATGAGAGGAAAACACATACGTAGTTATGAAAACAGATTCAGCAAAATGAGGCCCGCTGAAGCTAGATAGCAGAGGATACAAAAGTGAACTGCGCGGTCAGCGAAAAACCCTACAAAAAACCATCCTGAAATTACTTGAACTCATGTGCCAACTCATGGAACATGAGGAGTAATATCAGCCCACTAGAGCAACAAGCAAAAAGGAATCACATATCTGCAAGCTGGACTAAGACAAAAATTAAGCAAAACGTGGAACAGGAAAATCAAAAACTTAGCTTGTCCTGAAGATTACAGAAGCGGGAAGCAGAGGTAACAAGACACACTGATTACATTGATAGCCAGCGAGGAAATGACAAGAAAGCCAGGTTAAATAGGAAACTCCCATATCCTGATAGAACAGGTGGACACCAGAGACCGCAGAAAACACAAGTCACCCAGTACCATCTGTAACCACCAGAGGGAGCCCAAAAACAGAATCCACAACAACCATCCTTTTTACTCTGTCCATGTCGCCATCTCATCAGGAGATTATATCTCTGCTCATCATTCCTGAGGGAATTGATGAGGTCCTGTTGGGAATACCTTGGCTACGGTACCACTCTCCTCATATCGAGTGGTCCTCTGGCAGAATCCTGGGATGGGGCGAATCTTGTGGGGGTAGGTGTCAGAGGGAGTGCGTTCAGGTTGCTACTACAGAGGTACCCGCAGATCTTTCCTCTCTCCCCAAGCAGTATTGGTCTTATGCAGACGTGTTCTCCAAAAAGGCGGCGGAGATCCTTCCGCCCCATCGCCCCTATGACTGTCCTATTGATCACTTGCCTGGTGCTGAGCCTCCCCGGGGTCGAGTCTATCCGTTATCTCTCCCGGAGACGGAGGCAATGTCACAGTACATCCAGGAAAATCTGGCAAGAGGATTCATTAGGAAGTCAGTGTCACCTGCTGGGGCAGGGTTCTTCTTCGTGCAGAAGAAGAATGGGGAATTGTGTCCATGCATAGACTACAGGGGTCTTAATGCCATCACCGTTAAAAATAAGTATCCTTTGCCCTTGATATCTGAGCTCTTCGATAGGCTTCGGGGAGCAAGGGTATTTACTAAACTAGATCTGCGGGGTGCTTACAACCTGATTCGCATCCGTGAGGGGGACGAATGGAAGACGGCTTTTAACACCAGGGATGGGCACTATGAATATCTGGTGATGCCCTTCGGGCTCTGTAATGCCCCAGCCGTTTTCCAAGACTTTGTGAACGATATCTTCCGGGATATGCTTTCCACCTCGGTCGTAGTCTATCTGGATGATATTCTCATCTACTCTCCAGATATTGACTCCCACCGGAGAGATGTTTGCAAAGTCTTCGACCTCCTACGGGCAAACTCCCTCTATGCCAAGTTGGAGAAGTGTATGTTTGAGCAGGAGTCCTTACCTTTCCTAGGTTACATCATCTCTGCCCAGGGATTGGCTATGGATCCTGCCAAACTACAGGCTGTGATGGACTGGCAGGAACCCCATTCTCTTAAAGCGGTGCAGCGCTTTATGGGGTTCATTAATTATTATCGCCAGTTCATTCCGCACTTCTCAACTTTGGTAGCTCCCTTGGTTGCCCTCACCAAGAAGGGGGCGAATCCCAAATTGTGGTCTGAGGAGATCTCCAAGGCCTTTAACTCTATAAAGTCACACTTCGCTAGCGCTCCCATCCTACATCGCCCCGATGTTGATAAGCCATTTATCATGGAGGTGGATGCCTCTTCTGTTGGTGCTGGAGCAGTCCTCTTCCAAAAGGATGCTCAAGGTCAGAAGCATCCTTGCTTCTTTTTCTCCAAGACCTTCTCACCAGCAGAGAGGAATTATTCCATCGGGGACAGGGAGTTGCTAGCCATGAAGTTGGCTTTCTCGGAGTGGAGACATCTCTTGGAGGGAGCTCGTTTTCCCTTCCAAGTCTTCACAGACCATAAAAATTTGGTGTACCTGCAGACATCCCAGCGGTTGAATTCTCGCCAGGCCAGATGGTCCTTATTCTTCTCCCGGTTTCATTTCACCCTCCATTTTCTTTCTGGGGAGAAGAACATTCGGGCCGACGCTCTCTCTCGCTCCGTTGTGTCATCTGCGGAGGAGGAGGAGCCTCGGCTTATTGTCCCCACCGAGAGCTTGAGAACTGTGGCCCCGGTTTCGCTAGAGTCTGTGCCTCCGGGCAAGACTTTTGTACCATCCAGTTTGCGACCGGAGCTTCTCTCTTGGGCACACTCGTCCAGGGTGGGTGGACATTTTGGTACCAAAAGGACATCTGAGTTACTGGCGAGGACATACTGGTGGCCGCACATGGCTTGTGACGTCGCAGAGTATGTTCGGGCGTGTGTCTCTTGTGCCAAGAACAAGACTCCTCGGCAATGGCCAGCTGGTTTGCTTTATCCTCTGCCGGTGGCGGACAGGCCCTGGGAGATGGTCGGGATGGACTTTGTGGTGGGCTTACCCAAGTCTCGTAACTGCACCATTATCTGGGTGATCACCGACCATTTTTCCAAAATGGTGCACTTGGTGCCTCTTCCACGGCTACCTTCTGCACAGGCGTTGACTGTCTTGTTCGTCAAGCATATCTTTCGCCTACACGGTATGCCAGACAAAATTGTTAGTGACCAGGGTCCCCAGTTTGCGTCTCGATTCTGGAGAGAGCTTTGTCGTCTACTCAGTATTGAGTTTAATCTCTCTTTGGCATATCATCCCGAGACGAATGGGTTGGTAGAGAGGGCCAACCAGACCTTGGTCACATATTTACGACATTTTGTTTCTGCCAGGCAGGATGACTGGGCATCCTTGCTACCGTGGGCAGAGTTTGCACTTAACAATGCCGTAGCCGACTCCACCGGTCAGACTCCATTCCTCCTAAATTACGGTCAGCATCCGCGTGTTCCTGTGCCCATGCCTGTGTCTTCTGCTGACTCCAGGGTGGCAGACTGGGCTGTGGAGGCACGGGACATTTGGGACCGCACGCAGGATGCCATTCGGGCCTCCAAGGAGAGAATGAGGTCCTACGCCGATGTTCATCGGCGCCCCGCTCCGACCTTTGCTCCTTGTGACTTGGTGTGGCTCTCCGCCCGTAACATCAGGCTGCGACTTGAGTCCACTAAGTTTGCTCCTCGCTACTTGGGTCCCTTCAAGGTTCTCGAACAGGTTAATCCTGTGGTCTACCGTTTGGCTCTTCCTCCACGCTTGGGTATCACCGACACCTTTCATGTGTCCCTCTTGAAACCCGTATACATGTCCCGGTTTTCCAAGTCATCTGCCGGGACATCGGGTTCGTCTACGGACGATTACGAGGTGAACGCTATTTTGGGGTGCAAGGTGGTACGCGGCAAAAAGTTCTATCTGGTGGATTGGAAGGATTATGGCCCAGAGGACAGGTCATGGGAGCCTGCTGAAAACATTCGGGCCCCACAGCTCATTGCTGCCTTCGAGTGTAGCGAGGCCCTAGGAGGGGGGGGCCCTAGGAGGGGGGGTAATGTTAGGTCTCGAGTTCCCGCTTCTGCACAGGGGGAATCTCGAGCCATCTCCGCTGCGGTCTCCCATTCTTATCCAGCTGCAGTGGAGTCTGCTCAGCAGGGACGTCGGTCCCAGCGTCTTGCTCACTCTCACTCTGTACAGAGAGTTACTGCTGCTTCTTCAGCTTCTGCCATTAAAGCCAGTGCTGGTCAGCAGTGAGCGGACTTCTCTGGGACTAAGTCCTTTTCTGCACACACTGAGCATGCCCAGGGCAAGATCTCCCGTTGGAGATCGTGGGTCATGTGCTCAGGCCCTGCAGCACATTCCATTGGTCCTCTTGGCAGGTCTTGGAAGGGCAAAGTTTCTGTGGCCACTTCCTGTGCTGCAACTATATAAACTGCGCATGACCGCATGGCCATGCGCTAGTGTACATTTGCTTACGTGTGTTTGTTGTGAGTGCAAGTCGTCCTTGGATACCCCTTCCCTATTGAATGTCTGTTCGCGGAAGGTGTATGGTTGCTATCTAGCGCCCGACTTATCCTACAGCACGTATCACACATTACAGCGTCCAGTTGCTGTGACCGCCAGTACGGCGCCGTGCACTTCCTCTGTGCTTTCCTTACCCAAGCCTGGGTGGTTAGTGGCGTTCGTCAGTGCGGCACCGCATGCACTCTTGTGCCCTAATATTGTTATTTGGCTTCCTTACACACCCAGTTGCGGTGTTGTGCCAGCAAGGGTCTAATCGGACTTCAATCCTAGTTGGGGTTGAGTTCGCTGACTGCTTGCTCGCGCTCTATGTGCGGTACCGCGGTCCTGTGACGCAACAGGATCACTTCTTTCCCGCTGGGTGAAGTTTAACCCACGTGTGTATACTTATGAGTACCGCCATATAGTCCATCATTACTTGGCAGCAGGTTCCATCTCTGCACGGTGGACCCCGGGCTGCGAACGCACCATACTCTATCTGTCTTATTATTTGGTGCGTTCCGCTAGCCCTAACAAAATATCTCTGTGATCAAAGGGCATAAAAATTTAAAGTTGGAAAATTGCGAAATTTTCTAAATTTTCGCCAAATTTCCGTTTTTTTTCACAAATAAACGCAAGTTATATCGAATAAATGTTACCACTAACATGAAGTACAATATGTCATGAGAAAACAGTGTCAGAATCGCCAAGATCCGTTGAAGCGTTCCAGAGTTACAACCTCATAAAGGGACAGTGGTCAGAATTGTTAAAATTGGCCCGGTCATTAACGTGCAAACCACCCTGGGGGCTTAAGGGGTTATAATGAACCACTCATGGATTTTGAATTATTTTACCCCACCTTTCCCGGCTGACATCTAGCTTTCCTATAAAAAGGTCTTGCTTGTGGACTGGTCTTACTGACTGTTGCAATCTCTTAATTTGCAGCAGCTGTTTGTCCAGCATACGACATGTTTACACCTCCCTAAATGGGCTAACTCCCCCCACGGGGTTGTGGTCTCGCCACTTGGCGCAAGCACCCGTGAGAGTGCCGCTTGTCTGAAGAGGTGGGTGTGCCCGCTTTTGGTCGACGGCACTGCCACTGGGTCCCTCATAGTGCAATAAAGTGTCTCTGGCGGTGGTGGCGCGCACCCAACGTCAGACACACAGTTGTAACATGAGGGGCCCTGGGCCTGTACCGCCGGCCACAAGAGAGTTTCCCCCCCAGCTCAAACAGTGCTCTACCACTTGCAAAATTATCTCTCACAGCTCCACCACTGTATAGTCTATGCGCTGACATCCTTCAATGCCTGGCACTGACAATACCAATTTGTTAACATGTATGATGCTAGTTAAAATAGTCAGGGTCAGTGTCCTATATTGACACCAGTAAATACTTAGCGCCAAATTACTATGTCTGAAACTCAGCAGAGGAGCCCACCCCTGTACCTAAGTATGCCACCCTTTTTTTGGGGTTTTGTTGTTTTGTGAGACATTAACATCTATTTCTTTTTTGGGAGTACTAACTGTGTCAGACACTCCTTCCAATCGTCCTCCGCTGACCACACCAATGTGGCCTGTGTACCCCTGCCACATAATCGAAGGTGCTTTGAGCCTATTTTTTTAATTTTAGGCCTACTAAGTCTGTCTGTGGTCCCTCCTTCAAATTGTCCTCCGCTGACCACACCAATGCTGCCTATGTACCCCTGGAACATATTTAAAAGTGCATAGAGCCACCTTTTTTATGTTAGGCCTACTAAGTTTGTCTGCGGTCCCTCCTTCAAATTGTCCTCCGCTGACCACACCAATGCTGCCTGTGTACCCATGTAACCTTTTTTAAATATGCAGCGAGCCAACTTTGTGTTGTAAGGCCTACTAGCAGTGTCTGTCTGCTCCACTCAATACAGCTGTCTTAAAAAAAAATGAGCTGCAATTGTCTGGTTTTCAGCCTGCATTGGGGCCACAAGTTTTGTTGGGGTCTGCAAACTGTGTCTGAAGCTCCAAGGTGTTCTCCAGGTTGCCTCTCCCTTGCTTCTATCTTCATGCTCTTATTAAGTAGTTGTTGAAACAACACTGCATTAGGCCTACAAGTTGGGTCTGGGTTGTAGAGACGGTGTCTGCCGCTCCAAGGTGTTCTCCAGGTTGCCTCTCCCTAGCTTCTATCTTCAAGCTCTCGTTAAGTAGTTGTTAAAACAACACTGCATTAGGCCTACAAGCTGGGTCTGGGTTGTAGACACGGTGTCTGCCGCTCCAAGGTGTTCTCCAGGTTGCCTCTCCCTAGCTTCTATCTTCATGCTCTTGTTAAGTTGTTGAAACAACACTGCATTACGCCTACAAGTTGGGTCTGGGTTGTAGAGACGGTGTCTGCCGCTCCAAGGTGTTCTCCAAGTTGCCTCTACCTAGCTTCTATCTTCAAGCTCTCGTTAAGTAGTTGTTAAAACAACACTGCATTAGGCCTACAAGTTGGGTCTGGGTTGTAGAGAAGGTGTCTGCCGCTCCAAGGTGTTCTCCAGGTTGCCTCTCCCTTGCTTCTATCTTCATGCTCTTGTTAAGTAGTTGTTGAAACAACACTGCATTAGGCCTACAAGTTGGGTCTGGGTTGTAGAGACGGTGTCTGCCGCTCCAAGGTGTTCTCCAGGTTGCCTCTCCCTAGCTTCTATCTTCAAGCTCTCGTTAAGTAGTTGTTGAAACAACACTGCATTAGGCCTACAAGTTGGGTCTGGGTTGTAGAGACGGTGTCTGCCGCTCCAAGGTGTTCTCCAGGTTGCCACATAATCGAAGCCTATTTTGTTATTTTAGGCCTACTAAGTCTTTCTGCGGTCCCTCCTTCCAATTGTCCTCCACTGAGCACACCAATGCAGACCGTGTACCCATGTAATTTTTTTTAAACCTGCGTTGAGCCAACTTTGTGGTGTAAGGCCTACTAGCAGTGTCTGGCTGCGCCACTCAATACAGCTGTCCTTTTTAAAAAAAAATGACCTGCAATTATCAGGTTTTCAGCCTATCAGAATTTTAAAACTGCAGTGGGGCTACTAGTTTGGTTGGGGCCTACTAACAGTGTCTGCCGCTCCAAGGTGTTCTCCTGGTTGCCTTTCCTGAGCTTCTATCTTCAGGCTCTCGTTAAGTAGTTGTTAATGTTACACTGCATTTGGCCTACTAGTTGGGTTGGGGCCTACTAACGGTGTCTGCCGCTCCTTGCTGTTCTCCTGGTTTCCTGTCCTGAACTTCCATTTTCAGGCTTTCGTTAAGTAGTTGTTAATATTACATTGCATTTGGCTTACTAGTTGGGTTGGGGCCTACTAACGGTGTCTGCCGCTCCTTGCTGTTCTCCTGGTTTCCTGTCCTGAACTTCCATTTTCAGGCTCTCGTTAAGTAGTTGTTAATATTACACTGCATTTGGCCTACTAGTTGGGTTGGGGCCTACTAACGGTGTCTGCCGCTCCTTGCTGTTCTCCTCCACTGAACAAAGCTGTGCCGCCTGTTTACTACTGTTGCCAATTTTGAACTGCATTTAGCCTTCTTACTGATTTGGGCCTACTCTCTGTGTCAGCCTCTCATTACAGTTGTCCTCCACTGAACAAAGCAATGCCACCTGGTTAGTCCTGTTACCAATTTTGAAATGCATTTAGCCCACTTTATTATTTGGGCCTATATCTGTGTTTCCTCCTCATCCTGCCCATTGCCCAGCCAGTGCTAGATGACACTGCTGGTACATTGACCCAGACTGCTACATTCCCCTTGCACGCTACACAGCCAGATTCTGACCCTGCTGAATGTGAGGTTCCCCTTCCCGCATACTATACCACCTTACACGGGGACAAATAGGAAGGTGCAGATGAAAGTGCAGGTTCCTTAATTAGGTGGGGGGTCCACTCGTTCGCATTGCCACTGGCACAGGGCCCCTCATAGTACTCAAAAGTGTCGCTGCCGGTGGGAGGCACCCCCGCCGTGCAAACACACCGCCGTACTTTGAGGGGCCCTGTGCCAGTGGCAATGCGAAAGAGTGGGCCCCCCATGCTTGCTCTGGATCACAGCACTTGCAAAGTTGAAATACTTATCTCTCCCTGCTCCACTGCCGTGACGTTGTCCACGTTTCCTGGGCCCACTAAATACTTGACCCAGCAATACCCCCCACAAATTTAACTAAATTAACCCCAATGTCCAATGCCTAACTATTATTATAAGGTAAATTAAGATTGACAAGCTTCAGTACCAAGAATGGATGTTTTGGCCATTAAAATGGGCACTGTAGGTGTTTTCCTGGCCTCCACTCACTGCCGACTATGCTTCCCCATTGACTTGCATTGGGTTTCGTGTTTCGGTCGTTCCCCGACTTTTTGCGATAATCGGCCGATTTCACTCGACTCGACTTTTGAGATAGTCGGGTTTCGCGAAACCCGACTCGACCCTAAAAAACTAAAAGTCGCTCAATCCTAGCCCCAAAGAAGGCAATAGTGAATGCTGTAGATGATTGGATTAACTCATATTGTGACTTGCACACTGACGAAGAAATTGCAATAATATCGTGCAATAGACTCAATGAAATGGGGCGATGACAATCCTGACTAGGTTGAAGCCTTTAACAGCTTGCTTGATGAAAATATATTTAGTTATGTCTGCCCACCCCATTAGCTGAAAGAAAAAAGGCTATTCCCGATAAATGCCGTTTTGCTGATCTACCTGGTGCGCCTCTACGCTTGTGCCGATTCAAGAATTCTACCGACACATGGCATCTTGCCTGATCACACCTATCGACTTAATTCCTTCAATTTCTGGCCCCGATAATCTGTCTAATGCGTACCGCATCATTACTATAGCAGAAGCACTGCCACCGGCCGTGGCAGCTTCTTATTCTGCAAACTATAGCAACTACATGCGTGTTCTGCAATTGACTCTAAAACTATTTTCATCCATGGCCATACGGGGCCCGAAACACAAAGGATTGTGAGTCTTCTCATTAAGACTCTATGAAAAGGATTGTGGACTATTTCACTGAGACTTTATCATCACGCAGCCATCTGCTTGCTTTCGGCATATCACTAACCTTTTTTATTTCAAGTATTTCATCAAATTCTTTTTTTTTCCCAGAAACAAGAACTTTATCTAGGTGGTATTAACCCTTGTTTGTTGTACAACTAAATAAATCTTATCCACAGTTGGGCAAGGTGCAATCACCCAGTTGGGCTAAGCACAATCTGTTTTCTTTCTTTAGTTTGCCTGTGCTTTGACCTACTACTCTCAGTAAACGTCGTTCTTTCTCCTAGGTTTCCATTTGTGCAAATGTACTGTACTACTATACATTATTGCCTACCGAATCGACAAGTCTGTGGTTATTGTCTAGATTTGCAGCATTGAGAGACCTTTTAAGGCCGGGATCACACATGCGAGGAACACGTCCGTGTCTCGCATGTGAAATCCAAGCTCTGGCGCCGACACTCCAGAGCGGATCGTGAGGCTCCATGTGTTGCTATGCAGCCACACGCTCTGCTCCACAGTGCCGGCGCCAGAGGAGGGATTTCACATGCGAGACACGGACGTGTTCCTCGCATGTGTGATCCCGGCCTAATACTAGCGCCGCTGTATCCCACACCCTACTTTTTTAAAAACCTATCTTAAATTTTACCTTATATACAAGTCATTATACAGGAAAAAAAGCTTCTTAACGTTTTCCCTGTAAAATACAACTTCTCATCGGTTTGGAATGTTTTATTGTCAATCCTCACCCCTTAAACCCTGGAAAAAAAAATTTTATTTTGCTTTTTCGTTTTTTGCTCCTTTTCTTCACAAAGCCGTAACTTTTTTGTTTTTCCGTCAATATTAACATTTGAAGGCTTGTTTTTTGTTTTTTGAAGGACAAGCTGTACGTTTGAATGACATCATTGGTTTTAGCATGTCGTGTTTGAGAAAATGGGAAAAAAAATTCCAAGTTCGGTGAAATTGCAAAAAAAAAGTGCAATCCCTCACTTGTTTTTTGTTTGGCTTTTCTGCTAGGTTCACTAAATGCTAAAATTGAGCTGCCATTATGATTCTCCAGGTCATTATGAGTTCACCACCAAACATGTTTAGGCTCTTTTTTACCGAAGTGGTGAAAAAAATTCCAAACTTTGTTGAAAAAAATGCTCAATTTTCCGATACCCATAGCGTCTCCATTTTTTTGTGATCTTGGGTTGGGTGTTGGCTTTTTTCTTTTTTTTTGCGTTACGAGCTGACATTACTTTTTGCATGCTGCAGTAGTCTCCATAGGAGACTAGAAGCTGGCACCACCCAATCGGCTCTGCTACATATCGGCAGTGCTCAGATCGCCTCTATATGGCAGAATTACTCACTTGCTATGAGCACCAACCACTGGGTGGTGCTCACAGTAAGCCGGCACTGACAATCATAGAAGTGTCCAGGAGACCTCAGGTTGCCATGCCAACATACCGGTGATCCGCAATTATGTGATGGGGGTCACCAGTGTGCGATTGCAGGAAGCCTGATTTAAATGCTGCTGTCAGAGTTTGACAGCGGCATTTAACTGGTTAATAGCCGCGAGTGGATTGCGAGCACATGTCAGCTGTTTAAAACAGCTTACATATCCCCGGAAAGATGTGGGCTCACCGCCGGAGCATACATCAAAGGGAAGGAGACCGACATTGGTGTCATATTAAGCCAGATGTTGGTAAAGGGTTAAAATGGAGTAAAAGATGCAAAACAGAGTTCCTGAATTATTTAAAGTAATAATAATAATAATAATTTTTATTTATATAGCGCCAACATATTCCGCAGCGCTTTATAAATTATAGAGGGGACTTGTACAGACAATAGACATTACAGCATAACAGAAATACAGTTCAAAACAGATACCAGGAGGAGTGAGGGCCCTGCTGCTCGCAAGCTACAAACTATGAGGAAAAGGGGAGACACGAGAGGTGGATGGTAACAATTGCTTTAGTTATTCGGACCGGCTATAGTGTAAGGCTCAGGTGTTCATGTAAAGCTGCATGAACCAGTTACCTGCCTAAGTATGTAGCAGTACTGACACAGAGGGCCAATACTGCATAAAGTGTATGAGAACATGATGCGAGGAACCTTTTTTTTTTTTTTTTTATAAATAGGCCACACAGGGATCGTTAGGTTAATGCATTGAGGCGGTAGGCCAGTCTGAACAAATGAGTTTTTAGGGTACGCTTAAAACTGTGGGGATTGGGGATTAATCGTATTAACCTAGGAAGTGAATTCCAAAGAATCGGCGCAGCACGTGTAAAGTCTTGGAGACGGGAGTGGGAGGTTCTGATTATTGAGGATGCTAACCTGTGGTCATTAGCGGAGCGGAGGGCACGGGTAGGGTGGTAGACTGATACCAGGGAGGAGATGTAGGGTGGTGCTGAGCCATGGAGGGCACGGGTAGGGTGGTAGACTGAGACCAGAGAGGAGATGTAGGGTGGTGCTGAGCCATGGAGTGCTTTGTGGATGAGGGTAGTAGTTTTGTACTGGATTCTGGAGTGGATGGGTAGCCAGTGTAATGACTGGCACAGGGTAGAGGCATCGGTGTAACGGTTGGTGAGGAATATGATCCTGGCTGCAGCATTCAGGACAGATTGGAGCGGGGAGAGTTTGGTAAGAGGGAGGCCGATTAGTAGAGAGTTACAATAGTCCAGACGAGAATGAATAAGTGAAACAGTAAGAGATTTGCAGAGTCGAAAGAAAGAAAAGGGCGAATTCTAGAAATGTTTTTGAGATGCAGGTAAGAAGAGCGAGCCAGTGATCGGATGTGGGGGGTGAATGAAAGGTCAGAATCAAGGATGACCCCAAAGCAGCGGGCATGTTGCTTTGGAGTAATGGTGGAACCGCACACGGAGATGGCAATATCAGGCAAAGGTAGGTTAGTAGAGGGAGAGAACACGAGGAGTTCAGTTTTTGACAGGTTTAGTTTCAGATGGAGGGAGGACATGATGTTAGAGACAGCGGTAAGACAATCACTGGTGTTTACTAAAAAGGTCGGTGTGAGATCAGGAGAAGAAGTGTATAATTGGGTGTCGTCAGCATAGAGATGGTACTGGAAACCAAATCTACTGATTGTTTGTCCAATAGGGGCAGTATACAACGAGAAGAGGAGGGGGCCTAGGACTGATCCTTGAGGAACCCCAACAGTAAGGGGAAGGTGAGAGGAGGAGGAACCAGCAAAACATACAGTGAAGGATCGGTCAGAGAGATAGGAGGAGAACCAGGAGAGAACGGTGTTGCATTTCATTCCAAACTCATACCTGCACTGGAATCACCGCAGCAGTGTGACCAATGTTACTAGAAACCTACCGTAATTATTAATAATAAGATTCTGCATTTAGATGAAATGTGTTTCTGGGAGTCTGAGTCCAATCTTACATAGATGCCACTTACCTGTGTGTACTTATACAGGCTGAGTAACTGAGCAATCCCGAGCTCTAAATCATAATTTGAATCCACCACAAATGCAGACACTTCTCCACGATCCGTGCAGGAATAATTCGGAACCGGCTTGTGTCGTCCTGACTGGATTTCAAAGACGCCAGAGGTGGATTGTGGTTGATGTCCACATGTATCAATTATGTGATACCCCAGAGTAATATTCGGCAAAAGGTCGGGATCCTTGTTAATCTCATCAACAGCAAAGATGAACGACAAAATGTTTTTATATTTTTCAATCTGAGGGCTGGAACACATTAAAAAAATTACTATGAAAATATGGCAGGACTTTAACTAAGTTATTCATGTTATACTGACAGGAAAATGTACAGAAAGGTAAAAAATAAATATAGTAAGCAAAATATATACATTGTAGTATATCTATATTTATTAAAGGGAATCTGTCACCCCTGGGACATACAGTACAGACCAAAAGTTTGAACACATCTTCTCATTTAAAGATTTTTCTGTATTTTCATGACTATGAAAATTGTACATTCACACTGAAGGCATCAAAACTATGAATTAACATATGTTTAATTATATACTTAACAAAAAAGTGTGAAACAACTGAAATTATGTCTTATATTCTAGGTTCTTCAAATTAGCCACCTTTTGCTATGATGGCTGCTTTTCACACTCTTGGCATTCTCTTGATGAGCCTCAAGAGGTAGTCATTGGGAATGGTCTTCCAACAATCTTGAAGGAGTTCCCAGAGATGCTTACCACTTGTTGGCCCTTTTGCCTTCACTCTGCGGTCCAGCTCACCCCAAACCATCTCGATTGGGTTCAGGTCTGGTGACTGAGGAGGCCAGGTCATCTGGCATAGCACCCCATCACTCTCCTTCTTGGTCAAATAGCCTTTACACAGCGTGGAGGTGTGATGGGGTCATTGTCCTGTTGAAAAATAGATGATAGTTCAACTGAACGCAAACCAGATGGAATAGCATGCCGCTGCAAGATGCTGTGGTAGCCATACTGGTTCAGTATGCCTTCAATTTTGAATAAATCCCCAACAGTGTCACTAGCAAAGCACCCCCACACCATCCTCCTTCATGCTTCACGGTAGGAGCCAGGCATGTAGAGTCCATCCGTCCACATTTTCTGAATTGCACAAAGACACGGTGGTTGGAACCAAAGATCTCAAATTTGGACTCATCAGACCAAAGCACAGATTTCCACTGGTCTAATGTCCATTGCTTGTATTCTTTACAAACAAGTCTCTTCTGCTTGTTGCCTGTCCTATAGAGATGTGTCTGCTGCTAGAACGCTGTGTGGCATTGACCTGGTCTCTAATCTGAGCTGCTGTTAACCTGCAATTTCTGAGGCTGGTGACTCGGACAAACTTATCCTTAGAAGCAGAGGTGACTCTTTGTCTTCCTTTCCTGGGGCGGTCCTCATGTGAGCCAGTTTCTTTGTAGCGCTTGATGGTTTTTGCCACTGCACTTGGGGAGACTTTCAATGGTTTCCCAATATTTCGGACTAACTGACCTTCATATTCATGAAAATACAGAAAAATCTTTAAATCAGAAGCTGTGCCCAAACTTGGTCAAAAACTTGGTCTGTACTGTACCAAACTTGGTCTGTACTGTATATATTTCAAATAACCATCACTCCAGTGTTCTTATGGTACTTTGTGTTTGCTAACTCATTAAGAAGGCTAATGGATGGTTAGAATACCCTTGAAAACCCTTTTGCAAGTATGTTAGCACAGCTGAAAACAATTTGGCTGATTCATGAACCTAAGGACTGGACCTTCCATTGAGCTTGATGAGAATCTGGAGCACTACATTTTTTGGTTCCATTAAACTTTCAAAATGGCCAGAAAAAAAGAACTTTCATGTGAAACTCGACAGTCTATACTTGCTCTAAGAAATCATGGCTAGGTTTGAGCAAAACGGATCGTTCATTTTCAAAAGTCGCCGACTTTTGGCAAAGTCGGGTTTCATGAAACCCGACCCGACCCTTCCTGGGGTCGGCCATGCGGTACGCGACTTTCGTGCCAAAGTCACGTTTCAATGACGTGAAAAGCGCCATTTCTCAGCCAATGAAGGTGGACGCAGAGTGTGGGCAGCGTGATGACATAGGTCTTGGTCCCCACCATCTTAGAGAAGGGCATTGCAGTGATTGGCTTGCTGTCTGTGGCGTCACAGGGGCTATAAAGGGGCGTTCCCGCCGACCGCCATGTTACTGCTGCTGATCTGAGCGGGAGAGGTTGCTGCCGCTTCGTCAGAAGCAGAGATAGCGTTAGGCAGGGTCCATTAACCACCAAACCACTTGTGCTGTAGCGATTTCCACTGTCCAACACCACCTTTTGTTTGCAGGGACAGTGGAAGCTACATTTTTTTTCCTCAGCGCTGTAGCTCATTGGGCTGCCCTAGAAGGCTCCCTGATAGCTGCATTGCTGTGTGTACGCCGCTGTGCAAACCAACTGCTTTTTTCAAAGCACAAATCCTGTTGTTCCTTCCTTTCTGCACAGCTATCTTGTTTGTTTGTCCACACTTTTTATTTAATTTGTGCATCAGTCCACTCCTTATTGCTGCCTGCCATACCTGGCTGAGATTACTGCAGGGAGATAGTAATTTTAGGACAGTCCCTGTTTTTTTTTTTTTTTTTAATTCTCCCTAAAGTTGTGGGAGATTAAGATTGGCATTTCTGCTAGAGTGCCATCCCTGTGTGTGCTATCTGTCTCACATAGTGGGCCATAGAAAGCCTTTTTATTTTTCTATTTTTTTTTGTGGGGTTTATAAATTCTCCCTGAAAAAGAAAACAGTGGGAGATTAATATTGGCCTTTGGGCTTGTGTGCCAGTCCTGAGTGTGCAATCTCTCTCTCAAATAGTGGGCCATAGAAAGCCTATTTATTTTTTTATTTTTTTTTGTTTCTAAATTCTCCCTAAAAAAATAAAAAAAAATCAGTGGGAGATTAATATTGGCCTTTCTGCTTGTGTGCCACTCCCGACTCCTGGGTGTGCCATCTCTCTCTCTCAAATAGTGGGCCATAGAAAGCCAATTTTTTTTTTTTTTATTTGGTTTCTAAATTCTCCCTGAAAAAATAAAAAAAAATCAGTGGGAGATTAATATTGACCTTTCTGCTTGTGTGCCACTCCTGACTCCTGGGTGTGCCATCTCTCTCTCTCAAATAGTGGGCCATAGAAAGCCTTTTTTTTTTTATTTGGTTTCTAAAGTCTCCCTGAAAAAATAAAAAAAAATCAGTGGGAGATTAATATTGGCCTTTTTGCTTGTGTGCCATTCCTGACTCCTGGGTGTGCCATCTCTGTCTCTCAAATAGTGGGCCATAGAAAGCCAATTTTTTTTTATTATTATTTGGTTTCTTAATTCTCCCTGAAAAAATAAAAAAAAAAATCAGTGGGAGATTAATATTGGCCTTTCTGCTTGTGTGTCAGTCTTGACTCCTGGGTGTGCCATCTCTCTCTCTCAAATAGTGGGCCATAGAAAGCCTATTTATTTTTTTTTATTTGTTTTCTAAATTCTCCCTGAAAAAATAAAAAAAAATCAGTGGGAGATTAATATTAGCCTTTCTGCTTGTGTGCCACTCCTGACTCCTGGGTGTGCCATCTCTCTCTCTCAAATAGTGGGCCATAGAAAGCCAATTTTTTTTTTATTTGGTTTCTAAAGTCTCCCTGAAAAAATAAAACAAAATCAGTGGGAGATTAATATTGGCCTTTCTGCTTGATTGCCATTCCTGACTCCTGGGTGTGCCATCTCTGTCTCTCAAATAGTGGGCCATAGAAAGCCAATTTATTTTTTTTTTATTTGGTTTCTAAATTCTCTCTGAAAAAATAAAAAGAAATCAGTGGGAGATTAATATTGGCATTTCTGCTTGTGTGCCAGTCCTGACTCCTGGGTGTGCTATCTCTCTCTCTCAAATAGTGGGCCATAGAAAGCCTATTTATTCATTTTTTTATTTGGTTTCTAAATTCTCCCTGAAAAAATCATTTTATTTATTTGGTTTCTAAAGTCTCCCTGAAAAAATAAAAAAAAAATCAGTGGGAGATTAATATTGGCCTTTCTGCTTGTGTGCCATTCCTGACTCCTGGGTGTGCCATCTCTGTCTCTCAAATAGTGGGCCATAGAAAGCCTATTTATTTTTTTTTTATTTGGTTTCTAAATTCTCCCTGAAAAAATTTAAAAAAAAACAGTGGGAGATTAATATTGGCCTTTCTGCTTGTGTGCCAGTCTTGACTCCTGGGTGTGCCATCTCTCTCTCAAATAGTGGGCCATAGAAAGCCTATTTTTTTTTATTTGGTTTCTAAATTCTCCCTGAAAAAATCATTTTTTTTATTTGGTTTCTAAAGTCTCCCTGAAAAAATAAAAAAAAATCAGTGGGAGATTAATATTGCCCTTTCTGCTTGTGTGCCATTCCTGACTCCTGGGTGTGCCATCTCTGTCTCTCAAATAGTGGGCCATAGAAAGCCTATTTATTTATTTTTTATTTGGTTTCTAAATTCTCCCTGAAAAATTTAAAAAAAAACAGTGGGAGATTAATATTGGCCTTTCTGCTTGTGTGCCAGTCTTGACTCCTGGGTGTGCCATCTCTCTCTCAAATAGTGGGCCATAGAAAGCTTATTTTTTTTATTTGGTTTCTAAATTCTCCCTGAAAAAGTCATTTTTTTTATTTGGTTTCTAAATTCTCCCTGAAAAAATCATTTTTTTAATTTGGTTTCTAAAGTCTCCCTGAAAAAATAAAAAAAATCAGTGGGAGATTAATATTGGCCTTTCTGCTTGTGTGCCATTCCTAACTCCTGGGTGTGCCATCTCTCTCTCTCAAATAGTGGGCCATAGAAAGCCTATTTCTTTTTTTTTATTTGGTTTCTAAATTCTCCCTGAAAAAATCATTTTTTTAATTTGGTTTCTAAATTCTCCCTGAAAAAATCATTTTTTTATTTGGTTTCTAAATTCTCCCTGAAAAAATAAAAAAAAATCAGTGGGAGCTTAAAATTGGCCTTTCTGCTTGTGTGCCAGTCTTGTCTCCTGGGTGTGCCATCTCTCTCTCTCTCAAATAGTGGGCCATAGAAAGCCTTTTTTTTTTTTTTATTTGGTTTCTAAATTCTCCCTGAAAAAATCATTTTTTTTTTATTTGGTTTCTAAATTTTCCCTGAAAAAATCATTTTTTTTTAATTTGGTTTCTAAAGTCTCCCTGAAAAAATAAAAAAAAATCAGTGGGAGATTAATATTGGCCTTTCTGCTTGTGTGCCATTCCTGACTCCTGGGTGTGCCATCTCTGTCTCTCAAATAGTGGGCCATAGAAAGCCTATTTTTCTTTTATTTGGTTTCTAAAGTCTCCCTGACAAAATTAAAAAAAATCAGTGGGAGATTAATATTGCCCTTTCTGCTTGTGTGCCAGTCTTGACTCCTGGGTGTGCCATCTCTCTCTCTCAAATAGTGGGCCATAGAAAGCCTATTTTTTTTTTTATTTGGTTTCTAAATTCTCCCTGAAAAAATAAAAAAAAATCAGTGGGAGATCAAAATTGACATTTGTGCTTGAGTGACAGTCCTGCGTGTGTGGCATCTCTCTCATTTGGTGCCACCAAAAACAGAGTGTGTAACATTGTGCCTGATTTTCCTTGCGGTCTCACCCACCTGTAAAGGGATATCTAAATCATACTGAAGTTATAGCTCACCGTGCAAGTTGTTTGACAGCAACAAATACCGTTACTTTGGTTAAGTTTTTAAAAGAATGAGGAAGTCTGGTGGAAGAGGTCGTGGCCGTGGGCGTTCATTGTCAGCTGGTAATGATGGTAGTGGTAGTGGAGCATCAGGTGGTCGTGGGAAAAAAAATATTGCACCTAAGTCTGGAGCTGTGGAGCCAGGTTCGTCGTCTGGCTACACAAGGCCTCGAACGCTCCCTTTTCTGGGAGTAGGAAAACCGCTTTTAAAGCCGGAGCAGCAAGAGCAAGTTTTGGCTTACCTTGCTGACTCAGCCTCTATCTCTTTTGCCTCCTCTTTTGAAACTGGTAAATGTAAAAGCAGCGCGTCGTTAGTGGATGTTCACGGTCAGGAACAAGTCGCTTCCTTGTCCTCTTCAGCAAAAACAACAACAGAGAAGCATGCAGCAGGCGACACAACGGGTTACTCCATGGAGCTCTTTACACATACCGTCCCTGGCTTAGAAAGTGAAGCAGTTAACAGGTCATGCCCATTACAAGTTGAATCTGACATGGAGTGCACTGATGCACAGCCACAGCCAGACTACTATGCTGGTCCTTTGACTCAGACCACAACATTGCCCTCGCAGCGTACTGATCCAGAATCAGACCCTGATGAGACTATGTTGCCCCGTCACGAACGCTCTACCACCGACTTACACGGTGACACAGACGAAGTTGCGCACGAGCTAGAAGAGGAGGTTATAGATGACCCAGTTGTTGACCCCGATTGGCAGCCATAGGGGGAACAGGGTGCAGGTGGCAGTAGTTCTGAAGTGGAGGAGGAGGGGCCGCAGCAGGCATCAACATCGCAACAGGTTCCATCTGCTGGGCCCGTAGATGGCACAAAACGCGTGGCAAAGCCAAAACCTGTTGGAGGACAGCGTGGCCATCCGGTTAAAGCTCAGTCTGCAATGCCTGAAAAGGGATCTGAGGCTCGAAAGAGTGCAGTCTGGGATTTTTTTAAACAACATCCAATTGATTAGCGCAAAGTCATCTGTCAAAAATGTTCAACTACCTTAAGCAGAGGTCAGAATCTGAAAAGTCTCAATACAAGTTGCATGCATAGACCACCATGCATTTGCAAGCCTGGACTAACTACCAAACGTCCCTTAAGGTTGTAGCACCTTCAGCCAATGAAGCTAGTCAGCAATGCTACATCCCTGCCGTCACTCTAAGGCCACCATTTTCCGCACCACCTGCAGTATCTGTGCAGGTTTCTTTGCCAGGCCAAAGCAGTCAGGGTCAGGGAATCACCAGTTTCGTAGTAGGAAACACTGCATCTAGGGCACCGGCGGAAAAAATACCGTCTCCAACCGTCTCTCAGTCTGCCATGTCCACCGGCACACCCGCTAGTTCCACGATCTCCAGCTCTCCAGTCCAGCTCACCCTACATGAGACTCTGGTTAGAAAAAGGAAGTACTTATCCTCGCATCCGCGTACACAGGGTTTGAACTCCCACATAGCTAGACTAATCTCGTTAGAGATGATGCCCTACCGGTTAGTTGAAAGTGAAGCTTTCAAAGCCCTGATGGACTACGCTGTACCATGCTACGAGCCACCCAGTCGACACTTCTTTTCGAGAAAAGCCATCCCAGCCCTCCAGCATGTTAAAGAGCGCATCGTACATGCACTCAGGCAATCTGTGAGCACAAAGGTGCACCTGACAACAGATGCATGGACCAGTAGGCATGGCCAGGGACGTTACGTGTCCATCACGGCACACTGGGTGAATGTGGTGGATGCAGGGTTCACAGGGGACATCAATTTCGGGACAGTTGTGCTTAGCCCACGGTCTAGGAAACAGTTGGCTATAGGTGTTCGCACCCCCTCCTCCTCCTCGTCCTTCTTCGGAAGCGAGAGCTCGTCCACAGACCGCAGTCGCCAAACCACTCCATCCGCAGCTGGCACTATTGCACACCAGTTGTCCCATTATGGGGCAGCTACTGGCAAGCGTCAGCAGGCTGTATTGGCTATGAAGTGTTTGGGCGACAACAGACACACCGCGGAAGTTCTGTCCGAGTTCTTGCAGAAAGAAACGCAGTCGTGGCTGGGCACAGTAGATCTTGAGGCAGGCAAGGTAGTGAGTGATAACGGAAGGAATTTCATGGCTGCCATCTCCCTTTCCCAACTGAAACACATTCCTTGCCTGGCTCACACCTTAAACCTGGTGGTGCAGTGCTTCCTGAAAAGTTATCCGGGGTTATCCGACGTACTCCTCAAAGTGCGCGGACTTTGCTCACATATCCGCCGTTCGCCCGTACACTCCAGCCGTATGCAGACCTATCAGCGGTCTTTGAACCTTCCCCAGCATCGCCTAATCATAGACGTTGCAACAAGGTGGAACTCAACACTGCACATGCTTCAGAGACTGTGCGAACAGAGGCGGGCTGTTATGTTTTTGTGGGAGGATACACATACACGGGCAGGCAGTAGGATGGCAGACATGGAGTTGTCAGGTGTGCAGTGGTCAAAGATACAAGACATGTGTCAAGTCCTTCAGTGTTTTGAGGAATGTACACGGCTGGTTAGTGCAGACAATGCCATAATAAGCATGAGCATCCCCCTAGTGCGTCTGCTGATGCAAAGTTTGACGCACATAAAGGAGCAGGCATCTGCAGCCAAGGAAGAAGAAAGCCTTGATGACAGTCAGCCATTGTCTGGTCAGGGCAGTGTACAGGATGAGGTAGCGGGCGAACAGGAGGAGGAGGACGAGGAGGATGATGGGGATGAGTATTTTTTTAATGAGGAAGCTTCTCCGGGGCCACTGGAAATTGGTGGCGTGGCAAGGCCGGGTTCTGGGTTTCTGAGGGACACAAGTGACGTAGATTTGCCTGAAACTGGCCCTCAACCAAGCACAACCGCAGATTTGACAACTGGAACTTTGGCACACATGGCGGATTATGCCTTACGTATCCTCAAAAGGGACACACGCATTACGAAAATGATGAACGATGACGATTACTGGTTGGCCTGCCTCCTTGATCCTCGCTATAAAGGCAAATTGCAAAATATTATGCCACATGAGAACTTGGAACTAATATTAGCAACCAAACAATCAACTCTTGTTGACCGTTTGCTTCATGCATTCCCAGCACACAGCGCCCGCGATCGTTCTCACACGAGCAGCAGGGGGCAGCAGACCAGAAGTGTTAGAGGTGCAGAAATCCGAAGTGGCGTTGGACAGAGGGGTTTTCTGACCAGTTTGTGGAGTGATTTTGCTATGACCGCAGACAGGACAGGTACTGCTGCATCAATTCAAAGTGACAGGAGACAACATTTGTCCAGTATGGTTACTAACTATTTTTCATCCCTTATCGATGTTCTACCTCAACTGTCATTCCCATTTGATTACTGGGCATCCAAATTAGACACCTGGCCAGAATTGGCAGAATATGCATTGCAGGAGCTTGCTTGCTCAGCAGCTAGTGTCCTATCAGAAAGAGTATTCAGTGCTGCAGGTTCAATATTAACCGAAAAAAGGACTCGTCTGGCTACCCAAAATGTTGATGATCTAACCTTCATTAAAATGAACCACAACTGGATTTCGAATTCTTTTGACCCACCTTGCCCGGCAGACACCTAGCTTTCCTATGAAAAGGTCTTGCCTGTGGACTATTATGAATGACTTTTCCAATATCGTAATTTCCTGCACCTAATTGTCCAGCATACGACATGTTTACACCTCCCTAAATGGCCAAACTCCCCACACGGGGCCGTGGTATCGCCACTTGACGCAAGCACCCGTGAGAGTGCTGTTTGTCTGAAGAGGTGGGTGTGCCCGCTTTTGGTCGACGGCACTGCCACTGGGTCCCTCATAGTACAATAAAGTGTCTCTGGTGGTGGTGGTGCGCACCCAACGCCAGACACACTGTTGTAACATGAGGGGCCCTAGGCATGTACCGCCGGCCACAAGAGAGTTCCCCCACCCCCAGCTCAAACATTGCTCTACCACTTGCACAATTATCTCTCACAGTTCCACCAATGTTTAGTCTATGCGCTGACATCCGTAAATTCCTGCCACTGACAATACCATAGTGTCCTATATTTATCCAAGTAAATACTCTGTGCCAAATTACTAGGTCTGAAACTACGCAGAGGAGCCCACCCCTGTACCTAATGATTGCACCCTTTTGTGTTTTCGTTTTGTTGTAATGCGAGACATTAACATGTATTTATTGTTTGGGACTAGGGTTGAGCGACCTTGACCTTTTTAGAGTCGAGCCGTGTTTCCGAGTGGAATCGTCCGATTATCGCGAAAAGTCGGGTATCGCCCGAAACACGAAACCCAATGCAAGTCAATGGGGGAGCATAGTCGGCAGTGAGTGGAGGCCAGGAAAACACCAACACTGCCCATTTTAATGGCAAAAACATCCATTCTTGTTACAGAAGCTTGTCAATCGTAATTTACCTTATAATAATTGGAAGGCATTTGAAATTGGGGGTCATTTGGTTAAAGTTGTGGGGGGTAGGGCTGGTTCAAGTAATTAGTGGGCCCAGGAAATCTGGAACACGTCACGGCAGTGGAGCAGGGAGAGGTAAGTATTTCAACTTTGCAAGTGCTGAGATCCTGAGCAAGCAGGGGGGCCCACTCGTTGGCATTGGCACTGGCACAGGGCCCCTCAAAGTACAGCGGTGTGTTTGCACGGCGGGGGCGCCTCCCACCGGCAGCAACACTTTTGCGTACTATGAGAGGCCCTGTGCCAGTGACGTCGCCAACTAGTATTCCTCCCCTCGCCTGATGAAGGAACCTGCACTTTCATCTGCACCTTCCTCTTTGTCCCCGTGTAAGGTGGTATGGTATGCGGGAAGAGGAACCTGACTTTCAGCAGGGTCACAATCTTGCTGTGTAGCGTGCACGGGGAATTTTGTGTTATGGGTCAATGTACCAGCAGACTCATCTATCACTGGCTGGGCAATGGGCAGGATGAGGAGGAAACACAGATATAGGCCCAAAGAATAAAGTGGGCTAAATGCAGTTCAAAATTGGTAACACAGGACTAACCAGGGGGCATTGCAGTGGAGGACAACTGGAATGAGAGGCTGACACAGAGAGTAGGCCCAAATCAGTAAGTAGTCAAAATGCAGTTCAAAATTGGCAACCGTAGTAAACAGGCGGCACAGCTTTGTTCAGTGGAGGAGAACAGCAAGTAGTGGCAGACACCGATAGTAGGCCCCAACCCAACTAGTAGGCCAAATGCAGTCTAACATTAACAACTACTTAACGAGAGCCTGAAAATGGAATTTCAGGACAGGAAACCAGGAGAACAGCAAGGAGCGGCAGACACTGTTAGTAGGCCCCAAACCAACTAG
The DNA here is from genome assembly GCF_032444005.1 of Ranitomeya imitator. Taxonomy (NCBI): domain Eukaryota; kingdom Metazoa; phylum Chordata; class Amphibia; order Anura; family Dendrobatidae; genus Ranitomeya; species Ranitomeya imitator. The sequence continues at coordinate 1,252,956,283 of NC_091282.1, read as the reverse complement.
TACGCCAAATGCAGTTGTTCTATTTAACCACTATTTAACAAGAGCCTGAAGATAGAAGCTCAGGAAAGGCAACCTGGAGAACACCTTGGAGTGGAACACACCGTCTCTACACCCCATACACAATTTGTAGGCCTAATGCAGTGTAGTTTCCAACAACTACTAAACGAGAGCCAGAAGATCGAAGCAATGGAGAGGAAACCTGGGGTACACCTTGGAGTGGAACACACCATCTCTCTACACCCCATACCCAATTTGTAGGCCTAATGCAGCGTAGTTTCCAACAACTACTAAACGAGAGCATGAAGATCGAAGCAATGGAGAGGAAACCTGGGGAACACCTTGGAGTGGAACACACCATCTCTCTACACCCCATACCCAATTTGTAGGCCTAATGCAGTGTAGTTTCCAACAACTACTAAACGAGAGCATGAAGATCGAAGCAATGGAGAGGAAACCTGGGGAACACCTTGGAGTGGAACACACCATCTCTCTACACCCCATACCCAATTTGTAGGCCTAATGCAGTGTAGTTTCCAACAACTACTAAACGAGAGCATGAAGATCGAAGCAATGGAGAGGAAACCTGGGAAACACCTTGGAGTGGAACACACCATCTCTCTACACCCCATACCCAATTTGTAGGCCTAATGCAGTGTAGTTTCCAACAACTACTAAACGAGAGCATGAAGATCGAAGCAATAGAGAGGAAACCTGGGGAACACCTTGGAGTGGAACACCCCATCTCTCTACACCCCATACCCAATTTGTAGGCCTAATGCAGTGTAGTTTTCTACAACTACTAAACGAGAGTCGGAAGACCGAAGCAATGTGGACGAAACCAGGAGAACAGCAAGGAGCGGCAGACACTGTTAGTAGGCCCCAAACCAACTAGTACGCCAAATGCAGTTGTTCTATTTAACCACTATTTAATAAGAGCCTGAAGATAGAAGCTCAGGAAAGGCAACCTGGAGAACACCTTGGAGTGGAACACACCGTCTCTACACCCCATACACAATTTGTAGGCCTAATGCAGTGTAGTTTCCAACAACTACTAAACGAGAGCCAGAAGATCGAAGCAATGGAGAGGAAACCTGGGGTACACCTTGGAGTGGAACACACCATCTCTCTACACCCCATACCCAATTTGTAGGCCTAATGCAGCGTAGTTTCCAACAACTACTAAACGAGAGCATGAAGATCGAAGCAATGGAGAGGAAACCTGGGGAACACCTTGGAGTGGAACACACCATCTCTCTACACCCCATGCCCAATTTGTAGGCCTAATGCAGTGTAGTTTCCAACAACTACTAAACGAGAGCATGAAGATCGAAGCAATGGAGAGGAAACCTGGGGAACACCTTGGAGTGGAACACACCATCTCTCTACACCCCATACCCAATTTGTAGGCCTAATGCAGTGTAGTTTCCAACAACTACTAAACGAGAGCATGAAGATCGAAGCAATGGAGAGGAAACCTGGGGAACACCTTGGAGTGGAACACACCATCTCTCTACACCCCATACCCAATTTGTAGGCCTAATGCAGTGTAGTTTCTAACAACTACTAAACGAGAGCATGAAGATCGAAGCAATAGAGAGGAAACCTGGGGAACACCTTGGAGTGGAACACCCCATCTCTCTACACCCCATACCCAATTTGTAGGCCTAATGCAGTGTAGTTTTCTACAACTACTAAACGAGAGTCGGAAGACCGAAGCAATGTGGACGAAACCTGGGGAACACCTTTTAGTGTAACACACCATCTCTCTACACCCCATACCCATTTTGTAGGCCTAATGCAGTGCAGTTCCCAACAACTACTAAACGAGAGCATGAAGATCGAAGCAATGGAGAGGAAACCTGGGAAACACCTTGGAGTGGAACACACCATCTCTCTACACCCCATACCCATTTTGTAGGCCTAATGCACTGTAGTTCCCAACAACTACTAAACGAGAGCATTAAGATTGAAGCAATGGAGAGGAAACCTGGGGAACACCTTGGAGTGGAACACACCATCTCTCTACACCCCATACCCAATTTGTAGGCCTAATGCAGCGTAGTTTCCAACAACTACTAAACGAGAGCATGAAGATCGAAGCAATGGAGAGGAAACCTGGGGAACACCTTGGAGTGGAACACACCATCTCTCTACACCCCATACCCATTTTGTAGGCCTAATGCAGTGTAGTTTCCAACAACTACTAAACGAGAGCCTGAAGATAGAATCTCAGGAAAGGCAACCTGGAGAACACCTTGGAGTGGAACACACCGTCTCTACACCCCATACCCATTTTGTAGGCCTAATGCAGTGTAGTTTCCAACAACTACTAAATGAGAGCCTGAAGATAGAAGCTCAGGAAAGGCAACCTGGAGAACACCTTGGAGTGGAACACACCGTCTCTACACCCCATACCCAATATGTAGGCCTAATGCAGTGTAGTTCCCAACAACTACTAAACGAGATCATTAAGATTGAAGCAATGGAGAGGAAACCTGGGGAACACCTTGGAGTGGAACACACCATCTCTCTACACCCCATACCCAATTTGTAGGCCTAATGCAGCGTAGTTTCCAACAACTACTAAACGAGAGCATGAAGATCGAAGCAATGGAGAGGAAACCTGGGGAACACCTTGGAGTGGAACACACCATCTCTCTACACCCCATACCCAATTTGTAGGCCTAATGCAGCGTAGTTTCCAACAACTACTAAATGAGAGCATGAAGATCGAAGCAATGGAGAGGAAACCTGGGGAACACCTTGGAGTGGAACACACCATCTCTCTACACCCCATACCCATTTTGTAGGCCTAATGCAGTGTAGTTTCCAACAACTACTAAACGAGAGCATTAAGATTGAAGCAATGGAGAGGAAACCTGGGGAACACCTTGGAGTGGAACACACCATCTCTCTACACCCCATACCCAATTTGTAGGCCTAATGCAGTGTAGTTTCCAACCACTACTAAACGAGAGCCAGAAGATCGAAGCAATGGAGAGGAAACCTGGGGAACACCTTGGAGTGGAACACACCATCTCTCTACACCCCATACCCAATTTGTAGGCCTAATGCAGCGTAGTTTCCAACAACTACTAAACGAGAGCATGAAGATCGAAGCAATGGAGAGGAAACCTGGGGAACACCTTGGAGTGGAACACACCATCTCTCTACACCCCATACCCATTTTGTAGGCCTAATGCAGTGTAGTTTCCAACAACTACTAAATGAGAGCCTGAAGATAGAATCTCAGGAAAGGCAACCTGGAGAACACCTTGGAGTGGAACACACCGTCTCTACACCCCATACCCATTTTGTAGGCCTAATGCAGTGTAGTTTCCAACAACTACTAAACGAGAGCCTGAAGATAGAAGCTCAGGAAAGGCAACCTGGAGAACACCTTGGAGTGGAACACACCGTCTCTACACCCCATACCCAATTTGTAGGCCTAATGCAGTGTAGTTTTCTACAACTAATAAACGAGAGTTGGAAGACCGAAGCAATGTGGACGAAACCTGGGGCACACCTTGGGGCGGCAGACACCGTTAGTAGGCCCTACCAAAGTTGTACCCCCAAAGCACTTTTAAAATTCCTAGAGGCTGAAAACAAGACTATTGACGCTCTGCTTTTTTCAAAGGAACACAGCTGAATTGAGTGGCGCAGACAGACACAGGTAGTAGGCTTTAAACCAAAAATGTGGCTCACTGCAGCTTAATAAAGTTACAGGGGTACACAGGCAGCATAGCTCTGGGCAGTGGAGGACAATTTCAATAGTGGACCACAGACAGACTTTGTACGCCTACTATTAAAAAAATGATGCTCTATGCAATTAAAAATTGGTTCCAGGGGTCCACGGGCAGCAGTGGTGTGGTCAGTGGACGAGTATTGGAAGGAGGGACCGCAGACAGGCGTAGTAGGCCTAACATAACAAAATTAGGCTGTAGGCACTTTAAAAATGGTTCCAGGGGTACACGGGCAGCAGTGGTGTGGTCAGCGGAGGAAAATTTGAATTAGCGACTGCAGACAGACTTTGTAGGCTGTCCCCTGTGGACCATGCATCCAACACATTAACCCAGTGCGCCGTAATGGACATGTAATTTTTTGTGGACATGCCTACTGGTCCATGCGTCTCTTGTCAGGTGCACCTTTCAACTGTTTGATTGCCTGAGTGCTATGACAATGCAGACTTTTTCATGCCGGTGGAGGGCTGGGATGGCTTTTCTCGCAAAAGAAATGTCGACTGGGTAGCTTGAACCGTGGTACAGTGTAGTTCATCTGGGCTTTCTAAATATAAAACAAAGAAAAAAAGGAGGCTCCATGCACTTTCAGCTGGGTTCCAGGGGTACACGGCCAGCATTGGTCTGGTCAGTGGAGAACTATTGGAAGGAAGGACCGCAGACAGGCTTCGAAGGCCTAACATAAAAAAATTGGGCTGTAGGCACTTTATGATTGGTTCCAGGGGTACACGGGCAGCAGTAGACAGGTCAGTGGAGGCCTAGTGGAAGAAGGGACCGCAGACAGGCTTCGAAGGCCTAACATAAAAAAATTGGGCTGTAGGCACTTTATAATTTGTTCCAGGGGTACACGGGCAGCAGTGGTCTGGTCAGTGGAGGCCTAGTGGAAGGAGTGCCCGCAGACAGGCATCGAAGGCCTAACATAATAACAGATGGCTGTAGGCAATTTTAAATTGGTTCCAGGGGAACATGGGCAGCAGTGGCCTGGTCAGTGTAGTAGTAGTAGAAAGAACGGACCGCAGACAGGCTTCAAAGGCCTAACATAAAAAAATTGGGCTGTAGGCACTTTATAATTGGTCCCAGGGGTACACGGGCAGCAGTGGTCTGGTCAGTGGAGGCCTAGTGGAAGGAGTGACCGCAGACAGGCATCGAAGGCCTAACATAATAACAGATGGCTGTAGGCAATTTTACATTGGTTCCAGGGGTACAGGGCAGCAGTGGTGTGGTCAGTGGAGGCCTAGTGGAAGGAGTGACCGCAGACAGGCATCGAAGGCCTAACATAATAACAGATGGCTGTAGGCAACTTTAAATTGGTTCCAGGGGAACACGGGCAGCAGTGGCCTGGTCAGTGTAGTAGTAGTAGAAAGAACGGAACGCAGACAGGCTTCGAAGGCCTAACATAAAAAAATTGGGCTGGCTGTAGGCAGTTTAAAATTGGTTCCAGGGGAACACGGGCAGCAGTGGTCTGGTCAGTGGAGGCCTAGTGGAAGGATTGACCGCAGACAGGCATCGAAGGCCTAACATAATAACAGATGGCTGTAGGCAATTTTAAATTGGTTCCAGGGGAACACGGGCAGCAGTGGCCTGGTCAGTGTAGTAGTACTAGAAAGAACGGACCGCAGACAGGCTTCGAAGGCCTAACATAAAAAAATTGGGCTGTAGGCACTTTATAATTGGTTCCAGGGGTACACAGGCAGCAGTGGTCTGGTCAGTGGAGGCCTAGTGGAAGGAGTGACCGCAGACAGGCATCGAAGGCCTAACATAATAACAGATGGCTGTAGGCAATTTTACATTGGTTCCAGGGGTACACGGGCAGCAGTGGTGTGGTCAGTGGAGGCCTAGTGGAAGGAGTGACCGCAGACAGCCTTCGAAGGCCTAACATAATAACAGATGGCTGTAGGCAATTTTAAATTGGTTCCAGGGGAACACGGGCAGCAGTGGCCTGGTCAGTGTAGTAGTAGTAGAAAGAACGGACCGCAGACAGGCTTCGAAGGCCTAACATAAAAAAATTGGGCTGTAGGCACTGTATAATTGGTTCCAGGGGTACACGGGCAGCAGTGGTCTGGTCAGTGGAGGCCTAGTGGAAGGAGTGACCGCAGACAGGCATCGAAGGCCTAACATAATAACAGATGGCTGTAGGCAATTTTACATTGGTTCCAGGGGTACAGGGCAGCAGTGGTGTGGTCAGTGGAGGCCTAGTGGAAGGAGTGACCGCAGACAGGCATCGAAGGCCTAACATAATAACAGATGGCTGTAGGCAACTTTAAATTGGTTCCAGGGGAACACGGGCAGCAGTGGCCTGGTCAGTGTAGTAGTAGTAGAAAGAACGGAACGCAGACAGGCTTCGAAGGCCTAACATAAAAAAATTGGGCTGGCTGTAGGCAATTTAAAATTGGTTCCAGGGGAACACGGGCAGCAGTGGTCTGGTCAGTGGAGGCCTAGTGGAAGGATTGACCGCAGACAGGCATCAAAGGCCTAACATAATAACAGATGGCTGTAGGCAATTTTAAATTGGTTCCAGGGGAACACGGGCAGCAGTGGCCTGGTCAGTGTAGTAGTACTAGAAAGAAAGGACCGCAGACAGGCTTCGAAGTCCTAACATAAAAAAATTGGGCTGTAGGCACTTTATAATTGGTTCCAGGGGTACACAGGCAGCAGTGGTCTGGTCAGTGGAGGCCTAGTGGAAGGAGTGACCGCAGACAGGCATCGAAGGCCTAACATAATAACAGATGGCTGTAGGCAATTTTAAATTGGTTCCAGGGGAACACGGGCAGCAGTGGCCTGGTCAGTGTAGTAGTAGTAGAAAGAACGGAACGCAGACATGCTTTGAAGGCCTAACATAAAAAAATTGGGCTGGCTGTAGGCAATTTAAAATGGGTTCCAGGGGAACACGGGCAGCAGTGGTCTGGTCAGTGGAGGCCTAGTGGAAGGAGTGACCGCAGACAGCCTTCGAAGGCCTAACATAATAACAGATGGCTGTAGGCAATTTTACATTGGTTCCAGGGGAACACGGGCAGCAGTGGCCTGGTCAGTGTAGTAGTAGTAGAAAGAACGGACCGCAGACAGGCTTCGAAGGCCTAACATAAAAAAATTGGGCTGTAGGCACTTTATAATTGGTTCCAGGGGTACACGGGCAGCAGTGGTCTGGTCAGTGGAGGCCTAGTGGAAGGAGTGCCCGCAGACAGGCATCGAAGGCCTAACATAATAACAGATGGCTGTAGGCAATTTTAAATTGGTTCCAGGGGAACACGGGCAGCAGTGGCCTGGTTAGTGTAGTAGTAGTAGAAAGAACGGACCGCAGACAGGCTTCGAAGGCCTAACATAAAAAAATTGGGCTGTAGGCACTTTATAATTGGTTCCAGGGGTACACGGGCAGCAGTGGTCTGGTCAGTGGAGGCCTAGTGGAAGGAGTGCCCGCAGACAGGCATCGAAGGCCTAACATAATAACAGATGGCTGTAGGCAATTTTAAATTGGTTCCAGGGGAACACGGGCAGCAGTGGCCTGGTCAGTGTAGTAGTAGTAGAAAGAACGGACCGCAGACAGGCTTCGAAGGCCTAACATAAAAAAATTGGGCTGTAGGCACTTTATAATTGGTTCCAGGGGTACACAGGCAGCAGTGGCCTGGTCAGTGGAGGCCTAGTGGAAGGAGTGACCGCAGACAGGCATTGAAGGCCTAACATAATAACAGACGGCTGTAGGCAATTTTACATTGGTTCCAGGGGTACACGGGCAGCAGTGGTGTGGTCAGTGGAGGCCTAGTGGAAGGAGAGACCGCAGACAGGCATGGAAGGCCTAACATAATAACAGATGGCTGTAGGCAATTTTAAATTGGTTCCAGGGGAACACGGGCAGCAGTGGCCTGGTCAGTGTAGTAGTAGTAGAAAGAACGGAACGCAGACAGGCTTCGAAGGCCTAACATAAAAAAATTGGGCTGGCTGTAGGCAATTTAAAATGGGTTCCAGGGGAACACGGGCAGCAGTGGTCTGGTCAGTGGAGGCCTAGTGGAAGGAGTGACCGCAGACAGGCTTCGAAGGCCTAACATAATAACAGATGGCTGTAGGCAATTTTACATTGGTTCCAGGGGAACACGGGCAGCAGTGGCCTGGTCAGTGTAGTAGTAGTAGAAAGAACGGACCGCAGACAGGCTTCGAAGGCGTAACATAAAAAAATTGGGCTGTAGGCACTTTATAATTGGTTCCAGGGGTACACGGGCAGCAGTGGTCTGGTCAGTGGAGGCCTAGTGGAAGGAGTGACCGCAGACAGGCATCAAAGGCCTAACATAATAACAGATGGCTGTAGGCAATTTTAAATTGGTTCCAGGGGAACACGGGCAGCAGTGGCCTGGTCAGTGTAGTAGTAGTAGAAAGAACGGACCGCAGACAGGCTTCGAAGGCCTAACATAAAAAAATTGGGCTGGCTGTAGGCACTTTATAATTGGTTCCAGGGGTACACGGGCAGCAGTGGTCTGGTCAGTGGAGGCCTAGTGGAAGGAGTGACCGCAGACAGGCTTCGAAGGCCTAACATAATAACAGATGGCTGTAGGCAATTTTACATTGGTTCCAGGGGTACACGGGCAGCAGTGGTGTGGTCAGTGGAGGCCTAGTGGAAGGAGTGACCGCAGACAGGCATCAAAGGCCTAACATAATAACAGATGGCTGTAGGCAATTTTAAATTGGTTCCAGGGGAACACGGGCAGCAGTGGCCTGGTCAGTGTAGTAGTAGTAGAGTGAACGGACCGCAGACAGGCTTCGAAGGCCTAACATAAAAAAATTGGGCTGTAGGCACTTTATTATTGGTTTCAGGGGAACACGGGCAGCAGTGGTCTGGTCAGTGGAGGCCTAGTGGAAGGAGTGACCGCAGACAGGCATCGAAGGCCTAACATAATAACAGATGGCTGTAGGCAATTTTAAATTGGTTCCAGGGGTACACGGGCAGCAGTGGTGTGGTCAGTGGAGGCCTAGTGGAAGGAGTGACCGCAGACAGGCATCGAAGGCCTAACATAATAACAGATGGCTGTAGGCAATTTTAAATTGGTTCCAGGGGAACACGGGCAGCAGTGGCCTGGTCAGTGTAGCAGTAGTAGAAAGAACGGACCGCAGACAGGCTTCGAAGGCCTAACAAAAAAATTGGGCTGTAGGCACTTTATGATTGGTTCCAGGGGTACACGGGCAGCAGTGGTCTGGTCAGTGGAGGCCTAGTGGAAGGAGTGACCGCAGACAGGCATCAAAGGCCTAACATAATAACAGATGGCTGTAGGCAATTTTAAATTGGTTCCAGGGGAACACGGGCAGCAGTGGCCTGGTCAGTGTAGTAGTTGTAGAAAGAACGGACCGCAGACAGGCTTCGAAGGCCTAACATAAAAAAATTGGGCTGTAGGCACTTTAGAATTGGTTCCAGGGGTACACGGGCAGCAGTGGTCTGGTCAGTGGAGGCCTAGTGGAAGGAGTGACCGCAGACAGGCATCAAAGGCCTAACATAATAACAGATGGCTGTAGGCAATTTTAAATTGGTTCCAGGGGAACACGGGCAGCAGTGGCCTGGTCAGTGTAGTAGTAGTAGAAAGAATGGACCGCAGACAGGCTTCGAAGGCCTAACATAAAAAAATTGGGCTGGCTGTAGGCACTTTATAATTGGTTCCAGGGGTACACGGGCAGCAGTGGTCTGGTCAGTGGAGGCCTAGTGGAAGGAGTGACCGCAGACAGGCTTCGAAGGCCTAACATAATAACAGATGGCTGTAGGCAATTTTACATTGGTTCCAGGGGTACACGGGCAGCAGTGGTGTGGTCAGTGGAGGCCTAGTGGAAGGAGTGACCGCAGACAGGCATCAAAGGCCTAACATAATAACAGATGGCTGTAGGCAATTTTAAATTGGTTCCAGGGGAACACGGGCAGCAGTGGCCTGGTCAGTGTAGTAGTAGTAGAGTGAACGGACCGCAGACAGGCTTCGAAGGCCTAACATAAAAAAATTGGGCTGTAGGCACTTTATTATTGGTTTCAGGGGAACACGGGCAGCAGTGGTCTGGTCAGTGGAGGCCTAGTGGAAGGAGTGACCGCAGACAGGCATCGAAGGCCTAACATAATAACAGATGGCTGTAGGCAATTTTAAATTGGTTCCAGGGGTACACGGGCAGCAGTGGTGTGGTCAGTGGAGGCCTAGTGGAAGGAGTGACCGCAGACAGGCATCGAAGGCCTAACATAATAACAGATGGCTGTAGGCAATTTTAAATTGGTTCCAGGGGAACACGGGCAGCAGTGGCCTGGTCAGTGTAGTAGTAGTAGAAAGAACGGACCGCAGACAGGCTTCGAAGGCCTAACAAAAAAATTGGGCTGTAGGCACTTTATGATTGGTTCCAGGGGTACACGGGCAGCAGTGGTCTGGTCAGTGGAGGCCTAGTGGAAGGAGTGACCGCAGACAGGCATCAAAGGCCTAACATAATAACAGATGGCTGTAGGCAATTTTAAATTGGTTCCAGGGGAACACGGGCAGCAGTGGCCTGGTCAGTGTAGTAGTTGTAGAAAGAACGGACCGCAGACAGGCTTCGAAGGCCTAACATAAAAAAATTGGGCTGTAGGCACTTTAGAATTGGTTCCAGGGGTACACGGGCAGCAGTGGTCTGGTCAGTGGAGGCCTAGTGGAAGGAGTGACCGCAGACAGGCATCAAAGGCCTAACATAATAACAGATGGCTGTAGGCAATTTTAAATTGGTTCCAGGGGAACACGGGCAGCAGTGGCCTGGTCAGTGTAGTAGTAGTAGAAAGAACGGAACGCAGACAGGCTTCGAAGGCCTAACATAAAAAAATTGGGCTGGCTGTAGGCACTTTATAATTGGTTCCAGGGGTACACGGGCAGCAGTGGTCTGGTCAGTGGAGGCCTAGTGGAAGGAGTGACCGCAGACAGGCTTCGAAGGCCTAACATAATAACAGATGGCTGTAGGCAATTTTACATTGGTTCCAGGGGTACACGGGCAGCAGTGGTGTGGTCAGTGGAGGCCTAGTGGAAGGAGTGACCGCAGACAGGCATCAAAGGCCTAACATAATAACAGATGGCTGTAGGCAATTTTAAATTGGTTCCAGGGGAACACGGGCAGCAGTGGCCTGGTCAGTGTAGTAGTAGTAGAGTGAACGGACCGCAGACAGGCTTCGAAGGCCTAACATAAAAAAATTGGGCTGTAGGCACTTTATTATTGGTTTCAGGGGATCACGGGCAGCAGTGGTCTGGTCAGTGGAGGCCTAGTGGAAGGAGTGACCGCAGACAGGCATCGAAGGCTTAACATAATAACAGAAGGCTGTAGGCAATTTTAAATTGGTTCCAGGGGTACACGGGCAGCAGTGGTGTGGTCAGTGGAGGCCTAGTGGAAGGAGTGACCGCAGACAGGCATCGAAGGCCTAACATAATAACAGATGGCTGTAGGCAATTTTACATTGGTTCCAGGGGTACACGGGCAGCAGTGGTGTGGTCAGTGGAGGCCTAGTGGAAGGAGTGACCGCAGACAGGCATCAAAGGCCTAACATAATAACAGATGGCTGTAGGCAATTTTAAATTGGTTCCAGGGGAACACGGGCAGCAGTGGCCTGGTCAGTGTAGTAGTAGTAGAGTGAACGGACCGCAGACAGGCTTCGAAGGCCTAACATAAAAAAATTGGGCTGTAGGCACTTTATTATTGGTTTCAGGGGAACACGGGCAGCAGTGGTCTGGTCAGTGGAGGCCTAGTGGAAGGAGTGACCGCAGACAGGCATCGAAGGCCTAACATAATAACAGATGGCTGTAGGCAATTTTAAATTGGTTCCAGGGGTACACGGGCAGCAGTGGTGTGGTCAGTGGAGGCCTAGTGGAAGGAGTGACCGCAGACAGGCATCGAAGGCCTAACATAATAACAGATGGCTGTAGGCAATTTTAAATTGGTTCCAGGGGAACACGGGCAGCAGTGGCCTGGTCAGTGTAGTAGTAGTAGAAAGAACGGACCGCAGACAGGCTTCGAAGGCCTAACAAAAAAATTGGGCTGTAGGCACTTTATGATTGGTTCCAGGGGTACACGGGCAGCAGTGGTCTGGTCAGTGGAGGCCTAGTGGAAGGAGTGACCGCAGACAGGCATCAAAGGCCTAACATAATAACAGATGGCTGTAGGCAATTTTAAATTGGTTCCAGGGGAACACGGGCAGCAGTGGCCTGGTCAGTGTAGTAGTTGTAGAAAGAACGGACCGCAGACAGGCTTCGAAGGCCTAACATAAAAAAATTGGGCTGTAGGCACTTTAGAATTGGTTCCAGGGGTACACGGGCAGCAGTGGTCTGGTCAGTGGAGACCTAGTGTTAGGAGTGACCGCAGACAGGCATCAAAGGCCTAACATAATAACATATGGCTGTAGGCAATTTTAAATTGGTTCCAGGTGAACACGGCCAGCAGTGGCCTGGTCAGCGGAGGATGATTGTAATGAGTGTCTGCCAGTTAGTAGTCCAAAACAATACATAAATGTGAATGTGTCACATTAAACTCCAGCGAAAACACTAAAGGGTGCAATCTTTAGGTACAGGGTTGGGATCCTCTGCGTTGTTTCTGACCTACTAATTTGGCGCAAAGTTTTCACTTGGGTAAATAGAGGACACTGCCCCTGACTATGTTAAGTACCATTATACATGTCAACACAATGGCATTGTCAGTGGCAGGAATGGAAGGATGTCAGCGCATAGTCTAAACATTGGTGGAAGTGTGAGAGATAATTGTGGAAGTGGCAGAGCAATGTTTGACCTGGAGGTGGGTGAACTCTCTTGTGGACGGCGGTACAGGCCCAGGGCCCCTCATGTTACAACAGTGTGTCTGACGTTGGGTGCGCACCACCACCGCTAGAGACACTTTATTGTACTATGAGGGACCCAGTGGCAGTGCCGTCGACCAAAAGCGGGCACACCCACCTCTTCAGACAAACAGCACTCTCACGGATGCTTGCGCCAAGTCGCGATACCACGGCCCCGTGTGGGGAGTTTGGCCATTTAGGGAGGTGTAAACATGTCGTATGCTGGACAATCAGCTGCAGCAAATTAGACATTCGAAAAGAAATTCACAGTAGTCCACAGGCAATAGCTTTTCGTAGGAAAGCTAGGTGTCTGCCGGGCAAGGTGGGGCAAAAGAATTTGAAATCCAGTTGTGGTTCATTTTAATGAATGTTAGATCATCAACATTTTGGGTAGCCAGACGAGTCCTTTTTTCGTTAATATTGAACCTGCAGCACTGAATACTCTTTCTGATAGGACACTAGCTGCCGGGCAAGCAAGCTCCTGCAATGCATATTCTGCCAATTCTGGCCAGGTGTCTAATTTTGATGCCCAGTAATCAAATGGGAATGACGGTTGAGGGAGAACATCGATAAGGGATGAAAAATAGTTAGTAACCATACTGGACAAATGTTGTCTCCTGTCACTTTCAATTGATGCAGCAGTACCTGTCCTGTCTGCGGTCATAGCAAAATCACTCCACAACCTGGTCAGAAAACCCCTCTGTCCAACGCCACTTCTGATGTGTGCACCCCTAACACTCCTGGTCTGCTGCCCCCTGGAGCTCGTGTAAGAACGATCACGGGCGCTGTGTGCTGGGAATGCCTGAAGCAAACGGTCAACAAGAGTTGATTGTTTGGTTGCTAATATTAGTTCCAAGTTCTCATGTGGCATAATATTTTGCAATTTGCCTTTATAGCGAGGATCAAGGAGGCAGGCCAACCAGTAATCATCATCGTTCATCATTTTCGTAATGCGTGTGTCCCTTTTGAGGATACGTAAGGCATAATCCGCCATGTGGGCCAAAGTTCCAGTTGTCAAATCTGCGGTTGTGATTGGTTGAGGGGCAGTTTCAGGCAAATCTATGTCACTTGTGTCCCTCAAAAAACCAGAACCCGGCCTTGCCACGCCACCAATTTCCAGTGCCCCCGGGAAAGCTTCCTCATTAAAAATATACTCATCCCCATCATCCTCCTCGTCCTCCACCTCCTCTTCGCCCGCTACCTCATCCTGTACACTGCCCTGACCAGACAATGGCTGACTGTCATCAAGGCTTTCCTCTTCCTCTGGTGCAGACGCCTGATCCTTTATGTGCATCAAACTTTGCATCAGCAGACACATTAGGGGGATGCTCATGCTTATTATGGCGTTGTCTGCACTAACCAGCCGTGTGTATTCCTCAAAACACTGAAGGACTTGACACATGTCTTGTATCTTCGACCACTGCACACCTGACAACTCCATGTCTGCCATCCTACTGCCTGCCCGTGTATGTGTATCCTCCCACAAAAACATAACAGCCCGCCTCTGTTGGCACAGTCATTGAAGCATGTGCAATGTTGAGTTCCACCTTGTTGCAACGTGTATAATTAGGCGATGCTGGGGAAGGTTCAAAGACCGCTGATAGGTCTGCATACGGCTGGAGTGTACAGGCGAACGTCGGATATGTGAGCAAAGTCCACGCACTTTGAGGAGCAGGTCGGAGAACCCAGGATAAGTTTTCAATAAGCACTGCACCACCAGGTTTAAGGTGTGAGCCAGGCAAGGAATGTGTTTCAGTTGGGAAAGGGAGATGGCAGCCATGAAATTCCTTCCGTTATCACTCACTACCTTGCCTGCCTCAAGATCTACTGTGCCCAGCCACGACTGCGTTTCTTGTTGCAAGAACTCGGACAGAACTTCCGCGGTGTGTCTGTTGTCGCCCAAACACTTCATAGCCAATACAGCCTGCTGACGCTTGCCAGTACCTGGCCCATAATGGGACAACTGGTGTGCAACAGTGTCAGCTGCCGATGGAGTGGTTGGCCGACTGCGGTCTGTGGAAGAGCTGTCGCTTCTGCAGGAGGACGAGGAGGAGGAGGAGGGGGTGCGAACGCCTACAGCCAACTGTTTCCTAGACCGTGGGCTAGGCACAACTGTCCTGAAATTGATGTCCCCTGTGGACCCTGCATCCACCACATTCACCCAGTGTGCCGTGATGGACACGTAACGTCCCTGGCCATGCCTACTGGTCCATGCATCTGTAGTCAGTTGCACCTTTGTACTCACAGATTGCCTGAGTGCATGGACGATGCGCTGTTTAACATGCTGGTGCAGGGTTGGGATGGCTTTTCTGGAAAAAAAGTGTTGACTGGTTAGCTCGTAGCGTGGTTCAGCGTACTCCATCAGGGCTTTGAAAGCTTCACTTTCAACTAACCGGTAGGGCATCATCTCTAACGAGATTAGTCTAGCTATGTGGGCGTTAAAACCCTGTGTACACGGATGCGAGGATAAGTACTTCCTTTTTCTAACCAGAGTCTCATGTAGGGTGAGCTGGACTGGAGAGCTGGAGATCGTGGAACTAGCGGGTGTGCCGGTGGACATGGCAGACTGAGAGACGGTTGGAGACGGTATTATTTCCGCCGGTGCCCTAGATGCAATATTTCCTCCTACAAAACTGGTGATTCCCTGACCCTGGCTGCTTTTGGCTGGCAAAGAAACCTGCAGAGATACTGCCGGTGGTGCGGAAAATGGTGGCCTTACAGTGACGAAAGGGATGTTGCGTTGCTGACTAGCTTCATTGGCCGAGGGTGCTACAACCTTAAGGGACGTTTGGTAGTTAGTCCAGGCTTGAAAATGCATGGTGGTTAAATGTCTATGCATGCAACTTGTATTTAGACTTTTCAGATTCTGACCTCTGCTTAAGCTAGTTGAACATTTTTGACAAAACCAGGGATTCAAGCTTTAAGAGGCTAATTTGCATATTCCAGGTGCCTTCTGGGAGAAGCGAAGTCTCCCTAAGCTAGAAGATCGTTGGGTACAGCCGGGACCAGCTGCTTCGAAAGCATCACCAAACCAGGGATTCAAGCTTTAGGAGGCTAATTTGCATATTCCATGTGCCTTCTGGGAGAAGCGAAGTCTCCCTAAGCTAGAAGATAGTTGTGTACAGCCGGGACCAGCTGCTTCGAAAGCATCACCAAACCAGGGATTCAAGCTTTAGGAGGCTAATTTGCATATTCCAGGTGCCTTCTGGGAGAAGCGAAGTCTCCCTAAGCTAGAAGATCGTTGGGTACAGCCGGGACCAGCTGCTTCGAAAGCATCACCAAACCAGGGATTCAAGCTTTAGGAGGCTAATTTGCATATTCCAGGTGCCTTCTGGGAGAAGCGAAGTCTCCCTAAGCTAGAAGATCGTTGGGTACAGCCGGGACCAGCTGCTTCGAAAGCATCACCAAACCAGGGATTCAAGCTTTAGGAGGCTAATTTGCATATTCCAGGTGCCTTCTGGGAGAAGCGAAGTCTCCCTAAGCTAGAAGATCGTTGGGTACAGCCGGGACCAGCTGCTTCGAAAGCATCACCAAACCAGGGATTCAAGCTTTAGGAGGCTAATTTGCATATTCCAGGTGCCTTCTGGGAGAAGCGAAGTCTCCCTAAGCTAGAAGATCGTTGGGTACAGCCGGGACCAGCTGCTTCGAAAGCATCACCAAACCAGGGATTCAAGCTTTAAGAGGCTAATTTGCATATTCCAGGTGCCTTCTGGGAGAAGCGAAGTCTCCCTCAGCTAGAAGATCGTTGGGTACAGCCGGGACCAGCTGCTTCGAAAGCATCACCAAACCAGGGATTCAAGCTTTAGGAGGCTAATTTGCATATTCCAGGTGCCTTCTGGGAGAAGCGAAGTCTCCCTAAGCTAGAAGATCGTTGGGTACAGCCGGGACCAGCTGCTTCGAAAGCATCACCAAACCAGGGATTCAAGCTTTAGGAGGCTAATTTGCATATTCCAGGTGCCTTCTGGGAGAAGCGAAGTCTCCCTAAGCTAGAAGATCGTTGGGTACAGCCGGGACCAGCTGCTTCGAAAGCATCACCAAACCAGGGATTCAAGCTTTAGGAGGCTAATTTGCATATTCCAGGTGCCTTCTGGGAGAAGCGAAGTCTCCCTAAGCTAGAAGATCGTTGGGTACAGCCGGGACCAGCTGCTTCGAAAGCATCACCAAACCAGGGATTCAAGCTTTAGGAGGCTAATTTGCATATTCCAGGTGCCTTCTGGGAGAAGCGAAGTCTCCCTAAGCTAGAAGATCGTTGGGTACAGCCGGGACCAGCTGCTTCGAAAGCATCACCAAACCAGGGATTCAAGCTTTAGGAGGCTAATTTGCATATTCCAGGTGCCTTCTGGGAGAAGCGAAGTCTCCCTAAGCTAGAAGATCGTTGGGTACAGCCGGGACCAGCTGCTTCGAAAGCATCACCAAACCAGGGATTCAAGCTTTAAGAGGCTAATTTGCATATTCCAGGTGCCTTCTGGGAGAAGCGAAGTCTCCCTAAGCTAGAAGATCGTTGGGTACAGCCGGGACCAGCTGCTTCGAAAGCATCACCAAACCAGGGATTCAAGCTTTAGGAGGCTAATTTGCATATTCCAGGTGCCTTCTGGGAGAAGCGAAGTCTCCCTAAGCTAGAAGATCGTTGGGTACAGCCGGGACCAGCTGCTTCGAAAGCATCACCAAACCAGGGATTCAAGCTTTAGGAGGCTAATTTGCATATTCCAGGTGCCTTCTGGGAGAAGCGAAGTCTCCCTAAGCTAGAAGATCGTTGGGTACAGCCGGGACCAGCTGCTTCAAAAGCATCACCAAACCAGGGATTCAAGCTTTAGGAGGCTAATTTGCATATTCTAGGTGCCTTCTGGGAGAAGCGAAGTCTCCCTAAGCTAGAAGATCGTTGGGTACAGCCGGGACCAGCTGCTTCGAAAGCATCACCAAATTTTTGCCTGTAGGACATTATTGCAAGAGAGCTTGGCTGAGTAGATTACACAAGAAGGAAAACACACAGCAAGTCAGCAGGATCTAGGAGCAACATGGCAGATGTGACAACCTACATGGTGAGCTGCAGCATGTGCTACATGTTCACAGATCGACCAGAAGAAGAATCCAATTTCACCTGTCAGAAGTGTAGACTAGTGGCCCTTTTAGAAGAAAAGGTGCGGGGTCTGGAAGAAAGAATAGCAACTTTGAAACTCATCAAAGAGAATGAATTCTTTCTAGACAGAACAGAAGCATCTCTACTGGTCACAGAAGGTGAAAAAAGTGTCAGAGAACCTCCAAAAGCAGATGAGTGGAAGCATGTGACCAAAAGAAGCAAGAAGACCATGGAGAAATCACCAACCACTAGTGTTGAGCATTCCGATACCGCAAGTATCGGGTATCGGCCGATACTTGCGGTATCGGAATTCCGATACCGAGATCCGATATTTTTGTGATATCGGGTATCGGTATCGGAAGTGTAAAATAAAGAATTAAAATAAAAAATATTGTTATATTCACCTCTCCGGCGGCCCCTGGACATCAGCGGGAGGATCCGGCGTCCGGCACGGCTTCTTTCTTCAAAATGCGCGCCTTCAGGACCTGTGGAATGACGTCCCGGCTTCTGATTGGTCGCGTGCCGCCCATGTGACCGCCACGCGACCAATCAGAAGCCGCGACGTCATTCCTCAGCTAAAGTCCTAGAATGAGCGCCTTCTAGGACCTGAGGAATGACGTCGCGGCTTCTGATTGGTCGCGTGGCGGTCACATGGGCGGCACGCGACCAATCAGAAGCCGGGACGTCATTCCACAGGTCCTGAAGGCGCGCATTTTGAAGAAAGAAGCCGTGCCGGACGCCGGATCCTCCCGCTGATGTCCAGGGGCCGCCGGAGAGGTGAATATAACAATATTTTTTATTTTAATTCTTTATTTTACACTTTAATATGGATCCCAGGGCCTGAAGGAGAGTTTCCTCTCCTTCAGACCCTGGGATCCATGAGGATACATTCCGATACTTGATGTCCCATTGACTTGTATTGGTATCGGATATCGGTATCGGCGATATCCGATATTTTTCGGGTATCGGCCGATACTATCCGATACCGATACTTTCAAGTATCGGACGGTATCGCTCAACACTACCAACCACACAACTGAAGAACCGATATCAAATCTTTGTAGAGGATGAAGATGGCACACCTAAGAATGAAGCAATACCAGCAAGCAAAAAAGAAAAGGGCACACAGCAACAAGTGACAGCAAAAAGTACAGCCAAGAAGCAACGAAGAGTGGTGGTGGTGGGAGACTCACTACTGAGAGGCACAGAAGCAGCCATCTGCAGACCGGACATAACTGCAAGAGAAGTATGCTGCCTTCCAGGTGCGATGATCAAGGATGTGACCGATAGGATACCAAAGCTCTTCAGCTCCAAGGACGTCCACCCATTTCTTCTGATACATGTTGGCACCAATGACACGGCAAGGAAGGACCTACCGACAATCTGCAAGGACTTTGAAGAGTTGGGGAAGAAAGTAAAGGAACTGGATGCACAGGTAGTTTTTTCTTCTATCCTTCCAGTAGACGGGCATGGCACCAGGAGATGGAACAGGATCCTTGATGCAAACAACTGGCTAAGACGATGGTGCAGACAACAAGGATTTGGATTCCTGGACCACGGTGTGAATTACTGGTATGATGGACTCCTCGCCAGAGACGGACTACACCTCAACAAACCTGGGAAACACACATTCGCCAGAAGACTCGCTACACTCATCAGGAGGGCGTTAAACTAGAAGAAGAGGGGACGGGAAGAAAAACATTAGACTCGAACAAAGACGACCCAGGAAAACATACTCAGAAGGGAGGTAAGAACATTTCTAAAACAATCCACAGTGAGGAGATTGGAACAAAACAAAATCCTCTAAACTGCATGCTCGCAAACGCCAGAAGCCTGACAAACAAGATGGAAGAACTAGAAGCAGAAATATCTACAGGTAACTTTGACATAGTGGGAATAACCGAGACATGGTTAGATGAAAGCTATGACTGGGCAGTTAACTTACAGGGTTACAGTCTGTTTAGAAAGGATCGTAAAAATCGGAGAGGAGGAGGGGTTTGTCTCTATGTAAAGTCTTGTCTAAAGTCCACTTTAAGGGAGGATATTAGCGAAGGGAATGAGGATGTCGAGTCCATATGGGTTGAAATTCATGGAGGGAAAAATGGTAACAAAATTCTCATTGGGGTCTGTTACAAACCCCCAAATATAACAGAAAGCATGGAAAGTCTACTTCTAAAGCAGATAGATGAAGCTGCAACCCATAATGAGGTCCTGGTTATGGGGGACTTTAACTACCCGGATATTAACTGGGAAACAGAAACCTGTGAAACCCATAAAGGCAACAGGTTTCTGCTAATAACCAAGAAAAATTATCTTTCACAATTGGTGCAGAATCCAACCAGAGGAGCAGCACTTTTAGACCTAATACTATCTAATAGACCTGACAGAATAACAAATCTGCAGGTGGTTGGGCATTTAGGAAATAGCGACCACAATATTGTGCAGTTTCACCTGTCTTTCACTAGGGGGACTTGTCAGGGAGTCACAAAAACATTGAACTTTAGGAAGGCAAAGTTTGACCAGCTTAGAGATGCCCTTAATCTGGTAGACTGGGACAATATCCTCAGAAATAAGAATACAGATAATAAATGGGAAATGTTTAAGAACATCCTAAATAGGCAGTGTAAGCGGTTTATACCTTGTGGGAATAAAAGGACTAGAAATAGGAAAAACCCAATGTGGCTAAACAAAGAAGTAAGACAGGCAATTAACAGTAAAAAGAAAGCATTTGCACTACTAAAGCAGGATGGCACCATTGAAGCTCTAAAAAACTATAGGGAGAAAAATACTTTATCTAAAAAACTAATTAAAGCTGCCAAAAAGGAAACAGAGAAGCACATTGCTAAGGAGAGTAAAACTAATCCCAAACTGTTCTTCAACTATATCAATAGTAAAAGAATAAAAACTGAAAATGTAGGCCCCTTAAAAAATAGTGAGGAAAGAATGGTTGTAGATGATGAGGAAAAAGCTAACATATTAAACACCTTCTTCTCCACGGTATTCACGGTGGAAAATGAAATGCTAGGTGAAATCCCAAGAAACAATGGAAACCCTATATTAAGGGTCACCAATCTAACCCAAGAAGAGGTGCGAAACCGGCTAAATAAGATTAAAATAGATAAATCTCCGGGTCCGGATGGCATACACCCACGAGTACTAAGAGAACTAAGTAATGTAATAGATAAACCATTATTTCTTATTTTTAGTGACTCTATAGCGACAGGGTCTGTTCCGCAGGACTGGCGCATAGCAAATGTGGTGCCAATATTCAAAAAGGGCTCTAAAAGTGAACCTGGAAATTATAGGCCAGTAAGTCTAACCTCTATTGTTGGTAAAATATTTGAAGGGTTTCTGAGGGATGTTATTCTGGATTATCTCAATGAGAATAACTGTTTAACTCCATATCAGCATGGGTTTATGAGAAATCGCTCCTGTCAAACCAATCTAATCAGTTTTTATGAAGAGGTAAGCTATAGGCTGGACCACGGTGAGTCATTGGACGTGGTATATCTCGATTTTTCCAAAGCGTTTGATACCGTGCCGCACAAGAGGTTGGTACACAAAATGAGAATGCTTGGTCTGGGGGAAAATGTGTGTAAATGGGTTAGTAACTGGCTTAGTGATAGAAAGCAGAGGGTGGTTATAAATGGTATAGTCTCTAACTGGGTCGCTGTGACCAGTGGGGTACCGCAGGGGTCGGTATTGGGACCTGTTCTCTTCAACATATTCATTAATGATCTGGTAGAAGGTTTACACAGTAAAATATCGATATTTGCAGATGATACAAAACTATGTAAAGCAGTTAATACAAGAGAAGATAGTATTCTGCTACAGATGGATCTGGATAAGTTGGAAACTTGGGCTGAAAGGTGGCAGATGAGGTTTAACAATGATAAATGTAAGGTTATACACATGGGAAGAGGGAATCAATATCACCATTACACACTGAACGGGAAACCACTGGGTAAATCTGACAGGGAGAAGGACTTGGGGATCCTAGTTAATGATAAACTTACCTGGAGCAGCCAGTGCCAGGCAGCAGCTGCCAAGGCAAACAGGATCATGGGGTGCATTAAAAGAGGTCTGGATACACATGATGAGAGCATTATACTGCCTCTGTACAAATCCCTAGTTAGACCGCACATGGAGTACTGTGTCCAGTTTTGGGCACCGGTGCTCAGGAAGGATATAATGGAACTAGAGAGAGTACAAAGGAGGGCAACAAAATTAATAAAGGGGATGGGAGAACTACAATACCCAGATAGATTAGCGAAATTAGGATTATTTAGTCTAGAAAAAAGACGACTGAGGGGCGATCTAATAACCATGTATAAGTATATAAGGGGACAATACAAATATCTCGCTGAGGATCTGTTTATACCAAGGAAGGTGACGGGCACAAGGGGGCATTCTTTGCGTCTGGAGGAGAGAAGGTTTTTCCACCAACATAGAAGAGGATTCTTTACTGTTAGGGCAGTGAGAATCTGGAATTGCTTGCCTGAGGAGGTGGTGATGGCGAACTCAGTCGAGGGGTTCAAGAGAGGCCTGGATGTCTTCCTGGAGCAGAACAATATTGTATCATACAATTATTAGGTTCTGTAGAAGGACGTAGATCTGGGTATTTATTATGATGGAATATAGGCTGAACTGGATGGACAAATGTCTTTTTTCGGCCTTACTAACTATGTTACTATGTTACTATGTTACTATGACAGATGACTTTGCGCTGATCAATTGGATATTGTTTAAAAAAATGCCAGACTGCACTCTTCCTAGCATCGGATCCCTTTTCAGGGATTGCAGACTGAGCTTTAACCGGATGGCCACGCTGTCCTCCAACGGGTTTTGGCTTTGACACGCGTTTTGGACCCGATACGGGCCCGGCAGATGGAACCTGTTGCGATGTTGATGCCTGCTGCGGCCCCTCCTCCACCTCCGCTTCTGAACTACTGCCACCTGCACCCTGTTCCCCCAATGACTGCCAATCGGGGTCAACAACTGGGTCATCTATTACCTCCTCTTCTAGCTCGTGTGCAACTTCGTCTGTGTCACCGTGTCGGTCGGTGGTATAGCGTTCGTGACGGGGCAACATAGTCTCATCAGGGTCTGATTGTGGATCAATACCCTGAGAGGGCAATGTTGTGGTCTGAGTCAAAGGACCAGCATAGTAGTCAGGCTGTGGCTGTGCATCAGTGCACTCCATGTCAGAATCTACTTGTAATGGGCATGGCCTGTTAAGTGTTTCACTTTCTAAGCCAGGGACGGTATGTGTAAAGAGCTCCATGGAGTAACCCGTTGTGTCGCCTGCTGCATCCTTCTCTCTTGTTGTTGTTTTTGCTGAAGAGGACAAGGAAGCGACTTGTCCCTGACCGTGAACATCCACAAGCGACGCGCTGCTTTTACATTTACCAGTTTCAGAAGAGGAGGCAAAAGAGCTAGAGGCTAAGTCTGCAAGGTAAGCCAAAACTTGCTGTTGCTGCTCCGGCTTTAAAAGCGGTTTTCCTACTCCCAGAAAAGAGAGCGTTCGAGGCCTTGTGTAGCCAGACGACGAACCTGGCTCCACAGCTCCAGACTTAGGTGGAATATTTTTTTTCCCACGACCACCTGATGCTCCACTACCACTACCATCATTACCAGCTGACAATGAATGCCCACGGCCACGACCTCTTGCACCAGACTTCCTCATTGTTTTAAAAACTTAACCAAAGTAACTTTATTTGTTGCTGTCAAACAACTTACACGGTGACCTATAACTTCAGTATGATTTCAATATCCCTTTACAGGTTGGTGAGACCACAAGGAAAATCAGGCACAATGTTACACACTCTGTTTTCTGTGGCACCAAATCACAGAGATGCCACACACGCAGGACTGTCACTCAAGCACAAATGTCAATATTAATCTCCCACTGTTTTATTTATTTATTTTTTTTCAGGGAGACTTTAGAAACAAAATTAAAAAAAATGATTTTTTCAGGAAGAATTTAGAAACCAAATAAAAAAACAAAAAAAGGCTTTCTATGGCCCACTGAGTGACAGATGGCACACCCAGGAGTCAAGACTGGCACACAAGCAGAAAGGGCAATATTAATCTCCCACTGTTTTATTTTTTTTTTTTTTTTCAGGGAGACTTTAGAAACAAAATAAAATAAGATGATTTTTTCAGGAAGAATTTAGAAACCAAATAAAATAAAATGATTTTTTCAGGAAGAATTTAGAAACCAAATAAAATAAAATGATTTTTTCAAGGACAATTTAGAAACCAAATTAAAAAAAAAAAAAAAAAAAAAGGCTTTCTATGCCCCACTGAGTGAGAGATGGCACACACAGGAGTCAGGAGTGGCACACAAGCCCAGAGGCCAATATTTTTCTCCCACTGATTGATGTAGTGATTTTTTCAGGTAGATTTTGGAACCCAAATCAAGCAAAAAAATAAATAGGCTTTCTATGGCCAACAATTTGAGAGAGAGAGAGAAAGAGAGATGGCACACCCAGGAGTCAAGACTGGCACACAAGCAGAAAGGGCAATATTAATCTCCCACTGTTTTATTTATTTATTTATTTTTCAGGGAGACTTTAGAAACAAAATAAAATAAAATGATTTTTTCAGGAAGAATTTAGAAACCAAATAAAATAAAATGATTTTTTCAAGGACAATTTAGAAACCCAAAAAAAAAAAAAGGCTTTCTATGCCCCACTGAGTGAGAGATGGCACACACAGGAGTCAGGAGTGGCACACGAGCCCAGAGGCCAATATTTATCTCCCACTGATTGATGTAGTGATTTTTTCAGGTAGATTTTGGAACCCAAATCAAGCAAAAAAATAAATAGGCTTTCTATGGTCCACTGACTGAGAGATGGCACACACAGGAGTCAGGAGTGGCACACAAGCAGAAAGGGCAATATTAATCTCCCACTGTTTTATTTTATTTTATTTTTTTCAGGGAGACTTTAGAAACAAAATAAAAAAAAATGATTTTTTTCAGGAAGAATTTAGAAACCAAATAAAATAAAATGATTTTTTCAAGGACAATTTAGAAACCAAATAAAAAAAAAAAAAAGGCTTTCTATGCCCCACTGAGTGAGAGATGGCACACACAGGAGTCAGGAGTGGCACACAAGCCCAGAGGCCAATATTTTTCTCCCACTGATTGATGTAGTGATTTTTTCAGGTAGATTTTGGAACCCAAATCAAGCAAAAAAATAAATAGGCTTTCTATGGCCAACAATTTGAGAGAGAGAGAGAAAGAGAGATGGCACACCCAGGAGTCAAGACTGGCACACAAGCAGAAAGGGCAATATTAATCTCCCACTGTTTTATTTATTTATTTATTTTTCAGGGAGACTTTAGAAACAAAATAAAATAAAATGATTTTTTCAGGAAGAATTTAGAAACCAAATAAAATAAAATGATTTTTTCAAGGACAATTTAGAAACCCAAAAAAAAAAAAAGGCTTTCTATGCCCCACTGAGTGAGAGATGGCACACACAGGAGTCAGGAGTGGCACACGAGCCCAGAGGCCAATATTTATCTCCCACTGATTGATGTAGTGATTTTTTCAGGTAGATTTTGGAACCCAAATCAAGCAAAAAAATAAATAGGCTTTCTATGGTCCACTGACTGAGAGATGGCACACACAGGAGTCAGGAGTGGCACACAAGCAGAAAGGGCAATATTAATCTCCCACTGTTTTATTTTATTTTATTTTTTTCAGGGAGACTTTAGAAACAAAATAAAAAAAAATGATTTTTTTCAGGAAGAATTTAGAAACCAAATAAAATAAAATGATTTTTTCAAGGACAATTTAGAAACCAAATAAAAAAAAAAAAAAGGCTTTCTATGCCCCACTGAGTGAGAGATGGCACACACAGGAGTCAGGAGTGGCACACAAGCCCAGAGGCCAATATTTTTCTCCCACTGATTGATGTAGTGATTTTTTCAGGTAGATTTTGGAACCCAAATCAAGCAAAAAAATAAATAGGCTTTCTATGGCCCACAATTTGAGAGAGAGAGAGAGAGAGAGATGTCACACCCAGGAGTCAAGACTGGCACACAAGTAGAAAGGGCAATATTAATCTCCCACTGTTTTATTTTTTTTTTTTTCAGGGAGACTTTAGAAACAAAATAAAATAAAATGATTTTTTCAGGAAGAATTTAGAAACCAAATAAAATAAAATGATTTTTTCAAGGACAATTTAGAAACCAAATAAAAAAAAAAAAAGGCTTTCTATGCCCCACTGAGTGAGAGATGGCACACACAGGAGTCAGGAGTGGCACACAAGCCCAGAGGCCAATATTTATCTCCCACTGATTGATGTAGTGATTTTTTCAGGTAGATTTTAGAACCCAAATCAAGCAAAAAAATCAATAGGCTTTCTATGGCCCACTGAGTGAGAGATGGCATACACAGGAGTCAGGAGTGGCACACAAGCCCAGAGGCCAATATTTATCTCCCACTGATTGATGTAGTGATTTTTTCAGGTAGATTTTAGAACCCAAATCAAGCAAAAAAATAAATAGGCTTTCTATGGCCCACTGAGTGAGAGATGGCACACACAGGAGTCAGGAGTGGCACACAAGCCCAGAGGCCAATATTTATCTCCCACTGATTAATGTAGTGATTTTTTCAGGTAGGATTTAGAACCCAAATTAAGCAAAAAAATAAATAGGCTTTCTATGGCCCACTGAGTGAGAGATGGCACACACAGGGACGGCACTCTAGCAGAAATGCCAATCTTAATCTCCCACAAAAAAAAAACAAAAAACAGGGACTGTCCTACAATTACTATCTCCCTGCAGTAATCTCAGCCAGGTATGGCGGCAGCAATAAGGAGTGGACTGATGCACAAATTAAATAAAAAGTGTGGACAAACAAACAAGATAGCTGTGCAGAACAACAGGATTTGTGCTTTGAAAAAAGCAGTTGGTTTGCACAGCGGCGTACACACAGCTATGCAGCTATCACGGAGCCTTCTAGGGCAGCCCAATGAGCTACAGCGCTGAGAAAAAAAAATGTAGCTTCCACTGTTCCTGCACACCGAAGGTGGTGTTGGACAGTGGAAATCGCTACAGCACAAGCGGTTTGGTGGTTAATGGACCCTGCCTAACACTATCCCTGCTTCTGACGAAGCGGCAGCAACCTCTCCCTAAGCTCAGATCAGCAGCAGTAAGATGGCGGTCGGCGGGAACGCCCCTTTATAGCCCCTGTGACGCCGCAGACAGCAAGCCAATCACTGCAATGCCCTTCTCTAAGATGGTGGGGACCAGGACCTATGTCATCACGCTGCCCACACTCTGCGTTCACCTTCATTGGCTGAGAAATGGTGCTTTTCGCGTCATTGAAATGCGACTTTGGTGCGAAAGTCGCGTACCGCATGGCCGACCCCGCACAGGGGTCGGATCGGGTTTCATGAAACCCGACTTTGCCAAAAGTCGGCGACTTTTGAAAATGAACGACCCGTTTCGCTCAACCCTATTTGGGACTACTAACTGGCAGACACTCATTACAATCGGCCGCCGCTGACAACACCAATTAGGTTCTGTAGAAGGACGTAGATCTGGGTATTTATTATGATGGAATATAGGCTGAACTGGATGGACAAATGTCTTCTTTCGGCCTTACTAACTATGTTACTATGTTACTATGTTACTATGTAATGGTGCCTGTGTACCCCTGCAAGAGAATTCAAAGTGCCTACAGCCCAATTTTATTATGTTAGGCCTTCGAAGCCTGTCTGCGGTCCCTCCTTCCACTAAGCCTCCACTGACCTGTCTACTGCTGCCCGTGTACCCCTGGAACCAATTTTAAAGTGCCTACAGCCCAATTATATTATGTTAGACCTTCGAAGCCTGTCTGCGGTCCGTCCTTCCACTAGGCCTCCACTGACCTGTCTACTGCTGCCCGTGCTCCCCTGGAACCAATTTTAAAGTGCCTACAGCCCAATTTTATTATGTTAGGCCTTCGAAGCCTGTCTGCGGTCCCTCCTTCCACTAGTCCTCCACTGACCTGTCTACTGCTGCCCGTGTTCCCCTGGAACCAATTTTAAAGTGCCTACAGCCAAATTTTATTATGTTAGGCCTTCGAAGCCTGTCTGCGGTCCGTCCTTCCACTAGTCCTCCACTGACCTGTCTACTGCTGCCCGTGTACCCCTGGCAACAATTAAAAAGTGCCTACAGCCCAATTTTATTATGTTAGGCCTTCGAAGCCTGTCTGCGGTCCCTCCTTCCACTAGTCCTCCACTGACCTGTCTACTGCTGCCCGTGTACCCCTGGAACCAATTTTAAAGTGCTTACAGCCCAATTGTATTATGTTAGGCCTTCGAAGCCTGTCTGCGGTCCCTCCTTCCACTAGTCCTCCACTGACCTGTGTACTGCTGCCCGTGTACCCCTGGAACCAATTATAAAGTGCCTACAGCCCAATTTTATTATGTTAGGCCTTCGAAGCCTGTCTGCGGTCCCTCCTTCCACTAGTCCTCCACTGACCTGTCTACTGCTGCCCGTGTACCCCTGGAACCAATTGTAAAGTGCCTAAAGCCCAATTTTATTATGTTAGGCCTTCGAAGCCTGTCTGCGGTCCCTCCTTCCACTAGTCCTCCACTGACCTGTCTACTGCTGCCCGTGTACCCCTGGAACCAATTATAAAGTGCCTACAGCCCAATTTTATTATGTTAGGCCTTTGAAGCCTGTCTGCAGTCCGTCCTTCCACTAGTCCTCCACTGACCTGTCTACTGCTGCCCGTGTACCCCTGGAACCAATTTTAAAGTGCCTACAGCCCAATTATATTATGTTAGGCCTTCGAAGCCTGTCTGCGGTCCCTCCTTCCACTAGGCCTCCACTGACCTGTCTACTGCTGCCCGTGTACCCCTGGAACCAATTATAAAGTGCCTACAGCCCAATTTTATTATGTTAGGCCTTCGAAGCCTGTCTGCGGTCCGTCCTTCCACTAGGCCTCCACTGACCTGTCTACTGCTGCCCGTGTTCCCCTGGAACCAATTTTAAAGTGCCTACAGCCCAATTTTATTATGATAGGCCTTCGAAGCCTGTCTGCGGTCCCTCCTTCCACTAGGCCTCCACTGACCTGTCTACTGCTGCCCGTGTACCCCTGGAAACAATTATAAAGTGCCTACAGCCCAATTTTATTATGTTAGGCCTTCGAAGCCTGTCTGCGGTCCCTCCTTCCAATAGTTCTCCACTGACCAGACCAATGCTGGCCGTGTACCCCTGGAACCCAGCTGAAAGTGCATGGAGCCTCCTTTTTTTCTTTGTTTTATATTTAGAAAGCCCAGATGAACTACGCTGTACCATGGTTCAAGCTACCCAGTCGACATTTCTTTTGCGAGAAAAGCCATCCCAGCCCTCCACCGGCATGAAAAAGTCTGCATTGTCATAGCACTCAGGCAATCAAACAGTAGAAAGGTGCATCTGACAAGAGACGCATGGACCTGTAGGCATGTCCACAAAAAGTTACGTGTCCATTACGGCGCACTGGGTTAATGTGTTGGATGCATGGTCCACAGGGGACAGCCTACAAAGTCTGTCTGCAGTCCCTAATTCAAATTGTCCTCCGCTGACCACACCACTGCAGCCCGTGTACCCCTGGAACCAATTTTAAAGTGCCTGCAGCCTAGTTTTGTTATGTTAGGCCTACTACGCCTGTCTGCGGTCCCTCCTTCCAATACTCCTCCACTGACCACACCACTGCTGCCCGTGGACCCCTGTAACCTATTTTTAATTGCATAGAGCATCATTTTTTTAATAGTAGGCGTACAAAGTCTGTGTGCGGTCCACTATTGAAATTGTCCTCCACTGCCCAGAGCTATGCTGCCTGTGTACCCCTGTAACTTTTTTAAGCTGCAGTGAGCCACATTTTTGGTTTAAAGCCTACTACCTGTGTCTGTCTGCGCCACTCAATTCAGCTGTGTTCCTTTGAAAAAAGCAGAGCGTCAATAGTCTTGTTTTCAGCCTCTAGGAATTTGAAAACTGCATTGGGGCTACTACTTCGGTAGGGCCTACTAACGGTGTCTGCCGCTCCAAGGTGTTCCTTAGGTTTCCTCGCCATTGCTTCGATCTTCTGACTCTCGTTTAGTAGTTGTTGAAAACAACACTGCATTCGGTCTACAAGTTGGGTCTGGGTTGTAGAGACGGTGTCTTCCGCTCCAAGGTGTTCTCCAGGTTTCCTCTCCATTGCTTCAATCTTAAAGCTCTTGTTTAGTAGTTGTTGAAAACAACACTG
Organism: Ranitomeya imitator; assembly: GCF_032444005.1. Taxonomy (NCBI): domain Eukaryota; kingdom Metazoa; phylum Chordata; class Amphibia; order Anura; family Dendrobatidae; genus Ranitomeya; species Ranitomeya imitator. The sequence goes on along the minus strand of NC_091282.1, from coordinate 1,252,926,449 downwards.
CATTCGGCCTACAAGTTGGGTCTGGGGTGTAGAGACGGTGTCTTCCGCTCCAAGGTGTTCTCCAGGTTTCCTCTCCATTGCTTCAGTCTTAAAGCTCTTCTTAAGTAGTTGTTGAAAACAACACTGCATTCGGCCTACAAGTTGGGTCTGGGTTGTAGAGACAGTGTCTTCCGCTCCAAGGTGTTCTCCAGGTTTCCTCTCCATTGCTTCAATCTTAAAGCTCTTCTTAAGTAGTTGTTGAAAACAACACTGCATTCGGCCTACAAGTTGGGTCTGGGTTGTAGAGACGGTGTCTTCCGCTCCAAGGTGTTCTCCAGGTTTCCTCTCCATTGCTTCAATCTTAAAGCTCTTGTTTAGTAGTTGTTGAAAACAACACTGCATTCGGCCTACAAGTTGGGTCTGGGGTGTAGAGACGGTGTCTTCCGCTCCAAGGTGTTCTCCAGGTTTCCTCTCCATTGCTTCAATCTTAAAGCTCTTCTTAAGTAGTTGTTGAAAACAACACTGCATTCGGCCTACAAGTTGGGTCTGGGTTGTAGAGACAGTGTCTTCCGCTCCAAGGTGTTCTCCAGGTTTCCTCTCCATTGCTTCAATCTTAAAGCTCTTCTTAAGTAGTTGTTGAAAACAACACTGCATTCGGCCTACAAGTTGGGTCTGGGTTGTAGAGACGGTGTCTTCCGCTCCAAGGTGTTCTCCAGGTTTCCTCTCCATTGCTTCAATCTTAAAGCTCTTGTTTAGTAGTTGTTGAAAACAACACTGCATTCGGCCTACAAGTTGGGTCTGGGGTGTAGAGACGGTGTCTTCTGCTCCAAGGTGTTCTCCAGGTCTCCTCTCCATTGCTTCAATCTTAAAGCTCTTCTTAAGTAGTTGTTGAAAACAACACTGCATTCGGCCAACAAGTTGGGTCTGGGTTGTAGAGACGGTGTCTTCCGCTCCAATGTGTTCTCCAGGTTTCCTCTTCATTGCTTCAATCTTACAGCTCTTGTTTAGTAGTTGTTGAAAACAACACTGCATTCAGCCTACAAGTTGGGTATGGGGTGTAGAGACGGTGTCTTCCGCTCCAAGGTGCTCCCCAGGTTGCCTCTCCATTGCTTCAATCTTCTGGCTCTCGTTTAGTATTTGTTGAAAATAACACTGCATTCAGCCTACAAGTTGGGTATGGGGTGTAGAGACGGTGTCTTCCGCTCCAAGGTGCTCCCCAGGTTGCCTCTCCATTGCTTCAATCTTCTGGCTCTCGTTTAGTATTTGTTGAAAACAACACTGCATTCGGCCTACAAGTTGGGTCTGGGGTGTAGAGACGGTGTCTTCCGCTCCAAGGTGTTCTCCAGGTTTCCTCTCCATTGCTTCAATCTTAAAGCTCTTGTTTAGTAGTTGTTGAAAACAACACTGCATTCGGCCTACAAGTTGGGTCTGGGGTGTAGAGACGGTGTCTTCCACTCCAAGGTGTTCTCCAGGTTTCCTCTCCATTGCTTCAATCTTCTGGCTCTCGTTTAGTATTTGTTGAAAACAACACTGCATTCGGCCTACAAGTTGGGTCTGGGGTGTAGAGACGGTGTCTTCCACTCCAAGGTGTTCCCCAGGTTTCCTCTCCATTGCTTCGATCTTCTGGCTCTCGTTTAGTAGTTGTTGAAAACAACACTGCATTAGGCCTACTAGTTGGGTTGGGGCCTTCTATCTGTGTCTGCCGCTCCTTGCTGTTCTCCTACAGTGAACAAAGCTGTGCCGCCGGTTTACTACTGTTGCCAATTTTGAACTGCATTTAGAATACTTACTGATTCGGGCCTACTCTCTGTGTCAGCCTCTCATTCCAGTTGTCCTCCACTGAACAAAACAATGCCCCCTGGTTAGTCCTGTTACCAATTTTGAACTGCATTTAGCCCACTTTATTCTTTGGGCCCATATCTGTGTTTCCTCCTCTTCCTGCCCATTGCCCAGCCAGTGATAGATGAGTCTGCTGGTACATTGACCCATAATGCAACATTCCCCGTGCACGCTACACTGCAAGATTGTGACCCTGCTGAAAGTCAGGTCCCCCTTCCCGCATGCCATACCACCTTACACGGGGACAAAGAGGAAGGTGCAGATGAAGGTGCAGGTTCCTTCATCAGGTGGGGGGAGGAATACTCGTTGGTGACGTCACTGGCACAGGGCCCCTCATAATACGCAAAAGTGTTGCTGCCGGTGGGAGGCGCCCCCGCCGTGCAAACACACCGCTGTACTTTGAGAGGCCCTGTGCCAGTGCCAATGCCAACGAGTGGCCCCCCCGCTTGCTCAGGATCACAGCACTTGCAAAGTTGAAATACTTACCTCTCCCTGCTCCACTGCCGTGATGTGGTACAGATTTAATGGGCACACTAATTACTTGAACCAGCCCTACCCCCCACAACTTTAGCCAAATAACCCCCAATTTCAAATGCCTTCCAATTATTATAAGCTAAATTACGATTGACAAGCTTCAGTAGCAAGAATGGATGTTTTTGCCAATACAATGGGCTCTGTACATGTTTTCCTGGCCTCTACTCACTGCCGAATATGCTCCCCCATTGACTTGCATTGGGTTTCGTGTTTCGGTCGATCCCCGACTTTTCGCGATAATCGGCCGATTCCACTCGACTCGACTTTTGAGATAGTCGGGTTTCGCGAAACCCGGCTCGACTCTAAAAAGGTCAAGGTCGCTCAACTCTAGCCAGCAACTCTCTGTTCCCAACATCATAGTTGAGCTCAGTCTCCAAAAAATTTTTAGAAAAGAAGGCACAGGGATCCTCTCCCTCCTGGGACAGATCTGCCCCCACCCTTACTGAAAAGGTATCAGCCTCTACCAGAAATGGCTTGGTCTCATCTGTCTGGATCAAAACAGGAGCAGAGCCAAACCTCTCCTTGAGATGCTTAAAAGCCATAACAGCCTCAGAGAACCATTGGACATTATTAGAACCCTTCTTGGTGAGATCAGTTATAGGTTTAGCGATCACAACAAAATTATTTATGAATTTTCTGTAATAATTAGCAAACCTTAAAAATCTCTGAACCGACTTCAAAGATTCAGGCCTAGGCCACTCCAGCACTGCCAGAACCTTCACCGGGGGCATCTCAAACACTTCACTGGAGACAAGGTACCCAAAAAACTCATTTTCTGTGCCGCAAACTTGCATTTCTCTAATTTAGCAAAGTGTGAGTTTTCGCTCAAAATCTGTAGAACTTTGCAGACTAGGTGAATAGATGAAAATATCATCCAAATAAACAATTATTGCAATTTTGAAAAAACGCAGGCGCAAAAGGCATCACCAGACACTAAAAATGACCTTCCGGGGTATTAAAGGCTGTCTTCCATTCATCGCCCTACTTCACCCACAGCAAATTATATGCCCCACGAAGGTCAATCTTAGAGAACCACTTCACTCCAGTTAGTTGGTTAAACATATCAGGAATTAGCGGCAATGGGTAAGGATTGCTCACAGTGATCTTATTAATCTCCCAAAAATCCAGACATGGCCTAAAGCCCCCATCCTTCTTTTTGACAAAAAAGAGTCCTACAGCCACAGGGGACTTAGAGGGTCTTATATGACATGCAGTTAAACTAGTCTGTAGGTATTCCTTTAAGGCCTCCCTCTCGGCAATTGTCAGCTTAATTAAATGACTCTTAGGAAGTCTGGCACTTGGGATGAACTGAATAGCCAAGTCGTAATCTCTATGGGGTGGTGAAGCTTGCGACTTAACCTCTGAAAATACCATCCAAAAATCCTGAATGACTTCAGGTAGTTACCTCTTCACAACAGCAGAAATGTGAAAATTGCAACAATTACCATAACATCCCTGACCCCAGGACATTTTAGTACTAGACGACCAGTCCAGCAAAGGATTGTGAATTTTTAACCTGGGTAAACTCAGGATGACTGGGCAAGGTAATTTAGCAAGGACAAACAAGTCTATACACTCCTGATGTTTCATATTCACAATAAGTGGGAACCCAATAACCTTTCGAGAAATACACCCATGTTCCAGAGGAGTGTTTTCAATTGCCACAACAGGAATAGGAGATGACAATGGTTCAGAATCAAACTTATATTTGTCTAAGAATTGTTGATCAATCAAATTAAGTGCGTAACCACCATCCACCATTACCTGAAAAATCAATGGAATGACCATGATATGTGGTATTACCAGAAAAAAAACTCCTGCAGACCATAAAAACACAATACGACCGGGAGTGTTACTCCTACTGACCTTTTTGTTTTCTTTCCTGATGACAGATCTCATTTCTGTAATTGTTTGAAGCATATCTTATTTGTTATACAGGCCTCATCCACACTGAAACAGTTATTTCTTCTCTTTCTAACAGTGCGCCATATTTCACGGTATCATTTAGTCCTGCTGAAATTCAGCTGTGTGCATAGGTGGTGCAAGTAGTAGTAGATAATACCTATGATTCATCAAACTTAATCTTACAGATGCCCAACCCCCTTTCAAAGAGTATCAAAACCGTCTTAGCCCTCCCCTCAGCAGAGTGTAACTGTTAGAATCTGTTTTGTTTTTGACCATCAGCCATCTTGTTGTGGTTTTCTGGCTGCTGGTCTTTTTCCCCTGGTGCTGGGTTGTCTTAGGTCAGGTGATTGTATCACCCTCTGACAGAATGCTAGCAGCAGGGCAGGCCAGTACCACCAAGGGAGAACAACCACAGCAAATATGGAGTAGTCCAAAAAGATCTACCAAGCAGAGATAAGATACAAGTTGCCTTTATTGTGTATAATTGGCAAACATTAAATAACAAATATAATATATAAGACAATATGCAAAATATTATAAACACATGTGCGCACAAAGGGACAATATTTTTTGTATGAGTAAAAACAAATGTAAACAATGATACAGGCTGACCCTTTTATATAAAAGGTATTTTCTATATATATATATATATATATATATATATATATTCCAAACAAAAAAGCTCACATACCCTCCTACACTGACATATACTGGCCCGAATTATATATAGTATAAAATCCGCATATATTCCAAGTATATACCCCTTAATGCAAGGTGTGCAAAATATATAATAAAAAATAATTTATATGTGCAAAATAGCAAAAAAGTGCAAGCAAAAGGGAGTACTGAATACAACTATTTAAATATTAAATATTAAATATATTCCCTTGTAATAGGGGAATACAGATTATAATATGCCACTACTAGTGAAACCCGTTTTGCATTTGTATGGTCCAAATATAACCTAGATCCAGAGGATCAGGGGACCGGATATTGGTCCAGCCGATATGGCACAATGCAGGGAGATATATAGAACCTTTAATGTACCTGTAATGTGGGATCAGCCGAATCCCAAGAAGGCGCACCCCGACGCGCGTTTCGGATTACTATCCTTCGTCAGTACCACCAAGGCATAGAGAGCCAGTTAATGCCACATGTCCAGCTTGGATACCCAATAATTAAAAGGCACAGAGGAATCACGGAGGACATTTGTATGATCTGCAAGGTACTCCCTCACCATCTTCATAAACATTGTACTTCTTTTTTTTTTAAACCAGTAGTTTTTTATTGGAATTTTCAAAGGATAACAGAAGCAAGCAGTGAACATAAAAAAAGAGGTCAGATTAATCATGGGGAAGGTATAAGGGAAGGTGGGGGATGGAGGGAGGGGGGAGTAGGCAGCAATACAACTTATCCAGTGTAAGACTCAAAGTATACAAACAGCAATCACGGCAAAGGAGAAAGGAGTGCTAAACAGAAAAATTCTCAGTGGGAATCAGGGAGGGACATCTACAGTGTTATAGTTTGAGGTGATCCATGGATCCCACCAATTCAGAGCCGTATTTTTCTGTTTTAGATCATGCGCAAGCATGAGTGTTGTGAATTCTGCTCTTGGGCTCCCTCCAGTGGTTATGAGTGGTAGTGCTGTTGTCTTTGGATCGCAGCATTTGTCAGGTGTGTCCACTTATTGCAATTTGGACTGGGCTATTTAAGTCTTGCTTGATCCTTTAGTCAGTGCCAGTTGTCCATTGTTTTTGGAGGATTCACATCCCTGACTGGTCTCTCCTGTTTTGCTGTTCTTTTCAACAAAGATAAGTTCTGGCTTTGTTTTTGCTGTCCACATGCTGTGGGCCTTATAGTTCTGTGCATTTTCATGTTTTGTCTTGTCCAGCTTTGTCTGTGTAAGGATTTTTTGCAGCCAAGCTGTATCTCTGGAGATGCAGATATACCCTCCATGTCTTTAGTCAGATGAGGAGATTTGTATTTTCTGTGGTGGATATTTTCTAGTGTTTTAATACTGACCGCATAGTACTCTGTCCTATTCTTTCTTTTTAGCTAGAAAGGCCTCCTTTGCTAAATCCTGATTTCAGTCTGCGTATGTCATTTCCCTCTCCTCTCACAGTCAATATTTGTGGGGGGCTGTCTATCCTTTGGGGATTTTCTCTGAGGCAAGATAGTTTTCCCGTTTCTATCTTTAGGGGAAGTTAGTCCTTAGGCTGTGTCGAGGTGTCTAGGGAGTGTTAGGTACATCCCACGGCTACTTCTAGTTGCGGTGCTAAGTTCAGGGTCTGCGGTCAGTACAGGTACCACCTTCTCCAGAGTACGTCACATGCTGCTCCTAGGCCACCAGATCATAACACATGAGTTCATATGCACAGTGTAGGTTCAAACGAGATATTGCCTCAGAAAGAGTAGGGAGGGTCGGAGACCTCCAGTGCGCAGCTATTGTCTGACGAGCAGCTATGTGGGTATTGGTTATGATGGGTCTCAGAGTTAGGGGGACAGAATCCAAGTATAAGCCCAACACTGCTAGGGGGGCTGTTAGGTCCAGGGGAAAGCCTGTCAATGAGGGCAGAAGGGGTTCCACCACGTCCCAAAACCGGTTCGCTCCAGGGCAGGTCCACCACATATGTATCTCTGAGCCTAGCTCAGAACATCCCTTCCAGCAGAGAGGGGAGGGGGAGGAGCCGGGGCCTCCAAATCTAGCAATCCGTGTTGGGGTCAAATACCAGTTGAACATAAGTTTTTTCGATTGCTCCAGATGGTTAATACACCGAGTAAAGTATGCAGCATGTTCAGAGGTTGTTTGCCGCTGTTCTAGGGTTGCAGTGAAAGCATGCCTGGATTCCCATCTGAGCATGTATGGGAGTTTAACAGTGGATCGGAGGGAGAGAAGGGCTTTATATATGATGGTCACCCCACGGCGGGTGTGTCCGGACTGCTTGAAAAGGGCTTGTAACGGGAGACTGATCTCTGTGAGATCGCATTCTGGAATGACAACCGTGCGGAGGAAATGTCAGCGACGAAAATAAGAAAACTAAGACGAGGGAGGGAGGGAAATTTTGGCTGCTAGGGTATCATAGGGTAGGAGCAGACCCTGTTCCAGGAGGTCACTGAGCGAGGATGTGGCCCCGTCCCCCATGACACAAAGGAAATCTCTCCCATAAGAGTTTCTACTAGGGTTGAGCAAAACGGGTCGGTCATTTTCAGAAGTCGCCGACTTTTGGCAAAGTCGGGTTTCATGAAACCCGACCCGACCCCTGTGTGGGGTCAGCCATGAGGTCGGCGATCTTCTGAATCTGGTATCGGAATTCCAATCCCGAGTTCCGATATGTTTGCAATATCGGAAATCGGTATTGGAATCCATATTTAAGTGTAAAATAAAGAATTAAAATAAAAAATATCGCTATACTTACCCTCTGACGCGCCCTTGTACTAACCGGCAGCCTTTCTTCCTTCGAATCAGCGCTTGCAGGACCTTGCGGTGACGTCGCGGCTTGTGATTGGTCGCGCGAGCGGTCACATGGGCGGTCGCGCGACCAATCACAAGCCGCGACGTCACCGCAAGGTCCTGCAAGCGCTGATTCGAAGGAAGGAAGGTTCCCGGTTAGTACCAGGGCGCGTCCGAGGGTGAGTATAGCGATATTTTTTATTTTAATTCTTTATTTTACACTTAAATATGGATCGCAGGGCCTGAAGAAGAGTTTCCGCTCCTTCAGACCCTGGGAACCATTGGAAACCCAATGCACTGCATTGGGTTTCGAGTTTCGGCCGAACCCGACCCCGACTTTTTTATAGGATCAGCCCCGACCCCGACCCCGACCCGACTTTTGAAAAAGTCGGGTTTCGTGAAACCCGACCCGATCCTATAAAAGTAAAAGTCGCTCAACCCTAGTTTCTACAGCTCGCAAGGAAACGTAACGATAGAGGAAAGGGAAATGCAACTTGCTGAACTTAAACCAAATCGAGAGGAGTCCCTGCATAGTGCGAAGAGTAGTGGGCAGGGAGGAGTAGCGAAGGAGATTCATTTCCAGAAGAAGCCTGGTAGATCCACGGGGAGCATGACAAGTCTCGATTTGTAGCCAGAGCGAGTGAGGGGACTCCACCCACCAAATCTTTGCTATGTCTAAGACAATTGACGAGTAGTATGCTGCAATGTCAGGCACTCCAAAGCCGCCCCCAGTATATGGAAGGGTCAGTGTGGACATGGCGACTCGATGTGGCTTATTTCTCCAAATGAGTCGACCCAGAATCGACTGGAAAAGATTTAGGTACTTTTTGGGAAATAGGAGGGGTAAGCAGCACAAAAGGTATAAGATCTTGGGGATGAGCATCATTTTGACAGTTTGGATCCGGGCGATCCATGATAGTTGATAGGTAGAATAGTCCGCACAGATCGATCGTATAGTCGAGAACAAAGAGTCACAGGTAATTCTAAGTATATTTTTTAGAGAGGTAATGTGGATCCCTAAGTAGCGAAAGCCATCTGGGGCCCAAATGAAAGGGAATTGTGTGCAAAGCACATGTTGAGTGGAGCAGGGCAGGTTGATGGGGAATATCGAGGATTTGGTGAGGTTGAGCTTATAGAAAGAGACATTAGAAAAGTCAGAGAGGACAGTGACAACAGCTGGAATGGAGACACAAGGGTTTGTGCAAGTAAGGAGGACGTCATCAGCGTAGAGACTGATTCTATGGTCCACAGGGCCCACAGTGATACCTGATATATCAGGATGAGAGCGAATAACAGCCGCTAGTGGCTCCATAGCAAGGAAAAAATGAGAGACGAGAGGCGGCAGCCCTTGCCCTTGGTTTTTGAGAAAGTGGAGGAGGAAAAGCCTCCCGCTCTAACAAAGGTGCAAGGGGAGGAGTATAAGGCCATAATGGCTGATTTAATATTGCCACAAAAGGCAAATTTATCCAGGACAGCTGCCAGATACCCCCAGTGCACGTGGTCAAAAGCTTTTTTCGCATCAAGGGACACGAGTACACCGGGGGTAACTCTCCCCTGTAATATCTCCAGGAGATCTATAACCCTCCTTGTGGCATCTCTTGCTTGACGGTCAGGGATGAATCCTACCTGATCCAGTGCAATCAAGGTAGAAAGAACAGCCTTGAGACGGTCCGCCAGCAGCTTAGAGTAGAGTTTCACATCACAATTAAGCAGGGCTATCGGGCGATAGCTGCTCGGGTCTGTAGGAGGTTTTCCTGGTTTCTGAATTGTGGAAATGGACGCTCTCAATCCCACAGGCCTGATACATCCCTCACGTTGCCAAAACTGAAATAGAAATAGGAGATAAGGAGCAAGAAGGGGGGCAAAAGAGGAGTAATACTGGTAGGGGAATGCGTCCGGGCTAGGGGCAGAGCGCTTCTTTGAGGTGCAAATGACCCCAAGAATTTCAGAAAGGGTGAAAGGTTTATTTAAATATTCCAATTGGTCTGTGGACAAGGAAGGGAGTTTAGCTCTTGAGAGGAAAGCAGAGATAGTGTCTGGAGAAGGTTGCGGCGTAGAGGGAGAAGTAGCGAGATTATAAAGATCATTGTAATAAGTGCGAAATTGCTCGGCAATTAGGAAAGGGTTACGAATAGGGTTGAGCGACTTTTCTTTTTATAGGATCGGGTCGGGTTTCACGAAACCCGACTTTTTCAAAAGTCGGGTCGAGTGAAATCGGCCGATCCTATAGAAAAGTCGGGGTCGGGGTCGGCCGAAACACGAAACCCAATGCAGTGCATTGGGTTTCTAATGGTTCCCAGGGTCTGAAGGAGAGGAAACTCTCCTTCAGGCCCTGGGATCCATATTTAAGTGTAAAATAAAGAATTAAAATAAAAAATATTGATATACTTACCCTCGGACGCGCCCTGGTTCTCACCAGCAACCTTCCTTCCTAAGAATGAGCGCCTGAAGGACCTTTGATGACGTCGCAGCTTGTGATTGGTCGCGTGACCACTCATGTGACCGCTCACGCGACCAATCACAAGCCGTGACGTCATCGAAGGCCCTTCAGGCGCTCATTCTTAGGAAGGAAGGCAGCGGGTTAGAACCAGGGCGCGTCCGAGGGTGAGTATATACCTATTAGGAATATACTCACCCTCGGACGCGCCCTCGGACACTTCCTTCCTAAGAATTAGCGCCTGAAGGACCTTAGATGACGTCGCGGTTTGTGATTGGTCGCGTGACCACTCATGTGACCGCTCACGCGACCAATCACAAGCCGCGACGTCATCGAAGGCCCTTCAGGCGCTCATTCTTAGGAAGGAAGGCTGCCAGTGAGGACCAGGGCGCGTCCGAGGGTGAGTATATCAATATTTTTTTATTTTTATTCTTTATTTTACACTTAAGTATGAATTCCGATACTGATTCCCGATATCTTAAACATATCGGAACTCTGTATCGGAATTCCGATTCCAGATCAGAAGATCGCCGACCTCATGGCCGACCCCACACAGGGGTCGGGTCGGGTTTCATGAAACCCGACTTTGCCAAAAGTCAGCGACTTCTGAATCTGGCCGACCCGTTTCGCTCAACCCTAGTTACGAACTGTATCGCCCTGGGGGGAGATGATAAGTGAGATTCTGGAACGGATCTCAGTTTTCCTAATTCTATTAGCAAGGAGGGCTCCAGCTCTTTCTCCCATGCTGTAATAGATAGATTTGTTTTTTTTTCAGTTGAAGCTCTACGCAAGAGAGAAGGAGAGCACGGAGTTGGTTCCGAGTTTTCAGCAGGTCAGAGAGGGTCGCAGAATCCGGGGAGGTCACACAGGAACGTTCGAGCGTTTTAATTCTGGTCAGCAGGGAATCCAGGTTCGCATTGTACTGTTTTTTGGTATGCGCTGCCAATTTAAGAAAATGACCTCGCCTTACAGCTTTGTGCGCGAACCATAACACATCTGGAGCAATGTCATCGACATTGTTAAAGTGAAAGAAGTCTTTCAAGTTGTCAGTAAGGGCATCATGATTAGTCGGCAACGTCAGGAGGTGTTCGTTCATTTTCCAAGAGGTCATGGGGGAGTGGACTCAGAAAGAGTTAGAGTGATAGGGGCATGGTCCGACCAGGAGATGGAATCAATAGTAGCAGTCATACAAAGAGGCACGAGGGAGTCATTAACTAAAAAGTAATCTATACGGCTAAATGATTTATGTCTCGGGGAAAAGAAGGTGTAATCTCGTTCATTGCTGTGGAGGTACCGCCAAATGTCATGGAAATGAAAGGAGGAAGTGACAGGGGCGAGGTCAGATCTAAAGGTCAAGTGAGTCGAACAGTCACGAGATTTGTTTAAGGGGGCATTAAGGTCACTCGCGATCAGTTTGTGTCCCACCATAGAGGGGGTGAGGTCTTCCAGGAGCGATTTAAGAAATGCAGATTGTTTTGAGTTGGGGGCGTAGATCGCTAGTAGGGAGTATAGTACATCGTTTAGATGACAAGTCAGAAGCAGGTATCTACCCTTGGGGTCAGAGAAGACTTTAATCAGGTCAAATGACAGGTTGGCACCAATAAAAATTGCTACTCCAGATTTTTTATCCTGAGCGTTGGAGAAGAAACGCTGAGGATAGAAGCAGGAGGTTACTCGATAATTAGCAGCCTCAATTAAGTGAGTTTCCTGTAAGAAAACAATATCGGCGCGTGACTTTTTTTAGTTGCCCGTATAGGAGTGAACGCTTCTGAGGCGAGTTTAGGCCGTTCACGTTCAGGGTAGTATGGAGATAGGCATGGCAACAATCGAGAAAGATTATATATCTTATACACCAGAACAGAGAAATCTAAGGAGAATAAGCTGCACAAAGGGGGAGGGAAGGCGGGGGGGAAGGGGAAACATACAACCAGAACATTTAGTCCCAACAGTCTATGTAACTTTAAGGACGCAAGTGCGTAGCAAATAAAAACAAAAAAGAAATTGAAAAATCAACAAAAAAAGAAACAAGGATCCCCAGTGTCTCATACAGGGGTGGTCCAAGGTATTCAGCAACTGGCAAACAGCAAACAAGTAAAAAAAAAAAAAGTCCAGAGCAAAAAACAGTCGCTCGGCGGGGCGACACTCCCAGGTGCCTTTAGTTAGAGGGGGTAGGGGAGAAAAGGTCAGAGAAGAGTAGTGAGGAAGACAGAAGGGGGAAGGGGAAAAGAGTCAATGATACAACCTGGGAGGTGCAAAAGAGGAGACCAGAAAGACGGTCCCCTGGGCAAATCATCCATCCCCCAAAAAAACCATCGCAGCCGATAATGGATCAGGCGACTCTCCATTCTGGATCGATCCTCCTTCCGCAAGGTCCCTATTTGTCAAGGTTATCCCATCCGGGGCGCTGCGGTGTTGCTGAGGAAGACGACAGAAGAAAGTTCCAACGTTTCAGGAGTTGTGCCGCTTGAGCGGGAGTTAGACAAACGTGGGAGACGTCATCTCTTCGAACAATAAGGTGAGTGGGATGTCCCCATCGATAGACCACCTGTTTTTCACGTAGTAGCGTCGTGTAGGGCTTGAACGCGCAGCGCAGGGCCAAGATGCCCGGCGACAAGTCCGGGTACACCTTGAGCCCCGCAAAGCGCTCAGAAAGAGAAGGGGTCACTCTTAGTGCTCTCAGAAAGTCCTCTTTTGCCTCAAAAAAATGTACTCTCGCAAATACGTCTCGCGGTAGATCCGAGCGGACACCAGGGGGCTTCGGAACCCTGTGTATGCGGTCAATTTTAAGGTCTCTAGGCTCTAGGTCTGGAAGTACTTCCAGCATGAAATCTTGAAGAAGTGCTCTCAGCTCTGCGGGAGGGATCGACTCCGGAACGCCTCTAAGATGAACGTTGTTCCGTCTATGTCTATCTCCCAAGACGCAGTTTTTATCTGCACCGCTTCAACCATCTGCTAAAGTTGTTCATGTTCATCTAGGAGGGTGTTGTTAGACTGGCTGAGTTCGGCCAGTTTGGTCTCAAGGTGCTCCGTGCGGTTGCCCAAATCCACAACTTCCCCACTGAAATCAGCCACCATTGTCTTCATATCTTCCTGGATGGAGGCTCTGAGCTCCGATAAGAGTCCCTTCATAAGGGCGAGAGTGACCGGGGTCTCCAGAGAGTGGGCTGCAGAGGCGGCTTCCTGTGCTTGGAGATCTTGGCGGGAAGCGCGGGCTGCACGAGGGGAAGGAGGCGCCATATTGGAGAGGAGCGCAGATTCTGGGCGGCCAGGGGGAAAGTAATCTGAAACCCACTTAGGGAGCGAGGATTGTGGGTGTTTTACCTTTCCCATCGGCAGAGGGTCGTCAGATGTACGTCTGAGGCAAATTTCAGCAGTCTGAGGCTGGTTTGGAAGCATTAAAAGCTGCTTTAGTGCCCTGGGGAGCGGGAGCTCCTGGATCAAGCAGCCTCCACCATGAGCAGTCAGGTCACGCCCCTCAACATTGCACTTCTTTTTACAGCACCCCTTGTCTCTGGGCTGCCACGATGGGAGGGTCTGAGAAAACTGTCCCAGAACTTGGCCATTGTTCCTTTGCCTGAGCTAGATTGCACTTCTGTCTCTCTCACTTGGGCTCCTTGGCTGTACAACAAACTCTAACGTCTGCTGCCAGCGTTCTCACATGGGAATTTTCTAAGTAATTCCGCTATGAGAGCCTCTGGTACTGCAACAATTTAGTACACCTTTCTGCCTCAGGCAGAAGAGATTAAAAGTTTTCTTTGTAGTGTGGGTCTAGAAGTGTGACCAACTAGTAATGAGTGTCAGCCAAAATTTTGATAATGCGAGGGTGACATGAAATGCAGTGCAACATAAAGTCAGCCATGCGTGCCAGACTTCTAACAAGCTAGACTTCCGTGTCCTCACCAACAGGACGACTGACCAAGCAGGACTCCTCCTCCTCATCCTCCTCCTACCTGTTCTCAGGCCATCCCCACTGAACACACGTTAATACAGATTTGCTTGTGGTACCATCTATAGCACATGAAAGTAGCTCGTGTTCTTCCTCCTCCTCATTCTCATTGCCTACCAATCCACATTGAGAAGACATGAGTCTGGGCTGAGTGTAATCCTCCAATATGTTTCCTTGCTCCATGTCCTCGTGCTCTGCTCTGAGTTTTTCAGAATGCTGAGAAGCGGGATGGTGATGCTAATTATGGTATCATCACCGCTCACCGTCTTGGTGCAGTCCTCAAAGTTTTGGAGGATGGTACATATGTCTGACATTCATGTCCACTCCTGAGGTCTTATGTGTGGAGTCTGAACTGAATATCGACGCTCTTGTTGATGTTTGTAGTCAACAACAGCCCTCTTCTGCTCACAAATCCTTTCCAACATATGCAGCGTAGAGTTACAGTGCGTGGGGACATCACACACCAGTCGTTGAGCTGGAAGCTGCAAACGCTGCTGAAGCACGGCAAGGGCGGCTGAAGCTGTAGTTGACTTTCTAAAATGGGCAGACAGATGGCATACTTTCACAAGCAGATTCGGCAGCTCCGGGTATGTTTTCAAAAAATGTTGAACCCTGAGATTAAGCATATGGACCAAGCAAGGTACGTGTGTGAGCTCATCTTGCCTCAGAGCCGCCACAAGGTTACGGCCATTGTCACACATGATCATGCTAGACTGTAGGTTTCGCGGTGTCAACCAAACATCTGACTGCTCTTTCAGAGCTGTCCACAACTTTTCTGCATTGTGCGGTTTGTCACCTATGCAGATTAGCTTCAGCACAGCCTGTTGCCTCTTGGCTGAGGCAGTGCTGCAGTGCTTCCAGCTTCTGACAGATGTGTTGATTTCAGAGATGGAGGATGAAGAGGAGGACGAGGAGGTGCAGGAGCTGTAGACTGTGGGGGTAATTCTGATTGACGTAGGGCCGCAATCTTCGGCATGGGAAGGATGTGTTCCATCCCAAGGTCCGACTGGGTCCCTGCTTCCATTATGTTAACCCAGTGTGCCGTCAGTGAGATGTACCATCCCTGCCCACAAGCACTTGACCACGTGTTCATGGTTAGGTGGACTTTCCCTGTAACAGCACTGGTGAGGGCACGGGTAATGCTGTGGAGCATATGTCTGGTGTAATGCCGTTACGGCACACTGGGAGAAATAGTGGTGACTGAGGACCGAGTACCTTGGGATGGCCGCTGCCATTAGGTTGAGGAAAGCTTCTGCCTTAACAAGCCTAAAAGGCAGCATTTCTAGCACAATCAGAAGAGAAATATTAGTATTTAGGACTGTGGCCTGAGGGGCATTGGTGGGGTATTTACGCTTGCGTTCCAATGACTGGGTTATAGACAATTGAAGGCTGTGCTGGGACAAGGATGTGGACGGGCTTGTTGAAGGTGCTGCTTGACTGTGGGCCACAACAGGTAACATAGTAACATAGTAACATAGTTAGTAAGGCCGAAAAAAGACATTTGTCCATCCAGTTCAGCCTATATTCCATCATAATAAATCCCCAGATCTACGTCCTTCTACAGAACCTAATAATTGTATGATACAATATTGTTCTGCTCCAGGAAGACATCCAGGCCTCTCTTGAACCCCTCGACTGAGTTCGCCATCACCACCTCCTCAGGCAAGCAATTCCAGATTCTCACTGCCCTAACAGTAAAGAATCCTCTTCTATGTTGGTGGAGAAACCTTCTCTCCTCCAGACGCAAAGAATGCCCCCTTGTGCCCGTCACCTTCCTTGGTATAAACAGATCCTCAGCGAGATATTTGTATTGTCCCCTTATATACTTATACATGGTTATTAGATCGCCCCTCAGTCGTCTTTTTTCTAGACTAAATAATCCTAATTTCGCTAAACTATCTGGGTATTGTAGTTCTCTCATCCCCTTTATTAATTTTGTTGCCCTCCTTTGTACTCTCTCTAGTTCCATTATATCCTTCCTGAGCACCGGTGCCCAAAACTGGACACAGTACTCCATGTGCGGTCTAACTAGGGATTTGTACAGAGGCAGTATAATGCTCTCATCATGTGTATCCAGACCTCTTTTAATGCACCCCATGATCCTGTTTGCCTTGGCAGCTGCTGCCTGGCACTGGCTGCTCCAGGTAAGTTTATCATTAACTAGAATCCCCAAGTCCTTCTCCCTGTCAGATTTACCCAGTGGTTTCCCGTTCAGTGTGTAATGGTGATATTGATTCCCTCTTCCCATGTGTATAACCTTACATTTATCATTGTTAAACCTCATCTGCCACCTTTCAGCCCAAGTTTCCAACTTATCCAGATCCATCTGTAGCAGAATACTATCTTCTCTTGTATTAACTGCTTTACATAGTTTTGTATCATCTGCAAATATCGATATTTTACTGTGTAAACCTTCTACCAGATCATTAATGAATATGTTGAAGAGAACAGGTCCCAATACTGACCCCTGCGGTACCCCACTGGTCACAGCGACCCAGTTAGAGACTATACCATTTATAACCACCCTCTGCTTTCTATCACTAAGCCAGTTACTAACCCATTTACACACATTTTCCCCCAGACCAAGCATTCTCATTTTGTGTACCAACCTCTTGTGCGGCACGGTATCAAACGCTTTGGAAAAATCGAGATATACCACGTCCAATGACTCACCGTGGTCCAGTCTATAGCTTACCTCTTCATAAAAACTGATTAGATTGGTTTGACAGGAGCGATTTCTCATAAACCCATGCTGATATGGAGTTAAACAGTTATTCTCATTGAGATAATCCAGAATAACATCCCTCAGAAACCCTTCAAATATTTTACCAACAATAGAGGTTAGACTTACTGGCCTATAATTTCCAGGTTCACTTTTAGAGCCATTTTTGAATATTGGCACCACATTTGCTATGCGCCAGTCCTGCGGAACAGACCCTGTCGCTATAGAGTCACTAAAAATAAGAAATAATGGTTTATCTATTACATTACTTAGTTCTCTTAGTACTCGTGGGTGTATGCCATCCGGACCCGGAGATTTATCTATTTTAATCTTATTTAGCCGGTTTCGCACCTCTTCTTGGGTTAGATTGGTGACCCTTAATATAGGGTTTTCATTGTTTCTTGGGATTTCACCTAGCATTTCATTTTCCACCGTGAATACCGTGGAGAAGAAGGTGTTTAATATGTTAGCTTTTTCCTCGTCATCTACAACCATTCTTTCCTCACTATTTTTTAAGGGGCCTACATTTTCAGTTTTTATTCTTTTACTATTGATATAGTTGAAGAACAGTTTGGGATTAGTTTTACTCTCCTTAGCAATGTGCTTCTCTGTTTCCTTTTTGGCAGCTTTAATTAGTTTTTTAGATAAAGTATTTTTCTCCCTATAGTTTTTTAGAGCTTCAATGGTGCCATCCTGCTTTAGTAGTGCAAATGCTTTCTTTTTACTGTTAATTGCCTGTCTTACTTCTTTGTTTAGCCACATTGGGTTTTTCCTATTTCTAGTCCTTTTATTCCCACAAGGTATAAACCGCTTACACTGCCTATTTAGGATGTTCTTAAACATTTCCCATTTATTATCTGTATTCTCATTTCTGAGGATATTGTCCCAGTCTACCAGATTAAGGGCATCTCTAAGCTGTTCAAACTTTGCCTTCCTAAAGTTCAATGTTTTTGTGACTCCCTGACAAGTCCCCCTAGTGAAAGACAGGTGAAACTGCACAATATTGTGGTCGCTATTTCCTAAATGCCCAACCACCTGCAGATTTGTTATTCTGTCAGGTCTATTAGATAGTATTAGGTCTAAAAGTGCTGCTCCTCTGGTTGGATTCTGCACCAATTGTGAAAGATAATTTTTCTTGGTTATTAGCAGAAACCTGTTGCCTTTATGGGTTTCACAGGTTTCTGTTTCCCAGTTAATATCCGGGTAGTTAAAGTCCCCCATAACCAGGACCTCATTATGGGTTGCAGCTTCATCTATCTGCTTTAGAAGTAGACTTTCCATGCTTTCTGTTATATTTGGGGGTTTGTAACAGACCCCAATGAGAATTTTGTTACCATTTTTCCCTCCATGAATTTCAACCCATATGGACTCGACATCCTCATTCCCTTCGCTAATATCCTCCCTTAAAGTGGACTTTAGACAAGACTTTACATAGAGACAAACCCCTCCTCCTCTCCGATTTTTACGATCCTTTCTAAACAGACTGTAACCCTGTAAGTTAACTGCCCAGTCATAGCTTTCATCTAACCATGTCTCGGTTATTCCCACTATGTCAAAGTTACCTGTAGATATTTCTGCTTCTAGTTCTTCCATCTTGTTTGTCAGGCTTCTGGCGTTTGCGAGCATGCAGTTTAGAGGATTTTGTTTTGTTCCAATCTCCTCACTGTGGATTGTTTTAGAAATGTTCTTACCTCCCTTCTGAGTATGTTTTCCTGGGTCGTCTTTGTTCGAGTCTAATGTTTTTCTTCCCGTCCCCTCTTCTTCTAGTTTAACGCCCTCCTGATGAGTGTAGCGAGTCTTCTGGCGAATGTGTGTTTCCCAGGTTTGTTGAGGTGTAGTCCGTCTCTGGCGAGGAGTCCATCATACAAGTAATTCACACCGTGGTCCAGGAATCGAAATCCTTGTTGTCTGCACCATCGTCTTAGCCAGTTGTTTGCATCAAGGATCCTGTTCCATCTCCTGGTGCCATGCCCGTCTACTGGAAGGATAGAAGAAAAAACTACCTGTGCATCCAGTTCCTTTACTTTCTTCCCCAACTCTTCAAAGTCCTTGCAGATTGTCGGTAGGTCCTTCCTTGCCATGTCATTGGTGCCAACATGTATCAGAAGAAATGGGTGGACGTCCTTGGAGCTGAAGAGCTTTGGTATCCTATCGGTCACATCCTTGATCATCGCACCTGGAAGGCAGCATACTTCTCTTGCAGTTATGTCCGGTCTGCAGATGGCTGCTTCGGTGCCTCTCAGTAGTGAGTCTCCCACCACCACCACTCTTCGTTGCTTCTTGGCTGTACTTTTTGCTGTCACTTGTTGCTGTGTGCCCTTTTCTTTTTTGCTTGCTGGTATTGCTTCATTCTTAGGTGTGCCATCTTCATCCTCTACAAAGATTTGATATCGGTTCTTCAGTTGTGTGGTTGGTGATTTCTCCATGGTCTTCTTGCTTCTTTTGGTCACATGCTTCCACTCATCTGCTTTTGGAGGTTCTCTGACACTTTTTGCACCTTCTGTGACCAGTAGAGATGCTTCTGTTCTGTCTAGAAAGTCTTCATTCTCTTTGATTAGTTTCAAAGTTGCTATTCTTTCTTCCAGACCCCGCACCTTTTCTTCTAAAAGGGCCACTAGTCTACACTTCTGACAGGTGAAATTGGATTCTTCTTCTGGTCGATCTGTGAACATGTAGCACATGCTGCAGCTCACCATGTAGGTTGTCACATCTGCCATGTTGCTCCTAGATCCTGCTGACTTGCTGTGTGTTTTCCTTCTTGTGTAATCTACTCAGCCAAGCTCTCTTGCAATAATGTCCTACAGGCAAAAATCCTGGTTTGGTGATGCTTTCGAAGCAGCTGGTCCCGGCTGTACCCAACGATCTTCTAGCTTAGGGAGACTTCGCTTCTCCCAGAAGGCACCTGGAATATGCAAATTAGCCTCCTGAAGCTTGAATCCCTGGTTTGGTGATGCTTTCGAAGCAGCTGGTCCCGGCTGTACCCAACGATCTTCTAGCTTAGGGAGACTTCGCTTCTCCCAGAAGGCACCTGGAATATGCAAATTAGCCTCCTGAAGCTTGAATCCCTGGTTTGGTGATGCTTTCGAAGCAGCTGGTCCCGGCTGTACCCAACGATCTTCTAGCTTAGGGAGACTTCGCTTCTCCCAGAAGGCACCTGGAATATGCAAATTAGCCTCCTGAAGCTTGAATCCCTGGTTTGGTGATGCTTTCGAAGCAGCTGGTCCCGGCTGTACCCAACGATCTTCTAGCTTAGGGAGACTTCGCTTCTCCCAGAAGGCACCTGGAATATGCAAATTAGCCTCCTGAAGCTTGAATCCCTGGTTTGGTGATGTTTTCGAAGCAGCTGGTCCCCTGCAGAAGGTGCAGGGCTAGAGGCATCTTCACATGCATGGTGTACTGGGATTGTTTGCTTCTACGCAAAACAGTGGAAGAAGCAGTGGTATGACCTGCAGGCAGTGGTCCTGGAGCCTCAGGTTCGGCCCACAAAGTCGGGTGCTTTGCTGCCATGTGACTGACCATGCTGGTGATGGTCAGGCTGTCTGTTTTGCTGTCCCTGCTGATGCGTGCATGGCAGGTTCTGTTAATGGGCTGTTTGGGGTTATCGGCAGAGTCTTTAACCCCTTTATGACCTTGGGATTTTCCATTTTTCCGTGTTCATTTTACTCTCCCCTCCTTCCCAGAGCCATAACTTTTTTATTTTTCTGTAAATATGGCCATGTGAGGGCTTATTTCTTGTGAGACGAGTTGTACTTTTGAACGACGTCATTGGTTTTACCATGACATGTACTACAAAATGGGAAAAAATATTCCAAGGGCGATGAAATTACAAAAAAAGTGCAATCCCATGCATGTTTTTTGTTTGGCTTTTTTGCTAGCTTCACTAAATGCTAAAACTGACATGTGACTATGATTCTCCAGGTCAGTACGAGAACATAGACACCAAACATGTCTAGGTTATTTTTTATCTAAGTGTTGAAAACAAATTCCAAACTTTGCAAAAAAAAAAGAAAAAGGGGCCATTTTTCGATACCCGTAGCGTCTCCATTTTTTGTGATCTGGGGTTGGGTGAGAGATTACTTTTTGTGTGCCAAGCTGACGTTTTTAGTGATACCATTGTGGTGCAGATATGTTCCTTTGATCCCCCGTTATTGCATTTTAATGCAATGTCGCAGCGACCAAAAAAACTTAATTTTAAATTTCAAATTTTTTTCTCGCTACGCCGTTTAGCGATCAGGTTAATCCTTTTTTTATTGATAGATCAGGCGATTCTGAATGCGGCGATACTAAATATCTGTAGGTTTGATTTGCTTCAATGGCCTCCATGGGAGGCTAGAAGCTGGCACAACTCGAAGCTGAATTGCAGGCTTGCTATGAGCCACAGGGTGGCGCTCACAGCAAACCGGCATCAGTATCCATAGAAGTCTCAAGGACCTCTATGGTTACTATCCTGACTCATTGCTGACCCCCGATCATGTGACGCGGAAGGCGATGAGTGCATTTCCGGTCTCCCGGGCGGAAGCGAAAGTTAAATGCCGCTGTCAGCGTTTGACAGTGGCAT
Organism: Ranitomeya imitator; assembly: GCF_032444005.1. Taxonomy (NCBI): domain Eukaryota; kingdom Metazoa; phylum Chordata; class Amphibia; order Anura; family Dendrobatidae; genus Ranitomeya; species Ranitomeya imitator. The sequence goes on along the minus strand of NC_091282.1, from coordinate 1,252,905,078 downwards.
TTAACTAGTTAATAGTGGTGGGTGGATCGCGATTCCACTCGCTGCTATTGCACGCACATGTCAGCTGTTCAGAGCCCACATCAAAGCAGGGGATCTGACATCGAACATACTATCCCGTCCGAGGTCAGAAAGGGGTTAAAAAATAGCCAGACATGGGAAGATCTCACAGGTGGAATGGCAACTTCACTCATGTTGGTATTACGGGAAACGGATGCACACCTTCTGTCTGTGGCCATAAAACTGCTTCTTCCTGCCTGTTGGGGGATATCCCTCCTTCCCCCTGTGTGCTGCTGTCCTTGCTATGCATGTCCTCCTGCCAGGTTGGGTTAGTCACTATGACATCCAACACCTTATCTTCCACATCCGCACCCTGCTCCTCCTCCTGACTTTCTGTCAATTGTGTCTCATCATCGTCCACCTCTTGTGACACTTTCCTACCATCGCCTTCGTGTGACCGAGGCTGGTGAAAGCTTTGGGCAGCTCTACATGCGATATCTTCTGTCACCACTTGAGGTTGACTGGCAGAGAGTCCGGAATCTTGAAATGGAATACTGAACAGCTGGTAAGAGTGTCCAAGTGTGGGATCAGTTGTCTCAGGGTCTCGGAATGGTGGGAAGAAGGAGGATCAGGGTGAGGAATATCCGGGCGACTCTCACGGCTACTCAGACTTGACCAAGTGGAAGACATGGTGTTGGTGGTGGTGGCTATGTGACTGGATGCATTATCAGCTATCCAACCAACAACCGTTTCACACTGGTCTGGCTTCAATAGTGGTGTGATGCGGTCCCCTAGAAACTGGTACAGGAAGGTTGAGCGAGAAGATGTGGGTCTTTGTTGTTGCCCACTTTTAGCTTGGCCACGGCCTCGTCCTCTGCATGCACCATCATCATCTACTACTGCACTATTTCAAATGCTCAACAAAAATATATTTATTAGTAGTGAAATAATATCTGATCAGTATGCCTGCACATCTATGATTTTTCTAACCCAAACACCAGGCAGGCCTCAGCCTGATCTAACAGACTGTATTCAATTGTGGGGGGCTTTTGGGTGAAATAAATGTATGCTAAATAATGCTGTAAAGAATTAGAGTATCAGACAACAATAAAAGAGGTACACGGTCCTACAATGCACAAACTTGGAGCACACAGATATATGAGGGCTGTCATGGAAATACCACGCTGGCAAATATGTGGCCTGTTTTTTTTCCACACTGGCAAATATGTGGCCTGTTTTTTTTATAAAATGCAAAATACTGCTGCATAAAATTAGAGTATCACACAGCAAAAAAAGAGGTACACCGGCCTACAATGCACAAACTTGGAGCACACAGATATATAAGTGCTGTCACGGAAATACCACACTGTAAAATGTGGGTCCTTTTTTAAGATACAAAATATGGCTGTATAGAATTAGAGTATCAGAGAGCAAAAAAAGAGGTACACCGGCCTGCAATGCACGCAGGTATATGAGGCCTTTTACGGTGAATTTAAAACACAAAAAAATAAAAGTGGCACAAGGCTAGCACACACAACTATGCTACATATGCCTGAGAAACTAGGATTTTTCAAAAGGCCTCAGTCTGACAGAGCAGACTGTATATTTTTGTTTTTTTGGGGTGACTTTTTGGAAAAAAAAAAGTATATAGTAAAGAAGATGCAGCAGCAGTAGCAGACAGTTATGGAGCTTTGGGAGGGATGCAGTGGGACCAATGGACGCACATACAGTGCCTGCAGGCCTTGCACTGATGTGGATATCCCGTGCCCTTCCTACCTAGCGCTGCAATATCGCAACCCACGAATTAGCCCTAAAAAGTACTGTTGGTTTCTTAGGAGTTGTGGATGTAAGAGTTGCAGAGCTACACTCCGTCTAAAAACCACAATTCTGACCCTATCTTGGCACCAGCTCTCCCTACTCTCACTGAAACAGAAACAGAATGCAGCGAGCAGGGCGGCAGCAGGTCTCTTATACTCGGGATGATGTTGTACAGCCAAGCCAATCACTGCACGACCAAAACAAAGATGGCTGCAGCATTTCATGGCCTGGCAGACAATCCCTGCACCGTGATTGGGTCTTTAAAGTCCACCAAAAACGCTAGGTGGAGGCACCAGTTACCACCGAATAATCCCGGAAATGCTTGCTGCTCACCGAGTACACCGAACATAGCGATACTCGGGCGAGTAAAGAGTAGTGGCGAGCATGTTTGCTCATCACTAGTCTGCATATCGTATTTGATATGCTCCAAACAATTTCAAACTAAGATCTCCCCTACTGTGGCATGCTAGTCAAAGAAGAAACAATTGTTTCAGAGTGGATGAGGCCCGTAAAATAAAGAAGTTATGCACCAAACAGTTATATAAATGAGATCTCTCCTAGTGTATAATGTTACTATCAGTAGAAATAATTGTTTCATTGTGGATGAGGCCTCTGTGATAAAGAGGGTATACTCCAATTATAAAAATGAGATCTTCCCTACTGTATGATGTTCGTCACAGAAGAAAGAATTGTTGCAGTGTGGATGAGGCAGTATGAAAAATAAGATAAGCTCCAAACAATTACGAAAATGAGATCTTACCTACTGCATCACATTATTAACAGAATAAATCCCTTTTTTCAGCATGGATAAGGCCTCTATAACAAAGAAGACATGCTCGAATAATAAAATTGACATCTCTACTACTGTATCTTGTTAGTCACAGAAGAAAGAAATGCTGCAGTGTGATGAGGCCTGTATATCAAAGAATATATGGAACAAGCAATTACAAAAATGAGACCTCCCCCACTGTATCACTTTAGTCAGAGAAGAAAAATGGTTTCAGTGTGGATGAGGCTTGAATAACAAAGATGTTCTCCAAAAAAAATCAAACTAAGATATCCCCTACTGTATCAAGCTAGTCACTGATGATACAATTGTTTCAGTGTGGATGAGGCCCATATCACAAACAAAATATGCTTTAAACAATTATAAAAATGAAATCTCCCTTATTGTGTCATGTTAGTAACAAAATAAATAATTGTTTCAGTGTTTCAAACTGAGATCTTCCCTACTGTATCACGTTAGTAACAGAAGCAAGTATTTTTTTTTAGTGTGGATAACTTTTTTATAGCCTTGAAGATATGCTCCAATTTCAAGCTCTGATCTAACCTGCTGTATCACGTCTGTCACAAACAATATATACATATATATTTTTACTGTGAATCATCTCTGCACACAGAAAAATTTCACCACCACTAATTGACAAGATGTGATATGGCATGCTGAGTCACATCAGGAACTATAAAAAATATATATTTTATATTTTTTTACTGTGTAACAGCTCTGCACACAGAACAATTTCACAGCCACTAAATGACAAGGTGGTATGTGATGCGCAGTATCACGGTTAGCAACAATAAATTTTGTTTTACTCTGCAACAGTTGTGCCGAAAGATGAATTTCACCACCACTAAATGACAAGGCGAGATATGGCGTGCTGAATACAATTAGATAAATAATGCTAAACATGCTTAGTAACTGAAAAAATAAGATTTTGAAAGGTCTACTCATGCATGGAGCACAATAGAAGCAGTGCACAACACACTTCTATGAAATGTGCCCTGCTTTGTCTGTGGACCTCACTAATGGCATAAATAAAATCTGCTGGAAGCTTGTTTTCACAGCAACACAGGACACTAGCTATCTAAACTATCTGACTAAGAAACAACCGCCTAGCTAACTAGTTTAAATCTATCAGCACCCAGTAGCAGCTTCAGGAGAAGCCTCTCTGCACTGTTAGGCTATGTTCACACATTGCGGTTTTTACCGCGGAACCGCGGCGATTTTGCAGCTGCAGGTCCGCAGCAGTTTCCATAGCGTTTAAAGTAACATGTAAACCCTATGGAAACCGCAAACTGCTGTGCACATGCTGCGGGAAAAACTGTGCGGGAACACCGCGGTTTACAACCCGCAGCATGTCACTTCTTTGTGCAGAATCGCTGCGATTCTGCACCCATAGAAATGCATTGATCTGCTTACTTCCCGCATGGGGCTGTGCACACCTTGCGGGAAGTAAGCGGATAATGTGCGGGTGGTACCCGGGGGGGAGGAGAGGAGACTCTCCTCCAGGCCCCGGGAACCATATTTGAGTAAAAAAAAAAAAGAATCAAAATAAAAAATAATGATATACTCACCTCTGAAGTCTCAGCACTGCACGCGGCCATCCGGTCTCAGGTTTGCTATGCGACCAGGACCTGCGGTGACGTCGCGGTCACATGACCGTGACGTCACAAAGGTCCTGGTCGCACAGCATCTTTGGAACCGGGGCGCCGCCTGCAGCGCCAAGGAGATCGGGACGTCAGAGGGTGAGTATATCATGATTTTATTATTTTTAACATTACTATTGATGGTGCATATTGCTGCATATGCAGCATCAATAGTAGGGGTAAAATCCCACAGCGGAACCCGCAGGACAAACCGCGATAAATCTGCAGGGATAACCGCAGTGGGTTTGCCCTGCAGATTTATCAAATCTGCTGCGGGAGAACCCGCAGGGACAGGACGCAACGTGTGAACATAGCCTTATAGTGACACAATGGCACTAAAACAAGATGTCACACTTTATTTAGAGTGGAACATGTGATTTCATCACCAGTCACTTGTTGTGACTGGACATTGTGAATGTTTCCCTGATTGTCTATCGAAATGTGCACACATACAGTTAGAAAAAAAATTACAAGACGCCGCCGCTCCTCTAATCTCTCCCTACCCTCGTCAAAGTCGTGCCCCACGCTCACCATACACCACCACTGTACTAGCCAGAGTGCTCAAATACTTTAGTATCACAGAATGTATTTTACCACACTTTACCGAATGTTATCGATTTTTCTCAATTTTATGAAAATTTTCTTGTGTTTCTGATCACGATTCCGAATGTGCTATATACGTGCCAAATTTATATTTGACAATCATTTTCTAAATATATTTGCTCATCTCAACCCGGTACAAAACATGTTGGAAGGGATATTTAGGGGCATCCTTAAGATATAAAGGACAAAACTTGGGTACAAATAGTAGACAGAGTGGAAGATCTGCACACCTAAAGTTACATGGAATTGCTTCAAACAGGATTTATTTGAATGATTTCATGTCCATTTCTTACACCACAATATGTGCAGTATTACATTAACATTTCTGGTGAAAACCCTTCATTAGACATTAGCTATGCTCAATGCATATTAACGAAGATCAAAAACCCATAACTCTGACACACAATGGAAAACAAAGGAATATTATATAGCGCATTAAAATACTTTTTATTGAATATAACTAAAATTAAATAGATAATTTACATACAGTGGAACAGAGGCTTTTGGCAACAAGCAGAGACACTAAACATCTACAGAATATATGTCCATAGAAAAGAAAGCGGATTGGCATATACCGTCCCGTGCAACAAAATCCTTTATTGTGCCATCATCATACCAGCAGGCAGGATGCCACAATAAAGGATTTTGTTGCACGGGACGGTATGTGCCAATCCGCTTTTTTTCTATGGACATACAGCTTCTTTTTCCTTGGAAGTGGCACCCGTAATCCCTGGTGTGTGCAGTTTCATCAACCCGAGGTCATAAAGCTGTGCCTTTGTCCTGCTTCTCTTCTATGGTATGTGAATTGGATCTACAGAATATAGATGGTGAAAACATTCATATGTTCAAAAATTGCACATGTCAAACTATATAGCTCAAATAGCCTGGGATATACTTTTCCCCTTTTTTTGTGAAGCAAAGTAAAAAGTAGAAAGTTACACTTCCATGAAATGAACACCAGTGTGTGTGTGGTTCCAGTCACTCTTCCTAACGAAGATCGAGCAAACTGTGTGTTGGAGCAACCGGGACCACACACATACTGGTGTTCATTTCAGGTCAAGAAACTCTTCCTCTTTACTCCATTGATGGGACATTAATGTAAATGTTATGCTGATTGAAAACTGGCTCTCCTAGGATAGGTAGTGCGGAGCCTGCTGTCAATCAGCATGGCATTAGAAGAGACATCCCGTCAACAGAGCTCAGAGCGGAAGAGAAGATGCTGCTCCATCAATGGTACGACAGCGGACGCCACAGAATCGCTGGCCGGAATGGTGATCGCTCTGAGCCAGGAGAAATTGGTCCCGGGAAGAACCGGCAGATAGTTAGCAACTACCTGCCTATTAGTCCTTAGACCCATAAATAAAAATATTATTAATTCCAGAAGACCCTTGTAATGAATTTGGCACAACTTTTAGCTTCCATATGCCACTATAAGACATATTTTACAGTTAAAAACCAGAGTAAATTTCAGTAGTAATTTCTGCCACAGTTTTTGATTCGATCACAACCAAGTTGACCGTTCGGACAGGACTGGCATTAAAACTCTCTCTACAAATAAAGCTCGAAATCTGCCACACTTTACCATGTCTCCATCTGTAGTTCAGGCCGTTCAGACCACATAGCATTGTCTAGACTAGTATTCACTTCTGAGCTGGGTATAAAACGTCTAATCATACACTGCAATACATGTTATAGGAAGGACAGGCTGAAGGGTAATATTTGCACAAATAATGTCACCTGGAATATGTGTAGTCACTGTCAGCAATACAATTACATGTTAGTGTAATAATATAAAGACTTACAGCGAACAAAAATACTTTCCAGTAGGTTCCAGTGGCATTACAGATGCATGAGCAGCGGTCAGTCCTCCAATGATGATATCTCCCTCCTGATAGCATTCATATCTCAGCACAGGTGTATCTGGTCCTACATTGTACAGACCTAAGGCACTGACATAGAATATTACATGGAGAAATAAAACGGGTAAATCACACATTGTAAATATGAAGGTTTCTCACTGCGCTTGTTCTCCACAGATCCCCAGCACAGGAGGGAGATGACAGCGAGCAGCAGCTTATAAACATTACCTGACATGGATTTAGATGCAGAGGAAAAAAAACTAATCTGAAAGAATAGATCATTCTTTTTTTATCACTTGCATTTATTTCCATTTTAAAATATGTTTTATAGGAGAATCTGGAAGAATATTTCAAGGAGATGTCTCATATTCACTAGAGGTTAATGTTTCAAAATGTTTGCAATAACAAGCAACTTTGTAATTTACAGTATGTGTGTTAAGAAATTTCTTATTTTTAAAAAATGTATCCTAAGTGATGTGCAGTGCCTTGTAAAAGTATTCATACCCCATGAACTTTTCCACATTTTTTGCAAGTTAAACCCACAAATCTAAACATATTTTTAGTGATATGTGATACCAACACTAAAGTAGCAAGAATCTGTGATGTGTAAAAGAAATGATCCAATTACTTTAAAAATATAAATCTAAAAATTGTGACTTGCATATAGGTTGTCAGCACCCTGATTCAATACTTTGTAGGACCAACTTTTGCTTCAATTACTGCTGCAGTCTTTTGGGGGTCTGTCTCTACCAGCTTTGCACAACTAGAGGTGACATTTTTGTCCATTCTTCTTTGCAAAATACCTCTAGCCCAGGGAGGTTGGATGGAGATATCTGTGAACATAAAGTTTCACTTCTTTCCCAATGGAATTTAGGTCTGGACTGTAACTGGGCCATTCACACATATGAATATGCTTTGATCTAAACCCTCCATTATAGCTCCAGCAGTATGTTTAGGGCTGTTGTTCTGCTGGATGGTGAACCTACGTTCCAGTCTCAAGTCTTTTTTGTTAGCATGGCCATAGCTGTAGGCATGCTAAGGCCTAGAGCTATAAGCTAAATATACCACTCAACCGAGACTGAGTACTAGACGTTGGAAGGAAGAAAGAAAGGTTCAGATAGAGCATCAATGTAGGTTCTGGTAGACTATTGGAAGGAGGGACCGCAGACAGACTTAGTAGGCCTAAAATAAAAAAAGTAGGCTCTATGCACTTTTAGTTAGGTTCCAGGGGTACACAGGCAGCATTGGTGTGGTCAGCGGAGGACTATTGGAAGGAGGGACCGCCGACAGACTGGTTTTTCTGTTTCACCTACATGTATCAGGGCTTTATGTTGATGGGAGCTTGGTTTGCTCATATGCAGGAGAGCCCGAAATGACAGCGCTGTCACGATATGGTATGAAATATCATATAAATTTAGTTTGTCTTGCTAGCATGCTGTGGGCTAAGCCCCCCCCTTCTTGGAGTGATTCTGCAACAGCTTTTATGGCTTGTAGCTGCAAATTCCTGACTTTCAGATCCCAAGCCCCTCATCCCCCTCGCCAAGGTATTTACGACCAGCATCCCTGCAGTGGAAAGTGACCAGCTTAAACTGGTAGAGAAGTTTCCAGAAATCCATGAAAGTCCTTTGTTATGTTTTTGTAAGATATTAGGCAAACCATTTAAGATAGGAACAGGAAAATACATATTCTTAATCTCCCTCGGTGGATCTATCCACCACGGTAATCCTGAGCTTCTAACTCCATCAGGTAAAAAAGTAGGGATTTCTTTGTAATGACGCATCACACATATGACATATTTGATCTCGTTAGAATGCCAATGTTAATACGAGATGAATGCTGGGTTTGTTATGACTATGACATGTTTTGTAGCGAAGTAGGCAAATTTAAGGTTGAATTACGCAGACTGAAGAGAGAGGAGGGACTGGATAAGCCAGCCTTTCTGTGATGTCACAGGCTGCAGGTTTTAAGTTTCTGGCAGGTTTCCAGCAGGCAGTTCTTGTCTTTTTCCTGGAGAGCCCTGAGCAAGTCCAATGCACTGGGACGTATGGGAGCTCCACTAGCCTGGTTGCCTGCAATGCTCTGAGAACATGTGAGTGTTATCATTTCTCCTGTAATCCCTTTATGTTGTAATTAACTTGTACATATTTGCAATTGTCTCATTTGTAACATCTTTGTAAAATATTTTGATAAAGCACTGCCTAACTTTTGTGGGGTATAATATTTACTACTAGTTCTTTCTCCATGCTCTAAAATGTACCCTAAGTCTCCTGAAGGGAATTACGCTACTGTGTTGGGTTAGCTTCGGACCCGTTTAATCGGAGCTGGTGGCAGCAATACCGTCCAGGCTTTTGGGTGATGTTGCAGCGACTGCGGCGTTAATAATTATTGTTCCTGCCTGAGTGGGAGTTTAACGCATCGCTGCAGCGTGCCCAATAGCCAGTACATAGCAGGCAGCCTGTCTGGCGACTAATTACCCAGGGTGCAGTACCTAATCTGACCTGAGAGTAAGGGGGGCGCCAGAGAGCTGCAAGTGTTAAGTGGAACTGTAAGCGGGATATACATAAATCCCTGCAGTTCGTGGTATAGTGAAGAGCAGTGGGATACCTAAAATAAGCCCCTGCTGTAAACTAAGAGGTCAATAGCCTTGTGTGTGTGTTTTCATCACATTGTGGAGTGGAGGGACAACTAAGATAAGCCCCCCTGCACATGTGATAGCCGTTTGTTGGCCTAAAGTCACCCCGATCCGTGACGTAGGGGTGACGGTCGCAGTGTGAATCGTGACAAGCGCCCTCTTTAGAACTGTTAGGTGTAGATGGAATCTGCCTAGCTCGGCCCGACAAGAACTGTTGGAGGTGCTCCGATGGACCTGGCGAAGATGCTTGCAGAATTCCAGGTGGAATATTTCTGTTGGACTGGAATCCCACCTTGACCAGTCTGGGTAGGTATTAGGACCCCATACTTCGCTGCCATACAGGAGGATTGGGGCGATGATGGAGTCGAAGATTTTTAGCCACACCCTCACTGGTGGCTTCAGATGAGTTTCCTGTGGATGGCATAGAAGGTTTTGCAGGCCTTGTCTTTCAGGGTCTCTATGGCTTGTTTGAAGCTCCCTGACCGGTGATTCTCTAGGCCCAGGTAGGTATATTTGTCCGTTCCTGTGAGGTCGCAGTTGTTGAGGACAAATTATGGGTGCTGGTCTGATCTTCCCTTTCTCCTCTTGAACACCATGGTATTGGTTTTCTTTAGGTTGACCGGTAGAGCCCAGGTGGAGCTGAATTACTCTAGGATTTTCAAGTTGTCCAGGAGGCCTTTCTCGGTTGGTGACATCAGCAGCAGGTCATCTGCATACAGCAGGAATTTCACCTGAGCATCGTGGAGGGTGAGACCAGGTGCTGAGGAGGATTCCAGGGCGGTAGCCAGCTCATTGATGTAAATGTTGTAACTCTGTTGGAAATAAGCCATTCTTCTGCCGTTCAAACTCACGCTGCAGCGGTTCTTGGTGTAGGAGCTTTTGATGATATCGTAGGTCTTTCCTCCTATTCCGCTCTCCAGCAGTTTCAGAAATAAGCCCGGGTGCCACACTGAATCAAAGTCCTTTTTAAAGTCCACAAAGCAGGCGTATATCTTCCCATTCTTTGTATTGTAGACGTGTCTCTGAATGAGGCTGTCCAGAGTATAGATGTAGACAGTGGTGCGGTGGTTCGGCATGAACCCTGCTTGACTCTTGCTGAGGACATTGTGCTCAGTGAGGAAGGTGAGGATCCTCTTGTTCAGGATACTGTTGAACAGTTTTCCCAGGTTGCTGCTGACACATATGCCTCTGTAGTTAGCTGGGTCATACCTGTCCCCACTCTTGTGGATGGGTGTGATGAGGCCTTGGTTCCAGGTACGAGGGAAGTAGCCGGCACTCAGCACAATATTGAAGAGTTTAACCATTGCAGCCTGTATTTCTGGTGGGCTGTACTTCAGCATTTCTGGTAGGATTCCATCCAGGGCACCGGCTTTTCTACATCTTATGGAGGAGAGTCTCTCGGCTACTACCTGTAGTGTTATAGGTATATCCACCGGGTTTTGGAAGTTTTTGATTTTTTCCTCCATTGCTTTTAGTTTCGCCATTATGTTTTCCTGTTCTTGGCTTAGTTCTTCCTTTGGAATGACTTTATAGAGGTCTCTGAAGTATTGGAGCCAGAGGTTGCAATTTTGGATATGGGTGGTGTTTTTCTTGTCATTGGTGCTCATGTGGTTCCATAGTTCCCAGAAGGAGTTTTCTTGGAGGGCGTCTTGGAGTTGGTTAAGTTGGTTAGAGATGTAACTCTGCTTCTTCCTCCTGAGGATGGTTTTGTACTGCTTTTGTATGGAGTCATAGGCTTCACTCAGATCTAGGTGGTTGGGGTCTCTGTGTTTCTTGTTGGAGGCTGTTCTCAGGGTCTTCCGTACAGCTTTACATTCTCTGTCAAACCAGCCATTGACCTGTGTTTCTTTTGGTCTCTTGTAGTCGACTTTTTTAAGGTCGGATAGTCTGGCCATTGCGTAGAATATATTGTTGAGGTTCTTTGCGGCTTGGCTCACTCCCTCTGAATCGAGTGTTGCTGTTATTGTGGTGTTATAAAAAGTGGCAGGAGCATCTGTGTCATGAAGGGAGGCTATGTCTGTAAGAGTGAGAAGGGACTCAGAGAGTGATTGTAAGTTGAGGTGTTTGAGATTTCTGCAAGGGTGAGTGAGTTTGTGGAGTGGGGGTTGCACACTAGGAAAGGCGAGGGAAGAGAATGTCAGTATGTTGTGGTCAGACAGGGGAGGGGTGAGTTAATGGGGTTAGTAAGGGAGCAGATGCAGGTGAAGATGAGGTCCAGCGTGTGGCCATCTTTGTGAATGGCCTCAGAGGACCATTGATTGAGGCCAGAGGAGGCAGTCAGTGATAAAAGTTTAGAGACAGTTTATTTAACCTTACAATTCCCGAGAGGGAGGCCTTAAAGGAATACCTACAGACTAGTTTAGCTGCAGGTCATATAGGACCCTCTACATCCTTTGTGGCTGTAGGATTCTTTTTTGTCATAAAGACGCATGGGGGCCATAGGCCGTGTCTGAATTTTAGGGAGATTAATAAGATCAATGTGCGCAATCCTCACCTGTTGCCGCTGATTCTGGATTTGTTTATCCAACTAACCAGAGTGAAGTGGTTCTCTAAGATTGACCTTCGTGGGGCATACAATTTGCTGTGGGTGAAAGAGGGCGAGGAATGGAAGACAGCCTTTAATACCCCAGAAGGTCATTTTGAGTGTCTGGTGATGCCTTTTGTCCTTACTAATGCGACTGTGTTTTTTCAAAATTTAATTAATGACAATCTGAGGTCTTTGATCAGTAGGAGTGTTATTGTTTATTTGGATGATATTTTGATCTATTCTCCTGATTTTTAGTCACATTGGCAAAGAGACCGCGAAGTTCTACAGATTTTGAGCGAAAACTCACTCTTTGCTAAATTGGGGAAGTGCAAGTTTTTTGGGGTACCTTGTCTCCAGTGATGGGTTTGAGATGGACCCGGTGACAGTTCAGGCAGTGCTGGAGTGGCCTGGGCCTGAATGTTTGAAGTCAGTTCAGAGATTTTTAGGGTTTGCTAATTATTACAGATAATTCATAAAGAATTTTTCTGTGTTCGCTAAACCTATAATTGATCTCACCAAGAAGGGTTCCAATACTGTCCAATGATCCTCTGAGGCTGTTAAGGCTTTTGAGCATTTCAAGGAGAGGTTTAGCTCCTTTTTTGATCCAGAGAGATGAGACCAATCCATTTCTGGAAGAGGTTGATGCCTCTTCAGTAGAATTGGGGGCAGTTTTGTCCCAAGAGGGAGAGGATGGGGTGCATCCCTGTGCCTTCTTTTCTAAAAAATTTTCAGAGACTGAGTTCAACTATGATGTTGGGAACAGAGAGTTGCTGGCTATTAAACTCGCGTTTGAGCATTGGCGACATTTTGTAGAGAGGGCTGCACATCCGATGCAGGTTTTTACTGATTATAAGAATCTGATATATCTGAATGCTGCTAAACATTTGAATGCCCGTCAAGCTGGATGGGCACTGTTTTTTGCCTGGTTTCAATTCTCCGTAACATATATACAGAAAACGAAGAATGTTAAAGCGGATGCTTTGTCTCATAGTTTCTCTCCAGCAGTTAATACTGAGAAGGAGGAAGGTATTTTGCAGAGAGGGGTGGTGGTGGCAGCATTGGGTTCTGAGTTGCAGAGTAGCATCCTAGTGACCCAGACTGCTTCACCAACTAACACTCCGCATGGTTAATTATTGGTGCCTAGAGCATGCGGAGAGCTTTGCTTGCTGAATGTCATGAGTCTCGGTTGGCGGGTCATCCAGGGATTTCGGAAACTAGAAAGTCGATCGGTCAAAGTTTGTGGTGGCCAGAGTGGCAAAGAGAAATCATCAAGTGCATCAGTGTACTGTGTGCGCTAAATCGAAGGCCTCACATTCCCTGGCTGCAGGATTTCTGTGCCCTTTGGAGGTTCCTAGTTCACCATCGTCACATCTTGCTATGGATTTTATCACCAAACTGCCGGTCTCTAAGGGTTTTTCTGTCACCTGTCACCTGGGTTGCTGTGGACCGGTTTAGTATGATGTGTCATCTGGTCCCATTCAATAAATTACCCTGCTCAATTACTCTAGCTAAGGCATTTGTGAAAGAGATTGTCTTTTTTTTAGAGCTTCAATGGTGCCATCCTGCTTTAGTAGTGCAAATGCTTTCTTTTTACTGTTAATTGCCTGTCTTACTTCTTTGTTTAGCCACATTGGGTTTTTCCTATTTCTAGTACTTTTATTCCCACAAGGTATAAACCGCTTACACTGCCTATTTAGGATGTTCTTAAACATTTTCCATTTATTATCTGTATTCTTATTTCTGAGGATATTGTCCCAGTCTACCAGATTAAGGGCATCTCGAAGCTGGTCAAACTTTGCCTTCCTAAAGTTCAGTGTTTTTGTGACTCCCTGACAAGTTTCCCTAGTGAAAGACAGGTGAAACTGTACAATATTGTGGTCGTTATTTCCTAGATGCCCGATCACCTGCAGATTTGTTATTCTATCAGGTCTATTAGATAGTATTAGGTCTAAAAGTGCTGCTCCTCTGGTTGGATTCTGCACCAATTGTGAAAGATAATTTTTCTTGGTTATTACCAGAAACCTGTTGCCTTTATGGGTTTCACAGGTTTCTGTTTCCCAGTTAATATCCGGGTAGTTAAAGTCCCCCATAACCAGGACCTCATTATCGGTTGCAGCTTCATCTATCTGCTTTAGAAGTAGACTTTCCATGATTTCTGTTATATTTGGGGGTTTGTAACAGACCCTAATGAGAATTTTGTTACCATTTTTCCCTCCATGAATTTCGACTCATATGGACTCGACATCCTCATTCCCTTCGCTAATATCCTCCCTTAAAGTGGACTTTAGACAAGACTTTACATAGAGACAAACCCCTCCTCCTCTCCGATTTTTACGATCCTTTCTAAACAGACTGTAACCCTGTAAGTTAACTGCCCAATCATAGCTTTCATCTAACCATGTCTCGGTTATTCCCACTATGTCAAAGTTACCTGTAGATATTTCTGCTTCTAGTTCTTCCATCTTGTTTGTCAGGCTTCTGGCGCTTGCGAGCATGCAGTTTAGAGGATTTTGTTTTGTTCCAATCTCCTCGCTGTGGATTGTTTTAGAAATGTCCTTACCTCCCTTCTGACTATGTTTTCCTGGGTCTTCTTTGTTCGAGTATAAGGTTTTTCTTCCCATCCCCTCTTCTTCTACTTTAACGTCCTCCTGATGAGTGTAGCGAGTCTTATGGCGAATGTGTTTTTCCCAGGTTTGTTGAGGTGTAGTCCGTCTCTGGCGAGGAGTCCATCGTACAAGTAATTCACACTGTGGTCCAGGAATCCGAATCCTTGTTGTCTGCACCATCGTCTTAGCCAGTTGTTCGCATCAAGGATCCTGTTCCATCTCCTGGTGCCATGCCCGTCTACTGGAAGGATAGAAGAAAAAACTACCTGTGCATCCAGTTCCTTTACTTTCTTCCTCAACTCTTCAAAGTCCTTGCAGATTGTCGGTAGGACCTTCCTTGCCGTGTCATTGGTGCCATCATGTATCAGAAGAAATGGGTGGACGTCCTTGGAGCTGAAGAGCTTTGGTATCCTATCGGTCACATCCTTGATCATCGCACCTGGAAGGCAGCATACTTCTCTTTTGGTTATGACCGGTCTGCAGATGGCTGCTTTCTGTGCCTCTCAGTAGTGAGTCTCCCACCACCACCACTCTTTGTTGCTTCTTGGCTGTACTTTTTGCTGTCACTTGTTGCTGTGTGCCTTTTTCTTTTTTGCTTGCTGGTATTGCTTCATCCTTAGGTGTGCCATCTTCATCCTCTACAAAGATTTGATATCGGTTCTTCAGTTGTGTGGTTGGTGATTTCTCCATGGTCTTCTTGCTTCTTTTGGTCACATTCTACCACTCATCTGCTTTTGGAGGTTCTCTGACACTTTTTTCACCTTCTGTGACCAGTAGAGATGCTTCTGTTCTGTCTAGGAAGTCTTCATTCTCTTTGATGAGTTTCAAAGTTGATATTCTTTCTTCCAGACCCAGCACCTTTTCTTCTAAAAGGGCCACTAGTCTACACTTCTGACAGGTGAAATTGGATTCTTCTTCTGTTCGATCTGTGAACATGTAGCACATGCTGCTGCACACCATGTAGGTTGTCACATCTGCCATGTTGCTCCTAGATCCTGCTGACTTGCTGTGAGTTTTCCTTCTTGTGTAATCTACTCAGCCAAGCTTTCTTGCAATAATGTCCTACAGGCAAAAATTCAGTTTGGTGATGCTTTCCAAGCAGCTGGTCCCGGCTGTACCCAACAATCTTCTTGCTGAGAGAGACTCTTCGCTTTTCCCAGAAGGCACCTGGAATATGCAAATTATCCTCCTCAAGCTTGAATCCCTGGTTTGGTGATGCTTTCCAAGCAGCTGGTCCCGGCTGTACCCAACAATCTTCTTGCTGAGGGAGACTCTTCGCTTTTCCCAGAAGGCACCTGGAATATGCAAATTTTCCTCCTCAAGCTTGAATAGGGAGAAAAATACTTTATCTAAAAAACTAATTAAGCTGCCAAAAAGGAAACAGAGAAGCACATTGCTAAGGAGAGTAAAACTAATCCCAAACTGTTCTTCAACTATATCAATAGTAAAAGAATAAAAACTGAAAATGTAGGCCCCTTAAAAAATAGTGAGGAAAGAATGGTTGTAGATGACGAGGAAAAAGCTAACATATTAAACACCTTCTTCTCCATGGTATTCACGGTGGAAAATGAAATGCTAGGTGAAATCCCAAGAAACAATGAAAACCCTATATTAAGGGTCACCAATCTAACCCAAGAAGAGGTGTGAAACCGGCTAAATAAGATTAAAATAGATAAATCTCCGGGTCCGGATGGCATACACCCACGAGTACTAAGAGAACTAAGTAATGTAATAGATAAACCATTATTTCTTATTTTTAGGGACTTTATAGTGATGGGGTCTGTTCCGCAGGACTGGCACATAGCAAATGTGGTGCCAATATTCAAAAAGGGCTCTAAAAGTGAACCTGGATATTATAGGCCAGTAAATCTAACCTCTATTGTTGGTAAAATATTTGAAGGGTTTCTGAGGGATGTTATTCTGGATTATCTCAATGAGAATAACTGTTTAACTCCATATCAGCATGGGTTTATGAGAAATCGCTCCTGTCAAACCAATCTAGTCAGTTTTTATGAAGAGGTAAGCTATAGGCTGGACCACGGTGAGTCATTGGACGTGGTATATCTCGATTTTTCCAAAGCGTTTGATACCGTGCCGCACAAGAGGTTGGTACACAAAATGAGAATGCTTGGTCTGGGGGAAAATGTGTGTAAATGGGTTAGTAACTGGCTTAGTGATAGAAAGCAGAGGGTGGTTATAAATGGTATAGTCTCTAACTGGGTCGCTGTGACCAGTGGGGTACTGCAGGGGTCGGTATTGGGACCTGTTCTCTTCAACATATTCATTAATGATCTGGTAGAAGGTTTGCACAGTAAAATATCGATATTTGCAGATGATACAAAACTATGTAAAGCAGTTAATACAAGAGAAGATAGTATTCTGCTACAGATGGATCTGGATAAGTTGTAAACTTGGGCTGAAAGGTGGCAGATGAGGTTTAACAATGATAAATGTAAGGTTATACACATGTGAAGAAGGAATCAATATCACCATTACACACTGAACGGGAAACCACTGGGTAAATCTGGCAGGGAGAAGGACTTGGGGATCCTAGTTAATGATAAACTTACCTGGAGCAGCCAGTGCCAGGCAGCAGCTGCCAAGGCAAACAGGATCATGGGGTGCATTAAAAGAGGTCTGGATACACATGATGAGAGCATTATACTGCCTCTGTACAAATCCCTAGTTAGACCTCACATGGAGTACTGTGTCCAGTTTTGGGCACCGGTGCTCAGGAAAGATATAATGGAACTAGAGAGAGTACAAAGGAGGGCAACAAAATTAATAAAGGGGATGGGAGAACTACAATACCCAGATAGATTAGCGAAATTAGGATTATTTAGTCTAGAAAAAAGATGACTGAGGGGCGATCTAATAACCATGTATAAGTATATAAGGGGACAATACAAATATCTCGCTGAGGATCTGTTTATACCAAGGAAGGTGCCGGGCACAAGGGGGCATTCTTTGCGTCTGGAAGAGAGAAAGTTTTTCCACCAACATAGAAGAGGATTCTTTACTGTTAGAGCAGTGAGAATCTGGAATTGCTTGTGGTGGTGATGGTGAACTCAGTCGAGGGGTTCAAGAGAGGCCTGGATGTCTTCCTGGAGCAGAACAATATTGTATCATACAATTATTAGGTTCTGTAGAAGGACGTAGGTCTGGGGATATATTATGATGGAATATAGGCTGAACTGGATGGACAAATGTCTTTTTTCGGCCTTACTAACTATTACAATTATTGCACCTATTACAATTACAATTGTCAGGCTTCATGGAGTTCCCACTGACATTGTGTCCGATAGATGACCACAGTTTGTAGTTCTCTTTAGATGTGCTTTTTGTGACAGAATAAAGGTTTGTTTGTAATTTTCATCAGGTTATCATCCTCAACCAGGACGTTGAGCAGTTGGTCGGAGATGTGGTCGAAATATCTACCACTAGCTGAGTTTCCTCTTAATAATCATACATCCTCCTCGGCTGGGTGTTCTTCTCTTTTCTGCTGTACAGGGAGGCATCCATCTTTCAGTCCATTTTCAAAGATTGGGGCCGTGGTGCCTGAGGAGGAGAGTTTTTCTGGATATTTGGACAGGGTGTTAGGAGTCGAGTTTCCTCTGCTGCACAGGGGAAATCTCGATCCGTGTCTGCTGCGGTCTCCCATTCTGCATCGGCCGCAGTGCAGCCTGCTCAGCGGAGATGTCACTCCCAGCGTCTCACTGAGACTGATACTGTGCAAAGGGTTACTACTGCCTCTCCAGGCTCTGCTATTGTACCCTGCACTGATCTGCGGCGAGCAGGCTTTTCTGGGACTAAGTCCTGCTTTGCACACACTGAACATGCCCAGGGCAATATCTCTCAGAGGAGATCTAGGGTCACATGCTCAGGTACTGCAGCAACTTCCATTGGTCCTTCTTGGAAGGTCCTTGTAGGTGCTAGGACTAAGTCCTGCTTTGCACTCTGAGCATGCCCAGGGCAAGATCTCTCAGTGGAGATTTAGGGTCACATGCTCAGGTACTGCAGCAACTCCATTGGTCCTTCTTTTAAGGCCCTGTACGTGCTGCAACCATTTAAGGCTCGCATGGCCGCACGGCCATGCGCTAGTATCAAATGTGTTTTGGCTTATGCCAGTGGATACTATACCACTCCGTTCTTATGTGGTGTGAAGCTGTAGCATTGGGACTGTACACTCAGGCAGGCAGCTAGCGTCAATGGGGGCAATTAGCCGTTGGCATAGCATCTGGTTCCTTCATGTGTGCGGTTAGCACAGAAGAGTTCCAGAGCAAGCACAACCCTAGTTAGGGTTTCAGTTTTGTGTACAGCGCGATTCTGTGTGGCAACAGAGTTCGCTATCAGTTCACACGGGGTGAAGCTTAACCCACGTGTGAGCTCAGAGACCATCCGCCTTTACTTAGCAGCAGATATCTCTGCACGGTAGATCCCGGGCTGCAAATGCACCTTGTAGCTATCTACCTATTACTCAGTGCATTCCGCTAGCCCTAACACAGGGTTTGGACCATTATTCGCCATAATCTGAAAGAAGCAAATAGGAGGGCAAAGAAATATTTTGAAAAGAAAAGAAGGGAGGCGTTGTTTGCAGTTGGGGACATGGTCTGCTTGTTCCCTAGGAATATGCGTTTGAAGATCCCTTCTAAAAAACTGGGGCATAAGTTTGTAGGACCCTTCAACGTGGTTCAGGTTGTAAACTCGGAAGTGGTAAGATTAGACATCCCCTCGTCCTGGAGAATTAATTCAGCTTTTTCATGTATTTTTACTGAAGAAAGTTGACACACCAGATAAGGAGGCAATGCCGACTGTTCCTCCAGTTGATGAGGACGGCGAGTTTGAGATTTCAAGCATTTTAGACTCCAGGTGGCACAAAGGAAGGCTGCAGTATCTCATATCCTGGAAGGGTTTTGGTCCCAAGGATAATTCCTGGGTGAAAGCTGAGGATGTCTCGGCCTCAAGGCTGATTAAGGCTTTTCACAGGAGATTTCTGAATAAGGCTCAGCCAAGAGGATCGGAGGATCCTCGTAAAAGGGGAGGTACTGTTAGAATCTGTTTTGGTTTTGACCATCCGCCATCTTGTTGTGGTTTTTTGGCTGCTGGTCTTTTTCACCTGGGGCTGAGTTGTCTTAGGTCAGGTGATTGTATCACCCTTTATTACCCAGCACCTGCCTCTCACTTCTTGCTGGACAACAGTGTTAATCTAGCTAGGTGCTTTGATAGCTTTCTGTGTTTGATATTGTGCAGTTCTGGGACCCCCGATTCTGCTATCCTTAGTTTCTGTTTTCAGTTGGTTTTTGCAGCTCTCTCTGTGTTTTCTATTAGGAGGTGACCTCTTTTTATACCCAGTCCTTAGATCTTTTAGGGACCTCCTTCCCCCTATCTATAGGTTTTGTCTTGAGATTAACCTAGGATCATCGGTGGGTCTATTCGCAAGGAATGGGTCGCCCACTCCATCGTAGGGTATCAGCCTAGTCTCAGTGCAGGGTCAGTTTTCCCCCTTATATCCTAGTTCTCGCCATTTTAAGTTACACCACGATTGTGACAGTTCCACACTCAGGGTCAGGGGGATCGACATCGTTGATCCGGGAATTCATGGTGGGAGAATCAGTTCCAGATTGGAAACCAGGTGGATTTGGACATTAGATACTTACTGTCCACCCTAAAGGGCTGAATGACAATATTAGTTTCGTACCATTTTTATAAACTACCGTTGGTTAAAATATGCACATGCCTTATGTTTTTTAATGTAATCATTAGGGTTGAGCGACCTTCACTTTTATAGGATCGGGTCGGCTTTCACGAAACCCGACTTTTGGAAAAGTCGGGTCGAGTGAAATCGGCCGATCCTATAAAAAAGTCGGGGTCGGGGTCGGCCGAAACTCGAAACCCAATGCAGTGCATTGGGTTTCCATGGTTCCCAGGGTCTGAAGGAGCGGAAACTCTCCTTCAGGCCCTGGGATCCATATTTAAGTGTAAAATATAGAATTAAAATAAAAAATATCCTTATACTTACCCTCTGACGCGCCCTGGTACTAACCGGGAACCTTCCTTCCTTAGAATCAGCCTTCCAGGACCTTCGGTGACGTCGCGGGTGACGTCGCGGCTTGTGATTGGCCGCGCGGCCGCCCATGTGACCGCTCGCGCGGCCAATCACAAGCCGCGACGTCACCCGCGACGTCACCGAAGGTCCTGGAAGGGCTGATTCTTAGGAAGGAAGGCTGTCGGAAGGAAGCAGGGCGCTTCCGAGGGTGAGTATATTCCTATTAGGTATATACTCACCCTCGGAAGCGCCCTGCTTCCTTCCGACAGCCTTCCTTCCTAAGAATCAGCCCTTCCAGGACCTTCGGTGACGTCGCGGGTGACGTCGCGGCTTGTGATTGGCCGCGCGAGCGGTCACATGGGCGGCCGCGCGGCCAATCACAAGCCGCGACGTCACCGCGACGTCACGGCAAGGTCCTAGAAGCGCGGATTCGAAGGAGGAAGGCTGCCGGTTAGTACCAGGGCGCGTCAGAGGGTAAGTATTGTAATATTTTTTATTTTAATTCTATATTTTACACTTTAATCTGAATTCCGATACCAATTCCCAATATCTTAAACATATCGGGAATCGGGATCGGAATTCCGATTCCAGATTCAAAAGATCGCCGACTTCATGGCCGACCCCCCACTGGGGTCGGGTCGGGTTTCATGATACCCGACCTTGCCAAAAGTCGGCGACTTTTGAACAATTTCGACCCGTTTCGCTCAACCCTAGTAATCATGTTTGTTTGTTTTATTTTATCCAGTCCCACCAATCTTTAGCTTCCTGTGATGAACTGCTCAATTTATTATGGACATTTATGGACATCATCATATATATATAGACTTTAGTTCATCTCTATATACTGTTAAGCTACAACAGCCACGGATGCAAGACACCAAACTCTATATAATTTCTATAACTTTTGGCTGATTATTGTAATGTACTCTATTATATATGGCAATTATATATGATATAGGGTATTTATGTATTATGTTTTCCTCTTCTTTTATATCATGTAGATTACTATGTTAATGCATCATGGCATAACGCTCTCTTTATGGGGTAATATATGGATTTATTGAGATCTACATATGATAGCTATGCTTGTTTAACTTTTATGATCTAGTTTCTATTTGCTACTAATTATACCCATAATCTAACATCTATGTTGGTATTAGATATTTCGTAACATGCTAGAGTGATACCACATACAGTACAGGCCAAAAGTTTGGACACATCTTTTCATTCAAAGATTTTTCTGTATTTTCATGACTATGAAAATCGTAAATTCACACTGAAGGCATCAAAACTATGAATTAACACATGTGGAATTATATACTTAACAAAAAAGTGTGAAACAACTGAAAATATGTCTTATATTCTAGGTTCTTCAAAGTAGCCACCTTTGGCTTTGATTACTGCTTTGCACACTCTTGGCATTCTCTTGATGAGCTTCAAGAGGTAGTCACCGGGAATGGTTTTCACTTCACAGGTGTGTACTGTCAGGTTTAATAAGTGGCATTTCTTGCCTTATAAATGGGGTTGACACCATCAGTTGTGTTGTGCAAAAGTCTGGCGGATACACAGCTGATAGTCCTACTGAATAGACAATTAGAATTTGTATTATGGCAAGAAAAAAGCAGCTAAGTAAAGAAAAACGAGTGGCCATCATTACTTTAAGAAAGTAAGTTCGAAAAATTGGGAAAACTTTGAAAGTGTCCCCAAGTGCAGTTGCAAAAACCATCAAGCGCTACAAAGAAACTGGCTCACATGAGGACCACCCCAGGAAAGGAAGACCAAGAGTCACCTCTGCTTCTGAGGATAAGTTTATCCGAGTCACCAGCCTCAGAAATCGCAGGTTAACAGCAGCTCAGATTAGAGACCAGGGCAATGCCACACAGAGTTCTAGCAGCAGACACATCTCTGCAACAACTGTTAAGAGGAGGCTTTGTGCAGCAGGCCTTCATGGTAAAATAGCTGCTAGGAAACCACTGCTAAGGACAGGCAACAAGCAGAAGAGACTTGTTTGGGTTAAAGAGCAAAAGGAATGGACAAAAACCAGTGGAAATCTGTGCTTTGGTCTGATGAGTCGAAATTTGAGATCTTTGATTCCAACCATCGTGTCTTTATGCGACACAGAAAAGGTGAACGAATAAACTCTACATGCCTGGTTCCCACCGTGAAGCATGGAGGAGGTGTGATGATGTGCGGGTGCTTTGCTGGTGACACTGTTGGGGATTTATTCAAAATTGAAGGCATACTGAACCAGCATGGCTACCACAACATCTCGACGCGGCATGTTATTCCATCCGGTTTGCGTTTAGTTGGACCATCATTTATTTTTCAACAGGGCAATGACCCCAAACACATCTCCAGGCTGTGTAAGGGCTATTTGACCAAGAAGGAGAGTGACGGGGTGCTACGCCAGATGAACTGGCCTCCACAGTCACCAGACCTGAACCCAATCGAGATGGTTTGGGGTGAGCTGGACCGCAGAGTGAAGGCAAAAGGGCCAACAAGTGCTAAGCACCTCTGGGAACTCCTTCAAGATTGTTAGAAGACCATTTCTAGTGACTACCTCTTGAAGCTCATCAACAGAATGCCAAGAGTGTGCAAAGCAGTCATCAAAGCAAAAGGTGGCTACTCTGAAGAATATAGAATATAAGACATAATTTCAGTTGTTTCACACTTTTTTGTTAAGTATATAATTCCACATGTGTTAATTCATAGTTTTGATGCCTTCAGTGTGAATGTACAATTTTCATAGTCATGAAAATACAGAAAACTTTTTAAATGAGAAGGTGTGTCCAAACTTTTGGTCTGTACTGTACATACTTGGTGTACTGACCCAGTTATCTGCATTTGTGATTCTAATTTAGTGAGTATCGCACTATCAGCCACAGTATGCATGGACGCCATGGTCCCGGCTCGCCCGTCGGCTGGCGGCGCCTCTCTGTGTTCCAGTGGTGGTCATGTGATATGACATCATGTGACAAATGACTCCGCCGCCGCTGAGTGTCCTGTCACCATGAGAGCGCATGCGTCACAGGAAGTGGCCGTGATTCTCTGGATAGAGCACATTGGCTGATTCCATACAATGCCGCCTTTGCAGCGGTAAGTTTCTTTACGTCCTTGGACATCTGTCCATTAGTAAATGGCGATTTGATTTGTTGAATAGTTTAGGCTATATGGGAAATGTGCAATATAATAATAATCTTTATATAGCGCTAACATATTCCGCAGCGCTTTTCAGTTTTTGCCCACATTATAATGACTGTCCCCGATGGGGCTCACAATCTAGAATCCTATCAGTATGTCTTTGGAATGTGGGAGGAAACCGGAGAACCCGGAGGAAACCCACGCAAACTCTTTGCAGATGTTGTCCTGGGTGGGATTAGAGCCCAGGACCCCAGAGCTGCAAGGCTGAAGTGTTAACCACTGCGCCACCGTGCTGCCCAATATATGTGTGATTACACTTTATATAAATATATTTACCCCTGAGAGCCCATATTATGGATACATTTGATGTCCTGTGAGCATCCTAACTTTTGGCATGTGCCAGTGGTTGTAACCCCTTCTTTTCCTGTTTTGCCATCTGCACATGGTCATTTAATAAATGCAATGTTGATTATTTAAATTATATTTGTGAGTTTCCTGTCGTGGTTTTTCCTGTTGACTATGGTCTTTGCGACTTTTTCCCTAATTATGTCCATACATATATATTATCACAATATATGTAAAATTTGATCCAGTCGATATAGTTACTGTGATTTCTTTTTTGTTCTCATGAGGTGCTTTGTCTGCTGTGTGATGTATATACTTCTCAACAAAAGTTTATCGACCCTGGTTTCCCTCACGTATCTCAATACCCTCTGGTTGTAGCCTGCCATGGTCTGCAGAGGCATATCACCAAAGTAACAGCAGCACATACCAGGCCAGGATCCCCACTTTCCTGTAGCATGGCGGGGTGCGGATGATGAGCACCTTGTTCACGGCTCCTGCCCCGCCCAATACACAAGTTCTAAAACTCTCTATCACTTGAATGTGTATACTGATAGTCACAGACTGAGACTTTCACTGCCATTTTCTATGTTCTTTATGGTTGCAGTAGTACACAACATTCTGATCCATTTTTTCCCTACCTGTAACAATGTGACGTCTTTTCCCTAGGCTATAAGGAATGGCTGCTGCTCTTCATGCCCACATCTTTTATAGTGGCTCCTGATTGACTGCATGATGGGGAATCACATGAGCAGCGACTGACATCATATGAGCCCGCGCTCTCTTCTGCAAGGTGTGAAATTATGCAGAGCGATATGTAGATATTTTTTCTTTGCACGCAAATTTGAACCTGAAACTTTGTTAAATGTAAAATTCACAGTGGATCCACTCAATCATCTCTAGTATTCACCTACTCTTAGTATTAGCCGTTGTTACTGTTTATGACCTAGTAGAGCATTGGGTATGTTTCCACGGGGTGCATTGCTTGAGTTTTTGCTGCGGATTGGATGCTGTGTACAGCCGCAGTGTCCAATCCGCAGCGTCCAGATATTACAGCATAGTGGTGGGGATTTTATGAAATCCCATCTCCATTATGCGCACAAATACGCAGGTGGCAGACCTGCGTAACCGGACATTCGGTGCGTCTTTATAAACCGCAGCATTTGTATGTATCTTGCGGAGATGCTGAAGATAAATAACACAGTATATGTATAGGATGCGGTGATTCCGCATGTGTTCAATGAATACATACGGAATCACCGAGCATGCAAAAGGGGGCAGGGCTTTGGGAGGAGTGGGTTATCCACTGCGTCTAAACGCTGCCAATACGCCCCGTGGAAACATACCCAAATATCAGACACTTCTCCCTCTGAACAGGGGAGACAGTCATAGCAGCAGACGTGCTGTCCTCCATTAGAAGCTTTCCTGGTTCCTGGTGGACATCGATCATTACATCAACACTGCGAATTCTGGTAGAGGCAGAAACGGGAAAGAAAAGAAGTTAAAAAAGTGAAATATTTTACAGATTTTGTGGCACTTTATCGGGATCCAAGGAGTAACGTTTCTTCTTACGGATAGTGACATGTCCAGCATGCCAAGATGAGGAGAGCTTTAAGCCGCGATGCTCCTTTGGGAAATATGCAAATACTCTTCAGAGAGGATGAGGACTAGAACTCTGGTGCCACCTATAGGAAGTAGAGATCCTAGAAGTCAATGTCAACTGTTGTGAATTCTGTGGCAGAGGTCCCTCCTGTGGTCACAAGTGGTACTTCGGCTGATTCTCTCTATGAGCTTCCGTTGGTGGAGGAGGGTGGTACTGCGGCTTCTGAGTTTCCTTCCTCAGGTGATGTGGTGAAGTCGTTAGGTGCTGCTCTATTTAACTCCACCTAGTGCTTTGATCCTGGCCTCCAGTCAATGTTCTAGTATTGGACTTGCTTCCTCCTGGATCGTTCCTGTGGCCTGCTGCTCTGCATAGCTAAGTTTCGCTTGTGTTATTTTTGTTTGCTGTTTTTTCTGTCAAGCTTGCTTATTTGGTTTTTCTTGCTTGCTAGAAGCTCTGGGACGCAGAGGGTGTACCTCCGTGCCATTAGTCGGTACGGAGGGTCTTTTTGCCCCCTTTGCGTGGTTGTTTGTAGGGTTTTGTGTTGACCGCAAAGTTACCTTTCCTATCCTCGTTCTGTTCAGAAAGTCGGGCCTCACTTTGCTAAATCTATTTCATCTCTACGTTTGTCTTTTCATCTTAACTCACAGTCATTATATGTGGGGGGCTGCCTTTTCCTTTGGGGTATTTCTCAGAGGCAAGGTAGGCTTATTTTCTATCTTCAGGCTAGCTAGTTTCTCAGGCTGTGCCGAGTTGCATAGGGAGCGTTAGGCGCAATCCACGGCTGCCTCTAGTGTGGTTGGAGAGGATTAGGGATTGCGGTCAGCAGAGTTCCCACGTCTCAGAGCTCGTTCTATGTTTTTGGGTTATTGTCAGATCACTGTACGTGCTCTGACTTCTATGTCCATTGTGGTACTGAATTACCTAATCATAACAGTACTGGAGGCCTAAAGTACTAATGATTCTCAATAGAGGGAAAAAAGAATTTCCGAGACCATTTTTTTTTCTCTGCACTGTGTTTTGCCTTTTTTTTCCCCTAGACATTTGGGTGGTTCAGGACACAGGTGTAGCGATGGACATTAAAGGTCTGTCTTCATGTGTGGATCAGCTCACGGCAAGAGTACAAAAGATTCAAGACACTATTGATCAGAAATATATGTTGGAACCTAGAATACCTATTCCTGATTTGTTTTTTGGAGATAGAACTAAATTTCTGAGTTTCAAAAATAATTGTAAACTATTTCTGGCTTTGAAACCTCGCTCCTCTGGTGACCCAGTTCAACAAGTTAGGATCATTATTTCTTTTTTACGTGGCGACCCTCAGGACTGGGCATTTTCTCTTGCGCCAGGAGATCCTGCATTATGTAATATTGATGCGTTTTTCCTGGCGCTCGGATTGCTGTACGATGAACCTAATTCGGTGGATCAGGCAGAGAAAAATTTGTTGGCTCTGTGTCAGGGTCAGGATGAGATAGAGGTATATTGTCAAAAATTTTGAAAGTGGTCCGTACTCACTCAATGGAATGAAGGTGCGCTCGCAGCTATTTTCAGAAAGGGTCTCTCTGAAGCCCTTAAGGATGTCATGGTGGGATTTCCTATGCCTGCTGGTCTGAATGAGTCTATGTCTTTGGCCATTCAGATCGGTCGACGCTTGCGTGAGCGTAAATCTGTGCACCATTTGGCGGTATTTTCTGAGCATAAACCTGAGCCTATGCAGTGCGATAGGACTTTAACCAGAGTTGAACGGCAAGAATACAGACGTCAGAATGGGCTGTGTTTCTACTGTGGTGACTCCACTCATGCTATCTCTGATTGTCCTAAGCGCACTAAGCGGTTCGCTAGGTCCGCCACCATTGATACGGTACAGTCAAAATTTCTTTTGTCTGTTACCTTGATCTGCTCTTTGTCATCTTATTCTGTCATGGCATTTGTGGATTCAGGCGCTGCCCTGAATTTGATGGACTTGAAGTATGCTAGGCGTTGTGGGTTTTTCTTGGAGCCCTTGCAGTGTCCTATTCCATTGAGAGGAATTGATGCTACGCCTTTGGCCAAGAATAAGCCTCAGTATTGGACCCAGCTGACCATGTTCATGGCTCCTGCACATCAGGAGGTTATTCGCTTTCTGGTGTTGCATAATCTGCATGATGTGGTCGTGTTGGGGTTGCCATGGCTACAAGTCCATAATCCAGTATTAGATTGGAAATCCATGTCTGTGTCCAGCTGGGGTTGTCAGGGGGTACATGGTGATGTCCCATTTCTGTCTATTTCGTCATCCACCCCTTCTGATGTTCCAGAGTTCTTGTCTGATTACCGGGATGTATTTGATGAGCCCAAGTCCGATACCCTACCTAAGCATAGGGATGTGATTGTGCTATCGATTTGATTCCTGGTAGTAAATTCCCAAAAGGTCGACTGTTTAATTTATCTGTGCCTGAGCACGCCGCTATGCGGAGTTACATGAAGGAGTCCTTGGAGAAGGGGCATATTCGCCCGTCATCATCACCATTGGGAGCGGGGTTCTGTTTTGTGGCCAAGAAGGATGGTTCGCTGAGACCTTGTATAGATTACCACCTTCTAAATAAGATCACGGTTAAATTTCAGTACCCCTTGCCGCTGTTATCTGATTTGTTTGCTCGGATTAAGGGGGCTAGTTGGTTTACCAAGATAGATCTTCGTGGTGCGTATAATCTTGTGCGTATTAAGCGAGGCGATGAATGGAAAACTGCATTTAATACGCCCGAGGGCCATTTTGAGTACCTTGTAATGCCATTCGGACTTGCCAATGCTCCATCAGTGTTTCAGTCCTTTATGCATGACATCTTCCGAGAGTACCTGGATAAATTCCTGATTGTTTACTTGGATGATATTTTGGTCTTCTCGGATGATTGGGAGTCTCATGTGAAGCAGGTCAGAATGGTGTTTCAGGTCCTGCGTGCTAATTCTTTGTTTGTGAAGGGATCAAAATGTCTCTTTGGTGTTCAGAAGGTTTCATTTTTGGGATTCACTTTTTCCCCTTCTACTATCGAGATGGACCCTGTTAAGGTCCAGGCCATCCATGATTGGACTCAGCCGACATCTCTGAAAAGTCTGCAAAAGTTCATGGGCTTTGCTAATTTTTAGCGTCGCTTCATCTGCAATTTTTCTAGTATTGCTAAACCATTGACCGATTTGACCAAGAAGGGTGCTGATGTGGTCAATTGGTCTTCTGCTGCTGTGGAAGCTTTTCAAGAGTTGAAGCGTCGTTTTTCTTCTGCCCCTGTGTTGTGTCAACCAGATGTTTCACTTCCATTCCAGGTCGAGGTTGATGCTTCTGAGATTGGAGCGGGGGCTGTTTTGTCGCAGAGAATTTCTGATGGCTCGGTGATGAAACCATGCGCCTTTTTTCCAGGAAGTTTTCGCCTGCTGAGTGAAATTATGATGTTGGCAATCGAGAGTTGCTGGCCATGAAGTGGGCATTCGAGGAGTGGCGTCATTGGCTTGAAGGAGCTAAGCATCGCGTGGTGGTCCTGACTGATCATAAGAACTTGACTTATCTCGAGTCTGCCAAGCGGTTGAATCCTAGACAGGCTCGTTGGTCGCTGTTTTTTGCCCGTTTTGACTTTGTGGTTTCGTACCTTCCGGGCTCTAAAAATGTGAAGGCGGATGCCCTGTCTAGGAGTTTTGTGCCCGACTCTCCGGGTTTATCTGAGCCGGCGGGTATTCTCAAAGAGGAAGTAATTGTGTCTGCCATCTCCCCTGATTTGCGGCGGGTGCTGCAAAAATTTCAGGCTAATAAACCTGATCGTTGCCCAGCGGAGAAACTGTTTGTCCCTGATAGGTGGACGAATAAAGTTATCTCTGAGGTTCATTGTTCGGTGTTGGCTGGTCATCCTGGAATCTTTGGTACCAGAGAGTTAGTGGCTAGATCCTTTTGGTGGCCATCTCTGTCGCGGGATGTGCATTCTTTTGTACAGTCCTATGGGATTTGTGCTCGGGCTAAGCCCTGCTGTTCTCGTGCCAGTGGGTTGCTTTTGCCCTTGCCGGTCCCGAAGAGGCCTAGGACACATATCTCTATGGATTTTATTTCAGATCTTCCCGTCTCTCAAAAAATGTCAGTCATTTGGGTGGTTTGTGATCGCTTCTCTAAGATGGTCCATTTGGTACCCTTGTCTAAATTACCTTCCTCCTCTGATTTGGTGCCATTGTTCTTCCAGCATGTGGTTCGTTTACATGGCATTCCAGAGAACATCGTTTCTGACAGAGGTTCCCAGTTTGTTTCGAGGTTTTGGCGGGCCTTTTGTGCTAGGATGGGCATTGACTTGTATTTTTCCTCGGCTATCCATCCTCAGACTAATGGCCAGACCGAACGAACCAATCAGACCTTGGGAACATATCTGAGATGCTTTGTTTCTGCTGATCAGGATGACTGGGTGTCCTTTTTGCCTTTGGCTGAGTTCGCCCTTAATAATCGGGCCAGCTCGGCTACCTTGGTTTCGCCGTTTTTCTGCAACTCTGGGTTCCATCCTCGTTTCTCTTCAGGGCAGGTTGAGTCTTTGGACTGTCCTGGGGTGGATACTGTGGTGGAGAGGTTGCAGCAGATTTGGACTCATGTAGTGGACAATTTGACCTTGTCCCAGGAGAAGGCTCAACGTTTCGCTAATCGCAGACGCTGTGTGGGTCCCCGACTTTGTGTTGGGTGTTTGGTTTGGTTGTCTTCTCATCATATTCCTATGAAGGTTTCCTCTCCTAAGTTTAAACCTCGTTTCATTGGTCCGTATAGGATTTCTGAGGTTCTTAATCCTGTGTCTTTTCGTTTGACCTTTCCAGATTCTTTTTCCATCCATAACGTATTCCATAGGTCATTGTTGCGGAGATACGTGGCACCTATGGTTCCATCTGTTGATCCTCCTGCCCCGGTTTTGGTGGAGGGGGAGTTGGAGTATATTGTGGAGAAGATTTTGGATTCTCGTGTTTCTAGACGGAAACTCCAGTATCTGGTTAAGTGGAAGGGTTATGCTCAGGAAGATAATTCCTGGGTCTTTGCCTCTGATGTCCATGCTCCCGATTTTGTTCGTGCCTTTCATATGGCTCATCCTGGTCGTCCTGGGGGCTATGGTGAGGGTTCGGTGACCCCTCCTCAAGGGGGGGGTACTGTTGTGAATTCTGTGGCAGAGCTCCCTCCTGTGGTCACAAGTGGTACTTCGGCTGATTCTCTCTATGAGCTTCCGTTGGTGGAGGAGAGTGGTACTGCGGCTTCTGAGTTTCCTTCCTCAGGTGATGTGGTGAAGTCGTTAGGTGCTGCTCTATTTAACTCCACCTAGTGCTTTGATCCTGGCCTCCAGTCAATGTTCTAGTATTGGACTTGCTTCCTCCTGGATCGTTCCTGTGGCCTGCTGCTCTGCATAGCTAAGTTTCGCTTGTGTTATTTTTGTTTGCTGTTTTTTCTGTCCAGCTTGCTTATTTGGTTTTTCTTGCTTGCCTGAAGCTCTGGGACGCAGAGGGTGTACCTCCGTGCCATTAGTCGATACGGAGGGTCTTTTTGCCCCCTTTGCGTGGTTGTTTGTAGGGTTTTGTGTTGACCGCAAAGTTACCTTTCCTATCCTCGTTCTGTTCAGAAAGTCGGGCCTCACTTTGCTAAATCTATTTCATCTCTACGTTTGTCTTTTCATCTTAACTCACAGTCATTATATGTGGGGGGCTGCCTTTTCCTTTGGGGTATTTCTCTGAGGCAAGGTAGGCTTATTTTCTATCTTCAGGCTAGCTAGTTTCTCAGGCCGTGCCGAGTTGCATAGGGAGCATTAGGCGCAATCCACGGCTGCCTCTAGTGTGGTTGGAGAGGATTAGGGATTGCGGTCAGCAGAGTTCCCACGTCTCAGAGCTCGTTCTATGTTTTTGGGTTATTGTCAGATCACTGTATGTGCTCTGACTTCTATGTCCATTGTGGTACTGAATTACCTAATCATAACAGTCAACACTTTAAAAGGACAACCATCACCAGATCATAGGCAAGGCAGGATCCTAAGTGACACCATCTTCCTCACTATTGGGAAGCTTCCATCAGGGGTTCTGTGTGAATCTTAAATTTCAGAGATTCGGGATTCATGTGATCCAAGCTTTACTGTGATCTTAGGAAGGCAGAATAAACAAATTAACGACATTTCAAGAATTATTTTTATTTATTTTTATGCTTTATTCTATGAGTCAGTGAAATTACAGCGATACTAGATATATTGGTATTTACGTTTGACTACTAACACACACTAAAAAGGTTTTTGGGGATAACATATCTTGTGAGTGATAATTTTCCAAGATTTTGCAAACAGAGTCATGCTAGATATTGAGATTTGTGGATGAATGAAGTTTGTATTGGTACTATAACATTTTTTATCACTTTCCCTTCAGTCTTTTGGGTTGCCGAATGATCAAAAAACAGCAATTCATGAGCTGTTTGTGGGTTACTTTTCTATGCCATTGACTATTAGGTAAAAGTGACAACACAACTTTATTCTTTGTGTCAGTGCAATCACAGAGATATCACATTTACATCTTTTTATATATTTATTTTGCATCTCTTACACAATGAAAACAATTTTATACAAAAAGAATCAATTTTCCACCACCATCTTCTGAGAGCTACAGCTTTTTTTATTTTTCCGCTAATGGAGATGTATCGAGGCTTGTTTTCAAACAAAGAAGTTGATATTTGCATAGATTCCATTTTGTTTACATGCAATTTTTTAATCATATTTAGATATATTTATATACTGTAGATCGTTACAATTTTAAAAAAAACTTTTTTTGTACTTTTTAAATTCCCTCTGTAGAATTTTTATGTTTATTAATCTGATCGCCGGTATAATGCTCTGCTATGCGGTAGACCTGTGTTATACAGGGAGAAAAACCTTTTAGACCCTGCATCTGGTTGGTTCTAACAGTCCACCATAGGTGACAGACAAGGAAGTCATTATTTGTCCTCCTTCTGTCATGGCCAATATCAGGTCCACGTGGTCATGTCTCGAGGCTGCCATCAGGTGTGATCCCAACTATCAAAATGCTGTGATCACAATTTATTGCAGAAATTACAGCGTTAAAAAGCCAAGAGTGGAGCTGGCACTGACCCTGACTGTAACAGCCAAAGTTAGGTCCAGCAGGAATTGTGTGGGACAGCTCATTTGCCTCCATGATTGCTAGGCATTACCAGTGCTTTCATGTAAGGAAACACACTACAAAATAATAGAACATACCAGTATGTTTAATGTTTGGAAGGGGCTACATTTCTTGATTATGATGATTTTTCTCATCTTTAAATAAGATTTTGTTTTAGGCACTTCCCGTTCTTAGACTTAGCTTCTTTGTTTCGTAATATTCATTGATGGGAGGTGCGCTTCTGCCCTATGAGCCAGCCCTGACTTCCAGTCCTGCGCATATGGCTCCAGATGCGCCTCAGCCTGCGTTCCAGCGCGGAGACCGGAAGTCACTTTTTTTGTCTGGCTAGACGCTTAATAGATTAGAAGCGCCCACTTCTGCCCACCAATGAAATCCGTGGTTTCAGTTTACCGCCGGTATTTTAGACACTATCTCTGCCATGTAAAGTTACGCCCCCATAGAGGAAGCATTAGTGAAACGGCGCTGTCGGGGTGAGAGCACATAGCTCATCGGGACCTCTCTCCTTCCTTTACACTCAGGTATGACGATACATTTCTCTCCTATAGCGTTATAGTCCCCCATTTAGTTGTATCAGCTGCGGTCATTAGTGAGTTCAGTATGCACTCTCTACATTTTGTTACGGGCATTTGCATTACCTTTCCAGCACACATTTGTGGCTATTTAACTTTCACTGCACTAAGCACTTAGCACTAGGGTTGAGCGACCTTGACCTTTTTAGAGTCGAGCCGTGTTTCGCGAAACCCGACTATCTCTAAAGTCGGGTCGAGTGAAATCGGCCGATTATGGCGTAAAGTCGGGGATCGACCGAAACACGAAACCCAATGCAAAGTCAATGGTTTTTTTTTCTCTCTCTCTCTCTCTCCGTCCCTGAACAGAAAAACCGGTGTTACACATTTCAGATCGCTGCTGCACACAAGCAACAAGATGACGATAGGCGTCCACGGCCTTAAGACCTATGTCATCACTCTGCCCACGCTCCTTCATTGGCTGAAAAAATGGCGCCAAGCGCGTCGTACGAAACGCGACTTTGGCGCCAAAGTCGCGTACCGCATGGCCGACCCCACACAGGGGTCGGGTTTCATGAAACCCGACTTTGCCAAAAGTCGGCGACTTTTGAAAATGAACGACCCGTTTCGCTCAACCCTACTTAGCATTTAGCATAAAGCACTTTGCAAAACATGCAGTAGTTTATCATCATTTTTAGTCTGCTCTCTATTTATGACCCACTAATGCAGAGGACTTACTATATTATTTTGTGATTACTGACCTTTGGAGATTTGTCTTGTCATTCTGACATTTAAATCATGATACCTTATATGTATGTATGCCCCCCTTTTGTCTGCACTACGCACTAGGCACTTTTTCTCCAACATTTGGCTGGGTGCTATTTTACCCAGCAATTGATTGCACAGAGGGCATTTCATTTCATACATAGGTGTATATATGTGCTTTATGATCTTTTTTTGATATCAATTTACCTTCTGGTCATACCTGTAATATTATTTGTGACATTGTGTATAGGCCCTGTCTCCTATGTGTTCTTCTTTTTGTGACTCCAGTAGCTTGATTTGGTATTTTTAAACTATTTTTAAATATATTCAATACAATCTATTATGTTTTATCTTTGCATTTATTGTCTTTCCTACACTTGATGGAAGTGGTGGTGTGTATTTAGCATTGTTTTGACGTTCGTGCTATAAAATTTGTTCTCAGACTGTGTTTAATAATTTAAATAAAAAATGTCTTGCCTGTTTCACACTCCAGGTAGCTCCCCGTCTGTCAAACGTCTTGGTTTCAGAATTTCAGTTCCGTAGCCAAATTATGACATATGTGTATTGTATTGCCCTCCTTGAGTATATAAACACTTTCAATAAGCTGCTGTTACAACAGTATATAACAATTCACAGTCACACTGACTGACTATGCAGGTCCAGCACCTTCCTATCTCTTGAATCTTTAGATTTTTATTCACATACTGAGACTCTCACTCCCATTTTCATTGCTCTTCACCAGTAGAGCAGTAGTACAACACCATCATTTTAGGGATTTTTCTTACCCTATGTTTATTGATCTTTGACCTCGTGTCTCTACCCTGTAAAATCCTAAAATGGAGGTACTTGGCCTGCCCTGATATTTTATAGTCACTGTTATAGCCTTCTGGTTTGCTCTGATTGACCAAGTGATTCAATGGCCAAGTTTCTCCTCATCTAAAGCCAATCAAACACCTAAGGGGAAATCTGAAGAAAGAAGTTCACCATCTCTCTCCATCCAGCATGCCGACTCTAGAAGACGTAATTCATAAATTCATAAAGAATGTTAAAACATAATGCTGCAATATGTCACCGACTTGTTCATTCCTAGAAGACTTGGAGTTGTCCTTAAAAATCATTGAGGTCATATAGCATAGTAGATGTATATCAAACCAACAAGTCCTCAATCAATAAGAACGCCCATAAACAAGGGCCAACACTTCCTACAGGACCTACAGGACCAGGACCTCCCGCCCCGAAGTGCACGTGTCGCTGCCCTGCTTCTTTTTTATAAAGAATTCCTTTGCACTAAGCACTTTATTTAATATTGTGATACTGATTACTCTCATTGAAGAATAATTTGCTATTCATTCATTGGTTACTATTTATGGTCATAGTGTTTTATTTAAAAATTGTCTCCCATACTAGTCAGTATTGATCCTTTATTCACCTCCATCTTTCCAGTATTTTTCACGCTACTGAACATTTTTTAATCTTGTTTTGTATAAATCAATAAACTGGCGTTTCGACTTCCAGACAATTTTTTTCTGCGCCTCTTTTTATGGTGCATGAAAAATAAGGTCATATTAGCATACTAGATGTAATAGTTTTCTATGTGGGGCGTATTCATACTGCAACAACTAATTTGAGTAAAACTGAAGATTTTGTAATGAAAGTTAATAATTAACCTTACTATTATGCTTTGGATTTAAAAAAAATATTCCAGGAAACAAAACGGTCTTGTCAAAATTTGAAAATTGTTCTTGTATTCAGTGAGATATTAATTAAAATCTTATTTTTCAAAGGGGGTGTTGTACTTGTACGGAAGCAAACCATATCCTAAGGATCACAAATATTGACCCAATTTTTCTTAGAACTTTTTTGTTAATGTGAGTCTAAAAAAAAATAATATACGTCTATGATGAAATAACAGATTTAGGATTATGAAGACCACATCTGTAATTATCACATGTGCAGCAACCACTGGTGGAAAGATTTAGGGGCCAACGTATTTGCGCCATGATACTTTTGCCAAAGCTAACATCTCTATGCGCTAAGAAGGTCCTTTCTGCTTTCTGGATCGGCTTCAACTTTTTATCCATTTATAATATTAATCGGTATTTTCTGTAACAGATTACTTGACTCTAATTCACACTATCTTGTGTTGAAAAAGTATTCTTGATTTGTATTATTGAACCTTTACATTTGCATTTCTCATTAATATTATTAGTAATTAAGTGCTGTATTCTGATCTTTGAATCTGCTTTCGTATTATGGATTATCCAGCTAGTCATTTCTAGCTGGCCTCTAGCTATGGATGCAATATCTCATCAATATTTTCACATCCATATTTATCAGCTGAAGTTTCAGAACATGGCAACCTCACCCCCACAAAGTCAACTACTGGGGAGAGGATGACAGGGTTTGTATGACAGCATTTACCGTGCAGTGATGAGTGAATATGCTGGGAAAGCGTCCTATCCGAGCACGCTCGGGTGTTATCAGAGCATCTGGGAGCGCGCGTATATAATGTCCGAGTCCCTGCAACTGCATGATTTGCTAATGTTAAACAGCATCAACACAGGTGGAAATTCCGTAACAAACAGGCAAACCCCACAAGTTTTCAGGTTGTCTAACAGCACAAATAATGTAGATGCAGGGACTCGAACCTACTATAAGAGCTCTCCGAGATGCTCGGATAACACCTGAGTGTGCTCGGATAAGACGTTATCTCAGCATGTTTATCATCACCAGTAGGGTTGAGCGACCTTGACCTTTTTAGAGTCGAGTCGTGTTTCGCGAAACCCGACTATCTTAGAAGTCGAGTCGAGTGGAATCGGACGATTATCGTGAAAAGTCGGGTATCGCCCGAAACACGAAACCCAATGCAAGTCAATGGGGGAGCATAGTCGGCAGTGAGTGGAGGCCAGGAAAACACCTACACTGCCCATTTTAATGGCAAAAACATCCATTCTTTTTACTGAAGCTTGTCAATAGTAATTTAGCTTATAATAATTGGAAGGCATTTGAAATTGGGGGTCATTTGACTAAAGTTGTGGGGGGTAGGGCTGGTTCAAGTAATTAGTGGGCCCAGGAAATCTGGAACGCGTCACGGCAGTGGAGCAGGGAGAGGTAAGTATTTCAACTTTGCAAGTGCTGTGATCCTGAGCAAGCAGGGGGGCCCACTCGTTGGCATTGGCACTGGCACAGGGCCCCTCAAAGTACAGCGGTGTGTTTGCACGGCGGGGGCGCCTCCCACCGGCAGCAACACTTTTGCGTACTATGAGAGGCCCTGTGCCAGTGACGTCGCCAACTAGTATTCCTCCCCCCACCTGATGAAGGAACCTGCACTTTCATCTGCACCTTCCTCTTTGTCCCCGTGCAAGGTGGTATGGTATGCGGGAAGAGGAACCTGACTTTCAGCAGGGTCACAATCTTGCTGTGTAGCGTGCACGGGGAATTTAGCGTTATGGGTCAATGTACCAGCAGACTCATCTATCACTGGCTGGGCAATGGGCAGGATGAGGAGGAAACACAGATATAGGCCCAAAGAATAAAGTTGGCTAAATGCAGTTCAAAATTGGTAACACAGGACTAACCAGGGGGCATTGCAGTGGAGGACAACTGGAATGAGAAGCTGACACAGAGAGTAGGCCCAAATCAGTAAGTAGTCGAAATGCAGTTCAAAATTGGCAACCGTAGTAAACAGGCGGCACAGCTTTGTTCAGTGGAGGAGAACAGCAAGGAGTGG
Source organism: Ranitomeya imitator (assembly GCF_032444005.1). NCBI lineage: Eukaryota > Metazoa > Chordata > Amphibia > Anura > Dendrobatidae > Ranitomeya > Ranitomeya imitator. The sequence goes on along the minus strand of NC_091282.1, from coordinate 1,252,867,333 downwards.
CAGACACCGATAGTAGGCCCCAACCCAACTAGTAGGCCAAATGCAGTCTAACATTAACAACTACTTAACGAGGGCCTGAAAATGGAATTTCAGGACAGGAAACCAGGAGAACAGCAAGGAGTGGCAGACACCGATAGTAGGCCCCAAACCAACTAGTACGCCAAATGCAGTTGTTCCATTTAACCACAATTTAATGAGAGCCTGAAGATAGAAGCTCAGGAAAGGCAACCTGGAGAACACCTTGGAGTGTAACACACCATCTCTCTACACCCCATACCCAATTTGTAGGCCTCATGCAGTGTAGTTTCCAACAACTACTAAACGAGAGCAGGAAGATCGAAGCAATGGAGAGGAAACCTGGGGAACACCTTGGAGTGTAACACACCGTCTCTCTACACCCCATACCCAATTTGTAGGCCTAATGCAGTGTAGTTTCCAACAACTACTAAACGAGAGCATTAAGATCGCAGCAATGGCGAGGAAACCTGGGGAACACCTTGGAGTGGAACACACCATCTCTACACCCCAGACCCAACTTGTAGGCCGAATGCAGTGTTGTTTTCAACAACTACTTAAGAAGAGCCTGAAGATCAAAGCTCAGAAAAGGCAACCCGGGGAACACCTTGGAGCGGCAGACACTGGTAGTAGGCTGTAAACCCCAAATTTTGGTCAATGGAGTTTATGAAATGTTCCAGGGGTACACAGGCAGCATTGGTGTGGTAAGCGGAGGACAATTTATATTTGGGACTGCAGACAGACTTTGTAGGCTGTCCCCTGTGGACCATGCATCCACAACATTAACCCAGTGCGCCGTAATGGACATCTAACCTTTCGTGGACATGCCTACTGGTCCATGCATCTGTTGTCAGGTGCACCTTTCTACTATTAGATAGCCAGAGAGCATGGACAATGCGGATTTTTACATGATGCTGTAGTGCTGGGATGGCTTTTCTCGCAAAAGAAGTGACGACTGGGTAGCTCTTACCGTGGTACAGCGTAGTCCATCTGGGCTTTATAATTGTAAAATAGAGAAAAAAAATTGGCTGTATGCACTTTAAAACAGGTTACATGGGTACACGGGCGGCTGTGGTCTGGTCAGTGTAGTAGTAGTAGAAAGAAGGGACCGCAGACAGGCTTCGAAGGCCTAACATAAAAAATTGGACAGGCTGTAGGCACTTTTACATTGGTTCCAGGGGTACACGGGCAGCAGTAGACAGGTCAGTGGAGGCCAAGTGGAAGGAGGGACCGTAGACAGGCTTCGAAGGCCTAACATAAAAAAATAGGGCTGTTGGCAATGTAAAATTGGTTCCAGGGGTACACGGGCAGCAGTACAATGGTCAGTGGAGGCCAAGTGGAAGGAGAGACCGCACACAGGCTTCGAAGGCCTAACATAAAAAAATAGGGCTGTTGGCAATTTAAAATTGGTTCCAGGGGTACAAGGGCAGCAGTACAATGGTCAGTGGAGGCCTAGTGGAAGGAGGTACCGCAGACAGGCTTCGAAGGCCTAACATAAAAAAATAGGGCTGTTGGCAATTTAAAATTGGTTCCAGGGGTACACGGGCAGCAGTACAATGGTCAGTGGAGGCCAAGTGGAAGGAGGTACCGCAGACAGGCTTCGAAGGCCTAACATAAAAAAATAGGGCTGTTGGCAATTTAAAATTGGTTCCAGGGGTACAAGGGCAGCAGTACAATGGTCAGTGGAGGCCTAGTGGAAGGAGGTACCGCAGACAGGCTTCGAAGGCCTAACATAAAAAAATAGGGCTGTTGGCAATTTAAAATTGGTTCCAGGGGTACACGGGCAGCAGTACAATGGTCAGTGGAGGCCAAGTGGAAGGAGGGACCGCAGACAGGCTTCGAAGGCCTAACATAAAAAAATAGGGCTGTTGGCAATTTAAAATTGGTTCCAGGGGTACAAGGGCAGCAGTACAATGGTCAGTGGAGGCCTAGTGGAAGGAGGTACCACAGACAAGCTTCGAAGGCCTAACATAAAAAAATAGGGCTGTTGGCAATTTAAAATTGGTTCCAGGGGTACACGGGCAGCAGTACAATGGTCAGTGGAGGCCTAGTGGAAGGAGGGACCGCAGACAGGCTTTGAAGGCCTAACATAAAAAAATTGGGGTGCAGGCAATTTAACATTGGTTCCAGGGGTACACGGGCAACAGTACAATGGTCAGTGGAGGCCTAGTGGAAGGAGGGACCGCAGTCAGGCTTCGAAGGCCTAACATAACAAAAATAGGGGTGCAGGCAATTTAACATTGGTTCCAGGGGTACACGGGCAGCAGTACAATGGTCAGTGGAGGCCTAGTGGGAGGAGGGACCGCAGACAGGCTTCGAAGGCCTAAAATAACAAAAATAGGGGTGCAGGCAATTTAACATTGGTTCCAGGGGTACACGGGCAGCAGTGGTCTGGTCAGTGTAGTAGTAGTAGAAAGAAGGGACCGCAGACAGGCTTCGAAGGCCTAACATAAAAAATAGGGCTGTTGGCAATTTAAAATTGGTTCCAGGGGTACACGGGCAGCAGTACAATGGTCAGCGGAGGCCTAGTGGAAGAAGAGACCGCAGACAGGCTTCGAAGGCCTAACATAAAAAAATAGGGCTGTTGGCAATTTAAAATTGGTTCCAGGGGTACAAGGGCAGCAGTACAATGGTCAGTGGAGGCCAAGTGGAAGAAGGGAACGCAGACAGGCTTCGAAGGCCTAACATAAAAAAATAGGGGTGCAGGCAATTTAACATTGGTTCCAGGGGTACACGGGCAGCAGTACAATGGTCAGTGGAGGCCTAGTGGAAGGAGGGACCGCAGACAGGCTTCGAAGGCCTAACATAACAAAAATGTCAATACAATGGTATTGTCAGTGCCAGGCATTGAAGGATGTCAGCACATAGACTAAACATTGGTGGAGCTGTGAGAGATAATTTTGCAAGTGGTAGAGCACTGTTTGAGCTGGGGGGGAACTGTCTTGTGGCCGGCGGTACAGGCCCAGGGCCCCTCATATTACAATGGTGTGTCTGACGTTGGGTGCGCACCACCACCGCCAGAGACACTTTATTGTACTATGAGGGACCCAGTGGCAGTGCCGTCGACCAAAAGCGGGCACACCCACCTATTCAGACAAACAGCACTCTCACGGGTGCTGGCGCCAAGTGCCGATACCACGGCCCCGTGTGGGGAGTTTGGCCATTTAGGGAGGTGTAAACATGTCGTATGCTGGACAATCAGGTGCAGCAAATTACGAGATTGGAAAAGTCATTCAGAATAGTCCACAGGCAAGACCTTTTCATAGGAAAGCTAGGTGTCAGCCGGGCAAGGTGGGGCAAAAGATTTTGAAATCCAGTTGTGGTTCATTTTAATGAAGGTTAGATCATCTACATTTTGGGTAGCCAGACGAGTCCTTTTTTCTGTTAGTATTGAACCTGCAGCACTGAATACTCTTTCTGATAGGAAACTAGCTGCCGGGCAAGCAAGCTCCTGCAATGCATATTCTGCCAATTCTGGCCAGGTGTCTAATTTGGATGCCCAGTAATCAAATGGGAATGACGGTTGAGGGAGAACGTCGATAAGGGATGAAAAATAGTTTGTAACCATACTGGACAAATGTTGTTCCTGTCACTTTGAATTGATGCTGCAGTACCTGTCCTGTCTGCGGTCATAGCAAAATCACTCCACAACCTGGTCAGAAAACCCCTCTGGCCAATGCCACTTCTGATTTCTGCCCCTCTAACACCTCTGGTCTGCTGGCCCCTGCAGCTTGTGTGAGAACGATCACGGGCGCTGTGTGCAGGGAATGCCAGAAGCAAACGGTCAACAAGAGTTGATTGTTTGGTTGCTAATATTAGTTCCAAGTTGTCATGTGGCATTATATTTTGCAATTTGCCTTTATAGCGAGGATCAAGGAGGCAGGCCAACCAGTAATCGTCATCGTTCATCATTTTAGTAATGCGTGTGTCCCTTTTGAGGATACGTAAGGCATAATCCGCCATGTTGGCCAAAGTTCCAGTTCTCAAATCTGCGGTTGTGCTTGGTTGAGGGGCAGTTTCAGGCAAATCCACGTCACTTGTGTCCCTCAAAAAACCAGAACCCGGCCTTGCCGCGCCACCAATTTCCAGTGGCCCCGGAAAAGCTTCCTCATTAAAAATATAATCATCCCCATCATCATCCTCGTCCTCCTCCTCCTCTTCGCCCGCTACCTCGTCCTGTACACTGCCCTGGCCAGACAATGGCTGACTGTCATCAAGGCTTTCCTCTTCCTCAGCTGCAGACGCCTGATCCTTTATGTGCGTCAAACTTTGCATCAGCAGACGCATTAGGGGGATGCTCATGCTTATTATGGCGTTGTCTGCACTAACCAGCCGTGTGCATTCCTCAAAACACTGAAGGACTTGACACATGTCTTGAATCTTCGACCACTGCACACCTGACAACTCCATGTCTGCCATCTTACTGCCTGCCCGTGTATGTGTATCCTCCCACAAAAACATAACAGCCCGCCTCTGTTCGCACAGTCTCTGAAGCATGTGCAGTGTTGAGTTCCACCTTGTTGCAACGTCTATGATTAGGCGATGCTGGGGAAGTCCACGCACTTTGAGGAGCAGGTTGGATAACCCCGGATAACTTTTCAGGAAGCACTGCACCACCAGGTTTAAGGTGTGAGCCAGGCAAGGAATGTGTTTCAGTTGGGAAAGGGAGATGGCAGCCATGAAATTCCTTCCGTTATCACTCACTACCTTGCCTGCCTCAAGATCTACAGTGCCCAGCCACGACTGCGTTTCTTTCTGCAAGAACTCAGACAGAACTTCCGCGGTGTGTCTGTTGTCGCCCAAACACTTCATAGCCAATACAGCCTGCTGACGTTTGCCAGTAGCTGCCCCATAATGGGAGACCTGGTGTGCAACAGTGGCAGCTGCGGATGGAGTGGTTGTGCGACTGCGGTCTGTGGACGAGCTCTCGCTTCTGCAGGAGGACGAGGAGGAGGAGGAGGGGGTGCGAACGGCTACAGCCAACTGTTTCCTAGACCGTGGGCTAGGCAGAACTGTCCCAAAATTGCTGTCCCCTGTGGACCCTGCATCCACAACATTCACCCAGTGTGCCGTGATGGACACGTAACGTCCCTGGCCATGCCTACTGGTCCATGCATCTGTTGTCAGGTGCACCTTTGTGCTCACAGATTGCCTGAGTGCATGGACGATGCGCTCTTTAACATGCTGGTGGAGGGCTGGGATGGCTTTTCTGGAAAAGAAGTGTCGACTAGGTAGCTCGTAGCGTGGTACAGCGTAGTCCATCAGGGCTTTGAAAGCTTCGCTTTCAACTAACCGGTAGGGCATCATCTCTAACGAGATTAGTCTAGCTATGTGGGCGTTCAAACCCTGTGTACGCGGATGCGAGGCTAAGTACTTCCTTTTTCTAACCATAGTCTCATGTAGGGTGAGCTGGACTGGAGAGCTGGAGATCGTGGAACTAGCGGGGGTGCCGGTGGACATGGCAGACTGAGAGACGGTGGGAGATGGTATTGTTGCCGCCGATGCCCTAGATGCAGTGTTTCCTACTACGAAACTGGTGATTCCCTGACCCTGACTGCTTTGGCCTGGCAAAGAAACCTGCACAGATACTGCAGGTGGTGCGGAAAATGGTGGCCCTACACTGCCGGAAGGGATGTTGCGTTGATGACTAGCTTCATTGGCCGAGGGTGCTACAACCTTAAGGGACATTTGGTAGTTAGTCCAAGCTTGCAAATGCATGGTGGTTAAATGTCTATGCATGCAACTTGTATTGAGACTTTTCAGATTCTGCCCTCTGCTTAAGGTAGTTGAACATTTTTGACAGATGACTTTGCGCTGATCAATTGGATGTTGTTTAAAAAAATGCCAGACTGCACTCTTTCGGATCCCTTTTCAGGCATTGCAGACTGAGCTTTAACCGGATGGCCACGCTGTCCTCCAACAGGTTTTGGCTTTGCCACGCGTTTTGGGCCAGATACGGGCCCGGCAGATGGAACCTGTTGCGATGTTGATGCCTGCTGCGGCCCCTCCTCCTCCGCTTCAGAACTGCTGCCGCCTGCATCCTGTTCCCCCAATGGCTGCCAATCGGGGTCAACAACTGGGTCATCTATGACCTCCTCTTCTAGCTCGTGCGCAACTCCGTCTGTGTCACCGTGTAAGTCGGTGGGAGAGCGTTCGTGATGGGGCAACATAGTCTCATCAGGGTCTGATTCTTGATCATTACCCTGCGAGGGCAATGTTGTGGTCTGAGTCAAAGGACCAGCATAGTAGTCTGGCTGTGGCTGTGCATCAGTGCACTCCATGTCAGATTCAACTTGTAATGGGCATGGACTGTTAAGTGCTTCACTTTCTAAGCCAGGGACGGTATGTGTAAAGAGCTCCATGGAGTAACCCGTTGTGTCGCCTGCTGCATTCTTCTCTGTTGTTGTTTTTGCTGAAGAGGACAAGGAAGCGACTTGTCCCTGACCGTGAACATCCACTAACGACGCGCTGCTTTTACATTTACCAGTTTCACGAGAGGAGGCAAAAGAGCTAGAGGCTGAGTCAGCAAGATAAGCCAAAACTTGCTCTTGCTGCTCCGGCTTTAAAAGCGGTTTTCCTACTCCCAGAAAAGGGAGCGTTCGAGGCCTTGTGTAGCCAGACGATGAACCTGGCTCCACAGCTCCAGACTTAGGTGCAATATTTTTTTTCCCACGACCACCAGATGCTCCACTACCACTACCCTAATTACCAGCTGACAATGAACGCCCCCGGCCACGACCTCTTCCACCAGACTTCCTCATTGTTTTAAAAACGTAACCAAACTAACGGTATTTGTTGCTGTCACACAACTTACACGGTGAGCTATAACTTCAGTATGATTTAGCTACCCCTTTACAGGTGGGTGAGACCACAACGAAAATCAGGAACAATGTTACACACTCTGTTTTTGGTGGCACCAAATGAGAGAGATGCCACACACGCAGGACTGTCACTGAAGCACAAATGTAAATATTAATCTCCCACTGTTTTTTTTTTTTTTTTTCAGGGAGACTTTAGAAACAAAATAAAATAAAATGATTTTTTCAGGAAGAATTTAGAAACCAAATAACATAAAATTATTTTTCCAATGACAATTTAGAAACCAAAAAAAAAAGGCTTTCTATGCCCCACTGAGTGAGAGATGCCACACACAGGAGTCAGGAGTGGCACACAAGCCCAGAGGCCAATATTTTTCTCCCAATGATTGATGTAGTGATTTTTTCAGGTAGATTTTGGAACCCAAATCAACCAAAAAAATAAATAGGCTTTCTATGGCCCACTATCTGAGAGAGAGAGATGGCACACCCAGGAGTCAAGACTGGCACACAAGCAGAAAAGGCAATATCAATCTCCCACTGATTTTTTTTTTCAGGGAGACTTTAGAAACAAAATAAAATAAAATGATTTTTTCAGGAAGAATTTAGAAACCAAATAACATAAAATTATTTTTCCAATGACAATTTAGAAACCAAATTAAAAAAAAAAAAAAAAAGGCTTTCTATGCCCCACTGAGTGAGAGATGCCACACACAGGAGTCAGGAGTGGCACACAAGCCAAGAGGCCAATATTTTTCTCCCAATGATTGATGTAGTGATTTTTTCAGGTGGATTTTGGAACCCAAATCAAGCAAAAAAAATAATAGGCTTTCTATGGCCCTCAATTGGAGAGAGAGAGAGAGATGGCACACCCAGGAGTCAAGACTGGCACACAAGCAGATAGGGCAATATTAATCTCTCACTGATTTTTTTTTTTTTTCAGGGAGACTTTAGAAACAAAATAAAATAAAATTATTTTTTCAGGAAGAATTTAGAAACCAAATAAAATAAAATATTTTTTCAGGGAGAATTTAGAAAACAAATAAAACAAAAAATAGGCTTTCTATGGCCCACTGAGTGAGAGATGACGCACACAGGAGTCAGGAGTGGCACACAAGCCCAGAGGCCAATATTTTTCTCCCAATGATTGGTGTAGTGATTTTTTCAGGTAGATTTTGGAACCCAAATCAACCAAAAAAATAAATAGGCTTTCTATGGCCCACTATCTGAGAGAGAGAGATGGCACACCCAGGAGTCAAGACTGGCACACAAGCAGAAAGGGCAATATCAATCTCCCACTGATTTTTTTTTTTTCAGGGAGACTTTAGAAACAAAATAAAATAAAATGATTTTTTCAGGAAGAATTTTGAAACCAAATAACATAAAATTATTTTTCCAATGACAATTTAGAAACCAAATTAAAAAAAAAAAAAAAAAAAAGGCTTTCTATGCCCCACTGAGTGAGAGATGCCACACACAGGAGTCAGGAGTGGCACACAAGCCCAGAGGCCAATATTTTTCTCCCAATGATTGATGTAGTGATTTTTTCAGGTGGATTTTGGAACCCAAATCAAGCAAAAAAAATAATAGGCTTTCTATGGCCCACAATTGGAGAGAGAGAGAGAGATGGCACACCCAGGAGTCAAGACTGGCACACAAGCAGATAGGGCAATATTAATCTCTCACTGATTTTTTTTTTTTTTTTCAGGGAGACTTTAGAAACAAAATAAAATAAAATGATTTTTTCAGGAAGAATTTAGAAACCAAATAAAATAAAATATTTTTTCAGGGAGAATTTAGAAAACAAATAAAACAAAAAATAGGCTTTCTATGGCCCACTGAGTGAGAGATGACGCACACAGGAGTCAGGAGTGGCACACAAGCCCAGAGGCCAATATTTTTCTCCCAATGATTGATGTAGTGATTTTTTCAGGTACATTTTGGAACCCAAATCAACCAAAAAAATAAATAGGCTTTCTATGGCCCACTATCTGAGAGAGAGAGATGGCACACCCAGGAGTCAAGACTGGCACACAAGCAGAAAGGGCAATATCAATCTCCCACTGATTTTTTTTTTTTCAGGGAGACTTTAGAAACAAAATAAAATAAAATGATTTTTTCAGGAAGAATTTAGAAACCAAATAACATAAAATTATTTTTCCAATGACAATTTAGAAACCAAATTAAAAAAAAAAAAAAAAAGGCTTTCTATGCCCCACTGAGTGAGAGATGCCACACACAGGAGTCAGGAGTGGCACACAAGCCCAGAGGCCAATATATTTCTCCCAATGATTGATGTAGTGATTTTTTCAGGTGGATTTTGGAACCCAAATCAAGCAAAAAAAATAATAGGCTTTCTATGGCCCACAATTGGAGAGAGAGGGAGAGATGGCACACCCAGGAGTCAAGACTGGCACACAAGCAGATAGGGCAATATTAATCTCTCACTGATTTTTTTTTTTTTTTCAGGGAGACTTTAGAAACAAAATAAAATAAAATGATTTTTTTCAGGAAGAATTTAGAAACCAAATAAAATAAAATATTTTTTCAGGGAGAATTTAGAAAACAAATAAAACAAAAAATAGGCTTTCTATGGCCCACTGAGTGAGAGATGACGCACACAGGAGTCAGGAGTGGCACACAAGCCCAGAGGCCAATATTTTTCTCCCAATGATTGATGTAGTGATTTTTTCAGGTAGATTTTGGAACCCAAATCAACCAAAAAAATAAATAGGCTTTCTATGGCCCACTATCTGAGAGAGAGAGATGGCACACCCAGGAGTCAAGACTGGCACACAAGCAGAAAGGGCAATATCAATCTCCCACTGATTTTTTTTTTTTTCAGGGAGACTTTAGAAACAAAATAAAATAAAATGATTTTTTCAGGAAGAATTTAGAAACCAAATAACATAAAATTATTTTTCCAATGACAATTTAGAAACCAAATTAAAAAAAAAAAAAAAAAAAGGCTTTCTATGCCCCACTGAGTGAGAGATGACGCACACAGGAGTCAGGAGTGGCACACAAGCCCAGAGGCCAATATTTTTCTCCCAATGATTGATGTAGTGATTTTTTCAGGTAGATTTTGGAACCCAACTCAACCAAAAAAATAAATAGGCTTTCTATGGCCCATTATCTGAGAGAGAGAGATGGCACACCCAGGAGTCAAGACTGGCACACAAGCAGAAAGGGCAATATTAATCTCCCACTGATTTTTTTTTTTTTTCAGGGAGACTTTAGAAACAAAATAAAATGATTTTTTCAGGAAGAATTTAGAAATCAAATAACATAAAATTATTTTTCCAATGACAATTTAGAAACCAAATAAAAAAAATAAAAAAAAAGGCTTTCTATGCCCCACTGAGTGAGAGATGCCACACACAGGAGTCAGGAGTGGCACACAAGCCCAGAGGCCAATATTTTTCTCCCAATGATTAATGTAGTGATTTTTTCAGGTAGATTTTGGAACCCAAACCAAGCAAAAAAAATAATAGGCTTTCTATGGCCCACAATTGGAGAGAGAGAGAGAGATGGCACACCCAGGAGTCAAGACTGGCACACAAGCAGAAAGGGCAATATTAATCTCCCACTGATTTTTTTTTTTTTTTCAGGGAGACTTTAGAAACAAAATAAAATAAAATGATTTTTTCAGGAAGAATTTAGAAACCAAATAAAATAAAATGATTTTTTCAGGGAGAATTTAGAAAACAAATAAAACAAAAAATAGGCTTTCTATGGCCCACTGAGTGAGAGATGACGCACACAGGAGTCAGGAGTGGCACACAAGCCCAGAGGCCAATATTTATCTCCCTTTTGATTGATTTATTGATTTTTTCAGGTAGAATTTAGAACCCAAATCAACCAAAAAAATAAATAGGCTTTCTATGGCTCACTATCTGAGAGAGAGAGATGGCACGCTTAGGACTGGCACACAAGCCCAAAGGCCAATATTAATATCCCTTTTTTTTCAGGGAGAATTTATAGAACCAAAAAAAATAAATAAATAGGCTTTCTATGGCCCACTATTTGTGAGAGAGATGGCACGCTCAGGACTGGCACACAAGCCCAGAGGCCAATATTAATCTCCCACTTTTTTTTTTCAGGGAAAATTTATAAACCCAATAAAAATAAATAAATAGGCTTTCTATGGCCCACTATCTGAGAGAGAGAGATGGCACGCTCAGGACTGGCACACAAGCCCAGAGGCCAATATTAATCTTCCACTTTTTTTTTTTTTTTCAGGGAAAATTTATAAACCCAATAAAAAAATAAATAAATAGGCTTTCTATGGCCCACTATTTGAGAGACAGATGGCACGCTTAGGACTGGCACACAAGCCCAAAGGCCAATATTAATCTCCCACTGATTGATTTAGTGATTTTTTCAGGTACAATTTAGAACCCAAATCAACCAAAAAAATAAATAGGCTTTCTATGGGCCACTGACTGAGAGATGGCACACACAGGAGTCAAGAGTGGCACACAAGCCCAGAGGCCAATATTTTTCTCCCACTGATTGATGTAGTGATTTTTTCAGATAGATTTTAGAACCCAAATCAAGCAAAAAAATAAATAGGCTTTCTATGGGCCACTGACTGAGAGATGGCACACACAGGAGTCAAGAGTGGCACACAAGCCCAGAGGCCAATATTTTTCTCCCACTGATTGATGTAGTGATTTTTTCAGATAGATTTTAGAACCCAAATCAAGCAAAAAAATAAATAGGCTTTCTATGGCCCACTGAGTGAGAGATGACACAGACAGGGATGGCACTCTAGCAGAAATGCCAATCTTAATCTCCCACAAAAAAAAAAAAAAAAGGAACTGTCCTTCAATTACTATCTCCCTGCAGTAATCTCAGCCAGGTATGGCAGGCAGCAATAAGGAGTGGACTGCTGCACAAATTAAATAAAAAGTGTGGACAAACAAACAAGATAGCTGTGCAGAAAGGAAGGAACAACAGGATTTGTGCTTTGAAAAAAGCAGTTGGTTTGCACAGCGGTGTACACACAGCAATGCAGCTATCTGGGAGCCTTCTAGGGCAGCCCAATGAGCTACAGCGCTGAGAAAAAAAAAAAAATGTAGCTTCCACTGTCCCTGCACACCGAAGGTGGTGTTGGACAGTGCAAATCGCTACAGCACAAGCGGTTTGGTGGTTAATGGACCCTGCCTAACGCTATCCCTGCTTCTGACAAAGCGGCAGCAACCCCTCCCTAAGCTCAGATCAGCAGCAGTAAGATGGCGGTCGGCGGGAACGCCTCTTTATAGCCCCTGTGACGCCGCAGACAGCAAGCCAATCACTGCAATGCCCTTCTCTAAGATGGTGGGGACCAGGACCTATGTCATCACGCTGCCCACACTCTGCGTTTACCTTCATTGGCTGAGAAATGGCGCTTTTTGCGTCATTGAAATGCGACTTTTGCGTGAAAGTCGCGTACCGCATGGCCGACCCCGCACAGGGGTCGGATCGGGTTTCATGAAACCCGACTTTGCCAAAAGTCGGCGACTTTTGAAAATGAACGACCCGTTTCGCTCAACCCTAATCACCAGTGCAGAGTAGAATTTCCAATTAGCGGTATTCTATGTAAATTTCAGATGACCTTAATGCTAAAGGGAACCTGTCACCATATTGTTCCCATATAATGTATTTCTCCTATTTGTGCATATGGAGAAACTTAGCAATTAACTTTTCAGGGAAAACATAGTTATTTGCACACAGGGCGACTGTTATTATTTTTCGGTGCCTAAGGATTGAGCGCCACAAAACCGATGTCAGGTTTCTTTAAAAAGAAGACTGTTACCCCATAATGTTAAATGAACCTCTTAAACAGGTATGTAGGAGACTTAGCCCTATTTCAGTCATATCAGTAGTAGAGATTTTGGCAGAGTAGTTGTCATAAAAATCTATTTCTTTTGTATAAAATAAGAGCTTCAGTGCACACCTAGCATTGCAAAATTCTTATCATGGGTTTACCACAACAGAGAGGAGCCAGAGGATCACGACATCTGATTTATTCTACTACTGCACTGATTAGAAGAACTTCCCCTTCATATTGCATGGTGTAAATTTATTTTGGCAGTGCAGGGGTTAATCTGCTCAGTTGAGAGCTCCTGGAAGCTTTCCTGCATGAAGGCTCTCAGCTGTTCATTGTTAGCCACTCTCATCTCCTGTATAATTTGGGCCATGGCTAGGTCTAGAGCTAGCTTATGCTGCATGGCTGGATGTTGTTGGTGGTTGTGTAGGAGAAGGCATTTGGAGGGTTTATCTGTGAATGTTGCTCGGTTTTGAGTGTGTGATAATTTCCTTTCTTCTCCTACTTTGGTTTATCCCCATCCTCCACTCCCCAGTACATTAATCTGTTATCTGTATGAGTATATTTGTGTGTTTGGCATTTTTTGTTACCCCTGTTCGTATTACTTTGTTAGTCTGTTTGGTGTATTATGGTACAGCACTACTCCTCTCTTCCATGGGTGGGGAAGGATGCAGACTGAGGGTGAATTTAGGAGCCAAGGCATGGTACGTGGCCTCAGAATCTTCATAATCTGAAGTAATCTGGGGAACAGGGCAAGCTAGGGCGCCCCTAGTATTAGGGAAGGAGCCCCTGGTCCTGGGACACCCAACAAAAGAATTGTTACAGTTCTCAGTGTATTATTATAGTGCTTCAATTTACATATTGTGCGGGTAATGATATTTTGACTGACAGTATTCATGCAAGCACCACTTAAACTTAATCAGTGACTCTGCACCTCTGCATAGACTCTGCAGGAGCCCAGCCATGCTCATATACTGTAGGCTCCACCGCTGGCTAATTTCTGTGGCAGCCAGTTGGTGCAGTAATGCAGACAGGAGCCAGCGATGAGAGTCCGCAGTTACTGCATGGGCATGGCTGGGCTCCTGCAAGGTCCACACAGAGGTGCAAAGCCACTGAGGAAGGTCTCACAGCATCTGCTTCAGTCGTAATGGTGCTCTGAGCCCTTGGTCATGCCAAGGCTATACTAAACAATAATCATTTACAAAAAAAAGTAAATAACTTTTTAGGCAACTAAAAAGTTTAAAATTTTAATCTAAACATATTTTTAACTATAGAAGTTCATAAATAGTTTCATTAGCATCCTAAGGTGATAGACTTTCTCTAAAACATTTCATAGCCCTTAACTTTGATACCTCTAATGTGAAAGGAACGATCTTAGCAATTTTTATTGATATATATATTAGGTTTAATTAATATTATATAGCATTTTTGGAAAAATATGCAGCATAATAATCCTGCACTTGAGGCCAGTATAGCGAATATTTCCATTGCCACCATATACTTCCCTTTGCTGCTAAGATAAGCCGGAATCATGGAAATCCAGACGCTACAGAACACCAGCATGCTAAAGGTGATGTACTTGGCCTCATTAAAATTGTCTGGTAATGTTCTCACCATGAAAGCCAGAACAAAGCTCAAAGCTGCCAGGAGCCCCAGATAACCCAACATGGAATAGAACCAGATATCCGAGCCTTCATTACACTGAATGATGATCCGATCGGTATAAAGAGTCTTGTCATACTCCCGATATGGAGGACGGAGAGAGATCCAGAAAACACAAATAAGAACCTGAACTGAGGAGCAGGTCACCACCACATATTTAGATGTCTTCAGTCCAATCCACCTCCTCCAGACACTGTTGGGTTTTGTGGCTTTGAAAGCAATGCATACTGTTATAGTTTTAGAGAGTATGGAAGATAGAGAAATAGATAAGGATATTCCAAATATAATCTGTCTAAGCATGCAGGTTACATCATCAGGAGGACCAAGAAACAAGAAAATACTCATGAAGCTCAGAAAGGTGGAGACCAGAAGGATGAAGCTCACGATCCGATTATTTGCCTTCACAATAGGCGTTTCCCAGTAATGGATAAATATCCCTAATATAAATATAGTTACTACAGATAGTAATATTGATGTGAAGATAAAAATAATCACAATCTCATCCTTCTCATAAGAGAGAAATTCATACGTTTTAGGGACACATTTCACTTTCTTCTCGTCAGGCCACTTGTCATCAGGACATCTGTGACAGATTTCACTGTCTGTGAGAAATAAAACAAGTCTCATTAAGGCACATACATGTTCTATCTGTTTTTTCCCGTGGATACAAAACATACTTATTTTCTATGGTGCCATATATATGCCAGTGTTTTTTTTTCATAGATTACATGTCTCTTAAAAAATTCATGGAGATATGTCAATAATTTTCCTGGCATCATGGATGAAAAGGGCCAATACAAGTCTATGGGTTCATGAAAAACAGATACAGCACACGGATGGCATTAGTGTACAGTCTGTGTGGTAAATGTGCTTAACATTAATCCATCCATGAAAATCGGATCGGCATGATCGCGCGGCCTCAGGCTGAGCGCCGCTGCGAATGCGTGCGAGTGTCAGCTATATGTGACAGCTGACACCCCGCAGCAATGCCCACGATTGGTGCTAGCACTGATTGCGGGCATTTAATTTTATCCCTCTGATGCTGCTGTCAGTAGTGACAGCGACATGGAGAAGCATCGCACAGGGAGGGGGCTCCCTGCGTACTTCCATCAGGACAATGTGATGCGATCATGCTGTTCTGATGGTCTCCATGGAGACCCCCAGCTCAGGGTGCTCAATACACATCTATACAAGGTCCCAAAGGGGTCTAGTTTCCAAAGTCGTGTAATTTGTGGGGTTTTCCACTGTTTAGGCACATCAGGGGCTCTTCAAACGCGACATGGCAACTGCTAATCATCCCAGTATAGTTTACATTCAAAAAGTCAAATGGTGTCTCTCCCCTTCCAAGCCCTGCCGAACACTTAAACAGCAGAATTCCCCATACATGGGGTATCAATGTACTCAGGAGAAATTGCACAACAAATTGTATGGAGCAATTTCTCCTGTTACCATTATGAAAATGCAAAATATGGAGCTAAATATGATTTATTTGGGAAAAATTAGATTTTTTTTAATTTACACGGCTTAACTTTTTAAACTTCTGTGAAACACTTTTCGGTCCAAGGTGCTCAATACACATCTAGATAAGTTCTATAAGGAGTCTAGTTTCCAAAATTGTGTCACTACTTAGGGGTTTCCACAGTTTAGACATTTCAGGGGCTCTCCAAATGCAAAATGGCAAACGCTAATTAGTCCACTATAGTTTACAATCAAAAAGTCAAATGGTGCTCCTTTCCTTCCAAGCCCTGCTGTGCACCCAAACAGTAGTTTTCCTCCACATATTGAGTGTCTGCGCACTCTGGAGAAATTGCACAACAAACTGTATGGAGCAATTTCTCTTTTTACCCTTATGATAATGCAAAACTTGGAGCTAAATAAGATTTATCTGGGAAAATTTTTTTTGATTTTTTTATTTTCATGGCTTAATGTTAACAACTTCTGTGAATCACCTGTGTTTGTTAGGAGTCGAGTTCCTGCCACTGCACAGGGGGAATCTCAAACCATGTCGGCTGTGGTCTCCCATTCTCCTCCAGCAGCAGTGGAGCCTGCTCAGCAGAGACGTCGGTCTCAGCGTCTGGCTCAAGCTGATACTGTGCGCTTGGTTACTACTGCCTTTCCAGGCTCTGCCTTTGTAGCCAGCACTGATCAGCAGCGAGCAGGCATTTCAGGGACTAAGTCCTGCTTTTCCCATACTGAGCATGCCCACGGCATGACCTCCCATGCGCTAGTATAAACCTTGACAATGTGTGTGTGTAGAGGTCGGGGATCATATGCTCAGGTCCTGTTGTGACTCCTATTGGACCATCAGGAAGGTCCCGGAGCGCTACTACTATAAATGGTTCACATGGCCGCTCGGCGATGCGCTAGTATAAACCTTGCCAATGTGTGTGTAGATGAATGACTGTCGATGGATGAAAGTTCCTTAATCATTCCCATTCCTAGTATTGTTGACTGCTCGCGAATGGTGGAAGCTATCTAGCGCCCAACAGTGCTACCTGCACACTAAGCACATGTTGCGACACCGTGCACTATCAGTGCGCTCTCCTACCAACCGTCAGTATAGGGTGGGAATTCCCGCTTGGACTGTTCATCTGACTCGGGGTGTCCTCAGGCGAGAATCAATAGCCACCGAGGGTCAGAGCCAGTTCAATCACCAGCTAAGTGGGTGCGATTCTTAGGGATCCCACTAGTGTCTTGCAGCTGCACCTTGTGACTGCTAACAGGGTGCAGCGTATTGTGCAACTCTGTGAAGCAACAGCGCTCACTACCATTTCACAGGGGGTGAAGTCTAACCCATGTGTGAGCTAAGTGTCCATCCGCCATTACATAGCAGCAGGTACCATCTCTACACGATGGACTCTGGGCTGCGAACACACCTCGTATCAATCTCTATTATTTGGTGCGTTCCGCTAGCCCTAACAGTGTTCAAGGTGCTGAATACACATCTAGATAGGTTCCATGAGAGGTCTAGTTTCCAAAATGTTGTCAGTTTTGAAGGTTTTCACTGTTTATGCACATCAGGGGCTCTCCAATCATGACATGTCGTCCTCTAATTATGCAAATTTTACATTCAAAAAGTGAAATGGTGCTCCTTCCCTTCCGCGCCCACATATGGGGTATTGACATACTTAGGAGGAGACATTGCACAAATGTATGGTCCATTTTCTTCTGTTACCCTTGCGAAAGCAAAAAAAAATTAGGTCTAAAGGAAAGTTTTTATGAAAAAAAGTAAATGTTTATTTTTTGCTTCCATATTCCAAAAAATCCTGTGAAGCACCTGAAGGGTTAATACTAGTGAAAATTGAGGAGGCCTAACATTTAAATTTCTAATTTGAAACAACAACTGATTTTCAAAGTACCATTGAAGTAATGAAAGAATCCACACTATCTATAAACAGAGAGATGGTGAGTGAGCACTCAGTTAATTTAAATCAATTTAAATCTCCAGGTTCAGATAAATTGCATCCTAGGGTACTGAGGGAGATAGCAGAGGAAATTGCAGAACCACTAGCCAGAATCTTTGAAAAATCCTGGAGAGCAGATTAAGTCTCAGAATATTGGAGAAGGGCAAATATTGTCCCTATCTTCAAAAAAGGAAAAAAGATTGAGCCAGGATATTACAGGCCAGTTAGCCTTACTTCTATTCCAGGAAAGGTCTTTGAAAAAATTATTAAACAACATGTATGTAAGTACTTGGAAAATAATACATAAATTGACCAGAGACAGCATAGGTTTGTAGTAAACAAGTCATGTCCACAGTAATCTAATTTCCTTCTATGATGGAATCACTGGGTGAATCAGAAAAATGCAGTAGATATAGTATATCACTACAGGAAGTTTGCGGCCAGCAATAGTTCTCCCTTTATGTAGGTTACTTATACATTCAAAGGTGCGGACAGTGAAGCTGGCTCTGATTTTATGGATGGCTCGCATGACATTACAACCTCACATAAGCCCTAGGATTGAGAATTCTGAAATACTGGAATGACGTAGGCAAGGGAGGCGAGTATAAGCTTTTTCCATTTTAACAGGCCAAAACATTTGAACCCAGAAAGGATTGTCCAAGTAGCGGAAAACCCTTTTAAATCTTCCTAATCAATTTTGTGAAAAATATGCACAAGCCTCTCTATCTCAAGTTCCAGTGAAAGTGAGAGAGAAAAGAGTTTTCTTTTGACGGACTATTATTCACAGACTGACCACCACTCCCATTTTCTTTGTCTTTCACCAGTGCAGAATTACAACACAATCCAATTTTGGCCAGATCCTCTCTATTCAAATCAATTAATTTGAGGAAGTCTACAAAATTCATGAAATTTGACTCGAAGTTTATTCTCTGAAGGATAAAGACAGTAGCAGAAATCCAGGACTCCAGTCACTGACACCCACAATAGTGTTTTATTACATCACCTCGGCATGGAAAGTGATATAGAAGATGAAAGGGTAAAATAAGACTGTGTAAAAGTAGTAACTTGGGTGTAAACAACCAGTCTGCATAAATAATGATTTACAATCTGAAATAATCTTACCTGTTATATTGGACACTTCACCCTCAGCACATTGTACACAGACATAGCAGCAAACATGATATTGTTCAGTAGAAGCTTTTCTGTATCCTGGAGAACATCGATCATTGCACCGAGACTGTGGCATCTGGTTTGTGCAATAAGATCAGTATCAATTCTACACATAGTACACATCATTCTTACATGTTATGAATACTGGAATACATTAATTTGCAAACTTTAAATATACAGTTAAATATTTAGCTTAAAACATACAGTAGCTAAATGGAAGCTTCTCTAATGGTAGACAAGGTTATGGACAGTAAAATGATGTATTTGTAATGAAAAGTCTTTTTTTAAAATTTGATTAAAGTTGAGAGACTCCTTTCAAAATAAAGCGATTTCTCTACAAATTATGAGAAAGTTGATAAAGTAAGTGAATGTAAATGTTTTTATTTTCTTTGAGTGAATGACATAAATTGGCACCTGCCACTTTACACACAGCAATGTAGAAATTAAGGTTCTAATGATTTGGATGGAGTCAAATGGCTTCTCCACAATGGCTTGTAGTTACTAGTGTTGAGCATTCCGATACCGCAAGTATCGGGTATCGGCCGATATTTGCGGTATCGGAATTCCGATACCGAATTCCGATACTTCCCGCGTATCGGATACCGGAATCGGAAGTTCCCAGAATTCAAATTGAACGCAGCAGCCAATGAGGAATGAATGAAAGTGTGGGCACATCCTGTTTAGCATGGTGGGCATGTAAGTACTGGCAAGGCTTGGATTGGCTGCTGAAATGATGTCACTCTGCACTATAAAAAAGCGCTGCCGCCATTTTGCGCTCACTCTGCTGTGATTTCAGTTAGGGACAGGACGCTGTGTTCTAACTGAGGGCCAGTTGAGCTAGCTAATTGCTTTATTTTCCTTTCCAAAGGCTAATTTAGCAAAACGCTGTGTGTTCTTCACTGTTCACCTTGCTCTTGCCTTGCAGCGCTGTTTTAACAGCGTTCTGCAAGGTCTCTGTGTGTGTGTGTGTGCAGCTCACTCTGTAGTCTGTGTGCAGCCATATACCCGGTTGTATTCAGCTCAGGGGGGGTTCACACTGCCTCACACAGTTGTTCTTTTTTGCTCTTAGTGCAGCCTGCTGCACATTTTTTCTCAAATTTCCTATTAGTGTTTTTCCACCAGTCTCCAGCTCTATTGTGGAAAAACACTACATAGGATAACCTAGAGGGGGGTTTTTGGGCCTTGCAGCGCCGTTTACGGCTGTCTGCACGGTCTCCGTGTGAGCCCAGCTCGCCCTGTAGTCTGTGTGCAGCCATAGCCGGTTGGATTCAGCTCAGGGTTCGTTACTGGCTCATACCTTGAGAAAAATTTTCCTTTTTTTCAAATAGTGCAGCCTGTTTAAAATTTGAAAAAAAAAATTCCTATTAGTGTCTTTCCACTCGTATCCAGCTAAATAGTGGAAAAACACTATATAGGATAACCTAGAGGAGGGTTTTTTGGCCTTGCAGCGCCGTTTACGGCTGTCTGCACGGTCTCCGTGTGAGCCCAGCTCGCCCTGTAGTCTGTGTGCAGCCATAGCCGGTTGGATTCAGCTCAGGGTTCGTTACTGGCTCATACCTTGAGAAAAATTTTCCTTTTTTTCAAATAGTGCAGCCTGTTTAAAATTTGAAAAAAAAAATTCCTATTAGTGTCTTTCCACTCGTATCCAGCTAAATAGTGGAAAAACACTATATAGGATAACCTAGAGGAGGGTTTTTTGGCCTTGCAGCGCCGTTTACGGCTGTCTGCACGGTCTCCGTGTGAGCCCAGCTCGCCCTGTAGTCTGTGTGCAGCCATAGCCGGTTGGATTCAGCTCAGGGTTCGTTACTGGCTCATACCTTGAGAAAAATTTTCCTTTTTTTCAAATAGTGCAGCCTGTTTAAAATTTGAAAAAAAAAATTCCTATTAGTGTCTTTCCACTCGTATCCAGCTAAATAGTGGAAAAACACTATATAGGATAACCTAGAGGAGGGTTTTTTGGCCTTGCAGCGCCGTTTACGGCTGTCTGCACGGTCTCCGTGTGAGCCCAGCTCGCCCTGTAGTCTGTGTGCAGCCATAGCCGGTTGGATTCAGCTCAGGGTGCGTTACTGCCTCATACCTTGAAAAACAATTTCCTTTTTTTCAAATAGTGCAGCCAGTTTAAAATTTGAAAAAAAAAATTCCTATTAGTGTCTTTCCACTTGTATCCAGCTAAATAGTGGAAAAACACTATATAGGATAACCTAGAGGAGGGTTTCTTGGCCTTGCAGCGCCGTTTACGGCTGTCTGCACGGTCTCCGTGTGATTTAAACTAGCTCTGTAGCCCGATCTGCACCAAAAAAAAGGTTAAGTTCACCAAACACAACTTACACTTGTGTAGGCCACATTTGAAAAATAATAAAGTTTAGTCCACAATTTACAACATTAGTGTTTCTTACACCTGTTAGGAGGAGCATTACAGGAATAAGCACACTAAGGCCTTAGTACTTTTCTGCTTATCTTTATCTGTCAACCAAGATGAAGAGGGCAGGGAGTAAGGCACGTGGGCGTGGGCGCGGAGCAGGGAGAGGAGCAGGGAGAGGACGTGGTGATTCTGTGCCTGCTGCGGGCGCCGGTGACTCGTCGTCACTCAGTTTCAGCAGGGAACAGTCCTTCATGCGCAGCTTTGTCGGAGAGCGCCGTGCACCGCTGCTGCGTGAAGACCAAATTGAAGCCGTTGTCGGGTGGATGGCAGCTAACGCCTCGGCATCGACTTCAGTTAGTGCCACATCCTCTCAGGCACAGAGCACTGGAGAGCAGCCATCTGTCTCTTCACCACCTGCCAAATTGGCCAGGCAGTCAGAGAGCCCAGGACAGGAGCCGTCTCTACTTCTGTTCTCTGAATCTCTTGGCTTGGAAACAGGGGGCCAGCCAAGCAGCATTGGAGAAATGGAAGAAGAGGCAGTGTGCAGTGATGCCCAAAAGCTTTATCTCTCTGACTCTGAAGAGGCAGGTGGGCCAGTGCCTCCGGTGACCACAGCGCAGTACGCATCTGATGATGAAACTCAGGTGCCGCTTTCTCGTGCGTACTGTGCTGCTGAGACTACCCAGGAGGAGCAGTTGGTGGCAGAGGGTAGTGGAGATGATGAGGTCCTTGACCCATCGTGGCGTGAGGAACAGGAAGGTGGTGGGAGCAGCTCAGAGGAAGAGCTTCCTCTTACGGGCCAAAGAGGGAGAGGGAGGGGGAAGACTGCGGAGCCTGTAGCCTCCACTTTGGCACCCGTTAGGAGCCTGTCTCTTTCCAAAGCCAAAAAGGGCGCTCCCAAGACTTGCAGTGCCTGGTCCTTTTTTGACACAGTTGCAGATGACATTTGTTTTGTCAAATGCAAGCTGTGTCATCATAAAGTAAAAAGAGGGAAAAATGTCAGCAACCTCAATACCACAAATATGTGGAAACATGTGCGGACCAGGCACGCGGTGGAGTTACAGAAACACACTGAAGATGTAGGCCAACCAACAGCGGCAGCTACCACCTCTTCAGCTCGTGTTGCCTCTTCCTCCAGCTCACGCACAGCTGGTTTGGCTTCCTCCCAGAGACCTTGTGTAATTCCACCCACAGCACCACCTTCCCAGTCATCCTCACACTCCCAGTCTACTCTACAGCCATCGGTAGTACAGGCATGGGAGAAAAGGCGGGCATTCTCGGCCAACCACCCCCGAGCACAGGCTCTGAATGCAGGCATTGCCAAACTGTTGTCCCTGGAAATGCTCTCGTTCAGGCTGGTGGAGACTGACAGCTTCCGTGACTTGATGGCATTGGCAGTCCCACAGTACAAGGTGCCCAGCCGCTTTTACTTCAGCAGGCAGGCTGTCCCTGCCCTGCACAGGCATGTTGAGGCAAACATAAAACATGCGCTACTGAACGCCGTCAGTAGCAAGGTCCACCTCACCACCGATGCGTGGACCAGTCAGCATGGACAGGGGCGATATGTTTCCCTCACTGCCCATTGGGTTAATGTTGTTGAGCCAGGTACAGATCGTGCGAGTGGCGCAGGACGTGTCCTGCCCACTCCAAGGATTGCAGGAATCCAGTCTGTACGCATCGACTCCTCCTCTTACACCAGTTCCTCTGATTCCTCTCTGCAGGATCCGTCACAGTCCACCCCCACATGGACCCGTGAACGTTTACCTATGACCGACATGAGCACAGCCGTGGCCAAACGTCAGCAGGCCGTCTTGAAACTAGTTTCATTGGGGCATCGAAGCCACACAGCGCAGGAGCTCTGGAATGCCATAAAGCAGGAGAGCGATGTGTGGTTACTGCCAGCGAATCTCCAGCCAGGCATGGTAGTGTGTGACAATGGCCGAAATCTGGTGGCAGCTTTGGCCCTTGGCAACCTCACTCACATCCCATGTCTGGCACATGTGCTCAATTTGGTTGTGCAGAGTTTTCTGAGGGACTATCCGGATCTTGATGCCCTGCTGCACAAGGTCCGCCTAGAGTGTGCTCACTTGCGGCGTTCCAGCTTGGCCAGATCCCGCATTGCTGCTCTGCAGCGCCGATTCCGCCTTCCGGAACACCGCATCATATGTGACCTACCTACCCGGTGGAATTCCACGTTACATATGTTGGAGCGGTTGTGTGAGCAGCAGCAAGCAGTTATGGAGTACCAGCTGCATCAGGCGCAAAGAAGTCGCAGTCAGCGCCGATCAGACTTCACAACCACAGAGTGGGCCACTATGAAGGACGTCTGCCAGGTTTTGCGTCCTTTTGATTATTCCACGCGGATGGCAAGTGCAGATGATGCACTAGTCAGCATGACTGTCCCCCTTATCTGCCTGCTTCAGCAAACTTTGCAAGGGTTAAGGGATGATGTGGTGGAAGAGGTGGAGGATGAGGAGTCACCTTTTCCATCAGCTTCTGGAGAGTCAGCGCCACGTGGTTCCTCACAAAGGGGTACGCAGGGGCCAATTTGTGAGGAGGATGAGGAGGAGTCAATGGAGGAGGAAGAGCTCCGTCCAGAGGAGGGAGCGACACAATTGTCCAGTGGTCAGTGTGTACAGCGAGGGTGGGGTGATGACGAGCGGGCAGAGATCATGTCTCAAGCAGGGGACAGCGTTTCTGGGCCGGTTGGCACTCTGCAGCACATGGTGGATTTCATGCTGCAGTGCCTGAGAAACGACCGCCGCATCGACCACATTCTCAACATGCCTGATTATTGGGTGTTCACCCTCCTCGATCCTCGCTACCGGGACAACGTCCAAAACCTCATCCCTGCGTTGACCCGGGAGCGTAAATTGCGGGAGTACCACGACACACTGGTGAATTCCATCATCTTCTCCTGTCCAACTGAGAGGAGTGCTGCTAGTGCTTTACAAAGCAGCTCAGTGCGTCGAGGCAGTGGGGGAGGCTCTGCCCAAAGAGGGAGCAGAAGCAGTGCCTCTGCCCAAGGCAAGCCCAGTATGGCACAACTCTGGCACACTTTTGTGTGCCCGCCCCAAATGTCTACACCATCACCGGCGGCTCCAGTCAGCAGGAGGCAACGGTTCCGTCAGATGGTGACAGACTACATGGCTTGCCCTCTTACTGTACTCCCAGACGGCTCTTCCCCGTTCAAGTTTTGGGTCTCTAAGCTGGATACATGGCCAGAGCTAAGCCAGTATGCATTGGAGGTGCTGGCTTGCCCTGCGGCTAGTGTCTTATCGGAACGTGTCTTTAGTGCCGCAGGTGGTGTACTAACAGACCGTCGCATGCGACTATCCTCCGATAACGTTGACCGGCTTACTTTCCTGAAAATGAACCAGGCCTGGATCTCGCAGGAATTTGCCACTCCTCTGCCTGATTAAGTAATTGGGTGTCATCCAGGTCTCCTGCTGTGTTCATCTTTCTACCACCTGAACTGCTATTCCTGGGCTCCAACACCGCCAGTTGCGGCTCAGAAGTGCAGGCTGCACAGTAAAAACATACGACCCAGTGTTATTGGGTTTCAGTAACGTCAGCTGATCCCCAGCTGTGTAGCCGGCAATGTGTCCTGCGACCGCCACGCTGGCACAACAACCTAAATGTAAGGGAACCTGTCCCCCCCCCCCCCCCCGTCGTTTGTTACTGAAAGAGCCATCTTGTGCAGCAGTAATGCTGCACAAGGAAAAGGTAGCTCTTTTTTTTTAGCTCTTTGCACACGCAGAACTTAACACTTATAAAATGTGTTCACTGATACCGTTATACCGTCCCGGAGCTGGGACTTTCCTTCGTAATGTGACGCAGCACAGCCGTCATTCCTACCCCCTTGGTGCCATGCGCTGCCTCCTCAGCGTTGTTTTAAGCTGTCACGGAGCCTGCGCTGTTCTGTTATCCCTTGGGCATGCCCTATTTGCGCTGCCTGTCTTCTGACATAATTTGGTGTCAGGCTGGCTGCGCCTGTGCGGCCGCGCTGCCCGAGATCCCGCCTCGCAGTGTCTTCTGATTGAGTCACACTGCGGGCCTGGGATCCATGGGCATGCGCAGTGCATATCTTCCCCTCGGGCTCTCGCTCATTTCCCTCCGCCTTCTTTAGACTGTGCGCCGTCAGCTGATCCCTAGCATGCCACGGCCGTGACACCGCACAGTCTGAAGAAGAGGGAAGGAGGGGAGTGAGAGTCGAGGTTATGCACTGTGCATGCCCATGGTTCCAAGGCCCGCAGTGGGATTACGTTAGATGAGACTGCGAGGTGGGATCTGGAGCAGCGTGGACGCACAGGCACTGACAGCCTGACACCAAATTATGTCAGAAGACAGGCAGCGCTAATTGGGCATGGCCAAGGGCTAACAGAACAGCGCAGGCTCCGTGGCAGCTTAAAACAACGCTGAGGAGGCAGCGCACGGCATCAAGGGGATAGGAATGACAGCTGTGCTGTGTCCCATTACGAAGGAAATTCGCACCTCCGGAACGGTTTAACGGTATAAAGGGACACATTTTTAGTGTTTACTTCGGTGTTTGCAAGGAGCATAATTAAAAGAGCAACCTTTTCCTTTTGCATCCTTAGTGCTGCACAACATGGCTCTTTCAGCTACAAACGTCTTGGGGGGGGGGGTTAAAGGTTTCCTTTCAACTTGCTCCAATCAGGCTTCGGCCTACACTCTGTTCCTCTGCTCCTCCTGCTGTCCCTGGGCTCTAACACCGCCAGTTGGTGCCTGGAAGTGCTGTGTGCACAGTCAACAGTCGCTCCTCTGTTATTGGGGTTCAGTAACGTCAGCTGATCCCCAGCTGTGTGTGCGGCAATACCTCCAATCTGCTCCTCCTGCTGTCCCTGGGCTCTAACACCGCCAGTTGGTGCCTGGAAGTGCTGTGTGCACAGTCAACAGTCGCTCCTCTGTTATTGGGGTTCAGTAACGTCAGCTGATCCCCAGCTGTGTATCCGGCAACGTGTCATGCGACCGCCACGCTGGCACAACTAAAATGTAAGGGGACCTGTCCCCCCCCCCCCCTAGGCGTTTGTTACTGAAAGAGCCACCATGTGCAGCACTAATACTGCACAAGGGAAAGGTCGCTCTTGAAATTATGCTCCTTGCAAACGCTGAACTACACACTCATGTAATGTGTCCCCTCACACCGTCCAACCGTCCCGGAGGTGGGACTTTCCTTTGTAATGTGACACAGCACAGCCGTCATTGCTACCCCCTTGGCACCGTGCGCTGCCTCCTTAGCGTTGTTTGATTCCGTCATGGACCCTGCGCTGTTATGTTATCCCTTGGCCATGCACAGTTTGCGCTGCCCGTCCTCTGACATCATTTGTTGTCGTCCTGGCTGCGCCTGTGCGTCCACGCTGCCCGAAATCACACCTCGCAGTGTCGTCTAATGTGATCCCACAGTGGGCCTGGTATCCATGGCCATGCGCAGTGCATATACTAGCCTCTCACTCCCCTTCTTCACGCTTCTTCAGACTAGGCGGCGTCAGCTGATCCCTAATAGCATGCCACGGCCGTGACGCCGCACAGTCTGAAGAAGCAGGAAGGAGGTGAGTGAGAGGCGATGATATGCACTGCGCATGCCCATGGATCCCTGGCCCGCAGTGGGACTACATTAGATGACACTGCAAGGTTGGATCTCGGGCAGCTTGGACGCACAGGCACTGCCAGCCTGACACCTACATGATGTCAGAAGACGGGCACCGCTAACTGTGCATGGCCAAGGGATAACATTACAGTGCGGGCTCCGTGACAGAACCAAACAACGTTGAGGAGGTGGTGCCCGGCACCAAGGGGGTTGGAATGACGGCTGTGCTGTGTCACATTACAAAGGAAAGTCCCACTTCCGGGATGGTTTGACGGTGTGAGGGGACACATTATATGAGTGTGTACTTCAGCGTTTGCAAGGAGCATAATTTTCGGAGCCACCATTTTCCATGTGCAGTATTACTGCTGTACAAGATGGCTCTTTCAGCAACAAATGCCTGGGGGGGGGGGGTTAAAGGTTCCCTTTCAACTTGCTCCACTGCAGGCTTCGGCCTACACTCTGCTCCTCTTTGATTCCCTGGGTTTCAACACTGTCAGTTGCCACCTGGAAGTGTTGTCTACACAGAAAAAAACACTAGGTGATGTGTCAGTGGGGTTCAGCACCGCCAGCTGTTCCCCTGCTGTGTAGTCGGCAACGTGTCCAGCACAAGCCACGCTGGCACAACAGAACAAAAGCTGCCACCAGTGCAGGCTTCGGCCTACACTCTGCTCCTCTCCTCCTCCTGCTGACCCTGGGCTCAAACACCGCTAGTTTTTGCCCGGAAGTGCTAGCTGCACAGAGAAAAACACCAGCCAATGTGTTAGTGGGGTTCAGCAACGCCAGCTGTTCCCCTGCTGTGTAGCCGGCAACGTGACCTGCAAACGCCATGCAGGCACAGGAACTGAAATTAAAAGGGAACCTGGCCCCACCCCCCCAGGTGTTTCTATGTATAACAGCCACCTAGTACAGCAGTACTGCTGCATTTGTACAAGGTGGCTGACTTTTTCTCCTTGCCCACGTGGAACTCAACACGTACAAAATGTGTCTCATTGAGACCATTCCACTGTCCCTGAGGTGTGACTTTCCTTTGTAATGATACGCAGCACCCCCCTTGGTAGCGTTTCCCGTCTTTTGTCATCATGGTTAGCTGGCTGCGCCTGTGCATCCGCCCTGCTAGAAACAACGCCCCTCGTTGTCATATTTATTTTGTCAGCGAGGGTGTGGTTTATGGGCACGAGCAGTGCATATGTTCGCCTGTCTTAACTCATCTCCTTCCGCCTTCTTCAGACTGTGCGGCCTCCTGGCCGTGGTAGGCGATAAGGGATCAGCTGAGGCCGCCCAGTCTGGAGCAGGTGTAAGGACATGTGTAAGCGGCCAACCTATTTACTGCACAAGGCCACGAATCCCAGCCACGCAGTGTGATTTTTTGAAAACACACTGTGGGTCTGGGATTCATGTCCATCGCTAACCGCAACGGCCGACATGAAATGAGGTCAGAAGACAGGAAGCGCTCACAGCGCATGGCCAAGGGATCACAATAGCGCAGACTCCTGTACAGCAAATAAGAACGCTCAGGAATCTGCGCCCAGTACCTAGGTGCAAATTTTGACACCTGTGCTGCGTCTCGTTAAAAAGACAAGTCACGCCTCCACAACTGTTTGACAGTATAATGGTCTAAATAGTGTACGTGTTCTAGTCAGCGTGTGCAAGGAGCAAAACAAATAGAGCAACCTTTTACTTGTGCAGCATTAATGCTGCACAAGGTGTGGCTCTTGTACCTTGCAACACCTGAGGGGGGGTTAAAGGTAACCTTTGAAATTGGTTCAACTAGGCTTCGGCCTACACTCTGCTCCTCTACTCCTCCTGCTGACCCTGGGCTCAAACACCGCTAGTTTTTGCCCGGAAATGCTAGCTGCACAGAGAAAAACACCAGCCAATGTGTTAGTGGGGTTCAGCACCGCCAGCTGTTCCCCTGCTGTGTAGTCGGCAACGTGTCCAGCACAAGCCACGCTGGCACAACCGACCAAAAGCTGCCACCAGTGCAGGCTTCGGCCTACACTTTGCTCCTCTCCTCCTCCTGCTGACCCTGGGCTCAAACAACGCCAGTTTCTGCCCGGACATGCTAGCTGCACAGAGAAAAACACCAGCCAATGTGTTAGTGGGGTTCAGCACCGCCTGCTGTTCCCCCGCTGTGTAGCCGGCATCGTGTCCAGCACAAGCCACGCTGGCACAACCGACCAAAAGCTGCCACCAGTGCAGGCTTCGGCCTACACTTTGCTCCTCTCCTCCTCCTCCTGCTGACCCTGGGCTCTAACACCGCTAGTTTTTGCCCGGACATGCAATCTGCACAGAGAAAAACACCAGTCAATGTGTCAGTGGGGTTCAGCAACGCCAGCTGTTCCCCTGCTGTGTAGCTTGCAACGTGACCTGCAAACGCCACGCAGGCACATGAACTGAAATTGAAGGGAGCCTGCCCCCCACCCACAGGTGTTTCTATGTATATCAGCCACCTTGTACAGCAGTACTGCTGCATTTGTACGAGGTGGCTGACTGTTTCTCCTTGCCCACGTGGAACTCAACACGTACAAAATGTGTCTCATTAGAGACCATTACAATGTCCCTGAGGTGTGACTTTCCTTTGTAATGACACGCAGCACCACCCTTGTTAGCGCTGCCCGTCTTTTGACATCATTGGTTAGCTGGCTGCGCCTGTGCATCTCCCCTGCTCGAAACAACGGCCCTCGGTGTCTTATTTTTTTGGACAGCGAGGGTGTGATTGATGGGCATGTGCAGTGCATATGTTTGCCTGTGTTCACTCATCTCCTTCCGCCTTCTTCAGACTGGGTGTCCTCATGGCCGCGGCAGGCGATAAGGGATCAGATGAGGCCGCCCAGTCTGAAGCAGGTGTAAGGACATGTGTGAGCGGCAAACATATTTAGTGCACCAGGGCACGAATCCCAGCACCGCAGTGTGATTTTTTAAAAACACACTGTGGGTCTGGGATTCATGTCCATCGCTAACCGCAACGGCCGACATGAAATGAGGTCAGAAGACAGGAAGCGCTCACAGCGCATGGCCAAGGGATCACAATAGCGCAGACTCCTGTACAGCAAATAAGAACGCTCAGGAATCTGCGCCCAGTACCTAGGTGCAAATTTTGACACCTGTGCTGCGTCTCGTTAAAAAGACAAGTCACGCCTCCACAACTGTTTGACAGTATAATGGGCTAAATAGTGTACGTGTTTTAGTCAGCGTGTGCAAGGAGCAAAACAAATAGAGCAACCTTTTACTTGTGCAGCATTAATGCTGCACAAGGTGTGGCTCTTGTACCTTGCAACACCTGAGGGGGGGGTTAAAGGTAACCTTTGAAATTGGTTCAACTAGGCTTCGGCCTACACTCTGCTCCTCTACTCCTCCTGCTGACCCTGGGCTCAAACACCGCTAGTTTTTGCCCGGAAATGCTAGCTGCACAGAGAAAAACACCAGCCAATGTGTTAGTGGGGTTCAGCACCGCCAGCTGTTCCCCTGCTGTGTAGCCGGCATCGTGTCCAGCACAAGCCACGCTGGCACAACCGACCAAAAGCTGCCACCAGTGCAGGCTTCGGCCTACACTTTGCTCCTCTCCTCCTCCTCCTGCTGACCCTGGGCTCTAACACCGCTAGTTTTTGCCCGGACATGCAATCTGCACAGAGAAAAACACCAGTCAATGTGTCAGTGGGGTTCAGCAACGCCAGCTGTTCCCCTGCTGTGTAGCTTGCAACGTGACCTGCAAACGCCACGCAGGCACATGAACTGAAATTGAAGGGAGCCTGCCCCCCACCCACAGGTGTTTCTATGTATATCAGCCACCTTGTACAGCAGTACTGCTGCATTTGTACGAGGTGGCTGACTGTTTCTCCTTGCCCACGTGGAACTCAACACGTACAAAATGTGTCTCATTAGAGACCATTACAATGTCCCTGAGGTGTGACTTTCCTTTGTAATGACACGCAGCACCACCCTTGTTAGCGCTGCCCGTCTTTTGACATCATTGGTTAGCTGGCTGCGCCTGTGCATCTCCCCTGCTCGAAACAACGGCCCTCGGTGTCTTATTTTTTTGGACAGCGAGGGTGTGATTGATGGGCATGTGCAGTGCATATGTTTGCCTGTGTTCACTCATCTCCTTCCGCCTTCTTCAGACTGGGTGTCCTCATGGCCGCGGCAGGCGATAAGGGATCAGATGAGGCCGCCCAGTCTGAAGCAGGTGTAAGGACATGTGTGAGCGGCAAACATATTTAGTGCACCAGGGCACGAATCCCAGCACCGCAGTGTGATTTTTTAAAAACACACTGTGGGTCTGGGATTCATGTCCATCGCTAACCGCAACGGCCGACATGAAATGAGGTCAGAAGACAGGAAGCGCTCACAGCGCATGGCCAAGGGATCACAATAGCGCAGACTCCTGTACAGCAAATAAGAACGCTCAGGAATCTGCGCCCAGTACCTAGGTGCAAATTTTGACACCTGTGCTGCGTCTCGTTAAAAAGACAAGTCACGCCTCCACAACTGTTTGACAGTATAATGGGCTAAATAGTGTACGTGTTTTAGTCAGCGTGTGCAAGGAGCAAAACAAATAGAGCAACCTTTTACTTGTGCAGCATTAATGCTGCACAAGGTGTGGCTCTTGTACCTTGCAACACCTGAGGGGGGGGTTAAAGGTAACCTTTGAAATTGGTTCAACTAGGCTTCGGCCTACACTCTGCTCCTCTACTCCTCCTGCTGACCCTGGGCTCAAACACCGCTAGTTTTTGCCCGGAAATGCTAGCTGCACAGAGAAAAACACCAGCCAATGTGTTAGTGGGGTTCAGCACCGCCAGCTGTTCCCCTGCTGTGTAGTCGGCAACGTGTCCAGCACAAGCCACGCTGGCACAACCGACCAAAAGCTGCCACCAGTGCAGGCTTCGGCCTACACTTTGCTCCTCTCCTCCTCCTGCTGACCCTGGGCTCAAACAACGCCAGTTTCTGCCCGGACATGCTAGCTGCACAGAGAAAAACACCAGCCAATGTGTTAGTGGGGTTCAGCAACGCCAGCTGTTCCCCTGCTGTGTAGCTTGCAACGTGACCTGCAAACGCCACGCAGGCACATGAACTGAAATTGAAGGGAGCCTGCCCCCCACCCACAGGTGTTTCTATGTATATCAGCCACCTTGTACAGCAGTACTGCTGCATTTGTACGAGGTGGCTGACTTTTTCTCCTTGCCCACGTGGAACTCAACACGTACAAAATGTGTCTCATTAGAGACCATTACAATGTCCCTGAGGTGTGACTTTCCTTTGTAATGACACGCAGCACCCCCATTGTTAGCGCTGCCCGTCTCCTGACATCATTGGTTGGCTGGCTGTGCCTGTGCGTCCCCCCTGCCCGACACAACGCCCCCCGTTGTCTCATATATTTTGACTGCGAGGGTGTGATTGATGGGCACGAGCAGTGCATATGTTCCCCTGTTTTCACTCCCCTCCTTCCGCCTTCTTCTGACTGTGCGGCCTCATGGCCGCGGCATGCGATAAGGGATCAGCTGAGGCCGCCCAGTCTGAAGCAGGTGTAAGGACATGTGTGAGCGGCGAACATATTTACTGCACAAGGCCACGAATCCCAGCACCGCAGTGTGACTTTAGGAAAAGCCACTATGGGTCTGGGATTTATGGCCATCGTTAACCGCACCGGCCAACATGAAATGAGGTCATGAGACGGCCTGCACTAACAGGGTATTGCCAAGGGATAACACAATAGCGCAGACTCCTGTACAGCAAATAACAACGCTCAGGAATCTGCGCCCAGTACCTAGGTGCAAATTTTGACACCTGTGCTGCGTCTCGTTAAAAAGACAAGTCACGCCTCCACAACTGTTTGACAGTATAATGGGCTAAATAGTGTACGTGTTTAATTCAGCGTGTGCAAGGAGCAAAATTAAATGGAGCAACCTTTGACTTGTGCATCATTAATGCTGTTCAAGGTGTGGCTCTTGTACCTTGCAACACCTGAGGGGGGGGGTTAAAGGTAACCTTTGAAATTGGTTCAACTAGGCTTCGGCCTACACTCTGCTCCTCTACTCCTCCTGCTGACCCTGGGCTCAAACACCGCTAGTTTTTGCCCGGAAATGCTAGCTGCACAGAGAAAAACACCAGCCAATGTGTTAGTGGGGTTCAGCACCGCCAGCTGTTCCCCCGCTGTGTAGCCGGCATCGTGTCCAGCACAAGCCACGCTGGCACAACCGACCAAAAGCTGCCACCAGTGCAGGCTTCGGCCTACACTTTGCTCCTCTCCTCCTCCTCCTGCTGACCCTGGGCTCTAACACCGCTAGTTTTTGCCCGGACATGCAATCTGCACAGAGAAAAACACCAGTCAATGTGTCAGTGGGGTTCAGCAACGCCAGCTGTTCCCCTGCTGTGTAGCTTGCAACGTGACCTGCAAACGCCACGCAGGCACATGAACTGAAATTGAAGGGAGCCTGCCCCCCACCCACAGGTGTTTCTATGTATATCAGCCACCTTGTACAGCAGTACTGCTGCATTTGTACGAGGTGGCTGACTTTTTCTCCTTGCCCACGTGGAACTCAACACGTACAAAATGTGTCTCATTAGAGACCATTACAATGTCCCTGAGGTGTGACTTTCCTTTGTAATGACACGCAGCACCCCCATTGTTAGCGCTGCCCGTCTCCTGACATCATTGGTTGGCTGGCTGTGCCTGTGCGTCCCCCCTGCCCGACACAACGCCCCCCGTTGTCTCATATATTTTGACTGCGAGGGTGTGATTGATGGGCACGAGCAGTGCATATGTTCCCCTGTTTTCACTCCCCTCCTTCCGCCTTCTTCTGACTGTGCGGCCTCATGGCCGCGGCATGCGATAAGGGATCAGCTGAGGCCGCCCAGTCTGAAGCAGGTGTAAGGACATGTGTGAGCGGCAAACATATTTACTGCACAAGGCCACGAATCCCAGCACCGCAGTGTGACTTTAGGAAAAGCCACTATGGGTCTGGGATTTATGGCCATCGTTAACCGCACCGGCCAACATGAAATGAGGTCATGAGACGGCCTGCACTAACAGGGTATTGCCAAGGGATAACACAATAGCGCAGACTCCTGTACAGCAAATAACAACGCTCAGGAATCTGCGCCCAGTACCTAGGTGCAAATTTTGACACCTGTGCTGCGTCTCGTTAAAAAGACAAGTCACGCCTCCACAACTGTTTGACAGTATAATGGGCTAAATAGTGTACGTGTTTAATTCAGCGTGTGCAAGGAGCAAAATTAAATAGAGCAACCTTTGACTTGTGCATCATTAATGCTGTTCAAGGTGTGGCTCTTGTACCTTGCAACACCTGAGGGGGGGGGTTAAAGGTAACCTTTGAAATTGGTTCAACTAGGCTTCGGCCTACACTCTGCTCCTCTACTCCTCCTGCTGACCCTGGGCTCAAACACCGCTAGTTTTTGCCCGGAAATGCTAGCTGCACAGAGAAAAACACCAGCCAATGTGTTAGTGGGGTTCAGCACCGCCAGCTGTTCCCCCGCTGTGTAGCCGGCATCGTGTCCAGCACAAGCCACGCTGGCACAACCGACCAAAAGCTGCCACCAGTGCAGGCTTCGGCCTACACTTTGCTCCTCTCCTCCTCCTCCTGCTGACCCTGGGCTCTAACACCGCTAGTTTTTGCCCGGACATGCAATCTGCACAGAGAAAAACACCAGTCAATGTGTCAGTGGGGTTCAGCAACGCCAGCTGTTCCCCTGCTGTGTAGCTTGCAACGTGACCTGCAAACGCCACGCA
Source organism: Ranitomeya imitator (assembly GCF_032444005.1). Classification (NCBI taxonomy): domain Eukaryota; kingdom Metazoa; phylum Chordata; class Amphibia; order Anura; family Dendrobatidae; genus Ranitomeya; species Ranitomeya imitator. The sequence goes on along the minus strand of NC_091282.1, from coordinate 1,252,832,741 downwards.
GGCACATGAACTGAAATTGAAGGGAGCCTGCCCCCCACCCACAGGTGTTTCTATGTATAACAGCCACCTTGTACAGCAGTACTGCTGCATTTGTACGAGGTGGCTGACTTTTTCTCCTTGCCCACGTGGAACTCAACACGTACAAAATGTGTCTCATTAGAGACCATTACAATGTCCCTGAGGTGTGACTTTCCTTTGTAATGACACGCAGCACCACCCTTGTTAGCGCTGCCCGTCTTTTGACATCATTGGTTAGCTGGCTGCGCCTGTGCATCTCCCCTGCTCGAAACAACGGCCCTCGGTGTCTTATTTTTTTGGACAGCGAGGGTGTGATTGATGGGCATGTGCAGTGCATATGTTTGCCTGTGTTCACTCATCTCCTTCCGCCTTCTTCAGACTGGGTGTCCTCATGGCCTCGGCAGGCGATAAGGGATCAGATGAGGCCGTCCAGTCTGAAGCAGGTGTAAGGACATGTGTGAGCGGCAAACATATTTAGTGCACCAGGGCACGAATCCCAGCACCGCAGTGTGATTTTTTAAAAACACACTGTGGGTCTGGGATTCATGTCCATCGCTAACCGCAACGGCCGACATGAAATGAGGTCAGAAGACAGGAAGCGCTCACAGCGCATGGCCAAGGGATCACAATAGCGCAGACTCCTGTACAGCAAATAAGAACGCTCAGGAATCTGCGCCCAGTACCTAGGTGCAAATTTTGACACCTGTGCTGCGTCTCGTTAAAAAGACAAGTCACGCCTCCACAACTGTTTGACAGTATAATGGGCTAAATAGTGTACGTGTTTTAGTCAGCGTGTGCAAGGAGCAAAACAAATAGAGCAACCTTTTACTTGTGCAGCATTAATGCTGCACAAGGTGTGGCTCTTGTACCTTGCAACACCTGAGGGGGGGGTTAAAGGTAACCTTTGAAATTGGTTCAACTAGGCTTCGGCCTACACTCTGCTCCTCTACTCCTCCTGCTGACCCTGGGCTCAAACACCGCTAGTTTTTGCCCGGAAATGCTAGCTGCACAGAGAAAAACACCAGCCAATGTGTTAGTGGGGTTCAGCACCGCCAGCTGTTCCCCTGCTGTGTAGCCGGCATCGTGTCCAGCACAAGCCACGCTGGCACAACCGACCAAAAGCTGCCACCAGTGCAGGCTTCGGCCTACACTTTGCTCCTCTCCTCCTCCTCCTGCTGACCCTGGGCTCTAACACCGCTAGTTTTTGCCCGGACATGCAATCTGCACAGAGAAAAACACCAGTCAATGTGTCAGTGGGGTTCAGCAACGCCAGCTGTTCCCCTGCTGTGTAGCTTGCAACGTGACCTGCAAACGCCACGCAGGCACATGAACTGAAATTGAAGGGAGCCTGCCCCCCACCCACAGGTGTTTCTATGTATATCAGCCACCTTGTACAGCAGTACTGCTGCATTTGTACGAGGTGGCTGACTGTTTCTCCTTGCCCACGTGGAACTCAACACGTACAAAATGTGTCTCATTAGAGACCATTACAATGTCCCTGAGGTGTGACTTTCCTTTGTAATGACACGCAGCACCACCCTTGTTAGCGCTGCCCGTCTTTTGACATCATTGGTTAGCTGGCTGCGCCTGTGCATCTCCCCTGCTCGAAACAACGGCCCTCGGTGTCTTATTTTTTTGGACAGCGAGGGTGTGATTGATGGGCATGTGCAGTGCATATGTTTGCCTGTGTTCACTCATCTCCTTCCGCCTTCTTCAGACTGGGTGTCCTCATGGCCTCGGCAGGCGATAAGGGATCAGATGAGGCCGTCCAGTCTGAAGCAGGTGTAAGGACATGTGTGAGCGGCAAACATATTTACTGCACCAGGGCACGAATCCCAGCACCGCAGTGTGATTTTTTAAAAACACACTGTGGGTCTGGGATTCATGTCCATCGCTAACCGCAACGGCCAACATGAAATGAGGTCATAAGACAGGAAGCGCTCACAGCGCATGGCCAAAGGATCACAAGAGCGCAGACTCCTGTACAGCAACTAACAACGCTCAGGAAGCTGCGCCCATGCAAAAAGGTGTTGTTTTCGACACCTGTGCTGCTTTTCTTTAAAAAGACAAGTCACGCCTCCACTACTGTTAAACAGTATAATGGGCTAAATAGTCTACGTGTTGCATTCAGCTTGTGCAAGTAGACAAATTAATAGAGCAACCTTTTACTTGTGCAGCATTAATGCTGCAGAAGGAGTGGCTCTTGTTCTTTGTAACACCTGAGGGGGGGTTAAAGGTAACCTTTGAAATTGGTTCAACTAGGCTTCGGCCTACACTCTGCTCCTCTCCTCCTCCTGCTGACCCTGGGCTCTAACAACGCTAGTTTTTGCCCGGAAATGCTAGCTGCACAGAGAAAAACACCAGCCAATGTGTTAGTGGGGTTCAGCAACGCCAGCTGTTCCCCCGCTGTGTAGCCGGCATCGTGTCCAGCACAAGCCACGCTGGCACAACCGACCAAAAGCTGCCACCAGTGCAGGCTTCGGCCTACACTTTGCTCCTCTCCTCCTCCTCCTGCTGACCCTGGGCTCAAACACCGCTAGTTTTTGCCCGGAAATGCTAGCTGCACAGAGAAAAACACCAGCCAATGTGTTAGTGGGGTTCAGCACCGCCAGCTGTTCCCCTGCTGTGCAGCTTGCAACGTGACCTGCAAACGCCACGCAGGCACATGAACTGAAATTGAAGGGAGCCTGGCCCCCACCCCCAGGTGTTTCTATGTATAACAGCCACCTTGTACAGCAGTACTGCTGCATTTGTACAAGGTGGCTGATGTTTTCTCCTTGCCCACGTGGAACTCAACACGTACAAAATGTGTCTCTTTGAGACCATTCCACTGTCCCTGAGGTGTGACTTTCCTTTCTAATGATACGCAGCACCCCCCTTGGTAGCGCTTCCCGTCTTCTGACATCATTGGTTGGCTACTTGCGCCTGTTCGTCCGCCCTGCCTGAATAAAATGCTCCTCGTTGTCTTAATTATTTTGACTGCGAGGGTGTGATTGATGGGCACGAGCAGTGCATATCTTCGCCTGTCTTAACTCATCTCCTTCAGCCTTCTTCAGACTGTGCAGCCTCATGGCCGCGGCATGCGAGAAGGGATCAGCAGAGGCCGCCCAGTCTGAAGCAGGTGTAAGGACGTGTGTGAGCGGCCAAAATATTTACTGCTCAAGGCCACGAATCCCAGCACCGCAGTGTGGCTTTATGAAAAGACACTGTGGGTCTGGGATTTATGGCCATCGTTAACCGCACCGGCCAACATGAAATGATGTCATAAGATGGGCAGCGCTAACAGGGCATTGCCAAGGGATAACACAAGAGCGCAGACTCCTGTACAGCAAATAACAACGCTCAGGAAGCTGCTCCAAGCACCAAGGCGTTATTTTGGACACCTGTGCTGCGTCTCATCAAAAAACCAAGTCACGCATCCACTACAGTTTGACTGTAGAATGGGGTAAATTGTGTATGTCTTTCATTCAGCGTGTGCAAGTAGACAAATTAATAGAGCAACCTTTCACTTGTGCAGCATTAATACTGCACAAGGTGTGTCTCTTGTACTTTGTAACACCTGAGGGGGGGGTTAAAGGTTTCCTTTGAAATTGGTTCAACTAAGCTTCGGCCTACACTCTGCTCCTCTCCTCCTCCTCCTGCTTCAACACGGGCTCTAACATCGCTAGTTTTTGCCCGCAAGTGCTAGCTGCACAGAGAAAAACACACGCCATTGTGTTAGTGGGGTTCAGCAACGCCAGCTGTTCCCCCAGTGTGTAGCCGGCAAAGTGTCCTGCAAACGCAACGCAGACACAAAGCTGCCTCCAGTGCAGGCTTCGGCCTACACTCATCTCCCCCTGCTTACCCTTTGCTCCAACACCGCTAGTTGGGGCTCTAGGAAGACAATCTTTAATAGGCAAGGCAACGCATCCGGGTTCCAGCACCGCCAGCTGGTTCTCGGCAGTGTTCTTGTCACAGGTACTCCCTCGTGCCAAGCCTGGTTTCAGCACCGTCAGCTGTTTCCGGGTTGTGTCAAGCTCACTGAGACACCTATGCTTGCCTCGTCGTGGTGCGGTCGGGTTAGCCAACTCCAGGGTGCCTCCAGTTTAGGAGCTTCCTATGTGGGCTGCGTGAACTGGTAGTCAAGGCTGGTTCTGTAGTGCCAGTAGGCCCAGCTCCCCCTGTAGGACTGTTGGGGTTCGGTAACTGCGGCTGCCTCGCGGCCTAGCTGTTCTCTCCTCTCCTGTGGGCCTTGGGGTCCACCACCTGGTTCCAGCACCGTCAGCTGGTTCCGGGCCGAGCCTTTGGCTTAGGTGCCTCCTCCTGGGTATCCGAGTTCCGCCAACGCCAGGCGGTCCTTGGTAGTGCTTTTAAGCGCGGGCACCTACAGCTTAGTAACCGGGTTCCAGCACCGTCAGCTGGTCCTCGGTCGTGCCATTGGCTCTTGCACACTGGGGCAACGCATCCGGGTTCCAGCACCGCCAGCTGGTTCTCGGCAGTGTTTTTGTCACAGGTACTCCCTCGTGCCAAGCCTGGTTTCAGCACCGTCAGCTGTTTCCGGGTTGTGTCAAGCTCACTGAGACACCTATGCTTGCCTCGTCGTGGTGCGGTCGGGTTAGCCAACTCCAGGGTGCCTCCAGTTTAGGAGCTTCCTATGTGGGCTGCGTGAACTGGTAGTCAAGGCTGGTTCTGTAGTGCCAGTAGGCCCAGCTCCCCCTGTAGGACTGTTGGGGTTCGGTAACTGCGGCTGCCTCGCGGCCTAGCTGTTCTCTCCTCTCCTGTGGACCTTGGGGTCCACCACCTGGTTCCAGCACCGTCAGCTGGTTCCGGGCCGAGCCTTTGGCTTAGGTGCCTCCTCCTGGGTATCCGAGTTCCGCCAACGCCAGGCGGTCCTTGGTAGTGCTTTTAAGCGCGGGCACCTACAGCTTAGTAACCGGGTTCCAGCACCGTCAGCTGGTCCTCGGTCGTGCCATTGGCTCTTGCACACTGGGGCAACGCATCCGGGTTCCAGCACCGCCAGCTGGTTCTCGGCAGTGTTTTTGTCACAGGTACTCCCTCGTGCCAAGCCTGGTTTCAGCACCGTCAGCTGTTTCCGGGTTGTGTCAAGCTCACTGAGACACCTATGCTTGCCTCGTCGTGGTGCGGTCGGGTTAGCCAACTCCAGGGTGCCTCCAGTTTAGGAGCTTCCTATGTGGGCTGCGTGAACTGGTAGTCAAGGCTGGTTCTGTAGTGCCAGTAGGCCCAGCTCCCCCTGTAGGACTGTTGGGGTTCGGTAACTGCGGCTGCCTCGCGGCCTAGCTGTTCTCTCCTCTCCTGTGGACCTTGGGGTCCACCACCTGGTTCCAGCACCGTCAGCTGGTTCCGGGCCGAGCCTTTGGCTTAGGTGCCTCCTCCTGGGTATCCGAGTTCCGCCAACGCCAGGCGGTCCTTGGTAGTGCTTTTAAGCGCGGGCACCTACAGCTTAGTAACCGGGTTCCAGCACCGTCAGCTGGTCCTCGGTCGTGCCATTGGCTCTTGCACACTGGGGCAACGCATCCGGGTTCCAGCACCGCCAGCTGGTTCTCGGCAGTGTTTTTGTCACAGGTACTCCCTCGTGCCAAGCCTGGTTTCAGCACCGTCAGCTGTTTCCGGGTTGTGTCAAGCTCACTGAGACACCTATGCTTGCCTCGTCGTGGTGCGGTCGGGTTAGCCAACTCCAGGGTGCCTCCAGTTTAGGAGCTTCCTATGTGGGCTGCGTGAACTGGTAGTCAAGGCTGGTTCTGTAGTGCCAGTAGGCCCAGCTCCCCCTGTAGGACTGTTGGGGTTCGGTAACTGCGGCTGCCTCGCGGCCTAGCTGTTCTCTCCTCTCCTGTGGACCTTGGGGTCCACCACCTGGTTCCAGCACCGTCAGCTGGTTCCGGGCCGAGCCTTTGGCTTAGGTGCCTCCTCCTGGGTATCCGAGTTCCGCCAACGCCAGGCGGTCCTTGGTAGTGCTTTTAAGCGCGGGCACCTACAGCTTAGTAACCGGGTTCCAGCACCGTCAGCTGGTCCTCGGTCGTGCCATTGGCTCTTGCACACTGGGGCAACGCATCCGGGTTCCAGCACCGCCAGCTGGTTCTCGGCAGTGTTTTTGTCACAGGTACTCCCTCGTGCCAAGCCTGGTTTCAGCACCGTCAGCTGTTTCCGGGTTGTGTCAAGCTCACTGAGACACCTATGCTTGCCTCGTCGTGGTGCGGTCGGGTTAGCCAACTCCAGGGTGCCTCCAGTTTAGGAGCTTCCTATGTGGGCTGCGTGAACTGGTAGTCAAGGCTGGTTCTGTAGTGCCAGTAGGCCCAGCTCCCCCTGTAGGACTGTTGGGGTTCGGTAACTGCGGCTGCCTCGCGGCCTAGCTGTTCTCTCCTCTCCTGTGGACCTTGGGGTCCACCACCTGGTTCCAGCACCGTCAGCTGGTTCCGGGCCGAGCCTTTGGCTTAGGTGCCTCCTCCTGGGTATCCGAGTTCCGCCAACGCCAGGCGGTCCTTGGTAGTGCTTTTAAGCGCGGGCACCTACAGCTTAGTAACCGGGTTCCAGCACCGTCAGCTGGTCCTCGGTCGTGCCATTGGCTCTTGCACACTGGGGCAACGCATCCGGGTTCCAGCACCGCCAGCTGGTTCTCGGCAGTGTTTTTGTCACAGGTACTCCCTCGTGCCAAGCCTGGTTTCAGCACCGTCAGCTGTTTCCGGGTTGTGTCAAGCTCACTGAGACACCTATGCTTGCCTCGTCGTGGTGCGGTCGGGTTAGCCAACTCCAGGGTGCCTCCAGTTTAGGAGCTTCCTATGTGGGCTGCGTGAACTGGTAGTCAAGGCTGGTTCTGTAGTGCCAGTAGGCCCAGCTCCCCCTGTAGGACTGTTGGGGTTCGGTAACTGCGGCTGCCTCGCGGCCTAGCTGTTCTCTCCTCTCCTGTGGACCTTGGGGTCCACCACCTGGTTCCAGCACCGTCAGCTGGTTCCGGGCCGAGCCTTTGGCTTAGGTGCCTCCTCCTGGGTATCCGAGTTCCGCCAACGCCAGGCGGTCCTTGGTAGTGCTTTTAAGCGCGGGCACCTACAGCTTAGTAACCGGGTTCCAGCACCGTCAGCTGGTCCTCGGTCGTGCCATTGGCTCTTGCACACTGGGGCAACGCATCCGGGTTCCAGCACCGCCAGCTGGTTCTCGGCAGTGTTTTTGTCACAGGTACTCCCTCGTGCCAAGCCTGGTTTCAGCACCGTCAGCTGTTTCCGGGTTGTGTCAAGCTCACTGAGACACCTATGCTTGCCTCGTCGTGGTGCGGTCGGGTTAGCCAACTCCAGGGTGCCTCCAGTTTAGGAGCTTCCTATGTGGGCTGCGTGAACTGGTAGTCAAGGCTGGTTCTGTAGTGCCAGTAGGCCCAGCTCCCCCTGTAGGACTGTTGGGGTTCGGTAACTGCGGCTGCCTCGCGGCCTAGCTGTTCTCTCCTCTCCTGTGGACCTTGGGGTCCACCACCTGGTTCCAGCACCGTCAGCTGGTTCCGGGCCGAGCCTTTGGCTTAGGTGCCTCCTCCTGGGTATCCGAGTTCCGCCAACGCCAGGCGGTCCTTGGTAGTGCTTTTAAGCGCGGGCACCTACAGCTTAGTAACCGGGTTCCAGCACCGTCAGCTGGTCCTCGGTCGTGCCATTGGCTCTTGCACACTGGGGCAACGCATCCGGGTTCCAGCACCGCCAGCTGGTTCTCGGCAGTGTTTTTGTCACAGGTACTCCCTCGTGCCAAGCCTGGTTTCAGCACCGTCAGCTGTTTCCGGGTTGTGTCAAGCTCACTGAGACACCTATGCTTGCCTCGTCGTGGTGCGGTCGGGTTAGCCAACTCCAGGGTGCCTCCAGTTTAGGAGCTTCCTATGTGGGCTGCGTGAACTGGTAGTCAAGGCTGGTTCTGTTGTGCCAGTAGGCCCAGCTCCCCCTGTAGGACTGTTGGGGTTCGGTAACTGCGGCTGCCTCGCGGCCTAGCTGTTCTCTCCTCTCCTGTGGACCTTGGGGTCCACCACCTGGTTCCAGCACCGTCAGCTGGTTCCGGGCCGAGCCTTTGGCTTAGGTGCCTCCTCCTGGGTATCCGAGTTCCGCCAACGCCAGGCGGTCCTTGGTAGTGCTTTTAAGCGCGGGCACCTACAGCTTAGTAACCGGGTTCCAGCACCGTCAGCTGGTCCTCGGTCGTGCCATTGGCTCTTGCACACTGGGGCAACGCATCCGGGTTCCAGCACCGCCAGCTGGTTCTCGGCAGTGTTTTTGTCACAGGTACTCCCTCGTGCCAAGCCTGGTTTCAGCACCGTCAGCTGTTTCCGGGTTGTGTCAAGCTCACTGAGACACCTATGCTTGCCTCGTCGTGGTGCGGTCGGGTTAGCCAACTCCAGGGTGCCTCCAGTTTAGGAGCTTCCTATGTGGGCTGCGTGAACTGGTAGTCAAGGCTGGTTCTGTAGTGCCAGTAGGCCCAGCTCCCCCTGTAGGACTGTTGGGGTTCGGTAACTGCGGCTGCCTCGCGGCCTAGCTGTTCTCTCCTCTCCTGTGGACCTTGGGGTCCACCACCTGGTTCCAGCACCGTCAGCTGGTTCCGGGCCGAGCCTTTGGCTTAGGTGCCTCCTCCTGGGTATCCGAGTTCCGCCAACGCCAGGCGGTCCTTGGTAGTGCTTTTAAGCGCGGGCACCTACAGCTTAGTAACCGGGTTCCAGCACCGTCAGCTGGTCCTCGGTCGTGCCATTGGCTCTTGCACACTGGGGCAACGCATCCGGGTTCCAGCACCGCCAGCTGGTTCTCGGCAGTGTTTTTGTCACAGGTACTCCCTCGTGCCAAGCCTGGTTTCAGCACCGTCAGCTGTTTCCGGGTTGTGTCAAGCTCACTGAGACACCTATGCTTGCCTCGTCGTGGTGCGGTCGGGTTAGCCAACTCCAGGGTGCCTCCAGTTTAGGAGCTTCCTATGTGGGCTGCGTGAACTGGTAGTCAAGGCTGGTTCTGTAGTGCCAGTAGGCCCAGCTCCCCCTGTAGGACTGTTGGGGTTCGGTAACTGCGGCTGCCTCGCGGCCTAGCTGTTCTCTCCTCTCCTGTGGACCTTGGGGTCCACCACCTGGTTCCAGCACCGTCAGCTGGTTCCGGGCCGAGCCTTTGGCTTAGGTGCCTCCTCCTGGGTATCCGAGTTCCGCCAACGCCAGGCGGTCCTTGGTAGTGCTTTTAAGCGCGGGCACCTACAGCTTAGTAACCGGGTTCCAGCACCGTCAGCTGGTCCTCGGTCGTGCCATTGGCTCTTGCACACTGGGGCAACGCATCCGGGTTCCAGCACCGCCAGCTGGTTCTCGGCAGTGTTTTTGTCACAGGTACTCCCTCGTGCCAAGCCTGGTTTCAGCACCGTCAGCTGTTTCCGGGTTGTGTCAAGCTCACTGAGACACCTATGCTTGCCTCGTCGTGGTGCGGTCGGGTTAGCCAACTCCAGGGTGCCTCCAGTTTAGGAGCTTCCTATGTGGGCTGCGTGAACTGGTAGTCAAGGCTGGTTCTGTAGTGCCAGTAGGCCCAGCTCCCCCTGTAGGACTGTTGGGGTTCGGTAACTGCGGCTGCCTCGCGGCCTAGCTGTTCTCTCCTCTCCTGTGGACCTTGGGGTCCACCACCTGGTTCCAGCACCGTCAGCTGGTTCCGGGCCGAGCCTTTGGCTTAGGTGCCTCCTCCTGGGTATCCGAGTTCCGCCAACGCCAGGCGGTCCTTGGTAGTGCTTTTAAGCGCGGGCACCTACAGCTTAGTAACCGGGTTCCAGCACCGTCAGCTGGTCCTCGGTCGTGCCATTGGCTCTTGCACACTGGGGCAACGCATCCGGGTTCCAGCACCGCCAGCTGGTTCTCGGCAGTGTTTTTGTCACAGGTACTCCCTCGTGCCAAGCCTGGTTTCAGCACCGTCAGCTGTTTCCGGGTTGTGTCAAGCTCACTGAGACACCTATGCTTGCCTCGTCGTGGTGCGGTCGGGTTAGCCAACTCCAGGGTGCCTCCAGTTTAGGAGCTTCCTATGTGGGCTGCGTGAACTGGTAGTCAAGGCTGGTTCTGTAGTGCCAGTAGGCCCAGCTCCCCCTGTAGGACTGTTGGGGTTCGGTAACTGCGGCTGCCTCGCGGCCTAGCTGTTCTCTCCTCTCCTGTGGACCTTGGGGTCCACCACCTGGTTCCAGCACCGTCAGCTGGTTCCGGGCCGAGCCTTTGGCTTAGGTGCCTCCTCCTGGGTATCCGAGTTCCGCCAACGCCAGGCGGTCCTTGGTAGTGCTTTTAAGCGCGGGCACCTACAGCTTAGTAACCGGGTTCCAGCACCGTCAGCTGGTCCTCGGTCGTGCCATTGGCTCTTGCACACTGGGGCAACGCATCCGGGTTCCAGCACCGCCAGCTGGTTCTCGGCAGTGTTTTTGTCACAGGTACTCCCTCGTGCCAAGCCTGGTTTCAGCACCGTCAGCTGTTTCCGGGTTGTGTCAAGCTCACTGAGACACCTATGCTTGCCTCGTCGTGGTGCGGTCGGGTTAGCCAACTCCAGGGTGCCTCCAGTTTAGGAGCTTCCTATGTGGGCTGCGTGAACTGGTAGTCAAGGCTGGTTCTGTAGTGCCAGTAGGCCCAGCTCCCCCTGTAGGACTGTTGGGGTTCGGTAACTGCGGCTGCCTCGCGGCCTAGCTGTTCTCTCCTCTCCTGTGGACCTTGGGGTCCACCACCTGGTTCCAGCACCGTCAGCTGGTTCCGGGCCGAGCCTTTGGCTTAGGTGCCTCCTCCTGGGTATCCGAGTTCCGCCAACGCCAGGCGGTCCTTGGTAGTGCTTTTAAGCGCGGGCACCTACAGCTTAGTAACCGGGTTCCAGCACCGTCAGCTGGTCCTCGGTCGTGCCATTGGCTCTTGCACACTGGGGCAACGCATCCGGGTTCCAGCACCGCCAGCTGGTTCTCGGCAGTGTTTTTGTCACAGGTACTCCCTCGTGCCAAGCCTGGTTTCAGCACCGTCAGCTGTTTCCGGGTTGTGTCAAGCTCACTGAGACACCTATGCTTGCCTCGTCGTGGTGCGGTCGGGTTAGCCAACTCCAGGGTGCCTCCAGTTTAGGAGCTTCCTATGTGGGCTGCGTGAACTGGTAGTCAAGGCTGGTTCTGTTGTGCCAGTAGGCCCAGCTCCCCCTGTAGGACTGTTGGGGTTCGGTAACTGCGGCTGCCTCGCGGCCTAGCTGTTCTCTCCTCTCCTGTGGACCTTGGGGTCCACCACCTGGTTCCAGCACCGTCAGCTGGTTCCGGGCCGAGCCTTTGGCTTAGGTGCCTCCTCCTGGGTATCCGAGTTCCGCCAACGCCAGGCGGTCCTTGGTAGTGCTTTTAAGCGCGGGCACCTACAGCTTAGTAACCGGGTTCCAGCACCGTCAGCTGGTCCTCGGTCGTGCCATTGGCTCTTGCACACTGGGGCAACGCATCCGGGTTCCAGCACCGCCAGCTGGTTCTCGGCAGTGTTTTTGTCACAGGTACTCCCTCGTGCCAAGCCTGGTTTCAGCACCGTCAGCTGTTTCCGGGTTGTGTCAAGCTCACTGAGACACCTATGCTTGCCTCGTCGTGGTGCGGTCGGGTTAGCCAACTCCAGGGTGCCTCCAGTTTAGGAGCTTCCTATGTGGGCTGCGTGAACTGGTAGTCAAGGCTGGTTCTGTAGTGCCAGTAGGCCCAGCTCCCCCTGTAGGACTGTTGGGGTTCGGTAACTGCGGCTGCCTCGCGGCCTAGCTGTTCTCTCCTCTCCTGTGGACCTTGGGGTCCACCACCTGGTTCCAGCACCGTCAGCTGGTTCCGGGCCGAGCCTTTGGCTTAGGTGCCTCCTCCTGGGTATCCGAGTTCCGCCAACGCCAGGCGGTCCTTGGTAGTGCTTTTAAGCGCGGGCACCTACAGCTTAGTAACCGGGTTCCAGCACCGTCAGCTGGTCCTCGGTCGTGCCATTGGCTCTTGCACACTGGGGCAACGCATCCGGGTTCCAGCACCGCCAGCTGGTTCTCGGCAGTGTTTTTGTCACAGGTACTCCCTCGTGCCAAGCCTGGTTTCAGCACCGTCAGCTGTTTCCGGGTTGTGTCAAGCTCACTGAGACACCTATGCTTGCCTCGTCGTGGTGCGGTCGGGTTAGCCAACTCCAGGGTGCCTCCAGTTTAGGAGCTTCCTATGTGGGCTGCGTGAACTGGTAGTCAAGGCTGGTTCTGTAGTGCCAGTAGGCCCAGCTCCCCCTGTAGGACTGTTGGGGTTCGGTAACTGCGGCTGCCTCGCGGCCTAGCTGTTCTCTCCTCTCCTGTGGACCTTGGGGTCCACCACCTGGTTCCAGCACCGTCAGCTGGTTCCGGGCCGAGCCTTTGGCTTAGGTGCCTCCTCCTGGGTATCCGAGTTCCGCCAACGCCAGGCGGTCCTTGGTAGTGCTTTTAAGCGCGGGCACCTACAGCTTAGTAACCGGGTTCCAGCACCGTCAGCTGGTCCTCGGTCGTGCCATTGGCTCTTGCACACTGGGGCAACGCATCCGGGTTCCAGCACCGCCAGCTGGTTCTCGGCAGTGTTTTTGTCACAGGTACTCCCTCGTGCCAAGCCTGGTTTCAGCACCGTCAGCTGTTTCCGGGTTGTGTCAAGCTCACTGAGACACCTATGCTTGCCTCGTCGTGGTGCGGTCGGGTTAGCCAACTCCAGGGTGCCTCCAGTTTAGGAGCTTCCTATGTGGGCTGCGTGAACTGGTAGTCAAGGCTGGTTCTGTAGTGCCAGTAGGCCCAGCTCCCCCTGTAGGACTGTTGGGGTTCGGTAACTGCGGCTGCCTCGCGGCCTAGCTGTTCTCTCCTCTCCTGTGGACCTTCGGGTCCACCACCTGGTTCCAGCACCGTCAGCTGGTTCTCGGCAGTGTCTTTTGCTCTTGTACCTTCTGCTCCCCATCCTGGTTCCAGTACCGTCAGCTGGTTCCGGGCAGAGCCTTTGGCTTAGGTGCCTCCTTCTGGGTATCCAAGTTCCACCAACGTCAGGTGGTCCTTGGTAGTGCTTTCAGGCACGGGTACCTCCTGCTTAGTAACCGGGTTCCAGTAACGTCAGCTGGTCCTCGGTAGTTCCATTGGCTCTTGGACCTTCGGCTACCCATCCGGGTTCCAGTACCGTCAGCTGGTTCTCGGCAGTGTCTTTTGCTCTTGTACCTTCTGCTCCCCATCCTGGTTCCAGTAACGTCAGCTGGTTCCGGGCAGAGCCTTTGGCTTAGGTGCCTCCTTCTGGGTATCCGAGTTCCGTCAACGTCAGGCGGTCCTTGGTAGTGCTTTTTAGCACGGGTACCTCCTGCTTAGTAACCGGGTTCCAGTAACGTCAGCTGGTCCTCGGTAGTTCCATAGGCTCTTGAACCTTCGGGTAGCCATCCGAGTTCCAGTTCCATCAGCTGGTTCTTGGCATTTTCTCAGCCTTCTTGTACCTTCTGCTACATTTCCAAGTTGAAGACCCTAACGTCGACGACCCGGAAGACCACCACGATGACGACGACACGGAAGACCACCACGATGACGACGACGACGACGGCGGAGACGACGACGGCGGAGATGACGACACTGGAGACGACGACCCTGGAGACGACAACATGGAAGACCGAGAAGCAGAAGAACAAGAGGCTGCAGAACAAAGAGCAGAAGAACATTAAGCATAAGACTTAATATCAGAGCAAAAGATATTATCTAAATTATATGCAGAAGAAGACTAAGCAGTGTATGGGGGTGAGTCCGTTCCTCCTCGTGGTGCCCCTGGATAAAGCCTGATGCTGCAGGCCAAACTGAACGCGGACAAATGTAACTTTTGTGACTGGCAGAACGGAAGGTGTAATCTTCAAACTTTTATAGATAACAACTACGGGAATGCCTGTCACAAATGAGAATATGATGAAGAAGTAGAATAGGAAGAATAATAACAGTGGAATAAAAAGAATATGTAGAATAAGAAGAATAATAATAGTTGAATAAAATGAATATGAAGAATGTAATAAAAAAAAAAAAATAGGTAGAAGATGAAGAAGAAGATGAATAAGGTGAAGAAGTTGATGTCAAAGATGCTGATGATGATGAAGATGAAAGTGTGGGAAAAGAAAAAAAAAAAGAAAAAAAAGAAGGGGAAGGGCGTGGAATAGTGAAACATCAATATCTGACAAAATAAAAAAAAAATTTACATAGTCAATATCTTTGTCACTCCGAACGTCTTAAAAAAAAACAAAAAACATGCTATTCTATTTGATTGGGATAAACCTCTATGACTTTAATGTCTCCGCCACCTCCCCAAATACATCCGGCATTATTCTTAGTTGTTTTCCTTCATGTAGAATGAACCTACAAGGAAAGAAAGGGTTTATTTTAATTCCGATATTTTGGTCCCATTGACTTGCATTGGGATCGGGTATCGGTATCGGCGATATCCGATATTTTTTGAATATCGGCCGATCCAAACCGATACCGATACTTTCCGATATCGGAAGGTATCGCTCAACACTAGTAGTTACTCTACCACGTAGCACAGTAGTCAGTTAGTAGGGACTATGACTCAGATTCATCACGTTTAGCCCAGAACTTTGGCACAAATGCCCCCAAATTTTGAAGCAAGGTGGAGACACATAAAATATAGATGTTGGAGTCTTACATCAGTATCCGTCATGTACGCCAAAGCAGGTGGAGCTGTGGTGGGACAGGGGCACAATTAAGCAAAGTGACACCTGCTCATCTAATTAATGTCGAGTAGAGATGTTTGAATTTGAACAGTAAAGTTCGGCGTCCGTACCGAACACCTACTGTTTGGGCACAGACACTGAACACGGACTTCACCAGGAAGTTCATGTTACTGTTCGGGTTCGGCCCCCCGAACATCGGGTGTTTGTCACTCTGTCATATGCTTGACAGCGTGGCAAACATTTCTTCTGATCTGCGGTAAAATCATTACCACTGGTAAGACAGCCATGGTTCCTACACTGTCAAATGACAGAGTGAGCCCGCAGCTGTAATTGGAGGTAAATAGTTAACCTTCGGTCACTGGGGTCAGCTGATGAGACTATAGCTCAAATCAGTCTATGCCTGCTGCCACTAATAACAGTGAGAGCAGGCGGCGGCTGATGGGAGTATTTATCAGCCGACACCTGCGCTGTAAATAAATAAATAATTAAAAAATGGCTTGGATTCCTCCATATTTTTGATAACCAGCCAAGCAAAACTGACAGCTGTGGGCTGCAACCCTCAGCTGTCAGTAATAGCAAGGTTGGCTATCAAGTATAGAGGGTTTTCCACTCCAATTTCAATGTGATCCTCCATTTTTAGCGAACAGACAAGCTAAAGCAGACAGCGGAGTCCTGGTATTCTCAGGCTGGTAAGGGCCATGAATTTGCCCCCCAGCCTAAAAATAGCAACCCAAGAAAAGGCATATCTATGAGATGGTGCCTTGCCCAGGTCTTCAAACTTGCCCTGTAGTGGTGGTAGGTGGGATAACTGTCACGATAATGCAAAAACCATAGCTGAGGGATTTTTGCACATCTGACCATGGTCCTGAAAGCACATGGCAGCTGTGACCCTCCTCTCTCTCTCTCTCTCTCTCCCCCCACCCCCCCTGAATACAACAAACCAGCCCTTTGGCAGACACTGGGTAACTTGAAGCTAGTGTGTGAGCAGGGTGTGACTTTAAATTGCAGGTGACCAATCCTGCAAAGCCACCTGTTGTCCCTCCCTTCTCAGTCAGGAATTTCTTTTGTTTCCAGGGTCTAAGAACGTAAATATCTCTGACCTCAGTGAAAATCATTAACCAGCCCTTTAGTGATGTTATGAGGCTGCAGTTTATAAGTCGCTACGCTTCACCCAGCCTTCAGTCTTACCTGAGGAGCTCTTACTGCCACCCCCAATGAACTGGGATATTTGGAGCTCCGTCCAATAGCCTGGTTTGCCTGAAATGACCTGAATACATGTAAGTGTTAATTTCTCATTTAACCCCTGTTATTTTATAATTACCTCGTACATATTTTCAATTGTCTCATATTGTAACATCTTTATATACCTTTTTATAAACACTGCCTTAATTTTACGGAGTCAAATATCTAAATTACTAGTTTTGTTCTTCCTGCTCTAAAACCTAAACTATGTCTTCTGAAGGGAATTACGCTACTGTTTTGGGTTAGCTTCGGACCCATTAATCGAAGCTGGTGGCAGCATACCTTGTTCTGTGCCTTTGGGAGTTGTTGTAGCGAAGGACGGCATTGATAATTATTTTTCCTGCCTGAGTGGGAGTAGTTATATCGCCTCGCTGAAGCGTGCCCAATAGCCAGTACATAGCAGGCAGCCTTTCTGGCAACTAATTACCTATGGTGCAGTACCTAATCTGACCCGAGGGTAAGGGGGGTGCCAGAGAGCTGCAAGTTTTCAAGCGGAACTGTAAAGCGGGATATACAGTTAGGGCCAGAAATATTTGGACAGTGACACAAGTTTTGTTATTTTAGCTGTTTACAAAAACATGTTCAGAAATACAATTATATATATAATATGGGCTGAAAGTGCACACTCCCAGCTGCAATATGATAGTTTCCACATCCAAATCGGAGAAAGGGTTTAGGAATCATAGCTCTGTAATGCATAGCGTCCTCTTTTTCAAGGGACCAAAAGTAATTGGACAATGGACTCTAAGGGCTGCAATTAACTCTGAAGGCGTCTCCCTCGTTAACCTGTAATCAATGAAGTAGTTAAAAGGTCAGGGGTGGATTCCAGGTGTGTGGTTTTGCATTTGGAAGCTGTTGCTGTGAGCAGACAACATGCGGTCAAAGGAACTCTCAATTGAGGTGAAGCAGAACATCCTGAGGCTGAAAAAAAAGAAAAAATCCATCAGAGAGATAGCAGACATGCTTGGAGTAGCAAAATCAACAGTTGGGTACATTCTGAGAAAAAAGGAATTGACTGGTGAGCTTGGGAACTCAAAAAGGCCTGGGCGTCCACGGATGACAACAGTGGTGGATGATCGCCGCATACTTAATTTGGTGAAGAAGAACCCGTTCACAACATCAACTGAAGTCCAGAACACTCTCAGTGAAGTAGGTGTATCTGTCTCTAAGTCAACAGTAAAGAGAAGACTCCATGACAGTAAATACAAAGGGTTCACATCTAGATGCAAACCATTCATCAATACCAAAAATAGACAGGCCAGAGTTAAATTTGCAGAAAAACACCTCAAGAAGCCAGCTCAGTTCTGGAAAAGTATTCTATGGACAGATGAGACAAAGATCAACCTGTACCAGAATGATGGGAAGAAAAAAGTTTGGAGAAGAAAGGGAACGGCACATGATCCAAGGCACACCACATCCTCTGTAAAACATGGTGGAGGCAACGTGATGGCATGGGCATGCATGGCTTTCAATGGCACTGGGTCACTTGCGTTTATTGATGACATAAGAGCAGACAAGAGTAGCCGGATGAATTCTGAAGTGTACCGGGATATACTTTCAGCCCAGATTCAGCCAAATGCTGCAAAGTTGATTGGACGGCGCTTCATAGTACAGATGGACAATGACCCCAAGCATACAGCCAAAGCTACCCAGGAGTTCATGAGTGCCAAAAAGTGGAACATTCTGCAATGGCCAAGTCAATCTCCAGATCTAAACCCAATTGAGCATGCATTTCACTTGCTCAAATCCAGACTTAAGACGGAAAGACTCACAAACAAGCAAGACCTGAAGGCTGCGGCTGTAATGGCCTGGCAAAGCATTAAGAAGGAGGAAACCCAGCGTTTGGTGACGTCCATGGGTTCCAGACTTAAGGCAGTGATTGCCTCCAAAGGATTTGCAACAAAATATTGAAAATAAAAATATTTTGTTTGGGTTATGTTTATTTGTCCAATTACTTTTGACCTCCTAAAATGTGGAGTGTTTGTAAAGAAATGTGTACAATTCCTACATTTTCTATCAGATATTTTTGTTCAACCCTTCAAATTAAACGTTACAATCTGCACTTGAATTCTGTTGTAGAGGTTTCATTTCAAATCCAATGTGGTGGCATGCAGAGCCCAACTCGCGAAAATTGTGTCACTGTCCAAATATTTCTGGCCCTAACTGTACATAAATCCCTGTAGTTTGTGTTATATTGCAGAACAGTGAGATAACTAAAATAGGCCTCTGCTGTAACCTAAGAGGTCAAAAACCTTGTGTGTGTTTTCATCACAGTGTATCAGTGGAGGGATAACTAAGATAAGCCCCCCTGCACATGTGATAGCCGTCTGTTGGCCTAAAGTCACCCCGATCCGTGACGTAGGGGTGACAGTCACGGTGTGAATCATGACATATTGGTGGCAGCGGTGGGATCTTAGAGCATTAGTGATTTGGTTTGAGCAATCATTCCTCTCACTAAAAACTTGCAAAGTTCTTGCGAGGACTGCGCAAATAAGTTTGGAGAACAAACTCAGTGTTTATTAGTCCTGAGACAATTGTGTGTACTGGTAATTATCCCCTCCCTTTCTCTTCGTTTTTCTATCCTATCTTTTATCTGGCAACCATTGCTGCGAAAGGAGAAGCCTGGTACGCCCAGCAGAAGAAGGACACTCTTGTTGGGATATGCACATACCATGGCCTGAACTCCCATGGCAAGTCCAAGGCTCAAATGGTCGCTGAACAGGTGCATTTTGAAGCAGACCAAGCGAGCCCAGAGGCCGCAGAAGCCAGCACGATCAGAGGTGGTGCTGCCGCAGAGGTTCAACCACTGAATTCCGGCCCTACTTGCAACCAGGGAAGCGCGGACCTCCGCCTGCAGCTGACTCTGCAACAATGCTCTGCAGATGACACAGAGAGACAACTGCAGCTGGTCCTGCAATTCCAAGAGGAGGTGAGAGCCGAGCGACAGGCCCAGGCCCAGCGAGCTGAGCGGGAGGCTGAGAGAGCAGAGCGCCAAGCCCAGTGAGAATATGAACTGGAGATGCTCCAGGAGGGGGTGATGCCCTCCACCGCCCGGAGCCGTGAGTCCAGCAGCGCTCAGATACCAAAGCCCCGCCACGAGCACTTTCCTGTGATGGCAAAGGATGGGGACTTGGACACTTTTCTATGGGCCTTTGAGAAAGCCTGCAGACAGTACCAGCCACCTACAGAAGAATGGGCACAATATCTGACCCCAGGGCTGAGAGGCAAAGCTCTGGAGGCGTTTGCTGCCCTCCCTCAAGAACAATATGGTGACTATGAGGCCATCAAGCAGGCCCTGATAGCCAAGTACCAACTTACACCCGAGGTGTACCATACAAAGTTCCAGAACCTCCAACGTGGCTTACATGACAGTTACGGCGATGTGGTGCATTGACTCAGGAACCACTTTAACCAGTGGAACCAAGGAATGTCAGTGACCACCTTGGAGCAGCTGGGAGACCTGATGATCAAAGACAAGTTCTCACATCTTAGCCCAGCAGAGGTGCGACAGTTCGTGATGAACAGAGAACCTAAAGACGTGACGAAAGCAGAACAGAGTGCTGGTGCCTATTAAGCCAACCATAGATTGGAAGTGCAGAAGCCAGTCACCACCAGCTGGAGAGGGGGTAAGCCTGCACCCAACGCCAGTACCCCTGCCAGCCAACACACCAGAGGTCCTGTCCCCATGGCAAAAAGCAAAAGACCTACCACCGAACCTCGCCAGTGTTTCTTCTGCAAACGGAGTGGTCATATCAGTCCCCACTGTCCAGAGAAGCAGAAGCACCCCCGAGCCAAGGCCCCGGGACCTAATGCAGCAGTTCTTTTGGTCGGTAGGGTGGCTGGAAGGGGGTGTGACAACGTACAGCACATTACCGTGGGAGGCCTCAAGGACATCGGGGCTGAACGGACCCTCATCCGACCTGAACTGGCAGCCCCTGAAGAGA
The DNA here is from genome assembly GCF_032444005.1 of Ranitomeya imitator. Classification (NCBI taxonomy): domain Eukaryota; kingdom Metazoa; phylum Chordata; class Amphibia; order Anura; family Dendrobatidae; genus Ranitomeya; species Ranitomeya imitator. Next base: position 1,252,812,917 of record NC_091282.1, on the reverse strand, counting down.
TCATTCCGGGGAAAAACCTAACTGTCACTGGGATTGGGGGCATCAGCTGTCCCTTGCCAATGGCCCGGGTTTATATTGACTGGGGTGCCGGGAGCGGGGTGAAGGAAGTGTGGCTTTCTGATAATTTGTCCACTGATGTTTTGTTGGGGACTGATTTGGGGAGGATGGTTGCATACTACGTCCCAGACACCCCTCCCCAATCTGCTAATAAGGGTAATGTTAACCCTGATGATGATGTGAAATTGCATATGTTACCTGACCATGCTTTATCCAGTAATAATGCATTTGATAACCATTTTTTCCCTAGGATTGATGGTGAAAATGTTGTAACTGTGCCAACTGAACCTGATAATGATTTATCTGTGAAAGTTGATGTGTCCATAGGTACAGGAATGCTCTGCCCCATCGCTCTGCAGAGTGAGACAGCTGAGGAACCCCTAGCAGGGGCAAGTGTCGGTGCTACAGGAAATGGGGAGATGCATGGGAACTGTGAGAAAGCTGATGCCATGAAATTGACCAGTGCCACAGAGAAAGGTAACTGGCCCATACGTAGCACTGCCCCTGAAGTGTTGGGGGTGGATGGGGAGGTAGAGCCCATAGCAGCACCGGCTGATGGGTCTGTGGAAATCCCCTGGGAGACAGCCTGCGTAGCTGCTGTCACCCACAGTCAGAGTGACCGGAACGCAGATAACTGTCTGCCTTCCGGACCCTCCTCAGTCATCATTGTGACTGAACCAGAGATGGACCCAGAGCAAGTCCCAGAGGGTTCCCGTGGGGAAGAGACCCTGATGTCGCTTCTGGCTTCCCCTATCCAGGAGTTTTAGACTGCTCTGCACGCAGATGTGAGCCTAGAGAGTTTGAGACAACTCGCCGAGACGCCCTCCTCCTTGACTGATAACGAGAGGGTGTTCTGGGAACGAGGAAGGTTGTACTGGGAGACAGTACCCGGAAAATCGCAAAAGGAGTGGTTGAGGGAAAGACAGCTGGTCGTCCCGCAGCAATTCTGGAGTGAGTTGTTGCGGATTGCCCATGAGATCCCGCTAGCTGGACACTTGGGGATCAGCAAAACTAAGGCCCGGCTGTCTCAACACTTCTATTGGCCTAAGATGGGGACAGATGTGTCAAACTACTGCCGCTCCTGTGTCACTTGTCAAAGAGTGGGGAAGGCGGGGCCTGCTCTTAAGGCTCCCCTGATCCCTTTGCCAGTGATAGAGGAGCCTTTCCTGAGAATTGTGGTAGACATTGTGGGCCAGCTGGCCGTCCCCAGCAGCTCTGGAAAGCAATGCATCCTTACTGTGGTAGACTACGCTACCCGGTACCCAGAGGCAGTAGCTCTGTCGTTAACTAGGGCAGATAAGGTGGCGGATGCCCTGTTGGCCATCTTTTCATGTGTAGGATTTCCTAGAGAGATGCTTCCTGATCAAGGGACCCAATTTATGTCTCGCCTAATGGAGGCTCTCTCTAAGAGAATGCAGGTGAAGCACCTGGTATCGAGTGTGTATCACCCGCAGACCAATGGCTTGTGTGAACACTTCAATGGTACCCTCAAACAGATGCTGTGCATGCTGGTTGAGACCCAAGGGCGCGACTGGGAACGGTACCTCCCACACCTGCTATTCGCTTACCGAGAGTTTCCGCTGGCCTCGAAGGTGTTCTCCCCCTTCGAGCTCCTGTACGGCAGGCGAGTACTGGGGCCCCTTGGGTTGGTAAGGGAATCCTGGGAAGAGGAGCCGAACCCTTCTGAAGTGTCCATAGTGGATTATGTCTTGCGCTTCCGTGACAAGATGCAGACCTTGATGCAGTTGGTGCTTGACAATATGATGCAGGCTCAGGCTGACCAGAAGCACTGGTACGACCTATAACATGGGTCAAAAGGTGTGGGTGCTGGTCCCTGTACCAAAGGATAAGCTTCAGGCAGCCTGGGAGGGCCTGTACATCGTCCACCAACAGCTCAACCCAGTCACCTACGTGGTCACACTTGACCACGCTCGAGGTAGGCGAAAGGCCTTTCATGTCAACATGATGAAGGCTCATCACGAACGTGAACCTTTCGTCCTACCGGTCTGCAGCCTGCCCGAAGACGGGGAGGAAGACACCCTCCTGGACATGCTGGCCCAAGCCAAGTCCGGTGGGTCCATCTAGGACGTGGAGGTAAGCACCTCAGTACCCAAACCCCAGTGTTCGCAGTTGCGGACCAAGCTGGAAGCCTTCCGGGTCGTGTTCTCCAACCGACCTGGAAGGACTGAGTTAGCAGTCCATGAGGTGGACACCAGGAATCATGCCCCACTACGGCAAACACCCTATCGAATCTCCAACCAGGTGCAGCAGGTTATGTGCCAGGAGATCGATGAGATGTTACGGCTGGGGGTGATCCGACAGTCAAAGAGTGCATGGGACTCAATTGTAGTTCTCGTGCCAAAGAAGGATCGGACCACCCGGTTCTGCATGGACTACACGGGGCTCAATGCCATCACAGCCTCTGACGCGCACCCAATGACGCGTATCGAGGAGCTACTTGAGAGGTTAGCTGGAGCAAACTACCTGACCATAATGAATCTGAGTGGAGGATAGTGGCAGATTCCCCTGAGCCCCGAGGCACAGGAGAAGTCCGCCTTTATCACACCCTTCGGACTGTATGAGTCCATGGTCACGCCCTTCGGCATGAAGAATGCCCCTGCCACTTTCCAGCGGATGGTCAACCACCTGCTTCAGGGACTGGAGAAGTACGCGGTGGCGTAATTGGATGACATTGCCATCTTCAGTTCCACCTGGGATGAACACCTGCAGCATCTTGAGGAGGTGCTCAGGCGAATTCATCGAGCCGAACTGACTATCAAGCCCGGAAAGTGCCAGATGGGCATGAGTGAGGTCCACTACCTTGGGTACTGGGTAGGCAGGGGCACCCTAAAGTTAGAGCCTGAGAAAGTGGGAGCGATCGTGAACTGGCCCACCCCCAGGACCAAGAAACAGGTGATGTCCTTCCTGGTCACTGCAGGGTACTATAAGCACTTCGAACAGCACTATAGTAGCCTGGCAAAACCTTGACCGACGGCTGTGAGGGGGCCTTCCAGGCGTTGAAAACAGCGCTGTGCAATGCCCCTGTGTTGAAAGCAGTCAACAGCCGTCGACCGTTCTTGGTACAGACTGATGCCAGCGAGTTTGGCCTCGGTGCCGTGCTCAGCCAGGTTGACTCGGAGGACGAAGAGCACCTCATGTTGTACCTGAGCTAAAAACTTTTGCCGAGGGAAGTGGCCTACTCCACCATCAAGAAGGAGTGCCTGGCCATAATCTGGGCCCTGCAGTGCTTGCAGCCCTACTTGTACGGTGGCACCTTCACCGTGGTGACCAACCACAACCTTCTGCGCTGGCTAAACGCCATGTGTGGAACCAACGGCAGGTTGCTACGCTGGAGCCTTGCCCTTCAACAGTTTGACTTCACCATTGAACACAAAACGGGCAGGGAGCATGGCAATGCAGATGGACTGTCCCACCAGGGTGAACCTACTGAGGTGCGCCTGTAGGCATACCTAGGGGTTCTGCCTCCATAGCGCAGTCCAAAAGGGAGGTGTCATGATAATGCAAAAAAAAGCTGAAGGATTTTTGCACATCTGACCATGGTCCTGAAAGCACATGGCAGCTGTGACCAACCTCTCTCTCTCCCCCCCTGAATACAACAAACCAGCCATATGGCAGACACTGGGTAACTTGAAGCTAGTGTGTGAGCAGGGTGCGGTTTTAAACTGCAGGTGACTAATCCTGCAAAGCCACCTGTTGTCCCTCCCTTCTCAGTCAGGAATTTCTTTTGTCTCCAGCTTCTAAGAACATAAATATCTCTGACCTCAGTGAATATCATTTACCAGCTCTTTAGTGATGTCACGAGGCTGCAGTTTATAAGTCTCTACTAGTGTTGAGCATTCCGATACCGAGATCCGATACTTTGTGGTATCGGGTATCGGATCCATCGTGATGTGTAAAATAAAGAATTAAAATAAAAAATATTGATATATTCACCTCTCTGGCGGCCCCTGGACATCACCGCTGGTAACCGGCAGGCTTCTTTGTTTAAAATGAGCGCGTTTAGGACCTAAGAATGACGTTGCGGCTTCTGATTGGTCGCGTGCCGCTCATGTGACCACCACGCGACCAATCACAAGCCGCGACGTCATTCTCAGGCACTAAACTCTTCATTCTAGGAATTTAGGACCTGTGAATGACGTCGCGGCTCCTGATTGGTCGCGTGGCGGTCACATGAGTGGCACGCGACCAATCAGAAGCCGCAACATCATTCTCAGGTCCTAAACGCGCTCATTTTAAACAAAGAAGCCTGCCGGTTACCCGCGGTGATGTCCAGGGGCCGCCGGAGAGGTGAATGTATCAATATTTTTTATTTTAATTATTTATTTTACACATTAATATGGATCCCAGGGCTTGAAGGAGAGTTTCCTCTCCTTCAGACCCGGGGAACCATCAGGATACCTTCCGATACTTGGTGTCCCATTGACTTGTATTGGTATCGGATATCGGTATCGGCAATATCCGATACTTTTCGGGTATCGGCTGATACTATCCGATACCGATACTTTCAAGTATCGGACGGTATCGCTCAACACTAGTCTCTACTCTTCACCCAGCCTTCAGTCTTACCTGAGGAGCTCTCTCTGTCAGCTCTCCTCTGTGGTGTAGTATATAGAGGATCTGTTAGCTCTCCTGTGTGGTGTAGTATATAGAGGATCTGTCAGCTCTCCTGTGTGGTGTAGTATATAGAGGATCTGTCAGCTCTCCTGTGTGGTGTAGTATATAGAGGATCTGTCAGCTCTCCTCTGTGGTGTAGTATATAGAGGATGTGTTAGCTCTCCTGTGTGGTGTAGTATATAGAGGATCTGTCAGCTCTCCTCTGTGGTGTAGTATATAGAGGATGTGTCAGCTCTCCTGTGTGGTGTAGTATATAGAGGATCTGTCGGCTCTCCTGTGTGGTGTAGTATATAGAGGATCTGTCAGCTCTCCTGTGTGGTGTAGTATATAGAGGATCTGTCAGCTCTCCTGTGTGGTGTAGTATATAGAGGATCTGTCAGCTCTCCTCTGTGGTGTAGTATATAGAGAATCTGTCAGCTCTCCTGTGTGGTGTAGTATATAGAGGATCTGTCGGCTCTCCTGTGTGGTGTAGTATATAGAGGATCTGTCAGCTCTCCTGTGTGGTGTAGTATATAGAGGATCTGTCAGCTCTCCTGTGTGGTGTAGTATATAGAGGATCTGTCAGCTCTCCTGTGTGGTGTAGTATATAGAGTATCTGTCAGCTCTCCTGTGTGGTGTAGTATATAGAGGATCCGTCGGCTCTCCTGTGTGGTGTAGTATATAGAGGATCTGTCAGCTCTCCTGTGTGGTGTAGTATATAAAGGATCTGTCAGTTCTCCTGTGTGGTGTAGTATATAGAGGATCTGTCGGCTCTCCTGTGTGGGGTAGTATATAGAGGATCTGTCAGCTCTCCTGTGTGGTGTAGTATATAGAGGATCTGTCGGCTCTCCTGTGTGGTGTAGTATATAGAGTATCTGTCAGCTCTCCTGTGTGGTGTAGTATATAGAGGATCTGTCAGCTCTCCTGTGTGGTGTAGTATATAGAGGATCTGTCAGCTCTCCTGTGTGGTGTAGTATATAGAGGATCTGTCAGCTCTCCTGTGTGGTGTAGTATATAGAGGATCTGTCAGCTCTCCTCTGTGGTGTAGTATATAGAGGATCTGTCAGCTCTCCTCTGTGGTGTAGTATATAGAGGATCTGTCAGCTCTCCTGTATGGTGTAGTAGAGACATTTTGTTAGTTTAGTCTTTGGCATAATAATGTGGTTCAATCAGCTCACCATGTATTTATTGCAAATTATACCACTGGTAGCTTTTCTATTAATAAGAGATTTACTTTATTTCATTTTTAACAACTGGTGTTTTCCCCTCATGCTTCAAACATGCCTCAATCACACCCACCCTCAATAAACCCTCTCTTGACCAGACCTCGGTATCTATCTTCCCATATCACTTCTCCCCTATGCCTCAAAACTACTGGATCATCACGTCCATCTTGGACTGTCCTCCCGCCTCACTTCCTGCTCCCTCTTCGCCAACTTACAATCTGGCTTCCGACCTCATCACTAAACTGAAACTGCCCTAACTAAAGGAACTACTGACCTATCAACTGCCAAAGCAAAGCAACTTACTCTGTCCTCCTCTTTCTCCTGGACCTGTCCTCTGACTTTGACACAGTAGACCATTCTCTATTACTACAGACTCTCTCATCTCTTGGCATCACAGACTTGGCCCTATCTTTGATCTCATCATAACTAACAGACGAAACTTTCAGCGTCTCCCATTCGCACACCACATTCTCACCTCGCCTCCTATCTGTTAGAGTCCCACAAGATTCTGTCCTAGGGCCCTTGCTCTTCTCCATTTACACCTTCAGCCTGGGACAGCTCATAGAATATCACAGTTTTCAGTATTACCTTTATGCCGATCTACATCTACATCTCTGGACCAGATATGCTCACTACTAACCAGAATCCCACAATGTCTGTCCACTATTTCATCCTTCTTCTCTGCTAGATTTCTAAAACTTCATATGGACAAAACAGAATTCATCATCTTTTCCCCAACTCACTCGACTTCCCAATGGACCTATCCAATACAGTAAATGGCAACTCACTCTCCCCAGTCCCACAAGCTCGCTGCCTTGGGGAAATCCTTGACCATGATCTCTCCTTCCAACCAAATAATCCAAGCCCTTTCCACTTCCTGCCGACTTCAACTAAAAAATATTTCCCAGATCAGTAAATTCTTCAACCTCTCCAATCTATTCTAAACTCTGCTGCCCAACTAATCCACCTGTCCCCCAGTAATTCCCCAGCCTCTCCCCTCTGTCAATCCCTGCACTGGCTCCCAATTACCCAAAAACTCCAGTTCAAAACCCGAACCATGACATACAAAGCCATCCACAACCTGTGTCCTGCATACAACTGTGAACTAATTTCCAGAGGGGGCTGCATTGGGTGCAGCTAAAGCCCCCACATGACTGCGTTGCCAAGAGGAGGAATGGAGAATTTTAAAAATAAATAGGTATGGTCCAGGGATTGGTGGGTTTATGAATGGGGAGGGGTTTTTTGTTGGGACTAGGAGGCGGGGGCTGGGGAAAAGTGCGGGAAGGGATCATTCTTGCAGTGACAGAGGAAGAGAGTCCCTCCCACCCTCCCTTTTTTGTGGTAATCTGAGACAAGCACACTTTAGGTGGGGGTAGCGGTGTGGGTAGGTTTTTTATTTTTGTTTGTGGTTTTCTGTTTTTGTCCACTCCAAAATGGGGAAAAAAAATTATTATTGTCACAGAGGCGGGTTGACGGGGGGTGGGGTTCTTGGAGTTGGTGATGATGCTAGTAGGGTGGATCTGGCTTTTGTTACGGGCTCTGGATGGGGAGTTTACCTCGGGAGCTTTGGGGTTCGTTTGCCCGAAACGGGTTACATGGTGCGCTCGAGCTGGTGGTTACGGCTGAGGGTAAATAAGTGTTTTTGGTTAACATTTTGTGGTGGCTTTCTGCCTGTTATGAGCCAGATTTTTTAGCTACAAGAACCCTCCCCTCGAGGTTTTTTTATATTTACAATGGTATACATGTTGTTATTCATGTAATTGTCTGTTTAATAAAATGGCCGCTGTGGCCAAATTATCCAAAAGAAATTAATGTGTTCATGTGAATTTCTAGGGTGGGCAAACGGAGTCATTTAAGGGGGCAGGGTAGTTAGGGCGGAAAATTACCTACGGAAAGGACACTATTGGTGATATGCGGTCAAGGTACTTACCTCCAGTCCTCGCAAGATCTCCTTCTCTACTCCCCTCTTTTCTCCTCTTCCCTCAATTGATTGTTGGTGCCCATAATATACTATGTTTGGTTGTCTTTTACACACTAACAGGCAAGCTTTAGGTACCTATCTACTGTATGGCAGCTTTTCTAGTTCCCCAGCTATGATGATTTCCACCCTTCCTCTGCCAATGTTAGTGGCTCCGATGGTGAATATTTTCTGATCTAGGCCATTACAGAAGTTGCTCTGCTATCATGTATCGAACCAAGACTTCATATAATCAGGGTCATATTCTTTACCAGAATTACACCATGAGACACCACTGAAGGGTGAACATCAGTTGAGAAAAAATAGGTGAAGAAAACTTAAATAATACAAAGTTTTACTTTTAGAAGTGAAAGTTGAACAAAGCTTTGTGTTTCGAAAAAGTGTAACCGAGTAGTTCTCAGCAGTCAGTCTCATGTAGTACGGATGTAAAATATTCTTTATTATCATGAGAAGAGAGATATTGTTAAAAATGAGATGTGCATCTTATATCAGTCAGTGTTTTGGGCCTGTGGAGATAAGCTCTGTAATGATGAGAGGTAGATGGAGGCTGGCTCAGTAGTTGTATATGTGGCTGTGTCTCTGCTCACTCTCGTTAGGTCCAGCACTGTCTCCACCACTGAGCTCAGATTTTCTGCAGTGCGGTCAGCTTGGCAGTCACACTGCAGATATTAGACATCAGGAGCAGTGGTGAATCCGGGGAAGGTGAGTAAAGCAGTTTATTTTTTAAACACCAAACTGTGCCTGGAGATAGTGTTGTTCTGAAAATATTAAACCCCTTGTTTAATAGGTGAACCCCATAAGAACATTTTTAATATTTAATTTTTTCTTACTTTGTTATTTTTCCATTTGATTAGTTCTGGAGCTATGTCTTCAAGTAAGTTCTTGTTTGTTTCATCATAAGTAGTTATAATCTGTTCTGTAACGTAATTGTAATCTCCGTAGATGTAGACAACCAAGTTTACTAAAAGCCACATAAATGGCATTTCATTCTTCTCATTAAAATAAATGTCCTTCCCATCGGGGTCCGTGAAATGCACATTTCTTATGTATCTTTGCAACTGAAATGGAAATAAGAAAATGTTGGAAATCTGAGGTTTGATTACTTGACGTAAGACAACTCACAATATCAATCTTAATTCCAGGACAAATTGGAACAAAACTTTGAAGAAGCTCGTCCAACTTCAAGATGTGCTACTCATTTATCTGAAACTCATCAAGCTCTTTTTCCGCTATTCATATGTTTGGATGTCTCAACTAGTGATACCATAAATCAAAGTGGCACAAGATCTTCATCCTTTATGTTTACAGTAACTCAAAGTTTCTCACAAAAACCCAGTTTTTTTTCCATGGTAGCATTGCTCATGATTTTTTAAGTAGGCACAGTTTTCCTCTACACCGTGATTTCCCAAGAGGGACACCAGTACCTGCCAGATATTGCTCCTCGATGCAGTAAAGAGAGCCCCATATACACTGATAGCCAGATCATATCTCTATACTTAATACTATTCAGCGACTGCCCCAAAGAGCAGTGCCTGTAAAATTTTACCCTACATACAGTGTCAGAAAAGTCTGCTCCCAAAGAGTGCAGTTATACACTGTGCAAATAAAAATGTCACTGTTATTTCTCTATTAGAATTTCTCTATAGAAAATGTTCTAAACAGAATTTCTCTATGCCCTGTGTCTGTAGAATAGTGTCATACATACTTGCAATCCTCCATGCTCTGGCTTTCTCTGAACACAGTCACCTACTCACTTTTCCCAATTTTTCCAATATTTCCTATAAAGAAAGGAACTGTGAATTCCTATTAGATCAACAGATCAAGAATCAAATTTGAATCAAATTTCCTGAAATTAAAGGTTTCAATGTGACATGGCGTCCACAATCTGTTCTGGTCAAAATGGCTCTCCAAAGTTCATATAGCGCTCCTTCCCTTCTGAGCCCTGCCATGTGCTCAAATAGTAGTTTTCCCCCACATAAGGGATATTGGTGTATTCAGGGGAAATTATTTGAAAAAAATATTTTTTTAATTTTCTATGAAGCATCTGTGGGTTATAGGTGCTCACAATACCACTAGTTAAATTCCTTGAGGGTTACAGCTTCCAAAATTGGGTCACTTGTGGAAATATTCCACTGTTTAGGCACATCAAGAGCACTGCAAATGCGAAATGGTGTACGCTATCTATTCCAGATATTTTTTATCTCAAATATTCAAATAATGATCCTTGCCTTATTAGCCCTGCCGTGCACACAAACAGTAGTTTTCCACCACATATGGGATATCAGTGTGCTCCAAAGTAATTCCACAGCAAATTATGTCCACTTTTCTCCTATTTTTGAGGAAAAAAATTATTTTATCTTTTTCCTTCCACGTTACTTTAATTCCTGTGAAGTGCATAAAAGGTTATTAAGCTTCTGGAAGTAGCTTTAAGCATTATCATAAGTGGAGTTTTTAAAACAGTGTCACAGTGTATTTTCTGTCATATAGACCCCTCAAAGTCACTTCAAATGTGATGTAGTACCTAAAAAAATGGTTTTGTAAATGTTCTTGGGAAAATGAAAAATTGCTGATAATCTTTTAATACTTCTACTTTACAAACAAAACAATTTATGATTACAAATGCTCCTGATGTAAAGTAGACATGTGGTAAATGCTATTTATTATTACTAGTATAACTGTGTTCTGTCCTCACTAGCTGAGGCAGGCTCATACGTAGCTATACAGTCAGCTAAACTGCTATACCGGGGTCCAATAAGGAGACTGTGGTCAGGGGTGGATTAAGGGTAGCCAGGGCCCCGGGCTGTTCACACACTGTGGGCCCCCCCGGTCATGTGACGGGGGTCATGTGACGGGGGTCATGTGACGGGGGTCATGTGACAGGGGTCATGATATACCTGAACCAGATTATTCCAGAAAAATGGCCGGGCCCTACTCTACTGTAACCTATTAAATATTTGTTAAAATCTGCAATACAATTTAGGTATATCTTGACCAATAATATCACATACAAGGAACAAATACCACCGCACCATGTCAAGACCACATATTACCACCACTTGGTGACCAAATAGCACATACAAGGGACAAATACCACAACACCATTTCCAGACCACATATTACCACCACATAGTGACTGAATACTACAATACTGATCAGTAATAAAAAATAAAAAAAACAATACTATCACCATAAGTGCCAGTATTCACAGGAGATCTGTACTTAGTATGCAGTGTCTGTGTAGAGGTAATACAGAGATCACTGGTGGTATTATACACATGAGCTCTGTATATAATGTATAGGTAATACAGTGATCACTGGTAACATTGTACACAGGACCTCTGTATATAGTATACAGTGTATAATGTCAGTGTATAGGTGACACTGACTCACCAGTGACGTCTCTAGGTGAAGTCCTTCATCTTTCATCCAGCACAGACCGCCATCATTTCTTCCAGCCAGGACTCATTTCTGCAGGAAATAACACAGTTATCTCGAGCTCCGCTTGCAGAACACATTACTTAATTTTTAACAACTTCTACATTACACCACATGAAGATAAAAAGGCGATATAGTGTCACTCTGCAAAGTAACAGGACCGCCCCCCCATTTAAAACAGTATACTCAAAAAATAAAATAAATACATCACTGCAGTAATAATATCCCTTAATTAGCCCCTATGGTATTAATATTCCCCATCCTGGCCCCGTGTGTCTCATTCCTGGCTCCAGCCATATGTTCTCCCATCCTGCACTCATGAGTATCCATTCTACACCATATGATCTCCCGATCCTGCCCCATCTGTCTCCATCGTATCCATCCTGCCCCATGATCCAATCCTGCCCCATGTCTCCAATCATGCCCCATGTCTACATTCTGCCCATGCCTCCAGTCCTGCCCCCAGTGTGTCCAGCAATCTGCTCCAGTGTGTCCAGCATATTACCCCCAGTGTGTCCAGCATATTACCCCCAGTGTGTCCAGCAATCTGCCCCAGTATATCCAGCATATTGCCCCCAGACAGTGTGTCAAGCAATCTGCCTCAGTGTGTCCAGCATATTACCACCAGTGTGTCCAGCAATCTGGCCCAGTGTCTCCAGCATTGCCCCAGTGTGTCCAGCAATCATCTGCCCCAGTGTGTCCAGCATATTACCCCCAGTGTGTCCATAGAGCTGCCCCAGTGTCTCCAGCATTGCCCCAGTGTCTCCAGCAATCTGCCCCACTGTCTCCAGCAATTTGCCCCACTGTCTCCAGCAATCTGCCCCACTGTCTCCAGCAATCTGCCCCACTGTCTCCAGCAGTCTGCCCCACTGTCTCCAGCAGTCTGCCCACTGTCTCCAGCATTGCCCCAGTGTGTCCTCCAGCATTGCCCCCAGTGTGTCCTCCAGCATTGCCCCCCAGTGTGTCCTCCAGCATTGCCCCCAGTGTGTCCTCCAGCATTTCCCCCCAGTGTGTCCTCCAGCATTGCCCCCCAGTGTGTCCTCCAGCATTGCCCCCCAGTGTGTCCTCCAGCATTGCCCCCAGTGTGTCCTCCAGCATTTCCTCCCAGTGTGTCCTCCAGCATTGCCCCCCAGTGTGTCCTCCAGCATTGCCCCCCAGTGTGTCCTCCAGCATTTCCCCCCAGTGTGTCCTCCAGCATTGCCCCCCAGTGTGTCCTTCAGCATTGCCCCCCAGTGTGTCCTCCAGCATTGCCCCCCAGTGTGTCCTCCAGCATTGCCCCCAGTGTGTCCTCCAGCATTTCCCCCCAGTGTGTCCTCCAGCATTGCCCCCCAGTGTGTCCACTGATAAGGATAACTGATCCCAAAAAAACAAAACAAAAAAAAAACAAGCAGTCTCCTCACCTGTCTGCGCTCCAGGCGGCGAGCTCCCTGCAGCAGCGCACACTCGCCGGCGACTGACAATGACGTCAGACGCCGGCCGACTTCAGCTGCCAGCCTCCGATTGGCTGGCGGCTGTTGTTGTTAACTATTGATGTGCGGGCGCGCGCCCGCACGTCAATAGGAAACCGCCGCAGCGCCGGAAAGGGCCCGGTGAGCAGATGAGAAGGGGCCCAATGCGAGCCCCCTCTCTCTGCCCACCGGATCCAGGGGCACATAAACGCCGCCCGGCGGGCAGTCACAGACGATTAGCGGAGGGTTAATCTGTGCGGTAGCCCAGGGCCCCACCCAGACCACTGGGCCCTGGGCTACCGCCCATATTGACCCTCTGATAATCCGCCCCTGACTGTGGTTGAGTCTGTGCTTTATTAAACATAGTGGTATATTGATGCGGTGAAACTGTGAACAATGATATACATAGAATCAGTGCAGGGTATAGAACAAATACATAATACACATGATATACATTATGCATAACATTAGAAGGCTAGTAACTGAACTGGGAGTACAACTGGCTAGGCTAGGCTAATATGGAGCAGAAATATCTACAGAAAGGATAAAGACATACCGGCAATGCAATCGCAAGGGGGATGAAGTGAAGCGTCTTTCCTTGAAGGCAAACTGAAGAAAGTGAAAGGAAAAATGGAGGGAAATGGAGGCTGAGCTACCATAATGCATTGCAAAGGAGGAGGAGAATCAGACATGGATAATACAAACACAGAAGATTGAACTGTCAACATAACTCTGACCGCTAGAGGGAGCCAAAGCACTAAAAACAAATAAAGATATGAACATCCATACTGAGAAACCTGCAATTATGCAAACAGATAATCAGGGTAACAATATTAGATGGCGGAGACAGAACACTCCCCGTCTGGCATCAACGGATGTCACTACTCCTTTCTTCCGAAGGCAACAATAAGACCAGTTCAGATACCGGTCTGGAAAATGTCTTAGGTTCATTCCCTTTGGTCATCCTTAGCTCAACTTTGCGGACGTTGCCGTCCTTGCTCGGGAACGTTGCGGTAACTAGGCCAAGTGGCAACTGGTTCCGATGAATTTGACAGTCTTTCACAAGAACAAGGTCACCTATGTTCAGATTAGGTTTAGTAGATTGCCACTTCATTCGTGGCTGCAGGGTAGACAAATATTGTTTGCGCCACCTGTCCCAGAAAGTATTTGCAAGACTTTGTACCTGTCTCCATTGGCGCTTGTAGAGGTCCTTAGCGTCGAATCCTCCTGGAGGGGCACTGGACAGTCCTGTTTTCTGGGTAAGTAAAGTAGCTGGAGTCAATAACAAAGGCTCCTCAGGGTCGTTAGAAACTGGAACCAGGGGTCTTGCATTGATTATAGCTGCAGCTTCAGCCAAGAAGGTGATTAGGCTTTCGTGGGTAAGCCTCGCTGCTCCTTTACATTTTTCCATGTCACGAGTTCTGGTGGTCCTGAATGAGCGAGCTATATGAGTCAGGCAGGTAATGGCTTGAGTAAGTGACTTCCAACTTGAGAATCTGTCGAACCTGCAAGATCCAAGCTGGATAACAGAGATCATTGTATGTAGTGTAGACACCTGAGGGCGGATTTCAGCATCTGAGTCCTCTCCTACTAGTTCAAAGGTGTCTGGAAAACATTCTTCAATGTACAATAGTTTTGGTCCCGAGAGCCACGTTGTGCTTCCTTGTCGACTTGCGTCAACTGCTCTAGTTGCATGATCTGCGGGATTCTGGTCTGTGGGTATGTAATGCCACTGCTTTGGATGAACTGATCTCCTGATTCGTAGCACTCTGTTATTGACATAAACGTAGAATCGCCTGGTTTCATTGTGGATATATCCCAGGACTACTTTGCTGTCTGAGTAGAACTTGGCCTGTGTCAGGTCGATATCCATTTCGGATGAGATGAACTCCGCTAACTCAACGGCTAAGACTGCGGCACAAAGCTCTAACCTGGGTATAGTGTGCTCTGGTTGTGGTGCGAGTTTGGCCTTTCCCATGATGAAACCAATGTGGCGCTGACACTTGGAGTCTATGGTTTTGAGGTAGGCAACAGCCGCAATTGATTTGACAGAAGCATCTGCAAATACGGACAGTCTTTGGCTCTGTATCTCAGTAGATGGCACAGGGATGTACGGTCTTGGCACATGCAGGTTGGAGAGTGCCGCTAACGAGTTCTTCCACTCTTCCCACTGGATCCTCTTATCAGGTGGCAGAGGTGCATCCCAGTCAGATGTTTCCCTAGTTAAGTCTCTTAGTAGGGCCTTGCCTTGTATAGTAACGGGAGCTGCGAAACCCAAGGGATCGTGCAGACTGTTGATGGTAGACAGGACGCCTCTACGTGTGAAAGGCCTTTCTTCCTGGTTGACCTGAAAGGTGAAAGTGTCTGACTGTAGATTCCAGAGAAGCCCGAGGCTGCGTTGCATTGGTGTGGGGTCTGACCCCAGGTCCAGGTCTCTGAGACCATTACATAGGTCCTGAGAAGGGAACGCTTCCATGAGTTCTTGGCTGTTTGAGGCTATTTTATGAAGCCTAAGGTTCGAGCAGGCAAGCATGTCCTGAGCTCTCCTGAGAAGACTGATGGCAGTCTCATTTGAAGGCATGGCTTTTAGACAGTCGTCGACATAAAAGTCCTTTTCTATGAATTGTCTGACATCTGCTCCGTATTCTGGTTCTCCTTCCTGAGCTGACCTTTTGAGTCCGTAAATGGCGACTGCAGGTGAAGGACTGTTGCCAAAGATGTGCACTCTCATGCGATACTCTGTGACTTCTTTAGTAGGATCATTGCCTCTGTACCAGAAGAATCTTAGGAAGTTCCTGTCTCTCTCTCTCATAAGGAAACAATGGAACATTTGCTGGATGTCAGCGATGAAGGCAATGGAATCCTTACGGAAGCGCATAAGTACACCCAGTAGTTTGTTATTGAGGTCTGGTCCTGTCAGTAGAATGTCATTCAGGGAGACATCATTAAATTTAGCACTGGAATCAAACACGACTCTGATCTGGCCTGGTTTTTTAGGGTGGTAAACTCCGAACATGGGTAGGAACCAGCATTCTTCAGAGTCTTTGAGAGTGGGAGCTAGTTCTGTGTGACGGTTTTCAAAAATCTTTGACATGAAGGAGAAAAAGTGATCTTTCATCTCTGGTTTCTTTTGCAGATTACGTTTGAGAGAGGAGAAACGTTGTAATGCCTGATTTCTGTTGTTTGGTAGACGTGGTCTGTGGGTTTTGAAGGGAAGAGGTGCGACCCAGCTGTTGGTCTCATCTTTAACGAGTCCCTTGTCCATTACCTCTAAGAACAACTTGTCCTCTACCGACATTGCCACTTGGTTGTCCTGTTTAGTTCTCTGGAAGACTGTGCACCCTAACTGATCCTCATAGCTTCCCGACACTATACTGCTGTCGTGAGTAAAGTCTATTAAATGGTTGGGCAGTTGGATGCTGTGTGGCAGTTCCCTGATGTGGAACTCATTGTTACAAGGTTGAAACAGAGATGGACGTCCTTTCTCCAATGTATTTGTCAGCATGCTTGTCACAGAAGATGGGGCGTGCATGCGTCCCAAGCATACGTTGCCAATTATGACCCATCCTAGGTCTAGCATTTGGGCATAGGGAGCATTGTGGAGTCCATTGATATGACATCTCACTTTATGAACCTGCAGGATATCTCTCCCCAACAGCAGAATTATCTGGGCCTGATGGTCGAGTTCCGGTATAAGGTGTGCTATTCGTCTTAAGTGAGCGTGATGGATTGCTACATCTGGTGTAGGGATTTCAGATCTGTTGTCTGGGATCTGGTTACATTCGATGATCGTAGGTAGCGGTAGGCAGAATTGTCCGTCTAAAGACTCGATCTGGTAGTCAGTAGCTTTCCTGCCTGCTGTTGTCACAGTACCTGCACACGTCTTTAAGGAGTAGGGAGTGCTTGGCCCTTTGATGTTGAATAGGTCAAAGAACGTTGATCTAGCCAAGGATCGATTACTTTGATCATCCAAGATAGCATACAGTCTTACAGCTTGGTCTCTATGGCCCTTCGGGTATACTTTGACGAGGCATATTTTAGAACAGGACCTACTGTCTATTGTCCCTTTGCAGACCTCGGTGCATTGTGAAGTGATCTCTGGCGTAGCTGTATCAGTGCTCCTTTCCTCCCCGCCATGCTCACTGTCAGCTGGCGTGTTTTGTGTACTCCATGGAGCTGGGCCAGGGTGTAGAGCGGTGTTATGATTTGTGGTGCCACATTCTGTGCATTTTACACTGACCTTGCAATCCTTGGCGAGATGAGCTGTGGACGAGCAGCACTTGTAGCAGATACCGTTTTCTTTCAGGAAGCTTCTGCGATCTGGCATAGATTTTCCTCTGAAGGCTCTGCATTTCAGGAGAGGATGAGGCTTCTGATGAAGTGGGCACTGCTTGTCAGGGTCCTGCACCTTTTTCTCTGATTGGGAGCAGCCAGCAGACCTGTAATTAGAATCTGGAGAAGAAACATAAGTCTTGTGTACTGCCACAGATGTTCTGCGTGGATTTGCAGGTGGTGATGATGTGGCATATGGTATTGCAAAGTCAAAGCTGGGATCGTTTCTGATTCTCGCTTCTTGGTGTATGAAGTCTACAAAAACGGAGAAGGGAGGGAATGGAACGCTGTGTTTGTATTTGTACGTGGAACCATGTGTGAGCCACCTCTCCTGTAGATTGTAGGGCAACTTCTGGACTATAGGGTTAACACCTCTGGCTGTGTCGAGAAATGCAAGTCCCTGTAGGTCGTCCTTGTATTTGGCAACTTGGACTTCCTTTAGCAGGTCGCTTAGCTCTCTAAGTTTCTGGAGACCTTTGTTAGATATTTTAGGAAAGTCATCGATTCTTTTGAACAAGGCTCTTTCTATTACTTCTGCTGAGCCGTAACACTCATCCAGCCTTTTCCAGATCTCTTTGAGGCCAGTCTCAGGGCGGTTTATATTAATGTCTCTGATCCTTATTGCGTGTTTGACTGACTCTTCTCCCAGGTATTTGACTAACAGGTCTATCTCTTCCCTGTGTTGTAGCCCCAAGTCTCTAATGACATTTTGGAAGGAAGCTTTCCAAGCTCTGTAACCTTCAGCTCGGTCAGTGAATTTCATGAGTCCCTTGGCAACCAGTTCACGTCGTGTGAAGAACTTGGCAAATTCTGTCGTGAACCGGTTGTCAGCAGAGTATACTGGTGATGGGTCGCCCTGATAGTGATGTGAGGTGCGTTCGTACCTGTTAGTGTCCTCAGGTTGGCGCCAGCCAGTATCGTATTGCTTCGGCCTGATGTACGGTGTGTCAGCAGGATGATCCACGTTGGTTACCTGGTGAGGGTTAAGGTAGTCATTAGCAGAGTTGTTTTGCCTCACATTTTCGAGTTTGTTTCTGTCCTGAGCCTCGTGACGACTCTCGCTCACTTCGCTGGAGGTGTCGTATTCTGGTTTTGGTACTGGTTCAGGGTTATAGTTTGGATCAGGAAGTTCATTAACATGCTGAGATGTGCGTTGTGGTGAGTCTTGCAGTGGAAACTCCAGACTCTACGTACTGCTTTGGCTATGCAGCTTGAGGTTTTGCACGGCTTCTAGCGATTCTGCTTCGGCGAGGGCTGCGGCAGCTTCCCTTTTTGCTTCTAGGCTTTCTAAGGCGGCATCCAGACGTGCCTTCTCTAACTGCGACCTTCTCTCTTCGTCATCTAGGCATGCTTTTTCTAATTTAAGTTGCATCTCTTGGTCAGCAAAGCTCGCTCGTATTTTGGCGGCTTCAGCATTTGCGCGGGCAATGGCGACCGCGCTGCTGATGGATGTTGTCTTTGAGGAGACGGAAGTAACAGATCTTGTCCTATGCGATTTGTGAGACATGATGTCTTGGGAGAGTGCTTGGCTGTGCATAGATTGCTGTAGCTGTATTTAGTCTCTGAGTAGCCGGTCATGCGGTGAAATTGTGAACAATGATATACATAGAATCAGTGCAGGGTATAGAACAAATATATAATACACATGATATACATTATGCATAACATTAGAAGGCTAGTAACTGAACTGGGAGTACAACTGGCTAGGTAGGCTAATATGGAGCAGAAATATCTACAGAAAGGATAAAGACATACCGGCAATGCAATCGCAAGGGGGATAAAGTGAAGCGTCTTTCCTTGAAGGCAAACTGAAGAAAGTGAAAGGAAAAATGGAGGGAAATGGAGGCTGAGCTACCATAATGCATTGCAAAGGAGGAGGAGGAGAATCAGACATGGATAATACAAACACAGAAGATTGAACTGTCAACATAACTCTGACCACTAGAGGGAGCCAAAGCACTAAAAACAAATAAAGATATGAACATCCATACTGAGAAACCTGCAATTACGCAAACAGATAATCAGAGTAACAATATTAGATGGCGGAGACAGAACAAACTGTCTGTTTAAAAAGCATAAGAATTCAAATTTTGAATAGCAGCAAATTTTTCTAAGTTGCCATCAAATTTCCATTTTTTCATAAATAAGCCCAAATCATATTGACCTAAATTTACAACTAATATGAAATACAATGTGTCACTAAAAACATTCTCAGAATCACTTTGATATGTTGAAGTGTTCCAGAGTTATTACCACATAAATTGACAATATTCAGAATTGAATAATTTTGCCTGGTCAAGAATGATACAACGGACTTGGGGGCGAAGGGGTTAAAGAGAACATGTCACCGAAATGTTATACCCCAAACTAATGGCGTGTCGATAAAGGTGATTTAATGCTGATTAAATCCCAACCTTTGCTGTAGAAATCCGTTTATCTGTCTTAGATATAGTGATCGCTGAAATTGTATGCCAATGAATTGCAAGAATAGTAGTTGTCTATTGTATTTACAGCTCTCGTACTTCACCGCCATTTTAAAGTTCGCGGCCTGAGTCTTGTCTCTGACTGACAAGTACTGAAACATTGGTGACCGATCAGTCATGGTCAAGGGGGCTGTCAAAAGGTGAGGAATAGAAAGAGAGGCAGGAAAACTGTAAGATCAGTGTCTGCCCACTGCACTTACACTGCACTTCAACACCTTCACATACATGAAATTAGGAAGGGGAATCCCGGGAGATGCAGACGTAGCAGGGTGGTCTGATTATCAGTGGAGCGTGCCGATCCACGTGGAGAAGGCAGCCACAATGAGGAACATAGAAGGATTTGCCTCAGTACTCCCATCCTAATAAAATAGTAACATTTATTGATTCAGATAAAAAAAAACATAAAAGAAACCTGACGTATTTCTGGCACAGAAAATGCCCCGAATCATAGGAGAGAGAAAAAAAATAAGCATGAACATATAAGGAAAGCTTTGATCAATCCAATCCAAGGAAAATGTCCCCAAAAATGTTTTCCTTTCTTTTTTATATTTTATCTAATCAATATCCATGATAGGAAAAATGTGGGGAACATGGGAGGAAAAAAGTAAGGAATACTATCACCAGACGCGTTTCGAACAAACCATGTTCTTAGACACCAACAGCCTGCAACAGCGCTGACCACGGACCCCTGGACCTGCCGCAGCTGGTGGAGGGTGAGCTGGTTTAATTTTCTGCACATTTATAAAAGCCCTTGATAGTAAATCAGGTTGAGGGGGAGGGGATGATCTTAACATGCTGGGAGATAACATGTTGCCTAAAGTGAGACTTGTTTTTGCAACGACTCTACAACCCTTAGTTATGATGGAACTTAATGTAATGTCCTGGATCATGATGGGTAGGTATTTGAGAAAAGTTGTTCTCATATCATGAAATTGTGGATGGAAGGCTGTCGAAAATTTGATCTAGTCACCAATCCTCAATCACATTTTCGGCAGTCTTCAGTCCACAGTTTCAATGAACCAGGACACCACATTACGTTCCATCAAAACTAATGCTTGTAGAGTAATTGCAAAAAGAGGTCTCACTTCAGGCAACCCATCATGTTGTCATTTAGGCTTGTGGAGATGGAAGTGTTCTGTAGCCTCATGGTGGCGGCTGTCCTTCTGTACTCAGTCACCAGCAGCCACTCTTTCTTCCGGTGTGCCATTCCTGCTTTACATAAGCACGTGTCCCATAAAATTAGCTGTGCTATGACCAACGCTGTTCCTGGGAACTGAAGGCACACTTGGTGGACATAGTAGAAACCAGAAAAAAACAGCAGAAAAACAAGGCAGAGCTTCTTACCTGCCTAGGCCTCTAAACAAATGCACTATCAGGATGCAGTGGACCCATGTGGTTAAGATGGAGACAACACAGGTGCAGCATAACCGATGAGGCAACCACTCTCAACCTACCAAACTAATGGAGGGGGTGGCTGCTTGGCACAATGCTGCACATAAAAGACTTGTATGTGGCACTGTTCACATAATGGAGATGCACAGCCTCCAGGCAAGCCTAGTAGTGACACCCTTCTATTAGATCAGGCGGGCCTGCCCAGCGCTATCCAAATGCACCCCATGTGAACAGACACCACAGTTTACAAGACAAAAATGGGCCCAACTGCACCCAGAAAAAATGCAAAAAACACAAAAAAATATAAAAAAAATTTTTGTGAGGTATTAGTTTATACTTTGGCCAAAATACGCAAGCTCGTAACCCGCGTCAAGGGTCCTCACGCTTACGAGTCCTAATTCTAAACAGCAAGAGCACAAGAAGAGGATTCAGAGATCCTCCAAAAAATTGAAAAAAACAGCAGCAAAACAAGGCAGAGCTTCTTACCTGCCTAGGCCTCTAAACATATGCACTATCAGGATGCAGTGGACCCATGTGGTTAAGATGGAGACAACACAGGTGCAGCATAACCGATAAGGCAGCCACTCTCAACCTACCAAACTAATGGAGGGGGTGGCTGCTTGGCACAATGCTGCACATAAAAGACTAAGACTAAGCGTGGGGACGCTTGACGCGGGTTACGAGCTTGCGTATTTTGGCCAAAGTATAAACTAATACCTCACAAAAAAAATTTTTATATTTTTTTGTGTTATTTGCATTTTTTTTCGGGGTGCAGTTGGGCCCATTTTTGTCTTGTAAACTGTGGTGTCTGTTCACATGGGGTGCATTTGGATAGCGCTGGGCAGGCCCGCCTGATCTAATAGAAGGGTGTCAAAACTAGGCTTGCCTGGATGCTGTGCATCTCCATTGTGTGAACAGCGCCACATACAAGTCTTTTATGTGCAGCATTGTGCCAAGCAGCCACCCCCTCCATTAGTTTGGTAGGTTGAGAGTGGTTGCCTCATCGGTTATGCTGCACCTGTGTTGTCTCCATCTTAACCACATGGGTCCACTGCATCCTGATAGTGCATTTCTTTAGAGGCCTAGGCAGGTAAGAAGCTCTGCCTTGTTTTGCTGCTGTTTTTTTCTATTTTTTGGAGGATCTCTGAATCCTCTTCTTGTGCTCTTGCTGTTTAGAAATAGTAGAAACCAGGACAGAACCAGACCCTGGGATGGAACACGTGCTACCGACACCGAGAATTGCAGGCCCTGGTTCAATCATGGTTTCCCCCACCTACAAAAAACATGAAGTAAATAGTCCACTATAAACATGTCAAAACTAGTGATGAGTGAGATAATGCTCGATACTTGCCCGAGCATCGCTGTACTCGAGGTACTCGGCGAGGGTCTCTGCCCTGCTGTTTGGCGCTCTTTACAGAGCCAATCAACATGCAGGGATTTAATAGTGAATACAGTGGTGCTACAGTGTACAAGAGATTCAGCAGCAAATACAAGACAATAGTCACCTAATTGTGAATAAAAGTCAATTATAATAGTAAAAATAATTTGCACTCAAAACATCTAGTTTGTAAAAATAGGATGATAGTAATCAAAGTGGTAATAAAAACTCATCCCTACACCACAAAGGTTTAAGGCAAAGGTACTGGTTTAATGGCATTAGTACAAAAAAGGATTAGTAATGACTAATGAGTAAGTCTCGATTAGTCCAAACAAACATTAGTGGTAACTGATGTTAAAGTACTAATCATAGCAGCGCTAGATGAATGTCAATAGATTAGATAGGCGGTATAGCCCCGCTAGCAGTGGGATACCATCCTTAAAAATATGTAGTCACAATAAGTAATTTCCCTAGGGAACAGTACCTGGTAAATCGTGAGGAGAGGAGCCCCTCCACGGGGTAAATACACAATCCTGTTTCTGCAGGAAAATAACATTCTTCGGTGAGGTAACCGTCTCTGTTGTAAAGCAGATGGTTGGGAGCGCCGTCCCGGCCGGTGACAGCTGCTCCTGCAGGAGTCCTAATTGCGGTAAGTGATAAAACTTCAGCGGAGAGCCAGTGACGCAGCTCGGTCTCGTTGCACTGGTACCGGAGCAGGACCTGCGTGACGTCAGGCGGCACGTGACGCCGCCAGGCTGTAGTAGCTACCAAGTGCAGTAAGGACAAAAAATCCTTCAAACGCATTTCAGAAATCTGTTTCCTCTGTACAAACGCCATTAAACCAGTACCTTTAAATTAAAGCTTTGTGGTCCCTACACCAAGGTTGTGTTACCACTTTGATTACTATCATTCCATTTTTACAAATAAGATGTTTCGAGTGTAAATTCTTTTAAATATTATAACATGAAGGAATTGTCAGCCATGCACTGTAATGCCGCAGCCATCTTTGTTGTGGCATTACCGTGATTGGCTGGCCACACAGCGTCATCAGGTCTATAAGAGATGTGGGGTCGCCAGGCCCGGGGCATTCAGTTCCGGAATCAAACAGTGTAGGGTGAGCTGCTGCTGAGATAAGGTCAGATTTGGGCTTTTATTAGTTCGTGTGGGTCTACCAACGTTGAATCCACATATCTAGCTAAACCAGCAGTCCTTCTAAGGACTAATTACAGGGTATATAGATTGCAGTGCTAGGTAAGCAGGGGACTGTGTGTGCGTATATATACACATCAGTGCAAGGCCTGCAGGCACTGTATGTGGCTATATACATATTGCATACATCAAGAGGGTCCATTACTGCCTGCTGCTGCCTATTACATATATATCTAGCTCCAGGTATCAGTGGCTAGCAATAATTTTTTTTGGCACCCGATTTAATCCCGATTTTTTATTCCAAAGAAATCCAGACCCCCTTTTTTTTCTCCATTTGCTTGTTGACACTGCAGTCTACAGCCAGATTATTTTAATACTACAGTGTCAAAATCCAGCAATTTTAATCAGCTTTGCCCATCCCAGGCATCACATCTGAGTGCACAGAAAATTGTGGCTTTTTTTTGTGGTACTGTAGTATTTTTTTGAGTGTCTTATAAAAAATTTGGACACCATTTTGCTGACCCCAAAAAATGTATCTGCCCAAAAAATATTTAGCTGCTCCACAAAAATTTAGCCGCCCCCAAAATAGGTGGATTGCCCAAAAAAATTAGCTGCCAAAAAAATATCTGCCAAAAAATATTTAACTGCTCAAAAAAGATTTAGCTTCCCCCCAAAAAAAATTAGCTGCCCCCAAAATATTTAGCTACATACAGTTCATATATTGAACACTGTGTTTTGTCCGCCACACGCATCGCATATTATTGGGCTAAATATTTTACAATTTTAGTCCTCCAAACAATTGGTTTTGTAGTGTCAGTCATAGCCTAGTTATTGACACAATTTTGGAGGGAAAAATAAAATACAGGCCACATATTTAACAGTGTGCTATCTCCGTCAGAAGCCTGATCTATCTGTGGCCTGCAAATTGTGGCATTTCAGGCCTACATGCCCCTTTCTTTTAATAATGGGAAAAAAAAGTTTTCTGAGACCCTCCACTATGTCACTTCAAAAGAGTATAGGGGTGCCTTCTTCTAATTTTTGGCATCTCTTGCACTTAGGGCATATGCTTTATCCACTCCTTAGTAATGGTAAAAATGCTTTTCT
This sequence comes from Ranitomeya imitator, assembly GCF_032444005.1. Taxonomy (NCBI): domain Eukaryota; kingdom Metazoa; phylum Chordata; class Amphibia; order Anura; family Dendrobatidae; genus Ranitomeya; species Ranitomeya imitator. The sequence goes on along the minus strand of NC_091282.1, from coordinate 1,252,788,321 downwards.
GAGGCTCCATTTCCTACCCGAGGGAACATTTTTGGAAACTAAAAGAGTCGGCGGTTTCTATTAGTATATAATCTGGTGCCTTGTTGTGGGCTGTCAGATGGTCGTCACATAAGGAGTTCTCACACTGCATACAGGATTTCACAGCCGGGACAGGAGAGCTTGTACAGTAAGTACAGAAGATCAAGGTCTCCTCGCATTAAAATTATAACAAACAGCTTAATAAGTGACTCATCTGTAAGGATTTGGACTGTACATCTGTTCCTGTCTGCTGTTGCCCTCCGTTCGGTTACTTTTGCCCTTACCTAAGATGGAGTCACTGGCCTCACGGGGGCCATCTTGCTTCCTGTCAGACATTCCCTGTTCCTGTCTGTGGTGTATATAAGGGAGCTCTGTATATTACTCATTGCTTGAGTATCTTGTTCCTGGACTTGTGATCATGCTGGAAGAACTGCTATCTTGCTGGTTCTTCGTTACCTTGGGATACCCCGTCTGTCTCCGGATCTACATCTCTTCATCGTAAGACTTGTTTCCCTGGATCTGCTCTGCACTCCTCTCTGCTGCTGGACTGTTCCCTGCTAGGAGGCCTGGCCTGGTCTCCAGGTCTCTGGACATGACATATTTGGACTTCCACGGTCTGTACACATGCTTACTGCTTATCCAGCTCTGTCTGCTACTACCCTGCTGTGTCATAGCTGTTTACCTGCATACCATCATAAATATTATTGAACTCTTAACCTATTGTCTCTCGGCCTCTTTTCTGACCCATGATACTGATCTCCACTGCACTTAGCACTAAGTTTATAACAACATCACTGGGATCAGGCATTTAAGTTCTATACTATTCTGCATTCAGATTAAATAGCAATAAACTGTTGACAGATTGTTAAGGCTAGCGGAACGCACCGAGTAATAGAGAGATTGATACGAGGTGCGTTCACAGCCCGAGGTCCACCGTGCAGAGATACCTGCTGCAAAGTAATGGCGGATGGACACTGAGCTCACACGTGGGTTAACCTTCACCCTGTGCGAAATGGAAGCAAGCTCTGTTGCCTCACAGAGTGGCGCTGTATAATACCCCTAGGGTTATGCTTTCTCTGGAACTCTTCTGTGCTAACTACACACATGAAGGAACCAGATGCTAAGCCAAGGCTAATTGCCCCTACCGATGCTAGCCCCAAAGCTAAACAGACTCACACCACATATATACTGAGTGGTAGAGTATCCACTGGCAACAGCCAAACACAAATGATACTAGCGCATGTCCATGTGGCCATGCGAACCTTTTATTGTTATAGCTCTTCAGGACCTTCCTAGTGGACCAATAGGAGCTGCTACAGGACCTGAGCATGTGACCCCCGACCTCCAATGAGAGGCCTTCCCTTGGGCATGCTCAGAAGGAGAAAAGCAGGACTTAGTCCCAGGAGCGCCTGCTCGCCGCCGAACAGTACTGGTTATAATGGCTGAACCTGGAAGGACAGCAGTAACCAAACGTGCAGTATCTGTCTGAGCCAAATGCTGGGACCAACGTCTCCACTGAGCAGGATCCACTACGGCAGGAGGAGAATGGGAGACTGGAGCGGACATGGTTGGAGATTCCCCCTGTGCAGTAGTGGGAACTCGACACCTAACACAGATTCCCTTTAAAGCCATATATTACCTTTCTTTTGTAGGTTCCTGAGCTGTTTCTCTCTAATTTTATTTTCTGAAGGGCATGGGCCAGAACATTCACAGACACATAAGCAAAATATATGACCGAATCATCATTCATTTCATTTATTGATGGAAAAGCATGCGTCTCAGTGCAATTATATCCTTGTTTTCCATACATCGTCTGAAAATGTTTGTTGATTTCTTCATCATTCGTCAGACATGCAAACATCATGAACCAGATTTCTTGGAGCAGACGGTCATTTGGACGGGTTGAAGGGTTCACACTTTGGATACTTTTATGAACCTTTGGTATTTTTGGTGTGTGCATTTTAAAGCTTAAACTGCAGTTGAAAAACTTTGAGAATCCTTTGTAGTTCAGGACAGGCATCCATGACTTGTGAAGAATCAGGGTCCTATTCTCCAGAAAAGATCCTATATTAAATATTATTGGTATATAATGCAATACGAAAACGCCATAGATTATAATAACATTGGCAGTTGATTTATATAACTCTGGAATATTTTTCTCAATATTCATATCATTAAGAATAAAAATAAACTCAATGCAGATCTCGTTCTTTTCCATCAGTTTACGAAGTTCTATTATTTTACTCTGGTCATTTGTGATTATCACCACCCAATTTATTCCAAAATATTTCAAACACTCAATAATAAACTCATGCTGAACCTGATTAACAGGAGCCAAATGATATAAAGACGGATATAAGGCTCTACTATTCAGGAGGTCCGCAACTCCATAAAAGATCTGTAGGAACAAGACACAGACTCATTAAATATTTATTACACATGAGAATATAAAGACACCCCATGTTATTTTCTCAATTCCTCAAACTTTATAAAAACATAAAAAATATGGAAAAAGGAGCAAACTACAAAAAGAAAGTCAATAATATATTGGCAAAAAAGTGACAATTTCAAACATTTATTTCTGATCTTTGATCATAGCTTAAAAAATGGTTCAAACCTATTATTTATTGGCCTGTGGGGTTGGCAAGTGGTCGGAAATACCCGGCTCTCCATATGATTTTATGAGAATGCAGAAAATGTTGAAACTCTCGTTGTTGGTTTCAGGGTGGGACCTGTATCTATAAGCTCATTTACACTAACATGGACCATTCATGTAGAACAGATATTCGCACTTACAAAGTGTAGATGGAATCATGGAAATTGTCAAAAAAATTGCCCAACAGCATTTCACACATTGAAGAAAGTTGCCATAGCCACACAAGGATCATATAACGTCAGGCAATAATCATGTGGACTTGTATTGATTAGTGGATCGATCTGCAGAGGATCGAGTTTGAGTTGAATTTCCTGAAATTCACGGTTTCTCTTGAATTCAAACACTTTGAGGTTAAATTTGTGGTTCGCAAAAAAAACTTTGCCAGGCAACATTTCCGCACTGCTGAATCGAATTGCTGAAGTGTTAAATCTGTACCACAACAGCAAGTCACCTATAAGCAATGTGTGCAAGAGAGGTCAGGATTCTCACTTACTTTGCTGGTGTTGGGAAATCCTCCAAGTTTTGTTAAAAATCTGCACAAAAAAACAAGACAAAAACATAGCAAAAAAACACAGCTAATACTGCTGCCTGCTGCCACATTTTACGTTCTGTACGTGGACTTACCAAACTTTTCTTGTTATACACTTTTTTGCAAAGTTTGAATGATTAGTGCTGAAAAGATTGTCAAACAATAATTATATTGTTGTACAAAATGTATGGTAAAATAAAAATATAATTTCATATCAGTATGTCTTTGAAGTTAATGGAGTGAAAGCAGCCAGCAGCCAGCATCAGTAATACCACCCCTACTGGCACCAGCCCCGAGCAGTGGTGCTACAAATCGCAGGTTACAATTTACATTTCTGCCACCAATAAGCCAATTAGTGGGGAGAAAGTGCAGTTCTTTATAAAATATATGCTGAACTCATCTCAGTCACATCAAGATGTTACATCATTATTAAACAGTCAGTTTGAGGCAACAGCGATGTACAGTGGGTACGGAAAGTATTCTGACCCCTTTCATTTTTTTACTCTTTGTTTCATTGCAGCCATTTGGTAAGTTCTAAAAATGTCCTTCTTTTCTCATCAATGTACACTCTGCACCACATATTGACTGAAGAAAAGAGGAATGTAGAAATGTTTGCAAACTTAAAAGAAAAGCTCAAATATCACGTGGTCATAAGTCCTCAGCCCCTTTGCTCAGTATTGAGGAGAAGCACCTTTTGAGCTAGTTCAGCCATGAGTCTTCTTGGATTTCGGGATCCTCTGCCATTCTTCCTTGCAGATCCTCTCCAGTTCCATCAGGTTGGATGGTGAACGTTGGTGGACGCCATTTTCAGGTCTCTCCAGAGATGCTCAATTGGGTTTAGGTCAGGGCTGTGGCTGGGCCAGTCAAGAATGGTCACAGAGTTGTTTGGCCAAGCTGAGGTCCAGAGAACTCTGGAAAACATTTTTATCCAGGATATCTCTGTACCTGGCTGCATTCATGTCTCCTTCAATGACAACCAGTCATCCTGTCCCAGTAGATGACAAACACCCCATCGCATGATGCTGCCACTACCATCTTTCACTGTTGGGATTGTATTGGGCAGGTGATGAGTAGTGCCTGATTTTCTCCACACATACCACTTGCAATTATCACCAAAAAGGTCTATCTTCATCTCATCAGACCAGAGAATCTTATTTCTTACACATAGTCCCTCATGTGGTTTTTAGCAAACTCTCCGCGGGCTTTCATATGTCTTGCACTGAGGAGAGGCTTCCGTTGGGCCACTCTGCCATAAAGGCCCGACTGGTGGAGGGCTGCAGTGATAGTTGACTTTGTGGAACTTTCTCCCATCTCCCTACTGCATCTCTGGAGCTCAGTCACAATGATCTTGGGGTTCTCCTTTACCTTTCTCACCACTGCTCTTCTCGCACGATTGCTCAGTTTGGCAGGACAGCCAGGTCTAAGAAGACTTCTGGTGGTCCAAAACTTCTTCCATTTAAGGATTATGGAGGCCACTGTGCTCTTAGGAACCTTGAGTACTGCAGAAATTCTGCTGTAAGCTCGGCCAGAGCTGTGCCTTGCCACAATTCTGTCTCTGAGCTCCTTGGCAAGTTCCTTTGACCTTATGTGTTATGACCTGGTGGTCAGGACAATAATGGACCTGGTGGTTAAGAGCACACGGAATGACCTGATAGTTACTAATAATTAAGGACGAGCTCTGGGACGTGGGAACTCTGCTAACCGCAATCCCTAATCCTATCAAACACACTAGAAATAGCCGTGGATTGCGCCTAACGCTCCCTATGCAACTCGGCACAGCCTAAGGAACTAGCTAGCCCTGAAGATAGAAAAATAAAGCCTACCTTGCCTCAGAGAAATTCCCCAAAGGAAAAGGCAGCCCCCCACATATAATGACTGTGAGTAAGATGAAAATACAAACACAGAGATGAAATAGATTTAGCAAAGTGAGGCCCGACTAACTGAACAGACCGAGGATAGGAAAGGTTACTTTGCGGTCAGCACAAAAACCTACAAAAAGACCACGCAGGGGGCGCAAGAAGACCCTCCGCACCGACTCACGGTGCGGAGGCGCTCCCTCTGCGTCCCAGAGCTTCCAGCAAGCAAGACAACAAAAAAATAGCAAGCTGGACAGAAAAATAGCAAACCAAAGAAATACAAGCTGGAACTTAGCTTCTGCTGGGAAGACAGGCCACAAGAACGATCCAGGAGAGAACTAGACCAATACTGGAACATTGACAGGTGGCATGGAGCAAAGATCTAAGTGGAGTTAAATAGAGCAGCCAGCTAACGAATTAACCTCGTCACATGTGGAAGGAAACTCAGAAACACCCACCAGAGGAAGTCCATGGACAGAACCAGCCGAAGTACCATTCATGACCACAGGAGGGAGCCCGACAACAGAATTCACAACACTTATGATTCTCATTTGGTCTGACATGCACTGTGAGCTGTGAGGTCTTATATAGACAGGTGTGCGCCTTTTCAAATCAAGTCCCATCAGTCTAATTACACACAGCTGGACTCCAATGAAGGAGTAGAACCATCTCAAGGAGGATCACAAGGAAATGGACAACATGGGACTTATATATGAGTGTCTGAGCAAACGGTCTGAATACTTATGACCATAGGATATTTCAGTTTTTCTTTGTTAATAAATTTGCAAAAATTTCTACATTTCTATTTTTTTCAGTCAAGATGGGGTGCGGAGTGTACCTTAATGAGAAAATAATGAACTTTTTTGAATTTACAGAATGGCTGCAATGAAACAAAGAGTGAAAAATTTAAAGGGGTCTGAATACTTTCCTCACCCATTGTACATTCATACAACAGCAAAACCGTGAATCCAATGTCATGGCTTGTTCCATCTGTCCAACTTTGTATGAGATGCTGACATGGCATGACCTCATTGACTGCACTTTCATCTGTGTCATGGCGATTTGAAGTTCTCTGTTTGAATGGAGTTCGCATTATCGCAATGTCTGGCTTGCTGCTATTGGATAAAATAGCATTGCATCATACTATTATATTAATATAAATTACATCATCCAAATCAAAAACATAATATACTAATGCATCAAAAATGTTTTGACTATGTGTATGTAGGTAGACAAAAAAATTGTATATAGAGTGACACTCCACTTGAATATATTTGTATAGGAAAACTCCGGAAGCACTACTGAAGTTGGTTCCCTGTTGTGAATTCTGCTCTTGGGCTTCCTCCGGTGGTTATGAGTGGTAGTGCTGCTGTCTGTGGATCGCAGCATTTATCAGGTGTGTTCAATTTGGACTCAGCTATTTAGTCCTGCTTGATCCTTTAGTCAGTACCAGTTGTCCATTGTTTTTGGAGGATTCACATCCCTTCTGGTCTCTCCTGTTCGCTGTGCTTTTCTTCAAAGATAAGTCCTGGCTTTGTTTTTGCTGTCCACCTGCTGTGGACCTTTTAGTTCTGTGCATTTTCATGTTTTGTCTTGTCCAGCTTTGTCTGTGAAGGATTTTTTGCAGCCTAGCTGTGTCTCTGGAGATGCAGATATACCCTCCATGTCTTTAGTCAGATGTGGTGTTTTGTATTTTCTGTGGTGGATATTTTCTAGTCTTTTAATACTGACCGCATAGTACTCTGTTCTATTCTTTCTTTTTAGCTAGTATGGCCTCCTATGCTAAATCCTGATTTCATGTCTGCGTATGTTATTTCCCTCTCCTCTCACAGTCAATATTTGTGGGCGGCTGTCTATCCTTTGGGGATTTTCTCTGAGGCAAGAGAGGTTTCCTGTTTCTGTCTTTAGGGGTAGTTAGTTCTTAGGCTGTGTCGAGGGGTCTAGGGAGTGTTAGGTACCCCCCCCCCCGGCTACTTCTAGTTGCGCTGCTAGTTCAGGGTTTGCGGTCAGTACAGGTGCCACCTTCTCCAGAGTACGTCTCATGCTGCTCCAAGGCCACCAGATCATAACAGTTCCCACACCATCTATACATAGCAAAATAAACGTGGCACTCAACTGATGAAGAAGAAGGTATTTTTAAGGCAGTCCAAAAGAATGTAGTTAACAAAACATTTCGGTCAAATTGACCTTCCTCAGTGTTAGAACTGGTGAAACGCACCAAATAATAATATTAGAGAATATGCGGTGCGTTCGCAGTCCGGGGCCCAACGTACAGGGATGATACCTGCTGCTAAGTAATGGCGGCGGATGGACACTTACTCACACGTGGGTTAGACTTCACCATGTGTGAAATGGAAGCAAACTCTGTTGCTTCACAGAGTCGCCCCAATATGCTGCGCCCTGTTAGCAGTCACAGGGTGCAGCTGCAACACATACTATTGGGATCCCTATGAATCACCCCCACTAATCTGGTGATTGGACAAGCTCTGACCCTCGGTGGCTTTTGAGCCCACGCCTGAGGACTCAGGTGCAGAGTCCAAGCGGGGATTCCCACCCTACACTGAGCAGTAGTCAGGAAAGTGCACTGATTGCACATGGTGCCGTAGAGATGGGCACTGAAACGTGTGCTAGGTGTGCAGGTTGCACTGTCGGGCGCTAGATAGATTCCAGCATTCACGAGGAGTCATCAACACAAAGAATGGGAATGATTAAGGAGCTTTCATCCATCGACAGTCAGTCGTCTACACACACGTTATAAAGTTTATACTAGCACATGACCGTGCGGCCATGCAAACCTTTTATAGCGGAATCTCTCCGGGACCTTCCTAGTGGTCCAATAGTAGCTGCTACAGGACTTGAGCATGTTACCCCCGACCACCAACGACAGGTCGTCCCTTGGGCATGCTCAGTGGAGGAAAAGCAGCACTTAGTCCCAGGATCGTCTGCTCGCCACAGATCACTACTGGTTACAATGGCTGGGCCTGGAAGGGCAGAAGTAACCAAGCGCACAGTATGTGCCTGAGCCAGATGCTGGGACCGACGTCTCTGCTGAACAGGCTCCACTGTGGCTAAAGAAGAATGGGAGACCGCAGCGGAGTTGGTTCGAGTTTCCCCCTGGGCAGCGGCGGGAACTCGACACCTAACACTCAGTAAATACAAATAAAGAAAATACATATAAATAAAAATAAAAAAAATAAAGTATTTATAGCAAATGGGTTGGTCAGAATACAAGGCTGCATGTACATTTGCAGTGATATATGCAGTATTAAAATTCGATATATAGCGTTAGTCGATGGGATATAGCATTCTACTGTGAGGACTATCCTACTGCCCTACATATACTGTAGGTGCAGAACCTTTGACCTGGAGATGGATCGTCAACATTTCTATTATCGTCTTAGACTTGAAGTACATTTTTCTAAGTCACCTATGGTAGACATACCTATGATGTTCCACGTTAAAGATACCAAACTAATCTCAGCAGCAAGCCTGGGTCTTCTGCCCAAGAGCATCTATAGATCACCCCATCACTCCAGGATGCCAACAGCCTGATCATTAAGCCAGCAGACAACAGAGGCATACAGACAATTTAATGATACCACTATTTATGCTCAACTACCTAGTAACCCCACAGGGCAAACCCGAGGACAGATCTCTGACATTCTATGCAGATTTACAAGTAGAGGTGTTTTAGGGTAAGTTCACAACTTACCCTTAGACCAAAAAATGTGACTTTCTTAATAAAAGCTACACAGTCACACCGGTATTCTGTATGTTACAAAAAAATAACAAAAAAAATTACAAACACAAGGCAAACAAAATGTAATAAATCAAGCAATAGTGATGGCATAGGGAATCAATATGGTATAAATCTACAATATAGTAATGGGTACAAGCAAAGAGATGAGCCTATAAAGGCACGTAATACAAAAAACTTATTGTGTCTGCATTAAAGAGACATGTATATCCACGTAACAGAGATCAAAGATCATGAAAGAGTATTATTCTCTAACCACAGTGTAAAGTATACACTCATCACTGTATCTCCCAACTACAATAAGTTGGCTGTACATATAGAAAATTTCAGGTGGCAATAAATAAATAAATATTATGCAATGAATTTCAGAAAAATAAGCCACATTGCAAAGATTGAAAAGAGGGGAAAGAATTTATGTTAGAGGGTCATCTTACTCAAATTTTCCAGTAAGGAAATGTGCGACAGCTGGCAGCCCCAACGCGCGTTTCGCGTGGGCTTCCTTGGTGAAATGTAGTTACCTGTGTGTAATGTCATTCATTACATGACTTTTAGTAAGAACTAACACTGACCAGTGCCAGAGGCAAGAATATATATATCACAGAGAGGAGGGGCCAACACTAAATAGCTGAGCCAATCCAAATAGTAAACCTCCAGGAGCTTCAACTTAACAGATTAACTAAAAGTGAACCTGGAAATTATAGGCCAGTAAGTCTAACCTCTATTGTTGGTAAAATATTTGAAGGGTTTCTGAGGGATGTTATTCTGGATTATCTCAATGAGAATAACTGTTTAACTCCATATCAGCATGGGTTTATGAGAAATCGCTCCTGTCAAACCAATCTAATCAGTTTTTATGAAGAGGTAAGCTATAGACTGGACCACGGTGAGTCATTGGACGTGGTATATCTCGATTTTTCCAAAGCGTTTGATACCGTGCCGCACAAGAGGTTGGTACACAAAATGAGAATGCTTGGTCTGGGGGAAAATGTGTGTAAATGGGTTAGTAACTGGCTTAATGATAGAAAGCAGAGGGTGGTTATAAATGGTATAGTCTCTAACTGGGTCGCTGTGACCAGTGGGGTACCGCAGGGGTCAGTATTGGGACCTGTTCTCTTCAACATATTCATTAATGATCTGGTAGAAGGTTTACACAGTAAAATATCGATATTTGCAGATGATACAAAACTATGTAAAGCAGTTAATACAAGAGAAGATAGTATTCTGCTACAGATGGATCTGGATAAGTTGGAAACTTGGGCTGAAAGGTGGCAGATGAGGTTTAACAATGATAAATGTAAGGTTATACACATGGGAAGAGGGAATCAATATCACCATTACACACTGAACGGGAAACCACTGGGTAAATCTGACAGGGAGAAGGACTTGGGGATCCTAGTTAATGATAAACTTACCTGGAGCAGCCAGTGCCAGGCAGCAGCTGCCAAGGCAAACAGGATCATGGGGTGCATTAAAAGAGGTCTGGATACACATGATGAGAGCATTATACTGCCTCTGTACAAATCCCTAGTTAGACCGCACATGGAGTACTGTGTCCAGTTTTGGGCACCGGTGCTCAGGAAGGATATAATGGAACTAGAGAGAGTACAAAGGAGGGCAACAAAATTAATAAAGGGGATGGGAGAACTACAATACCCAGATAGATTAGCGAAATTAGGATTATTTAGTCTAGAAAAAAGACGACTGAGGGGCGATCTAATAACCATGTATAAGTATATAAGGGGACAATACAAATATCTCGCTGAGGATCTGTTTATACCAAGGAAGGTGACGGGCACAAGGGGGCATTCTTTGCGTCTGGAGGAGAGAAGGTTTTTCCACCAACATAGAAGAGGATTCTTTACTGTTAGGGCAGTGAGAATCTGGAATTGCTTGCCTGAGGAGGTGGTGATGGCGAACTCAGTCGAGGGGTTCAAGAGAGGCCTGGATGTCTTCCTGGAGCAGAACAATATTGTATCATACAATTATTAGGTTCTGTAGAAGGACGTAGATCTGGGGATTTATTATGATGGAATATAGGCTGAACTGGATGGACAAATGTCTTTTTTCGGCCTTACTAACTATGTTACTATGTTACTATGTTACTATGTATTGCTAAAAAAAAAATACAATGTTTAATATGATAAGATAACTAATTTTAACCAGTATGTGAAACCAGACACCACGGTGTTCTGGTCACTCTCTATTGCAGTATCCCCATGACACCTATATAAACAAGGTAAAGTATCAACAGAACCAAGCTTATACAGACGTATTTGCTTAATTAATCAAGATATTAAAATATTGTCCAAAACGTTATCAGATCATCTGGCTGCAGTACTACTCTTACTTATAGGCCCACATTAACGGGGATTTAAAAAAAATAAAGCTGCAGTCTTTCCCTTCACTACATATGACATACATTTACATGATATGGCATGCTTCTGACTTTGATATGGGCTCACAAGCTGAGGCCACATATTTCCTGTCTATTGATGGCTGATTTAATCAGACTTCTACCTCTAGCAACTTTCCAAGTTCAGCTTTTTCTTTTTCAGATGGTGTTATATTTGTATCAAGACTTTGTATAAAAATAAATTAATTCCATTCCTCCCTCTACCCATGAAATAATCCAGATTTATTTGCTGAATCACATCCCCAAAGTATGAGTGATCCAACCCCATCTTTAAGGTCCTCAAGAAGTTATTTTCCGGAAATTCTGTGCCCATTTTTATCCACACATAACTTTGATTATTGTGGCCAAATAGTTCAATTTTAACCTCAACAGGTCCACATGAATTGTTTCCACAATACTTCAGGCTTGTTTAGGTGTTCTCTTGCATATTTCTGATGCTGAATTTTATGTTGAGGATGCAGGAGAGGTTTTCTTTTGATGACTCTACCATGAACGCCATATTTGAGCAAGTGTTTCTGAACATTAGAACAATGTACCCAACTCAAGTGTCTTATAAGTCTTTCTAAAATTCTTTTGCAGTCAAGCGGGGGTTCTGATTTTCCTGCCAAGCAATCTTATCAGGATCTCCTTGCAGCCCTCGCTTAAATTTTGCTTGGTCTTCCATACCTGATCTTGACCTCCACTGCTCCTAGTAACTGCCATTTCCTAATAATAATTTCAAATTGAGGAAAGGGCAACTTGTAAATTTTTTGTTATCTTCTTATATCTTTCTCTTGCTTTGTGAGATTCCACCATTTTAATTTTCAGAGTGCTAGGCAGCTGCTTAGAAGAACCCATGGCTGCTGTTTTATGGTAAAAGTTTAAAGGAGATTGTTTTTTTTATAAAGTGGAGAAATTTGCATCACCTTTCCTAACGATGATACTTACAAGCCATAACCCTAACAGGTTAGATCAGGTCTGAAATCTTGGTCAAAGTTATCTGAACACACAAATCCTCAAAGGTGCCCAAACTTTGAATTTGCCTATTTTCCTTTATGTATCTTTTAAAATGTAGAAAAAGTTAATGCACATTTGTTTTTATTTTTTTTTGTCTAAAATGCACAGGAAATGTGTCATCTTTAACTTTAGGCCTTTTAGAGATCATTTAATTTACAACTTGCTTAACTGTTCACAATAAGAGTTACTTTGACCGGGGTGCACAAACTTTTACATGCCACTATATAGTCAGGATAATAAAAATCTTGTTGCTCCTTCTTTTCTGCACAGTTCTCTTGTTTCTTGGTCCACACTGTTTTGTGTGCAGCAGTCCTTTTTATTGCTGCCATACTTGTCCTTTGATCATTGTAGGGAGATTGAAATTCTACTACAGCCCTTGTATTTTTTGATATATCTGCCAGCCATTTTCTGCCACTCAAACTGTGTAGTGTAGTACAGTGGGCCTGATTTTTCTGTTGTCTTCCACACATAAAAAAGGGAGATTTATATTGCCACTGAGTGCATCTGCGTCAGTCCTGTTTGTGGCATATCTGTCATACACTTTCTGCTACTCAAACTGTGTAGTGTTATACAATGGGCCTGATTTTCCCAGCAGTCTCACACACCTATAAAGAGAGATTTAAACTCACAACAAGTTTACATTCACCTTCTAACTGGTTTTACAGTACCATATAACATTTGTTAGTTTGGTTACATTTCTCCAAGAATGAGGAAGTCTGGTGGAAGAGGTCGTGGCCGTGGGCGGTCATTGCCAGCTGGTAATGATGGTAGTGGTGGTGGAGCATCAGGTGGTCGTGGGAAAAGCAATATAGCACATAAGTCTCGAGTTGTTGAGCCAGCGTCATTGTCTGGCTACACAAGGCCTCGAACGCTCCCTTTTCTGGGAGTAGGAAAACCGCTTTTAAAGCCGGAGCAGCAGGAACAAGTTTTGGCTTTCCTTGCTGATTCTGCCTCTAGCTCTTTCGCATCTTCTCCGAAAAGTGCAAAATTTAAAAGCAGGGCGTCGTCAGTGGATGTTCCCGGTCAGGAACAAGTTGCTTCCTTATGTCCTTCACCCAGAACAACAGAGAAGGATGCATCAGGCAACACAACAGGTTACTCCATGGAGCTCTTTACACATACCGTGCCTGGGTTAGAAAGGGAAATTGTTAACAGGCCATGCCCATTGCAAGATGAATCGGACATGGAGTGCACAGATGCACAGCCACAGCTAGATCATTATGCTTTTCCATTGACTCAGATCACAGCATTGCCCTCACAGTGTACTGAGCCAGAATCTGACCCTGATGAGACTATGGTGCCTTGTCCCGAACGCTATAGCACCGGCTTACACGGTGACACAGAGGAAGGTGCACAGGACACAGAAGAGGAGGTGATAGATGACCCAGTTGTTGACCCCAATTGGCAGCCATTGGGGGAACAGGGTGCCGCCGGCATTAGCTCTGAAGCGGAGGAGGAGCCGCAGCAGGCATCAACATTGCAACAGCTTTCATCTGGCATGACTGTATCTGGCCAAAAACGTGTGTCAAATCCAAAAACTGTTGTAGGACAGCGTGGCCATCCAGTTAAAGTAGCTCAGTGTGCAATGCCTGAAAAAGTATTCAATAGTAGGAAGAGTGCAGTCTGGCATTTTTTTAACCAAGATCCAAATGATCAGTGCAATGTCATCTGTAAGAAATGCTCAAGGACCTTTAGCAAAGGTCAGAATGTGAAAAATCTAAATACAACTTGCATGCATAGACATTTAACCACCATGCACTTGCAAGCCTGGACTAACTACCAAACGTCCCGTAACGTTGTTGCACCCACTCACAATGAAGCTAGTCAGCAACGCTACATCCCTTCCCTCACTGTAAGCCCACCGTTTACCACACAACCTGCAGCAAATGTGGAGGTATCGTCGCAAGGCCAAAGCAGTCAGGGAATCACCAGGTTCTTGGTAGGAAACACTGTATGTAGGCCAACAGCAAGAATACCATAACCAACCCTCTCTCAGTCTGCCATGTCCACCACCACCCCCGCTAGTTCCACCATATGCTATAGAAGGAGAAAAAAGAGCTATACTAGGTATATGTATTTAGTAAAAAGTCCAAAATTTATTGAAAATTCACATAAATATTAAACATACATTAGCAAGGAAAGTAGTACATATGCAAAGGACAACACACCAGGGTAGACAGGACCCACCATAGAACCCTAGTACCTAAGTGCCAGAACCGGCTGTCCATAAGGTGCAAAGTGCTGTAACACAGGTAAGTATGCCTACCAAAAAGAGCCCTATCTAGGTGTAGCCCACAATGAGGCAGTAATCATAATATGGGAGGTAGGCAAACACTTACCAGTGGCAGGGGTAGGAGGATCCAAAGCAGGGTTTGTAAAAGAGCCCCACGACGCGCGTTTTGCATCCCTATTAGACCGATTTATCCCTTGATATGTACTACTTTCCTTGTTAATGTATGTTTAATATTTATGTGAACTTTCAATAAATTTTGGACTTTTTACTATATACATATACCTAGTATAGCTCTTTTTTCTGCTTCTATAGCATGTTGTAGTGAGTGGGTATATTTTCTTTCTTCGTTGCTAAATGGGCTAACTAAAGCCATCGCTTCTGACGGAAATATGTCAGAGAGGTTTTTGTGGCTACTAGTTCCACCATATGCAGCTCTCCAGTCCAGCTCACCCTACAAGAGACTCTCGTTAGGAAAAGGAAGTACTCATCCTCTCATCACATATACGTACACAGGGTTTGAGCGCCCACATTGCTAGCCTAATTTCATTAGAGATGATGCCCTAGCGGTTAGTGGAAAGCAAAGCTTTCAAAGCTCTGATGGACTACGCAGTACCACTCTATGACCTACCCAGTCGACACTTCTTTGCGAGAAAAGCCATCCCAACCCTCCACCAGCATGTAAAAGACTGCATTGTCCATGCACACCGGCAATCTGTCAGTAGAAAGGTGCACCTCACAACAGATGCATGGACCAGTAGGCATGGCCAGGGACGTTACGTGTCCATCACGGCACACTGGGTTAATGTGGATGCAGGGTCCACAGGGGACAGCCAGATTGGGACAGTTCTGCCTAGCCCACGGTCTAGGAAACAGTTATCTGTAGGCGTTTGCCACCCCTCCTCCTCCTCCTCATCCTCCAGCAGAAGCGATAGCTTGTCCACAGACCGCAGTCGCACGACCACTCCATCCGCAGCTGCCAGTGTTGCACATGTGGTGTCCCATTATGGAACAGCTAGTGGTAAGCGTCAGCAGGCTGTGTTGGAAATGAAGTGTTTGGGCGACAACAGACACACCGCGGAAGTTCTGTCCAAGTTCTTGCAGAAAGAAACTCAGTCATGGCTGGGCAGTGTACATCTTGAGGCAGGCAAGGTAGTCAGTGATAACGGAAGGAATTTCATGGCTGCCATAGCCCTTTCAGAACTGAAACACATTCCTTGCCTGGCTCACACCTTGAACCTGGTGCAGTGCTTCCTGAAAAGTTATCCGGGGTTACCCGACCTGCTCCTAAAGGTGCGAAGACTTTGCTCGCACATCCGCCGTTCGCCCGTACACTCCAGCCGTATGCAGAACCATCAGTGATCGTTGAAGCTTCCCCAGCACCGCCTAATAATCGATGTTGCAACAAGGTGGAACTCCACTCTGCACATGCTTCAGAGGCTGTGCGAACAGAGGCATGCTGTTATGTATTTGTGGGAGGATACACATACACGGGCAGGCAGTTGGATGGCAGACATGGAGTTGTCAGGTGTGCAGTGGTCAAAGCTACAAGACCTGTGTCAAGTCCTTCAGTGTTCTGAGGAATGCACATGCCTGGTTAGTGCAGATGACGCCATCATAAGCATGAGCATCCCCCTAATGCGTCTGCTGATGCAAAGTTTGACGCACATAAAGGAGCAGGCGTCTGCAACCAAGGAGGAGGGAAGCCTTGATGACAGTCAGCCATTGTCTGCTCAGGGAAGTCTCCTGGACAAGGTGGTGGACGAAGAGGAGGAGGACAAGGAGGATGATGGGGATGAATATTTTTTGGAGGAGGCAGCTTCTCAGGGGACAATAGAAACTGGTGGCGTTGCAAGGTCAGGTACAGGGTTTTTGAGGGAGACAAGTGATGTTGATTTGCCAGAAAGTGCTCCTTAACCCAGCACAAGCAGTGAATTGACACCTGGAACATTGGCCCACATGGTGGATTATGCCTTGTGTATCCTAAAAAGGGACCCCCGCATTATCAAAATGATGACCGATGACGATTACTGGTTGGCCTGCCTCCTGGATCCACGCTATAAAGGGAAATTGCAAAATATCATGCCACATGAGAAACTTGAGCAAATATTGGCAACTAGTGTTGAGCATTCCGATACCGCAAGTATCGGGTATCGGCCGATATTTGCGGTATCGGAATTCCGATACCGAATTCCGATACTTCCCGCGTATCGGATACCGGAATCGGAAGTTCCCAGAATTCAAACAGAATGCAGCAGCCAATGAGGAATGATTGGAAGTGTGGGCACATCCTGTTTAGCATGGTGGGCATGTAAGTACTGGCAAGGCTGTGATTGGCTGCTGAAATGATGTCACTCTGCACTATAAAAAACGCTGCCGCCATTTTGCGCTCACTCTGCTGTGATTTCAGTTAGGGACAGGTCGCTGTGTTCTAACTGAGGGCCAGTTGAGCTAGCTAATTGCTTTATTTTCCTTTCCAAAGGCTAATTTAGCAAAACGCTGTGTGTTCTTCACTGTTCACCTTGCTCTTGCCTTGCAGCGCTGTTTTAACAGCGTTCTGCAAGGTCTCTGTGTGTGTGTGTGTGTGCAGCTCACTCTGTAGTCTGTGTGCAGCCATATACCCGGTTGTATTCAGCTCAGGGGGGGTTCACACTGCCTCACACAGTTGTCCTTTTTGGCTCAAAGTGCAGCCTGCTGCACATTTTTTCTCAAATTTCCTATTAGTGTTTTTCCACCCATCTCCAGCTAAATTGTGGAAAAACACTACATAGGATAACCTAGAGGGGGTTTTTTGGGCCTTGCAGCGCCGTTTACGGCTGTCTGCACGGTCTCCGTGTGAGCCCAGCTCGCCCTTTAGTCTGTGTGCAGCCATAGCCGGTTGGATTCAGCTCAGGGTTCGTTACTGGCTCATACCTTGAGAACAATTTTCCTTTTTTTCAAATAGTGCAGCCTGTTTAAAAATTCAAACAAAAAATTCCCTATTAGTGTTTTTCCACCCGTCTCCAGCTAAATTGTGGAAAAACACTACATAGGATAACCTAGAGGGGGGTTTTTGGGCCTTGCAGCGCCGTTTACGGCTGTCTGCACGGTCTCCGTGTGAGCCCAGCTCGCCCTGTAGTCTGTGTGCAGCCATAGCCAGTTGGATTCAGCTCAGGGTTCGTTACTGGCTCATACCTTGAGAAAAATTTTCCTTTTTTTCAAATAGTGCAGCCTGTTTAAAATTTTAAAAAAAAATTCCTATTAGTGTTTTTCCACCCGTCTCCAGCTAAATAGTGGAAAAACACTACATAGGATAACCTAGAGGGGGTTTATTGGGCCTTGCAGCGCCGTTTACGGCTGTCTGCACGGTCTCCGTGTGATTTAAACTAGCTCTGTAGCCCGATCTGCAGAAAAAAAAAGTAAAGTTCACCAAACACAACTTAACACTTGTGTAGGCCACATTTGAAAAATAATAAAGTTTAGTCCACACTTTACAACATTAGTGTTTCTTACACCTGTTAGGAGGAGCATTTCAGGAATAAGCACACTAAGGCCTTAGTACTTTTCTGCTTATCTTTATCTGTCAACCAAGATGAAGAGGGCAGGGAGTAAGGCACGTGGGCGTGGGCGCGGAGCAGGGAGAGGAGCAGGGAGAGGACGTGGTGATTCTGTGCCTGCTGCGGGCGCCGGTGACTCGTCGTCACTCAGTTTCAGCAGGGAACAGTCCTTCATGCGCAGCTTTGTCGGAGAGCGCCGTGCACCGCTGCTGCGTGAAGACCAAATTGAAGCCGTTGTCGGGTGGATGGCAGCTAACGCCTCGGCATCGACTTCAGTTAGTGCCACATCCTCTCAGGCACAGAGCATTGGAGAGCAGCCATCTGTCTCTTCACCACCTGCCAAATTGGCCAGGCAGTCAGAGAGCCCAGGACAGGAGCCGTCTCTACTTCTGTTCTCTGAATCTCTTGGCTTGGAAGCAGGGGGCCAGCCAAGCAGCATTGGAGAAATGGAAGAAAAGACAGTGTGCAGTGATGCCCAACAGCTTTTTCTTTCTGACTCTGGAGAGGCAGGTGGGCCAGTGCCTCCGGTGACCACAGCGCAGTACGCATCTGATGATGAAACTCAGGTGCCGCTTTCTGATGCGTACTGTGCTGCCGAGACTACCCAGGAGGAGCAGTTTGTGGCAGAGGGTAGTGGAGATGATGAGGTCCTTGACCCATCGTGGCGTGAGGAACAGGAAGGTGGTGGGAGTAGCTCTGAGGAAGAGCTTCCCCTTACGGGCCAAAGAGGGAGAGGGAGGGGGAAGACTGCGGAGCCTGTAGCCTCCACTTTGGCACCCGTTAGGAGCCTGTCTCTTTCCAAAGCCAAAAAGGGCGCTCCCAAGACTTGCAGTGCCTGGTCCTTTTTTGACACAGTTGCAGATGACATTTGTTTTGTCAAATGCAAGCTGTGTCATCAGAAAGTAAAAAGAGGGAAAAATGTCAGCAACCTCAATACCACAAATATGTGGAAACATGTGCGGACCAGGCACGCGGTGAAGTTACAGAAACAGACTGAAGATGTAGGCCAACCAACAGCGGCAGCTACCACCTCTTCAGCTCGTGTTGCCTCTTCCTCCAGCTCACGCACAGCTGGTTTGGCTTCCTCCCAGGATCGCCATGGAAGAACCTCTGGCACTGTTGTCCAGAGACCTTGTGTAATTCCACCCACAGCACCACCTTCCCAGTCATCCTCACACTCCCAGTCTACTCTACAGCCATCGGTAGTACAGGCATGGGAGAAAAGGCGGGCATTCTCGGCCAACCACCCCCGAGCACAGGCTCTGAATGCAGGCATTGCCAAACTGTTGTCCCTGGAAATGCTCTCGTTCAGGCTGGTGGAGACTGACAGCTTCCGTGACTTGATGGCATTGGCAGTCCCACAGTACAAGGTGCCCAGCCGCTTTTACTTCAGCAGGCAGGCTGTCCCTGCCCTGCACAGGCATGTTGAGGCAAACATAAAACATGCGCTACTGAACGCCGTCAGTAGCAAGGTCCACCTCACCACCGATGCGTGGACCAGTCAGCATGGACAGGGGCGATATGTTTCCCTCACTGCCCATTGGGTTAATGTTGTTGAGCCAGGTACAGATCGTGCGAGTGGCGCAGGACGTGTCCTGCCCACTCCAAGGATTGCAGGAATCCAGTCTGTACGCATCGACTCCTCCTCTTACACCAGTTCCTCAGATTCCTCTCTGCAGGATCCGTCACAGTCCACCTCCAGCTTGGCCAGATCACGCATTGCTGCTCTGCAGCGCCGATTCCGCCTTCCGGAACACCGCATCATATGTGACCTACCTACCTGGTGGAATTCCACGTTACATATGTTGGAGCGGTTTTGTGAGCAGCAGCAAGCAGTTATGGAGTACCAGCTGCATCAGGCGCAAAGAAGTCGCAGTCAGCGCCGATCAGACTTCACAACCACAGAGTGGGCCACTATGAAGGACGTCTGCCAGGTTTTGCGTCCTTTTGATTATTCCACGCGGATGGCAAGTGCAGATGATGCACTAGTCAGCATGACTGTCCCCCTTATCTGCCTGCTTCAGCAAACTTTGCAAGGGTTAAGGGATGATGTTGTGGAAGAGGTGGAGGATGAGGAGTCACCTTTTCCATCAGCTTCTGGAGAGTCAGCGCCACGTGGTTCCTCACAAAGGGATACGCAGGGGCCAATTTGTGAGGAGGATGAGGAGGAGTCAATGGAGGAGGAAGAGCTCCGTCCAGAGGAGGGAGCGACACAATTGTCCAGTGGTCAGTGTGTACAGCGAGGGTAGGGTGATGACGAGCGGGCAGAGATCATGTCTCAAGCAGGGGACAGCGTTTCTGGACCAGTTGGCACTCTGCAGCACATGGTGGATTTCATGCTGCAGTGCCTGAGAAACAACCGCCGCATCGACCACATTCTCAACATGCCTGATTATTGGGTGTTCACCCTCCTCGATCCTCGCTACTGGGACAACGTCCAAAACCTCATCCCTGCGTTGACCCGGGAGCGTAAATTGCGGGAGTACCACGACACACTGGTGAATTCCATCATCTTCTCCTGTCCAACTGAGAGGAGTGCTGCTAGTGCTTTACAAAGCAGCTCAGTGCGTCGAGGCAGTGGGGGAGGCTCTGCCCAAAGAGGGAGCAGAAGCAAGCCTCTGCCCAAGGCAAGCCGAGTATGGCACAACTCTGGCACACTTTTGTGTGCCCGCCCCAAATGTCTACACCATCACCGGCGGCTCCAGTCAACAGGAGGCAACGGTTCCGTCAGATGGTGACAGACTACATGGCTTGCCCTCTTACTGTACTCCCAGACGGCTCTTCCCCGTTCAAGTTTTGGGTCTCTAAGCTGGATACATGGCCAGAGCTAAGCCAGTATGCATTGGAGGTGCTGGCTTGCCCTGCGGCTAGTGTCTTATCGGAACGTGTCTTTAATGCCGCAGGTGGTGTACTAACAGACCGTCGCATGCGACTATCCTCCGATAACGTTGACCGGCTTACTTTCCTGAAAATGAACCAGGCCTGGATCTCGCAGGAATTTGCCACTCCTCTGCCTGATTAAGTAATTGGGTGTCATCCAGGTCTCCTGCTGTGTTCATCTTTCTACCACCTGAACTGCTATTCCTGGGCTCCAACACCGCCAGTTGCGGCTCAGAAGTGCAGGCTGCACAGTAAAAACATACGACCCAGTGTTATTGGGTTTCAGTAACGTCAGCTGATCCCCAGCTGTGTAGCCGGCAATGTGTCCTGCGACCGCCACGCTGGCACAACAACCTAAATGTAAGGGAACCTTTAACCCCCCCCCAAGACATTTGTAGCTGAAAGAGCCATCTTGTGCAGCACTAAGGATGCAAAAGGAAAAGGTGGTTCTTTTAATTATTGTCCTTGCAAACACCGAAGTAAACACTAAAAATGTGTCCCCTTATACCGTTAAACCGTCCCGGAGGTGCGAATTTCCTTCGTAATGGGACACAGCACAGCTGACATTCCTATCCCCTTGGTGCCGTGTGCTGCCTCCTCAGCGTTGTTTTAAGCTGTCACGGAGCCTGCGCTGTTCTGTTAGCCCTTGGCCATGCCCAATTAGCGCTGCCTGTCTTCTGACATAATTTGGTGTCAGGCTGGCTGCGCCTGTGCGGCCGCGCTGCCCGAGATCCCGCCTCGCAGTGTCTTCTGATTGAGTCACACTGCGGGCCTGGGATCCATGGGCATGCGCAGTGCATATCTTCCCCTCGGGCTCTCGCTCATTTGCTCCAATCAGGCTTCGGCCTACACTCTGTTCCTCTGCTCCTCCTGCTGTCCCTGGGCTCTAACACCGCCAGTTGGTGCCTGGAAGTGCTGTGTGCACAGTCAACAGTCGCTCCTCTGTTATTGGGGTTCAGTAACGTCAGCTGATCCCCAGCTGTGTGTGCGGCAATACCTCCAATCTGCTCCTCCTGCTGTCCCTGGGCTCTAACACCGCCAGTTGGTGCCTGGAAGTGCTGTGTGCACAGTCAACAGTCGCTCCTCTGTTATTGGGGTTCAGTAACGTCAGCTGATCCCCAGCTGTGTGTGCGGCAATACCTCCAATCTGCTCCTCCTGCTGTCCCTGGGCTCTAACACCGCCAGTTGGTGCCTGGAAGTGATGTGTGCACAGTCAACAGTCGCTCCTCTGTTATTGGGGTTCAGTAACGTCAGCTGATCCCCAGCTGTGTATCCGGCAACGTGTCATGCGACCGCCACGCTGGCACAACTAAAATGTAAGGGGACCTGTCCCCCTCCCCCCCCCTAGGCGTTTGTTACTGAAAGAGCCACCATGTGCAGCACTAATACTGCACAAGGGAAAGGTCGCTCTTGAAATTATGCTCCTTGCAAACGCTGAACTACACACTCATGTAATGTGTCCCCTCACACCGTCCAACCATCCCGGAGGTGGGACTTTCCTTTGTAATGTGACGCAGCACAGCCGTCATTGCTACCCCCTTGGCACCGTGCGCTGCCTCCTTAGCGTTGTTTGATTCCGTCATGGACCCTGCGCTGTTATGTTATCCCTTGGCCATGCACAGTTTGCGCTGCCTGTCCTCTGACATCATTTGTTGTCGTCCTGGCTGCGCCTGTGCGTCCACGCTGCCCGAAATCACACCTCGCAGTGTCGTCTAATGTGATCCCACAGTGGGCCTGGTATCCATGGCCATGCGCAGTGCATATACTAGCCTCTCACTCCCCTTCTTCACGCTTCTTCAGACTAGGCGGCATCAGCTGATCCCTAATAGCATGCCACGGCCGTGACGCCGCACAGTCTGAAGAAGCAGGAAGGAGGTGAGTGAGAGGCGATGATATGCACTGCGCATGCACATGGATCCCTGGCCCGCAGTGGGACTACATTAGATTACACTGCAAGGTTGGATCTCGGGCAGCTTGGACGCACAGGCACTGCCAGCCTGACACCTACATGATGTCAGAAGACGGGCACCGCTAACTGTGCATGGCCAAGGGATAACATTACAGCGCGGGCTCCGTGACAGAACCAAACAACGTTGAGGAGGTGGCGCACGGCACCAAGGGGGTTGGAATGACGGCTGTGCTGTGTCACATTACAAAGGAAAGTCCTACTTCCTGGATGGTTTGACGGTGTGAGGGGACACATTATATGAGTGTGTACTTCAGCGTTTGCAAGGAGCATAATTTTCGGAGCCTCCATTTTCCATGTGCAGTATTACTGCTGTACAAGATGGCTCTTTCAGCAACAAATGCCTGGGGGGGGGTTAAAGGTTCCCTTTCAACTTGCTCCACTGCAGGCTTCAGCCTACACTCTGCTCCTCTTTGATTCCCTGGGTTTCAACACTGTCAGTTGCCACCTGGAAGTGTTGTCTACACAGAAAAAACACTAGGTGATGTGTCAGTGGGGTTCAGCACCGCCAGCTGTTCCCCTGCTGTGTAGTCGGCAAGTGTCCAGCACAAGCCACGCTGGCACAACAGAACAAAAGCTGCCACCAGTGCAGGCTTCGGCCTACACTCTGCTCCTCTCCTCCTCCTGCTGACCCTGGGCTCAAAGTTTTTGCCCAGAAGTGCTAGCTGCACAGAGAAAAACACCAGCCAATGTGTTAGTGGGGTTCAGCAACGCCAGCTGTTCCCCTGCTGTGTAGCCGGCAACTTGACCTGCAAACGCCACGCAGGCACATGAACTGAAATTAAAGGGAACCTGGCCCCACCCCCCCAGGTGTTTCTATGTATAACAGCCACTTAGTACAGCAGTACTGCTGCATTTGTACAAGGTGGCTGTTTTTTTATCCTTGCCCACGTAGAATTAAACACGTAAAATATGTGTCTCATTACAGACCATTACAATGTCCCTGAGGTGTGACTTTCCTTTTTAATGACACGCACCACCCCCCTTGGTAGCGCTGCCCGTCTTCTGACATCATTGGTTGGCTGCCTGTGCCTGTGCGTCCGCCCTGCCCGACACAACCCCCCTCGTTTCATATATTTTGGCTGCGAGGGTGTGATTGATGGGCATGTGCAGTGCATATGTTCGCCTGTCTTAACTCATCTCCTTCCGCCTTCTTCAGACTGTGAGGCCTCCTGGCCGTGGTAGGCGATAAGGGATCAGCTGAGGCCGCCCAGTCTGAAGCAGGTGTAAGGACATGTGTGAGCGGCAAACATATTTACTGCACAAGGCCACGAATCCCAGCCACGCAGTGTGATTTTTTAAAAACACACTGTGGGCCTGGGATTCATATCCATTGCTAACCGCAACGGCCAACATGAAATGAGTTGAGAAGACAGGCATCGCTCACAGCGCATGGCCGAGGGATAACAAGAGCGCAGACTCCTGTACAGCTAATACAACGCTCAGGAATCTGCGCCCACCACCTAGGTGTAAATTTTGACACCTGTGCTGCGTCTCCTTAAAAAGACAGTCACGCCTCCACTACTGTTTGACAGTATAATGGGCTAAATAGTGTACGTGTTTTATTCAGCGTGTGCAAGGAGCAAACTAAATAGAGCAACCTTTTACTTGTGCAGCATTAATGCTGCACAAGGTGTTGCTCTTGTACCTTGCAACACCTGAGGGGGGGTTAAAGGTTACCTTTGAAATTGGTTCAACTAGGCTTCGGCCTACACTCTGCTCCTCTCCTCCTCCTGCTGACCCTGGGCTCTAACACCGCTAGTTTTTGCCCGGAAATGCGAGCTTCACAGAGAAAAACAACAGCCAATGTGTTAGTGGGGTTCAGCACCGCCCGCTGTTCCCCTGCTGTGTAGCCGGCATCGTGTCCAGCACAAGCCTCGCTGGCACAACCGACCAAAAGCTGCCACCAGTGCAGGCTTCGGCCTACACTTTGCTCCTTTCCTCCTCCTGCTGACCCTGGGCTCTAACACCGCCAGTTTTTGCCAGGACATGCGAGCTGCACAGAGAAAAACACCAGTCAATGTGTTAGTGGGGTTCAGCAACGCCAGCTGCTCCCCTGCTGTGTAGCCGGCATCGTGTCCTGCACAAGCCACGCTGGCACAACCGACCAAAAGCTGCCACCAGTGCAGGCTTCGGCCTACACTTTGCTCCTCTTCTCCTCCTGCTGACCCTGGGCTCTAACACCGCCAGTTTTTGCCCGGACATGCGAGCTGCACAGAGAAAAACACCAGTCAATGTGTTAGTGGGGTTCAGCAACGCCAGCTGTTCCCCTGCTGTGTAGCTGGCAACGTGTCCTGCAAACGCCACGCAGGCACATGAACTGAAATTGAAGGAAGTCTGCCCCCCACCCCCAGGTGTTTCTATGTATAACAGCCACCTTGTACAGCAGTACTGCTGCATTTGTACAAGGTGGCGGACTTTTTCTCCTTGCCCACGTTTAATTAAACACGTACTAAATGTGTCTCATTGAGACCATTCCACTGTCCCTGAGGTGTGACTTTCCTTTCTAATGATATGCAGCACCACCCTTGCTAGCGCTGCCCGTCTTTTGGCATCATTGGTTAGCTGGCTGCGCCTGTGCGTCTGCCCTGCTCGAAACAACGCCCCTCGGTGTCTTATTTTTTTGGACAACGAGGATGTGATTGATGGGCATGTGCAGTGCATATGTTTGCCTGTGTTCACTCATCTCCTTCCGCCTTCTTCAGACTGGGTGACCTCATGACCGCGGCATGCGATAAGGGATCAGATGAGGCCGCCCAGTCTGAAGCAGGTGTAAGGACATGTGTGAGCGGCAAACATATTTACTGCACAAGGCCACGAATCCCAGCCACGCAGTGTGATTTTTCGAAAACACACTGTGGGTCTGGGATTCATGTCCATCGCTAACCGCAACGGCCGACATGAAATGAGGTCAGAAGACAGGAAGCGCTCACAGCGCATGGCCAAGAGATAACAAGAGCGCAGACTCCTGTACAGCAAATAACAATGCTCAGGAAGCTGCGCCCATGCACCAAGGTGTTATTTTCGACACCTGTGCTGCTTTTCTTTAAAAAGACAAGTCACGCCTCCACTACTGTTCTACAGTAGAATGGACTAAATAGTGTACGTGTTTTATTCAGCGTGTGCAAGGAGCAAAATTAAGAGAGCAACCTTTTACTTGTGCAGCATTAATGATGCACAAGGTGTGGCTCTTGTACTTTGCAACACCTGAGGGGGGGTTAAAGGTTACCTTTGAAATTGGTTCAACTAGGCTTCGGCCTACACTCTGCTCCTCTCCTCCTCCTGCTGACCCTGGGCTATAACACCGCCAGTTGTAGCCTGGAAGTGCTAGCTGCACAGAGAAAAACACCCGCCAATGTGATAGTGGGGTTCAGCACCGCCAGCTGTTCCCCTGCTGTGTAGCCGGCATCGTGTCCAGCACAAGCCACGCTGGCACAACTGACCAAAAGCTGCCACCAGTGCAGGCTTCGGCCTACACTCTGCTCCTCTCCTCCTCCTGCTGCCCCTGGGCTCAAACACCGCTAGTTTTTGCCCGGAAATGCAAGCTGCACAGAGAAAAAAAACAGCCAATGTGTTAGTGGGGTTCAGCACCGCCAGCTTTTCCCCTGCTGTGTAGCCTGCATCGTGTCCAGCACAAGCCACGCTGGCACAACTGACCAAAAGCTGCCACCAGTGCTGGCTTCGGCCTACACTCTGCTCCTCTCCTCCTCCTGCTGACCCTGGGCTCTAACAACGCTAGTTTTTGCCCGGAATTGCTAGCTGCACAGAGAAAAACACCAGCCAATGTGTTAGTGGGGTTCAGCACCGCCAGCTGTTTCCCTGCTGTGTAGCCGGCAACGTGACCTGCAAACGCCACGCAGGCACATGAACTGAAATTGAAGTGAGCCTGCCCCCCACCCCCAGGTGTTTCTATGTATAACAGCCACCTTGTACAGCAGTACTGCTGCATTTGTACAACGTGGCTGACTTTTTCTCCTTGCCCACGTGGAACTCAACACGTACAAAATGTGTCTCATTAGAGACCATTACAATGTCCCTGAGGTGTGACTTTCCTTTTTAATGACACGCAGCACCCCCATTGTTAGCGCTGCCCGTCTTCAGACATCATTGGTTGGCTGGCTGTGCCTGTGCGTCCGCCCTGCCCGACACAACGTCCCTCGTTGTCTCATATATTTTGACTGCGAGGGTGTGATTGATGGGCACGAGCAGTGCATATGTTCGCCTGTCTTCACTCCCCTCCTTCCGCCTTCTTCAGACTGTGCGGCCTCATGGCCGTGGCAGGCAATAAGGGATCAGCTGAGGCCGCCCAGTCTGAAGCAGGTGTAAGGACATGTATGAGCGGCGAACATATTTACTGCACAAGGCCACGAATCCCAGCAGCGCAGTGTGACTTTATGGAAAGGCACTGTGGGTCTGGGATTTATGGCCATCGTTAACTGCACCGGCCAACATGAAATGAGGTCATAAGACGGCCTGCACTAACAGGGTATTGCCAAGGGATAACACAAGAGCGCACTCTCCTGTACTGCAAATAACAACGGTAAGGAGTCTGCGCCCAGCACCTAGGTGTAAATTTTGACACCTGTGCTGCGTCTTCTTCAAAAGAAAAGTCATGCCTCCACTACTGTTTGACAGTGTAATGGGCTAAATAGTGTACGTGTTTTATTCAGCGTGTGCAAGGAGCAAAATGAAGAGAGCAACCTTACACTTGTGCAGCATTAATGCTGTTCAACGTGTTGCTCTTGTACCTTGAAACACCTGAGGGGGGGTTAAAGGTTTCCTTTGAAATTGGTTCAACTAGGCTTCGGCCTACACTCTGCTCCTCTCCTCCTCCTGCTGACCCTGGGCTCTAACACCGCCAGTTTTTGCCCGGACGTGCTAGCTGCACAGAGAAAAACACCAGCCAATGTGTTAGTGGGGTTCAGCACCGCCAGCTGTTCCCCAGCTGTGTAGCCGGCAACGTGACCTGCAAACGCAACGTAGGCACAACAGAACAAAAGCTGCCACCAGTGCAGGCTTCGGCCTACACTCTGCTCCTCTCCTCCTCCTGCTGACCCTGGGCTCTAACCCCGCTAGTTTTTGCCCGGAAATGCGAGCTTCACAGAGAAAAACACCAGCCAATGTGTTAGTGGGGTTCAGCACCGCCAGCTGTTCCCCTGCTGTGTAGCCGGCATCGTGTCCAGCACAAGCCACGCTGGCACAACCGACCAAAAGCTGCCACCAGTGCAGGCTTCGGCCTACACTTTGCTCCTCCCCTCCTCCTGCTGACCCTGGGCTCTAACACCGCTAGTTTTTGCCCGGAAATGCGAGCTTCACAGAGAAAAACAACAGCCAATGTGTTAGTGGGGTTCAGCACCGCCAGCTGTTCCCCTGCTGTGTAGCTGGCAACGTGTCCTGCAAACGCCACGCAGGCACATGAACTGAAATTGAAGGAAGCCTGCCCCCCACCCCCAGGTGTTTCTATGTATAACAGCCACCTTGTACAGCAGTACTGCTGCATTTGTACAAGGTGGCTGACTTTTTCTCCTTGCCCACGTGGAACTCAACACGTACAAAATGTGTCTCATTGAGACCATTCAACTGTCCCTGAGGTGTGACTTTCCTTTCTAATGATACGCAGCACGACCCTTGGTAGCGCTGCCCGTCTTCTGACATCATTGGTTGGCTGCCTGTGCCTGTGCGTCCGCCCTGCCCAACACAACGCCCCTCGTTGTCTCATATATTTTGGCAGCGAGGGTGTTATTGATGGGCATGTGCAGTGCATATGTTCGCCTGTCTTAACTCATCTCCTTACGCCTTCTTCAGACTGTGCGGCCTCATGGCCGCGGCATGCGATAAGGGATCAGATGAGGCCGCCCAGTCTGAAGTAGGTGTAAGGACATGTGTGAGCGGCAAACATATTAACTGCACAAGGGCACGAATCCCAGCCACGCAGTGTGATTTTTTCCAAACACACTGTGGGTCTGGGATTCATGTCCACCGCTAACCGCATCGGCCAACATGAAATGAGGTCAGAAGACAGGAAGCGCTCACAGCGCATGGCCAAGGGATAACAAGAGCGCAGACTCCTGTACAGCAAATAACAACGCTCAGGAAGCTGCGCCCATGCACCAAGGTGTTATTTTCGACACCTGTGCTGCTTTTCTTTAAAAAGACAAGTCACGCCTCCACTACTGTTTTACAGTAGAATGGGCTAAATAGTGTACGTGTTTTATTCAGCGTGTGCAAGGAGCAAAATTAAGAGAGCAACCTTTTACTTGTGCAGCATTAATGCTGCACGAGGTGTGGCTCTTGTACCTTGCAACACCTGAGGGGGGTTAAAGGTTACCTTTGAAATTGGTTCAACTAGGCTTCGGCCTACACTCTGCTCCTCTCCTCCTCCTGCTGACCCTGGGCTATAACACTGCCAGTTGTAGCCTGGAAGTTCTAGCTGCACAGAGAAAAACACCAGCCAATGTGTTAGTGGGGTTCAGCACCGCCAGCTGTTCCCCAGCTGTGTAGCCGGCAACGTGACCTGCAAACGCCACGCAGGCACAACAGAACAAAAGCTGCCACCAGTGCAGGCTTCGGCCTACACTCTGCTCCTCTCCTCCTCCTGCTGACCCTGGGCTCTAACACCGCCAGTTTTTGCCCGGACGTGCTAGCTGCACAGAGAAAAACACCAGCCAATGTGTTAGTGGGGTTCAGCACCGCCAGCTGTTCCCCTGCTGTGTAGCCGGCAACGTGACCTGCAAATGCCACGCAGGCACATGAACTGAAATTAAAGGGACCCTGCCACCCACCCCAAGGTGTTTCTATGTATAACAGCCACCTTGTACAGCAGTACTGCTGCATTTGTACAAGGTGGCTGACTTTGTCTACTTGCCCACGTTTAATTAAACACGGAAAAAATGTGTCTCATTACAGACCATTACAATGTCCCTGAGGTGTTACTTTCCTTTTTAATGACACGCAGCACCCCCCTTGTTAGCGCTGCCCGTCTTCTGACATCTTTGGTTGGCTGGCTGCGGCTGTGCGTCCGCCCTGCCTGAAACCACGCTCCTCGTTGTCTTGCTTATTTTGACTGTGAGGGTGTGATTGATGGGCACGAGCAGTGGATATCTTCGCCTGTCTTTACTCATCTCCTTCCGCCTTCTTCAGAATGTGCGGCCTCATGGCCGCGGCATGCGAGAAGAGATCAGATGAGGCCGCCCAGTCTGATGCAGGTGTAAGGACATGAGGGACAGGCGACAAAATTTACTGCGCAAGGTCACGAATCCCAGCTCTGCAGTGTGACTTTATTAAAAGACACTGCGGGTCTGGGTTTCATGGCCATCGCTAACCGCACCGGCCAACATGAAATGAGGTGAGAAGACAGGCATCGCTCACAGCGCATGGCCAAGGGATAACAAGAGCGCAGACTCCTGTACAGCAAATAACTACACTCAGGAATCTTCGCCCAGCACCTAGGTGTAAATTTTGACAACTGTGCTGCATCTCCTTAAAAAGAAAAGTCACGCCTCCACTACTGTTTGACAGTATAATGGGCTAAATAGTGTACGTGTTTTATTCAGCGTGTGCAAGGAGCAAAATGAAGAGAGCAACCTTGGACTTGTGCAGCATTAATGCTGTTCAAGGTGTTGCTCTTGTACCTTGAAACACCTGAGGGGGGGTTAAAGGTTTCCTTTGAAATTGGTTCAACTAGGCTTCGGCCTACACTCTGCTCTTCTCCTCCTCCTGCTGACCCTGGGCTCTAACACCGCCAGTTTGTGCCCGGACGTGCTAGCTGCACAGAGAAAAACAACAGCCAATGTGTTAGTGGGGTTCAGCACCGCCAGCTGTTCCCCAGCTGTGTAGCCGGCAACGTGACCTGCAAACGCCACGCAGGCACAACAGAACAAAAGCTGCCAACATTGCAGGCTTCGGCCTACACTCTGCTCCTCTCCTCCTCCTGCTGACCCTGGGCTCATAACACCGCCATTTTTAGCCTGGAAGTGCTAGCTGCACAGAGAAAAACACCAGCCAATGTGTTAGTGGGGTTCAGCACCGCCTGCTGTTCCCCCACTGTGTAGCCGGCAAAGTGTCCTGCAAACGCAACGCAGACACAAAGCTGACTCCAGTGCAGGCTTAGGCCTACACTCTGCTCCCCCTGCTTACCCTTTGCTCCAACACCGCTAGTTGGGGCTGTAGGAAGACAATGTTTGATAGGCAAAGCATCCGGGTTCCAGCACCGCCAGCTGGTTCTCGGCAGTGTTTTTGTCACAGGTACTCCCTCGTGCCAAACCTAGTTTCAGCACCGTCAGCTGTTTCCGGGTTGTGTCAAACTCGCTGAGACGCCTATGCTTGCCCCGTCGTGGTGCGGTCGGGTTAGCCAACTCCAGGGTGCCTCCAGTTTAGGAGCTTCCTATGTGGGCTGCGTGAACTGGTAGTCAAGGCTGGTTCTGTAGTGCCAGTAGGCCCAGCTCCCCCTGTAGGACTGTTGGGGTTCGGTAACTGCGGCTGCCTCGCGGCCTAGCTGTTCTCTCCTCTCCTGTGGGCCTTGGGGTCCACCACCTGGTTCCAGCACCGTCAGCTGGTTCCGGGCCGAGCCTTTGGCTTAGGTGCCTCCTCCTGGGTATCCGAGTTCCGCCAACGTCAGGCGGTCCTTGGTAGTGCTTTTAAGTGCGGGCACCTACAGCTTAGTAACTGGGTTTCAGCACCGTCAGCTGGTCCTCGGTCGTGCCATTGGCTCTTGCACACTGGGGCAACGCATCTGGGTTCCAGCACCGCCAGCTGGTTCTCAGCAGTGTTCTTGTCACAGGTACTCCCTCGTGCCAAGCCTGGTTTCAGCACCGTCAGCTGTTTCCGGGTTGTGTCAAGCTCACTGAGACGCCTATGCTTGCCCCGTCGTGGTGCGGTCGGGTTAGCCAACTCCAGGGTGCCTCCAGTTTAGGAGCTTCCTATGTGGGCTGCGTGAACTGGTAGTCAAGGCTGGTTCTGTAGTGCCAGTAGGCCCAGCTCCCCTGTAGGACTGTTGGGGTTCGGTAACTGCGGCTGCCTCGCGGCCTAGCTGTTCTCTCCTCTCCTGTGGGCCTTGGGGTCCACCACCTGGTTCCAGCACCGTCAGCTGGTTCCGGGCCGAGCCTTTGGCTTAGGTGCCTCCTCCTGGGTATCCGAGTTCCGCCAACGTCAGGCGGTCCTTGGTAGTGCTTTTAAGCGCGGGCACCTACAGCTTAGTAACCGGGTTTCAGCACCGTCAGCTGGTCCTCAGTCGTGCCATTGGCTCTTGCACACTGGGGCAACGCATCTGGGTTCCAGCAACGCCAGTTGGTTCTCGGCAGTGTTTTTGACACAGGTACTCCCTCGTGCCAAGCCTGGTTTCAGCACCGTCAGCTGTTTCCGGGTTGTGTCAAGCTCACTGAGACGCCTATGCTTGCCCCGTCGTGGTGCGGTCGGGATAGCCAACTCCAGGGTGCCTCCAGTTTAGGAGCTTCCTATGTGGGCTGCGTGAACTGGTAGTCAAGGCTGGTTCTGTAGTGCCAGTAGGCCCAGCTCCCCCTGTAGGACTGTTGGGGTTCGGTAACTGCGGCTGCCTCGCGGCCTAGCTGTTCTCTCCTCTCCTGTGGACCTTCGGGTCCACCACCTGGTTCCAGCACCGTCAGCTGGTTCCAGGCCGAGCCTTTGGCTTAGGTGCCTCCTCCTGGGTATCCGAGTTCCGCCAACGCCAGGCGGTCCTTGGTAGTGCTTTTAAGCGCGGGCACCTACAGCTTAGTAACCGGGTTCCAGCACCGCCAGCTGGTCCTCGGTGCCATTGGCTCTTGCACACTGGGGCAACACATCTGGGTTCCAGCACCGCCAGCTGGTTCTCGGCAGTGTTCTTGTCACAGGTACTCCCTCGTGCCAAGCCTGGTTTCAGCACCGTCAGCTGTTTCCGGGTTGTGTCAAGCTCACTGAGACGCCTATGCTTGCCCCGTCGTGGTGCTGTCGGGTTAGCCAACTCCAGGGTGCCTCCAGTTTAGGAGCTTCCTATGTGGGCTGCGTGAACTGGTAGTCAAGGCTGGTTCTGTAGTGCCAGTAGGCCCAGCTCCCCCTGTAGGACTGTTGGGGTTCGGTAACTGCGGCGGCCTCGCGGCCTAGCTGTTCTCTCCTCTCCTGTGGACCTTCGGGTCCACCACCTGGTTCCAGCACCGTCAGCTGGTTCCAGGCCGAGCCTTTGGCTTAGGTGCCTCCTCCTGGGTATCCGAGTTCCGCCAACGTCAGGCGGTCCTTGGTAGTGCTTTTAAGCGCGGGCACCTACAGCTTAGTAACCGGGTTCCAGCACCGCCAGCTGGTCCTCGGTCGTGCCATTGGCTCTTGCACACTGGGGCAACGCATCTGGGTTCCAGCAACGCCAGCTGGTTCTCGGCAGTGTTTTTGACACAGGTACTCCCTCGTGCCAAGCCTGGTTTCAGCACCGTCAGCTGTTTCCGGGTTGTGTCAAGCTCACTGAGACGCCTATGCTTGCCCCGTCGTGGTGCTGTCGGGTTAGCCAACTCCAGGGTGCCTCCAGTTTAGGAGCTTCCTATGTGGGCTGCGTGAACTGGTAGTCAAGGCTGGTTCTGTAGTGCCAGTAGGCCCAGCTCCCCCTGTAGCACTGTTGGGGTTCGGTAACTGCGGCTGCCTCGCGGCCTAGCTGTTCTCTCCTCCCCTGTGGACCTTCGGGTCCACCACCTGGTTCCAGCACCGTCAGCTGGTTCCAGGCCGAGCCTTTGGCTTAGGTGCCTCCTCCTGGGTATCCGAGTTCCGCCAACGCCAGGCGGTCCTTGGTAGTGCTTTTAAGCGAGGGCACCTACAGCTTAGTAACCGGGTTCCAGCACCGCCAGCTGGTCCTCGGTGCCATTGGCTCTTGCACACTGGGGCAACGCATCTGGGTTCCAGCAACGCCAGTTGGTTCTCGGCAGTGTTTTTGACACAGGTACTCCCTCGTGCCAAGCCTGGTTTCAGCACCGTCAGCTGTTTCCGGGTTGTGTCAAGCTCACTGAGACGCCTATGCTTGCCCCGTCGTGGTGCTGTCGGGTTAGCCAACTCCAGGGTGCCTCCAGTTTAGGAGCTTCCTATGTGGGCTGCGTGAACTGGTAGTCAAGGCTGGTTCTGTAGTGCCAGTAGGCCCAGCTCCCCCTGTAGGACTATTGGGGTTCGGTAACTGCGGCTGCCTCACGGCCTAGCTGTTCTCTCCTCTCCTGTGGGCCTTCAGGTCCACCACCTGGTTCCAGCACCGTCAGCTGTTTCTCGGCAGTGTCTTTTGCTCTTGTACCTTCTGCTCCCCATCCTGGTTCCAGTTCCGTCAGCTGGTTCCGGGCAGAGCCTTTGGCTTAGGTGCCTCCTTCTGGGTATCCAAGTTCCACCAACGTCAGGTGGTCCTTGGTAGTGCTTTCAGGCACGGGTACCTCCTGCTTAGTAACCGGGTTCCAGTAACGTCAGCTGGTCCTCGGTAGTTCCATTGGCTCTTGGACCTTCGGCTACCCATCCGGGTTCCAGTACCGTCAGCTGGTTCTCGGCAGTGTCTTTTGCTCTTGTACCTTCTGTTCCCCATCCTGGTTCCAGTACCGTCAGCTGGTTCCGGGCAGAGCCTTTGGCTTAGGTGCCTCCTTCTGGGTATCCGAGTTCCGCCAACGTCAGGCGGTCCTTGGTAGTGCTTTTTAGCACGGGTACCTCCTGCTTAGTAACCGGGTTCCAGTAACGTCAGCTGGTCCTCGGTAGTTCCATAGGCTCTTGAACCTTCGGGTAGCCATCCGAGTTCCAGTTCCATTAGCTGGTTCTTGGCATTTTCTCAGCCTTCTTGTACCTTCTGCTACATTTCCAAGTTGAAGACCCTAAAGTCGACGACCCGGAAGACCACCCCGATGACGACGACCCGGAAGACCACCCCGACGACGGCGGAGACGACGACGGCGGAGACGACGACGGCGGAGACGACGACGGCTGAGACGACTACGGCGGAGATGACGACACTGGAGACGACGACCCTGGAGACGACGACATGGAAGACCGAGAAGCAGAAGAACAAGAGGCTGCATAACAAAGAGCAGAAGAACATTAAGCATAAGTCTTAATATCAGAGCAAAAGATATTATCTAAATTATATGCAGAAGAAGACTAAGCAGTGTATGGGGGTGAGTCCGTTCCTCCTCGTGGTGCCCCTGGATAAAGCCTGATGCTGCAGGCCAAACTGAACGCGGACAAATGTAACTTTTGTGACTGGCAGAACGGAAGGTGTAATCTTCCAACTTTTATAGATAACAACTACGGGAATGCCTGTCACAAATGAGAATATGATGAAGAAGTAGAATAGGAAGAATAATAACAGTGGAATAAAAAGAATATGTAGAATAGGAAGAATAATAATAGTTGAAGAAAATGAATATGAAGAATGTAATCAAAAAAAAAAAAAGGTAAAGGATGAAGAAGAAGATGAATAAGGTGAAGAAGAAGTTGATGTCAAAGATGCTGATGATGATGAAGATGAAAGTGTGGGAAAAGAAAAAAAAAAAAGAAAAAAAAGAAGGGGAAGGGCGTGGAATAGTGAAACATCAATATCTGACAAAATAAAAAAAAAAATTTACATAGTCAATATCTTTGTCACTCCGAACGTCTTAAAAAAAAAAAAAAACATGCTATTCTATTTGATTGGGATAAACCTCTATAACTTTAATGTCTCCGCCACCTCCCCAAATACATCCGGCATTATTCTTAGTTGTTTTCCTTCATGTAGAATGAACCTACAAGGCAAGAAAGGGTTTATTTTAATTCCGATATTTTGGTCCCATTGACTTGCATTGGGATCGGGTATCGGTATCGGCGATATCCGATATTTTTTGAATATCGGCCGATCCTATCCGATACCGATACTTTCCGATATCGGAAGGTATCGCTCAACACTATTGGCAACCAAACAAGCAACTCTTGTTGACCGTTTGATTCAGGCATTCCCAGCACACAGCGGCGGTGATAGTTCTCACACGAGCTGCAGGGGGCAACATGGCAGAGGTGTTAGAGGTGCACAAATCAAAAGTGGCGTTGGACTATGACCAACAGATGCTATGACCGCAGACAGGACAGGTACTGCAGCATCAGTTCAAAGTGACAGGAGACAACATTTGTCCAGTATCGTTACAAACTATTATTCCTCCCTTATCGATGTTTTCCCTCACACGTCATTCCCATTTGATTACTGGGCATCCAAAATAGACACCTGGCCTGAATTGGCAGAATATGCATTGCAAGAGCTCGCTTGCCCAGCAGCTAGTGTGCTATCAGAAAGTGCTGCTGGTTCCATACTGACCAAAAAAAGGAGTTGTCTGGCTACCCAAAATGTTGATGATCTAACCTTCATTAAAATGAACCAATCGTGGATTTCTAATTATTTTGCCCCACCTTTGATGGCTGACACCTAGCTTTCCAGTTAAAAGGTCGTGCTTTTGGACTGGTCTTACTGACTGTTCCAATTTCTCCATTTGCAGCTGCTGTATGTCCTGCATACGCCATTTTTACACCTAAATGGGCTGACTCCCCCCACGGGTCCGTGGTCACCACTTGGCGCAAGCACCCGTGCGAGTTCCGTTTGGCTGAAGAGGTGGGTGTGCCCACTTTTGGGCGACGGCACTGGCACAGGGTCCCTCAAAGTACAATGAAGTGTCTCTGGCGGTGGTGGTGCGCACCCAACGTCAGACATACCGTTATAACATGAGGGGCCCTGTGCAGTATCGCCACCCATGAGAGAGTGTTCCCCCCAGCTTAAACAGTGCTCTACCACTTGCAAAATTATCTCTCACTGCTCCACCACTGTTTAGTCTATGCGGTTAAATCCTTCAATGGCACTGCCAATACCAATTTGCTGATATGTATGATGCTACTAAAAATATACTGGGGCCCTGTCCTACATTTACACCAGTTAATATTTTGCGCCAAAATATTATTTTGGACTACTAACTGTGTCAGACACTCCTTCCAATAGTCCCCCGCTGACCAATCCAATGCTGCCTGCGTACCCCTGGAACCTATTTAAACCTGCTTAGAGCCAACTTTTTATTTTACGCCTAGTAAGTCTGTCTGCGGTCCCTCCTTCAAATTGTCCTCCACTGACTACACCAATGCTGCCTGTGTACCCCTGGAACCTATTTAAACCTGCATCGAGCCAACTTTTTCATTTTAGGCCTAGTAAGTCTGTCTCCGGTCCCTCCTTCCAATTGTCCTCCGCTGACCACACCAATGCTGCCTGTGTACCCCTGGAACCTATTTAAACCTGCATCAAGCCTATTTTTTTTATTTTAGGCCTAGTAAGTCTGTCTGCGGTCCCTCCTTGCAATTGTCCTCCGCTGACCACACCAATGCTACCCGTGTACCCCTGTAACCTTTTTTAAACTGCATTGAGCCAACTTTTGTGTTTAAGGCCTACTACCAGTGTCGGTCTGCGCCACTCAATACTAAAAACTTGAACCAGCCATACCCCCCACAACTTTAGCCAAATGACCCCCAATTTCCAATGCCTAACTATTATTATAAGGTAAATTAAGATTGACAAGTTTCAGTAACAAGAATGGATGTTTTTGCCATTAAAATGGGCACTGTAGGTGTTTTCCTGGCCTCCACCCACTGCCGACTATGCTTCCCCATTGACTTGCATTGGGTTTCGTGTTTCGGTTGATCCCCAACTTTTCGCAATAATCGGCCGATTTCACTCGACTCGACTTTTGAGATAGTCGGGTTTCGCGAAACCCGACTCGATCCAAAAAATGTAAAAGTCGCTCAACCCTACATCTCACCACTTGCACCCTTGACCCGCTCCCGTCTCACCTCATCCCTGACCTCGCAAAAGTCTTCATCCCAACCCTAACACAACTCTTCAACCTCTCATTAAAAACGGTGTCTTCCTCTCATCCTTCAAACATGCATCAATCACACCTATCCTCAAAAAACCCTCCCTCGATCCATCATCTGTGTCCAGCTATCGCCCGATATCCCTTCTCCCTTATGCCTCAAAACTACTGGAACAGCATGTCCATCTTGAACTGTCCTCCCACCTCTCCTCCTGCTCCCTCTTTGACCAGTTAAAATCTGGCTTCCGAACACATCATTCAACTGAAACTGCCCTAACTAAAGTGACCAATGACCTACTAACCGCCAAGAGCAAGCGACATTATTCTGTCCTCCTCCTGCTGGACCTATCTTATGCCTTCGACACTGTGGACCACTCCCTCCTGTTACAGATTCTCTCATCTCTTGGCATCACAGACTTGGCCCTATCCTGGATCTCATCATATCTAACAAACTGGACATTCAGTGTCTCCCTCTCCCACACCACCTCCTCATCTCGCCCCCTGTCTGTCGGTGTTCCCCAAGGCTCAGTTCTAGGACCCCTACTCTTCTCCATCTATACACCTTCGGCCTGGGACAGCTCCTAGAATCCCACGGTTTACAATATCATCTCTACGCTGATGACACGAAGATCTACCTATCTGGACCCGACCTCACTTCCTTACTGACCAAAATCCCACAATGTCTGTCTGCTATTTCATCCTTCTTTTCTGCTGAAACTGAACATTTACAAAACAGAATTCATCATCTTTCCCCCACTACACTCTACCACTCCACCTGACCTATCCTTAAATGTCAATGGCTGCTCACATTCCCCGGTCCCGCACGCTCGGTGCCTCGGGGTGATCCTTGACTCTACCCTCTCTTTCAAGCCACATATAAAAGCCCTTGCCTCCTCTTGCAGATTCCAACTCAAAAATATTTCCCGGATCCGTGCATTCCTTGACCATGAAACCACAAAAACACTAGTACATGCCCTTATCATCTCCCGCCTTGACTACTGCAACCTCCTACTCTCTGGCCTCCCCTCTAGCACTCTGGCACCATTCTAATCCATCCTACACTCTGCTGCCCAACTAATCCACCTGTCTCCCCGTTACTCCCCAGCCTCTCCTCTCTGCCAGGCCCTTCACTGGCTTCCTAGTGCCCAGAGGCTACAGTTCAAAACACTAACAATGACATACAAAGCCATTCACAATCTGACTCCTCCATACATCTGTGACATGGTCTCCCGTTACCTACCTACATGCAACCTTCGATCATCTCATGATCTCCTTCTCTGCTCCTCTCTCATCTCTTCCCACAACCGCATTCAAGACTTCTCCCGTGCCTCCCCTATACTCTGGAACTCTCTACCACAACACATCAGGCTCTCACCTACCACGGAAATCTTCAAAAGGAACCTGAAGACCCACCTCTTCCGACAAGCCTACAACCTGTAGTAATCCCCAGTATACTGAACTGCCACATGACCAGCTCTACCCTCACCTAGTGTATCCTCACCCATCCCCTGTAGACTGTTAGCCCTCACGGGCTGGATCCTCTCTCCTCCTGTACTTGTGTGTGCCTTGTTTTAACCTTAGCCCTAACCCTAGCCCTAACCCTAACCCTAGCCCTAGCCCTAGCCCTAACCCTAGCCCTAGCCCTAACACTAGCACTAACCCTAGCCCTAACCCTAGCCCTAGCCCTAACACTAGCACTAACCCTAACCCTAACCTTAGCCCTAACCCTAGCCTAACCCTAGCCCTAGCCCTAACACTAACCCTAGCCCTAACCCTAGCCCTAGCCCTAACACTAGCACTAACCCTAGCCCTAACCCTAGCCCTAACCCTAGCCCTAACCCTAACCCTAGCCCTAACCCTAGCCCCAACCTGTTGTGAATTCTGCTTTTGGGCTCCCTCCGGTGGTTGTAGGTGGTAATGCAGTTGTCCCTGGGTGGCAGTCCTGGACAGGTGTATCTGCTGATTGCAGTTCTGACTGGGGTATTTAGGTTTGCAGGACTCATTAGTCCTTGCCAGTTGTCAATGTTTCTAGGGAAGTGTTGGATCACTCTCTGGCTTCTCCTGCTTAGCTGCCAATTCAGCAAAGATAAGTGTCTGTTTCTTTTTCCATGGCACACAAGCTGTGTGCTTGTTTTTTAATTGTATTCCTGCTCTGAGTGTATTAGTCTCTGGAGTTGCAGATATACGTTCCACGTCTTTAGATAGATGGAGGAATTTTTGTATAATCTGCTGTGGATATTTTTGGAAGGGTTTTAATACTGACCGCACAGAACTCTGTCCTATCCTTTCCTATTTTAGCTAGAAGTGGCCTCTTGTGCTAAATCCTGTTTTTCTGCCTGTGTGTGTTTTTCCTCTCCTACTCACAGTCAATATTCGTGGGGGGCTGAATCCTTTGGGGTTCTGCTCTGAGGCAAGATAGTATTCCTATTTCCATCTATAGGGGTGTTTAGTCCTCCGGCTGTGACAAGGTGTCTAGGTTGTTAGGTACATCCCACGGCTACTTCTAGTTGCAGTGTTAAGATTAAGATTTGCGGTCAGTATAGTTACCACCTACTCCAGTGAAAGTTTTCATGCTGCTCCAAGGTCACCGGATCATAACAGGTTCCCTTTATTACCACAGCGCTTTACTGACATCATTGCGGCTCACAATCTAAATTCCCTATCAGGGTGCCCTGGTAGTAAGGGACGTGACCCCACAATCAGGAAGACAACACACAAAGTCCTAGCAGATATTGCCTGTGGTGGGATTTAGGCCGGGATCACACATGCGAGAAATATGGCCGAGTCTCGCATGTTAATACCCGGCATTGCCGCCGTCACTCAGGAGCGGAGCGTGCAGCTCCATGTATTGCTATGCGGCCACACGCTCCGCTCCTGAGTGACGGCAGCAATGCCGGGTATTAACAAGCGAGACTCGACCGTATTTCTAGCATGTGTGATCCCGGCCTTCATCCCAGAGCCCCAGTGCTGTATGTCTACTTTGTTAACCACTGAGCTGCCACATTGTCTATTATCCAAAATTATTACAAGAACTTGTCAAAGATGCAAAACAGAGTTCCTGATTTCTATACTCCATATTAAAGGGAACCTGTCACCCCGTTTTTTGAGATTGAGCTATAAATACTGTTAAATAGGGCCTGCGCTGTGTGTTCCTATAGTGTATGTAGTGTACCCCGATTCCCCATGTATGCTGAGAAATAACTTACCAAAGTCGCCGTTTTCGCCTGTCAATCAGGCTGGTCAGGTCGGGAGGGCGTGGTGACATCGCTGGTTCTTCCTCAGCTTTACGTTGGTGGCGTAGTGGCGTAGTGGTGAAGACACAGCGCGCGATCTGCGCTGTCATCCCTTTCGTCGGTGGGGGCGGCCATCTTCCTGGGGCCGCGCATGCGCAGATCGAGTGCTCTGCTGCACGGGGCTTCAGGAAAATGGCCGCGGGATGCCGCGCGTGCGCATTAGAGATCGCGGCGGCCATTTTCCCAAAGCCGAGATGCAAACTCGGCTTTGGGAAAATGGCCGCCGCGATCTCTAATGCGCACGCGCGGCATCCCGCGGCCATTTTCCTGAAGCCCCGTGCAGCAGAGCACTCGATCTGCGCACGCGCGGCCCCAGGAAGATGGCCGCCCCCACCGACGAAAGGGATGACAGCGCAGATCGCGCGCTGTGTCTTCACCACTACGTCACTACGCCACCAACGTAAAGCTGAGGAAGAACCAGCGATGTCACCACGCCCTCCCGACCTGACCAGCCTGATTGACAGGCGAAAACGGCGACTTTGGTAAGCTATTTCTCAGCATACATGGGGAATCGGGGTACACTACATACACTATAGGAACACACAGCGCAGGCCCTATTTAACAGTATTTATAGCTCAATCTCAAAAAACGGGGTGACAGGTTCCCTTTAAAGTATTACATTTCATTCTATACTCAGACCTACATTGGACACACCGCAGCAGTGTGACCAGACAGTTATTCGAAAAATAAAGAATTCTGTGTATTTTAGGTCAGTTACTAAAAACCTAATTAATAATATTATGATATTGCATTTAGATTCAGATGAAATGTGTTTCTGGGTGTCTGAGTCCAATCTTACATAGATGCCACTTACCTGTGTATACTGATACAGGCTGAGTAACTGAACAATCCCGAGCTCTAAATCATAATTTGAATCCACCACAAAGGCAGACACTTCTCCACGATCCGTGCAGGAATAATTCGGAACCGGCTTGTGTCTTCCTGACTGGATTTGAAAGACGCCAGAGGTGGATTTTGATTGATCTCCACATGTATCAATTATGTGATACCCCAGAGTAATATTCGGCAAAAAGTCGGGATCCTTGTTAATCTCATCAACAGCAAAGATGAACGACAAAATGTTTATATATTTATCGATCTGAGGCCTAGAAGACATTTCCAACATTACTATGAAAGTATGGCAGGACTTTAACTAAGTTATTCATGTTATACTGACAGGAAAATGTACAGAAAGGTAAAAAATAAATATAGTAAGCAAAATATATACCGTACATTTTATTATATCTATATTTATTAAAGGGGATCTGTCACCCCTGGGACACATGATCTATTAATATGGGCATACAGGTGGTAGAAATGTTACACTAGTCCTACTCGTCTGCCTCATTTTAACGGTCTTGTTGTGGAGAAATGTTATATTCTTTCTTTATGCTGATGATTTCTTCCAGGCTGAGGGGCGTGCAGTGCCAGAATGAAATCCTGCCTCCTGTCCTCAGTGTAATATTACCCCACTCCCATGCCCGTCAGTTATGGCCTCCTTTCTATGGGCACTGTAATCAGGGAGCTTCTGCTCAATTGCTGGCGACTCACTGTGACCTCCGGTGTGCGTGCCGATAAGACGCTTTCCCCACTTCCTCCCTGCACAGTATTAGCTAGGAACCATGTGTACATATCAATGACTACAGGAAGTGGGGAGAGCAGCTTTTTGGCGGTCACTGGAGCAAAAGTCGCCGCTGAAGATCCCTGAACACGGTGCCCATAGAAGGGAGGATGAGGTATGTATTTCTGAGGGAGTGCAGGGCGCAGGCGCAGGATTCCGGGTCCAGAAAAGACTGGCATGGGAGGGAGGTAATATTACAATGAGGACAGGAGGCAGGGATGTATTTCAGGTACTGCACGCTCAGAGCCTGAAAGAAATCATTAGTATAAATCTACTATATAAAGCTGAATGTGTGTATGTGTGTATGTGTGTATGTCCGGGATTGGCATCTGCACCGTCGCAGCTACAGCCACAAAATTTTGCACAGTCACACGTCTGGACCCCGAGAGCGTCATAGGCTACGTTGTGAGGTGAAATTTTAACCCCGCGCTTTCCAATTCACCAAACAATTTTGCCCCTATCTACATAATGGGGAAAAAAGTGAAAGGAAAAGTGTTGGAGGCAAATTGACAGCTGCCAGATGTGAACAAGGGGAACTTAAAGAATGAGAGCGATGGCGCCAAAGAGTATATACCGATTAGTTGCTAAGGTGGGGCCCCGACATGAGATACTCACCACACATGGGGATATGAACACACACACAAAATGCGCCACACACTACCACGTGCTTGAACACATATACCACCCTCAGCACACATTTCACCACACATACACCAACCTCGCCATATAAAAGTCGAAACACAAAAGTCGCCGCTCAAAACTCACCACGCGCAAAACTCGCCACATGCAAAAACTAGGCTCACGCAAAACTCGCCACAAGTGCAAAACTCACCTCATGGAAAACTCGCCACACGCAAAACTTGCACACGCGGAAAAATTGCCACATGCACAAAATTTGCAACACATGCAAAAGTTGCCTCACACAAAACTTGCACATACTCAAAAGG
This sequence comes from Ranitomeya imitator, assembly GCF_032444005.1. Classification (NCBI taxonomy): domain Eukaryota; kingdom Metazoa; phylum Chordata; class Amphibia; order Anura; family Dendrobatidae; genus Ranitomeya; species Ranitomeya imitator. The sequence goes on along the minus strand of NC_091282.1, from coordinate 1,252,744,810 downwards.
CACCAGACATAAAACTCACCACGTGCAAAACTCGCCATGCGCAAAACTTGCTGCACACAACTTGCTACACTAACCTGTCACATGCAACTCGACACACAAAAAGTTGCTACACGCATGTTGCCGCACAAAACTCATCTCACAAAAGTCGCTACATGCATGTCGCCACACACAACTCAACACACACAACTTGACAGACGAAACTCGCCCTAAAACACACACAAGTCTGGTATTAGTCTTCAAAAATAAAAATCTGATTAATAAGCAGACAAACTACAAGAGCAACAAATGTACCATATAGGAAATACAGCAGCTGTCAGTCACATGACCTGTCTATTATGTGTATGTGTGAGCTAATATATACTGCCAGGGGGAGGGCTTCCTGTTGGCTGGGGATTTATCAGGCTGCCAATTTAGCTTACAAATACTGAGGTAAAAATACTGAGCAAATAACGTGTGAACGAGGTCTAATACAGGAAGAGATGACACACAGGTATATACTATATACAGGGGAGATAACACACAGATATATACTATATACAGGAGAGATGACACAGGTATATACTATATAGAGGATATGACACACAGGTATATACTATATACAGGAGGAGATGACATACAGGTATATACTATATACAGGAGGAGATGACACACAGGTATATACTATATAGAGGAGGAGATGACATACAGGTACATACTATATACAGGAGGAGATGACATACAGGTATATACTATATACAGGAGGAGATGACACACAGGTATATACTATATACAGGAGCAGATTACCTACAGGTATATACTATATACAGGAGGAGATGACATACAGGTATATGCTATATAAAGAAGATGACATACAGGTATATACTATATACAGGAGGAGATGACACACAGATATATACTATATACAGGAGGAGATGACATACAGGTATATACTATATATAGAAGGAGATGACATACAGGTATATACTATATATATGAGGAGATGACATACAGGTATTTACTATATATAGGAGGAGATGACATACAGGTATATACTATATACAGGGGAGATGACACACAGCAGGTATATACTGAGGTGAAAATGAGAGGTGTGAAGTGAAAATGAAAAGGTGTGAGTGCAAAATGAGAGGAGTGAGGGAAAATAGTGTAGTGATTGGAAAATGACAGATGTGAGGTTGAAATGACAAGTGTTAGGCGGGAATGAGGAGTGAGGGAGAAAATGAGAGGTGTGAGGGAGAAAATGAGAGATGTGAGGGGGAAAATTAAAGATGTGATTGGGAAAATGAGAGGAGTGATGGGAAAATAAGAGAAGTGACGTGCTATAACTAACCACAGATATTTACTATGCCCAGGCAACGCCGGGCTCTTCAGCTGGTCTACTATATAAAGCTGTGTGTGTGTGTGTGTGTGTATGTCCGGGATTGGCATCTGCACCGTCGCAGCTACAGCCACAACATTTTGCACAGTCACACGTCTGGACCCCGAGAGCGTCATAGGCTATGTTGTGAGGCGAATTTTAACCCCCCACTTTCCAATTCACCAAACAATTTTGCCCCTATCTACATAATGGGGAAAAGGTGAAAGGAAAAGTGTTGGAGGCAAATTGTCATTTACCAGATGTGGACAAGGGGGACTTAAAGAATGAGAGAGCTGGCGCCAAAGAGTATATACCGTACAGTTGCTGAGGTGGGGCCCCGACATGGGATACTCACCACACACGGGGATATGAACACACACACAAAATGCGCCACACACTACCACGTGCTTGAAAACATATACCACCCTCAGCACACATTTCACCACACATACACCAACCTCGCCACATAAAAGTCGAAACACAAAAGTCGCCACTCAAAACTCACCACGGCCAAAATTCGCCACATGCAAAAACTAGGCTCACGCAAAACTCGCCACACGTGCAAAACTCACCTCATGGTAAACTCGCCACACGCAAAACTTGCACACGCGGAAAAATTACCACATGCACTAAAGCTGCAACACATGCAAAAGTTGCCTCTCACAAAACTTGCACATACTCAAAAGGCACCACACATAAAACTCGCCATGCGCAAAACTTGCTGCACACAACTTGCTACACTAACCTGTCACATGCAACTCGACACACAAAAAGTTGCTACACGCATGTTGCCACACAAAAGTCATCTCACAAAAGTCGGTACATGCATGTCGCCACACACAACTCAACACACACAACTTGACACATGAAACTCGCCCTAAAACACACACAAGTCTGGTATTATCCTTCAAAAATAAAAATCTGATTAATAAGCAGACAAACTACAAGAGCAACAAATGTACCATATAGGAAATACGGCAGCTGTCAGTCACATGACCTGTCTATTATGTGTATGTGTGAGCTATTATATACTGCCAGGGGGAGGGCTTCCTGTTGGCTGGGGATTTATCAGGCTGGCAATTTAGCTTACAAATACTGAGGTAAAAATACTGACCAAATAACGTGTGAACGAGGCCTAATACAGGAGATCACACAGGTATATACTATATACAGGGGAGATGACACACAGATATATACTATATACAAGAGAGATGACACACATGTATATACTATATACAGGAGAGATGACACACAGGTATATACTATATAGAGGAGGAGATGACATACAGGTACATACTATATACAGGAGGAGATGACACACAGGTATATACTATATACAGGGGAGATGACACACAGGTATATAATATATACAGGAGCAGATGACACACATGTATATACTATATACAGGAGGAGATGACTTACAGGTATATACAATATACAGGAGGAGATGACATACAGGTATATACTATATACAGGAGGAGATGACTTACAGGTATATACAATATACAGGAGGAGTTGACACACGTATATACTATATACAGGAGGAGATGGCATACAGGTATATCTACTATATAAAGCTGAATGTGTGTATGCGTGTATGTGTGTATGTATGTCCGGGATTGGCATCTGCACTGTCGCAGCTACAGCCACAAAATTTTACACAGTCACACGTCTGGACCCTGAGAGCGTCATAGGCTATATTGTGAGGTGAAATTTTAACCCCGCGCGTTCCAATTCACCAAACAATTTTGCCCCTATCTACATAATGGGGAAAAAAGTGAAAGGAAAAGTGTTGGAGGTGTTGAAGCTACAGCCACAAAATTTTGCACAGTCACACGTCTGGACCCCGAGAGCGTCATAGGCTATATTGTGAGGTGAAATTTTAACCCCGCGCGTTCCAATTCACCAAACAATTTTGCCCCTATCTACATAATGGGGAAAAAAGTGAAAGGAAAAGTGTTGGAGGCGTTGAAGCTACAGCCACAAAATTTTGCACAGTCACACGTCTGGACCCCGAGAGCGTCATAGGCTATGTTGTGAGGTGAAATTTTAACCCCGCACATTCCAATTCACCAAACAATTTTGCCCCTATCTACATAATGGGAAAAAATGAAAGGAAAAGTGTTGGAGGCAAATTGACAGCTGCCAGATGTGAACAAGGGGGACGTAAAGAGTGAGAGCGATGGCGCCAAAGAGTATATACCGTACAGTTGCTAAGGTGGGGCCCCGACATGGGATACTCACCACACACGGGGATATGAACACACACACAAAATGCGCCACACACTTCCACGTGCTTGAACACATATCACCCTCAGCACACATTTCACCACACATTCTCCAACCTCGCCACATAAAAGTCGAAACACAAAAGTCGCCGCTCAAAATTCGCCACGCGCAGAACTCGCCACATGCACAAACTAGGCTCTTGCAAAACTCGCCACAAGTGCAAAACTCACCTCATGGAAAACTCGCCACACGCAAAACTTGCACATGCGGAAAAATTGCCACATGCACAAAAGTTGCAACACATGCAAAATTTCTTCACACAAAACTTGCACATACTCAAAAGGCACCACACAAAACTCGCCACGTGCAAAACTCGCCATGCGCAAAACTTGCTGCACACAAGTTGCTACACTAACCTGTCACATGCAACTCGACACACAAAAAGTTGCTACACGCATGTTGCCACACACAACTCATCTCACAAAAGTCGCTACATACATGTCGCCACACGCAACTCAACACACACAACTTGACAAACGAAACTCGCCCTAAAACACACACAAGTCTGGTCTTATCCTTCAAAAATAAAAATCTGATTAATAAGCAGACAAACTACAACAAATGTACCATAAAGGAAATACGGCAGCTGTCAGTCACATGACCTGTCTATTATGTGTATGTGTGAGCTAATATATACTGCCAGGGGGAGGGCTTCCTGCTGGCTGGGGATTTATCAGGCTGCCAATTTAGCTTACAAATACTGAGGTACAAATACTGAGCAAATAACGTGTGAACGAGGTCTAATACAGGAGGAGATGACACACAGGTATATACTATATACAGGAGAGATGACACACAGGTATATACTATATAGAGGAGGAGATGACATACAGGTACATATATATACAGGAGGAGATGACATACAGGTATATACTATATACAGGAGGAGATGACACACAGGTATATACTATATACAGGAGCAGATGACCTACAGGTATATACTATATTCAGGAGGAGATGACATACAGGTATATGCTATATATAGAAGATGACATGCAGGTATATACTATATACAGGAGGAGATGACACACAGATATATACTATATACAGGGGAGATGACACACAGGTATATACTATATACAGGATGAGATGACATACAGGTATATACTATATATAGAAGGAGATGACATTCAGGTATACACTATATATAGGGGAGATGACACACAGCAGGTATATAATATATACAGGGGAGATGACATACAGGTATATACTATATACAGGAGATGACATACAGATGTATACTATATATAAGGGAGATGACAAACATGTATATACTGAGGTGATGAGGTGAAAATGAGAGGTGTGAGGTGAAAATGAAAAGGTGTGAGTGCAAAATGAGAGGAGTGAGGAAAAATAATGGAGTGATCAGAAAATGACAGATGTGAGGTTGAAATGACAAGTGTTAGGGGGGAATGAGAGGAGTGAGGGAGAAAATGGGAGATGTGAGGGAGAAAATGAGAGATGTGATTGGGAAAATGAGAGGCGGGATGGGAAAATAAGAGAAGTGACGTGCTATAACTAACCACAGATATTTACTATGCCCAGGCAACGCCGGGCTCTTCAGCTAGTACTATATAAAAGAGGAGATGACACATAGGTATATAGAGGAGGAGATGACATACAGCAGGTATATACTATATACAGGGGAGATGACATACAGGTATATGCTATATACAGGAGATGACATACAGGTATATACTATATATAGGAGGAGATGACATACAGGTATATACTATATACAGGGGAGATGACACACAGGTATATACTATATACAGGAGGAGATGACTTACAGCAGATATATGCTATATACAGGGGAGATGACATACAGGTATATGCTATATACAGGAAATGACATACAGTTATATACTATACTGTATATAGGAGGAGATGACATACAGGTATATACTATATACAGGAGGTGATGACACACAGGTATATACTATATACAGGGGAGATGACACACAGGTAAATCCTATATACAGGAGATGACATACAGGTATATGCTATATATAGGAAGAAATGACATACAAATATATACTATATACAGAAGAGATGACATACAGGTATATACTATTTACAGGGGAGATGGCATACAGGTATATACTATATACAGGGGAGATGGCATACAGGTATATACTATATATAAGGGAGATGACAAACATGTATATACTGAGGGGAAAATGAGAGGTGTGAGGTGAAAATGAAAAGGTGTGAGTGCAAAATGAGAGGAGTGAGGGAAAATAGTGGAGTGAAAATGACAGATGTGAGGTCGAAATGACAAGTGTTAGTGGGGAATGAGAGGAGTGAGGGGGAAATAAAAGAAGTAAGGTGGAAAATGAGAGGCGTGAAGGAGAAAATGAGAGATGTGAGGGGGAAAATGAGAGGCGTGATAGGAAAATAAGTGGAGTCAGGGGGGAAATGAGAGGTGTAAGGGAGAATATGAGAGATGTGAGGGGGAAAATGAGAGGCACAAAAGCAAGAAAAAGCAGGGGCCATACAAAAAGGGGATCACCAAACAGCATGGATTTGTACAAAAAACAACACAGCTTTATTAAGGTGCAAATACAGAACAGATCATTTTAAAAACATCTAAAAACACTTAGAACAATGCCTATAATATGGCAAGTGCCTGTACACAAGGGGAAAAAAAAAAAAAAAGGAACACATACAGATATGTATCTCAGTGACCTATATGGACAGTATATTAATAAACTGCAAAAAACATGATGACACAAATAAGGCCTAAATGGCTAATAAAGCTGCACATGAAAAAATATACTGTGGTACAAGAAATGTGCTAAAAATATGCAACATATGACAGTACTAAACATGGGATCCTGAGATCACTAGTGAGGCCCCATAGATAGATGGCACGTAACGCAGTATACAAATAAACAACACTATCTGAGTATATAGACTGCTAAGATATACAAAATGTGCTGAAGGCATACAGAGTGCCGACATGGGATCCTGAACTCAGTGGTAAGGTCCTATAGATATATGGCACATAATGCAGTCCGCACACACTGGTAACAGGAGAATGAATCCAACTATGCATAAAGGGTGTATGAAGTAGAACAAGCATAGAGGCCCTATGTCCCATGGTAGTCAGTAATGCACACCTAAAAATAAGCAAGTAGCAGTATAGTACTATCAGTAAACCATGTACCTAAGTACGCATTATAAGCACAAAAAACCATAACACCTCCGGGCAAATAGCCCTAAGGTAACACCTACAGGCACAAAGAGAAAGCGAATACCCTACGCGTGTCGCCACAGCAGTGGCTTCATCAGGGGTCTGAGTTCAGGATCCCATGTCTGCACTCTGTATGCCTTCAGCACATTTTGTATATCTTAGCAGTCTATATACTCAGATAGTGTTGTTTATTTGTGTACTGCGTTACGTGCCATCTATCTATGGGGCCTCACTAGTGATCTCAGGATCCCATGTTTAGTACTGTCATATGTTGCATATTTTTAGCACATTTCTTGTACCACAGTATATTTTTTCATGTGCAGCTTTATTAGCCATTTAGGCCTTATTTGTGTCATCATGTTTTTTGCAGTTTATTAATATACTGTCCATATAGGTCACTGAGATACATATATGTATGTGTTCCTTTTTTTTTTGTTTTCCCCCTTTCACCTTGTGTACAGGCACTTGCCATATTACAGGCATTGTTCTAAGTGTTTTTAGATGTTTTTAAAATGATCTCTCCTGTATTTGCACCTTAATAAAGCTGTGTTGTTTTTTGTACAAATCCATGCTGTTTGGTGATCCCCTTTTTGTACGGCCCCTGCTTTTTCTTGTTTTTGTGCAGATTTGTTTTCTGAGGTCAGGGTTGGATCCCAATTGTTCATGTTCTGTGGTGCCCCCACAAAGTAACTGGGAAAATGAGAGGCGTGATGGGAAAATAAGAGAAGTGAGGTGCTATAACTAACCACAGATATTTACTATGCCCAGGCAACGCCGGGCTCTTCAGCTAGTACAGAATATAACATTTCTCCACAACAAGACTGTTAATATGAGGCACAAACATAAGACTAGTGTAACATTTCTTTTACCTGCATGCCCATATTCATAGGTCATATACATCCCGGGGGGTGACTCATTCCATTTAAATATTCAAAAATACAAAGACACAAGAAAAAGATGATATGTGAGGCAAAGAAATACGGACAGGAGTATATCTCACATATATAGAGAATAACAACATGGAAACAAGATGAGGAATCATCGGTAAAAATACATGTATTAAATAACAACCAGTGTTGGATAAGATGATGCTAGTACACAGAGTGAAAGAATCAATGGACTAAATCACAGTAGACAAAAACAAAAATACACAGATCGAATTCAGATTCCAAGAAATCACAGAAAGGCAGAATAAAGTGGAATAGAATATATAGGATAAAGGGCCAAGGCTCACCCACACTCAACTCGATGAGTGTTTTGCAACTGTTATATCCTGGGTCAATCCCGGATTCCAGTGATGTATCACTTACATAGCTGCTTGATATAATTTTGGTGCAATCACTGTTTTATCTGCTGCTCTACCAATTCTCGCAATGTTGCACTCTAGTGAACACTAGTGATTAGTGTTGAGCGATACCTTCCGATATCGGAAAGTATCGGTATCGGTTTGGATCGGCCGATATTCAAAAAATATCGGATATCGCCGATACCGATACCCGATCCCAATGCAAGTCAATGGGACCAAAATATCGGAATTAAAATAAACCCTTTCTTTCCTTGTAGGTTCATTCTACATGAAGGAAAACAACTAAGAATAATGTAGGATGTATTGGGGGAGGTGGCGGAGACATTAAAGGCAATGAGGATTAGCCCAATCAAATAGAATAGCATGATTTTTTTTTTTTTAAAGACGTTCGGATTGAAAAAGATATTGACTATGTAAATTTTTTTTATTTTGTCAGATATTGATGTTTCACTATTCCACGACCTTCCCCTTCTTTTTTTTCCTTTTCCCACACTTTCATCTTCATCATCATCAGCATCTTTGACATCAACTTCTTCACCTTATTCATCTTCTTCATCTTCTACCTATTTTTTTTTTTTTTATTACATTCTTCATATTCATTTTCTTCAACTATTATTATTCTTCCTATTCTACATATTCTTTTTATTCCACTGTTACTATTCTTCCTATTCTACTTCTTCATCATATTCTCATTTGTGACAGCCTCAGGCATTCCCGTAGTTGTTATCTATAAAAGTTGGAAGATTACACCTTCCGTTCTGCCAGTCACAAAAGTTACATTTGTCCGCGTTCAGTTTGGCCTGCAGCATCAGCTTTATCCAGGGGCACCACGAGGAGGAACGGACTCACCCCCATACACTGCTTAGTCTTCTTCTGCATATAATTTAGATAATATCTTTTGCTCTGATATTAAGTCTTATGCTTAATGTTCTTCTGCTCTTTGTTCTGCAGCCTCTTGTTCTTCTGCTTCTCGGTCTTCCATGTCGTCGTCTCCAGGGTCGTCGTCTTCAGTGTCGTCATCTCCGCCGTCGTCGTCGTCTCCGCCGCCGTCGTCTCCGCCGTCGTCGTCGTCGTCATCGGGGTGGTCTTCCGGGTCGTCGTCGTCGTCATCGGGGTGGTGTTCCGGGTCGTCGACTTTAGGGTCTTAAACTTGGAAATGTAGCAGAAGGTACAAGAAGGCTGAGAAAATGCCAAGAACCAGCTGATGGAACTGGAACTCGGATGGCTACCCGAAGGTTCAAGAGCCAATGGAACTACCGAGGACCAGCTGACGTTACTGGAACCCGGTTACTAAGCAGGAGGTACCCGTGCTAAAAAGCACTACCAAGGACCGCCTGACGTTGGCGGAACTCGGATACCCAGAAGGAGGCACCTAAGCCAAAGGCTCTGCCCGGAACCAGCTGACGTTACTGGAACCAGGATGGGGAGCAGAAGGTACAAGAGCAAAAGACACTGCCGAGAACCAGCTGACGGTACTGGAACCCGGATGGGTAGCCGAAGGTCCAAGAGCCAATGGAACTACCGAGGACCAGCTGACGTTACTGGAACCCGGTTACTAAGCAGGAGGTACCCGTGCCTGAAAGCACTACCAAGGACCACCTGACGTTGGTGGAACTTGGATACCCAGAAGGAGGCACCTAAGCCAAAGGCTCTGCCCGGAACCAGCTGACGTTACTGGAACCAGGATGGGGAGCAGAAGGTACAAGAGCAAAAGATACTGCCTAGAACCAGCTGACGGTGCTGGAACCAGGTGGTGGACCCGAAGGCCCACAGGAGAGGAGAGAACAGCTAGGCCGCGAGGCAGCCGCAGTTACCGAACCCCAACAGTCCTACAGGGGGAGCTGGGCCTACTGGCACTACAGAACCAGCCTTGACTACCAGTTCACGCAGCCCACATAGGAAGCTCCTAAACTGGAGGCACCCTGGAGTTGGCTAACTCGACCGCACCACGACGGGGCAAGCATAGGCGTCTCAGTGAGCTTGACACAACCCGGAAACAGCTGACGGTGCTGAAACCAGGCTTGGCACGAGGGAGTACCTGTGACAAGAACACTGCCGAGAACCAGCTGGCGGTGCTGGAACCCAGATGCGTTGCCCCAGTGTGCAAGAGCCAATGGCACGACCGAGGACCAGCTGACGGTGCTGGAACCCGGGTACTAAGCTGTAGGTGCCCGCGCTTAAAAGCACTACCAAGGACCGCCTGGCGTTGGCGGAACTCGGATACCCAGGAGGAGGCACCTAAGCCAAAGGCTCGGCCCGGAACCAGCTGACGGTGCTGGAACCAGGTGGTGGACCCGAAGGTCCACTGGAGAGGAGAGAACAGCTAGGCCGCGAGGCAGCCGCAGTTACCGAACCCCAACAGTCCTACAGGGGGAGCTGGGCCTGCTGGCACTACAGAACCAGCCTTGACTACCAGTTCACGCAGCCCACATAGGAAGCTCCTAAACTGGAGGCACCCTGGAGTTGGCTAACCCGACCGCACCACGACGGGGCAAGCATAGGCGTCTCAGTGAAGTTGACACAACCCAGAAACAGCTGACGGTGCTGAAACCAGGCTTGGCACGAGGGAGTACCTGTGACAAGAACACTGCCGAGAACCAGCTGGCGGTGCTGGAACCCAGATGCGTTGCCCCAGTGTGCAAGAGCCAATGGCACGACCGAGGACCAGCTGACGGTGCTGGAACCCGGTTACTAAGCTGTAGGTGCCCGCGCTTAAAAGCACTACCAAGGACCGCCTGGCGTTGGCGGAACTCGGATACCCAGGAGGAGGCACCTAAGCCAAAGGCTCGGCCCGGAACCAGCTGACGGTGCTGGAACCAGGTGGTGGACCCGAAGGTCCACTGGAGAGGAGAGAACAGCTAGGCCGCGAGGCAGCCGCAGTTACCGAACCCCAACAGTCCTACAGGGGGAGCTGGGCCTACTGGCACTACAGAACCAGCCTTGACTACCAGTTCACGCAGCCCACATAGGAAGCTCCTAAACTGGAGGCACCCTGGAGTTGGCTAACCCGACTGCACCACGACGGGGCAAGCATAGGCGTCTCAGTGAAGTTGACACAACCCAGAAACAGCTGACGGTGCTGAAACCAGGCTTGGCACGAGGGAGTACCTGTGACAAGAACACTGCCGAGAACCAGCTGGCGGTGCTGGAACCCAGATGCGTTGCCCCAATGTGCAAGAGCCAATGGCACGACCGAGGACCAGCTGACGGTGCTGGAACCCGGTTACTAAGCTGTAGGTGCCCGCGCTTAAAAGCACTACCAAGGACCGCCTGGCGTTGGCGGAACTCGGATACCCAGGAGGAGGCACCTAAGCCAAAGGCTCGGCCCGGAACCAGCTGACGGTGCTGGAACCAGGTGGTGGACCCGAAGGTCCACTGGAGAGGAGAGAACAGCTAGGCCGCGAGGCAGCCGCAGTTACCGAACCCCAACAGTCCTACAGGGGGAGCTGGGCCTACTGGCACTACAGAACCAGCCTTGACTACCAGTTCACGCAGCCCACATAGGAAGCTCCTAAACTGGAGGCACCCTGGAGTTGGCTAACCCGACCGCACCACGACGGGGCAAGCATAGGCGTCTCAGTGAAGTTGACACAACCCAGAAACAGCTGACGGTGCTGAAACCAGGCTTGGCACGAGGGAGTACCTGTGACAAGAACACTGCCGAGAACCAGCTGGCGGTGCTGGAACCCAGATGCGTTGCCCCAGTGTGCAAGAGCCAATGGCACGACCGAGGACCAGCTGACGGTGCTGGAACCCGGTTACTAAGCTGTAGGTGCCCGCGCTTAAAAGCACTACCAAGGACCGCCTGGCGTTGGCGGAACTCGGATACCCAGGAGGAGGCACCTAAGCCAAAGGCTCGGCCCGGAACCAGCTGACGGTGCTGGAACCAGGTGGTGGACCCGAAGGTCCACTGGAGAGGAGAGAACAGCTAGGCCGCGAGGCAGCCGCAGTTACCGAACCCCAACAGTCCTACAGGGGGAGCTGGGCCTACTGGCACTACAGAACCAGCCTTGACTACCAGTTCACGCAGCCCACATAGGAAGCTCCTAAACTGGAGGCACCCTGGAGTTGGCTAACCCGACCGCACCACGACGGGGCAAGCATAGGCGTCTCAGTGAAGTTGACACAACCCAGAAACAGCTGACGGTGCTGAAACCAGGCTTGGCACGAGGGAGTACCTGTGACAAGAACACTGCCGAGAACCAGCTGGCGGTGCTGGAACCCAGATGCGTTGCCCCAGTGTGCAAGAGCCAATGGCACGACCGAGGACCAGCTGACGGTGCTGGAACCCGGTTACTAAGCTGTAGGTGCCCGCGCTTAAAAGCACTACCAAGGACCGCCTGGCGTTGGCGGAACTCGGATACCCAGGAGGAGGCACCTAAGCCAAAGGCTCGGCCCGGAACCAGCTGACGGTGCTGGAACCAGGTGGTGGACCCGAAGGTCCACTGGAGAGGAGAGAACAGCTAGGCCGCGAGGCAGCCGCAGTTACCGAACCCCAACAGTCCTACAGGGGGAGCTGGGCCTACTGGCACTACAGAACCAGCCTTGACTACCAGTTCACGCAGCCCACATAGGAAGCTCCTAAACTGGAGGCACCCTGGAGTTGGCTAACCCGACCGCACCACGACGGGGCAAGCATAGGCGTCTCAGTGAAGTTGACACAACCCAGAAACAGCTGACGGTGCTGAAACCAGGCTTGGCACGAGGGAGTACCTGTGACAAGAACACTGCCGAGAACCAGCTGGCGGTGCTGGAACCCAGATGCGTTGCCCCAGTGTGCAAGAGCCAATGGCACGACCGAGGACCAGCTGACGGTGCTGGAACCCGGTTACTAAGCTGTAGGTGCCCGCGCTTAAAAGCACTACCAAGGACCGCCTGGCGTTGGCGGAACTCGGATACCCAGGAGGAGGCACCTAAGCCAAAGGCTCGGCCCGGAACCAGCTGACGGTGCTGGAACCAGGTGGTGGACCCGAAGGTCCACTGGAGAGGAGAGAACAGCTAGGCCGCGAGGCAGCCGCAGTTACCGAACCCCAACAGTCCTACAGGGGGAGCTGGGCCTACTGGCACTACAGAACCAGCCTTGACTACCAGTTCACGCAGCCCACATAGGAAGCTCCTAAACTGGAGGCACCCTGGAGTTGGCTAACCCGACCGCACCACGACGGGGCAAGCATAGGCGTCTCAGTGAAGTTGACACAACCCAGAAACAGCTGACGGTGCTGAAACCAGGCTTGGCACGAGGGAGTACCTGTGACAAGAACACTGCCGAGAACCAGCTGGCGGTGCTGGAACCCAGATGCGTTGCCCCAGTGTGCAAGAGCCAATGGCACGACCGAGGACCAGCTGACGGTGCTGGAACCCGGTTACTAAGCTGTAGGTGCCCGCGCTTAAAAGCACTACCAAGGACCGCCTGGCGTTGGCGGAACTCGGATACCCAGGAGGAGGCACCTAAGCCAAAGGCTCGGCCCGGAACCAGCTGACGGTGCTGGAACCAGGTGGTGGACCCGAAGGTCCACTGGAGAGGAGAGAACAGCTAGGCCGCGAGGCAGCCGCAGTTACCGAACCCCAACAGTCCTACAGGGGGAGCTGGGCCTACTGGCACTACAGAACCAGCCTTGACTACCAGTTCACGCAGCCCACATAGGAAGCTCCTAAACTGGAGGCACCCTGGAGTTGGCTAACCCGACCGCACCACGACGGGGCAAGCATAGGCGTCTCAGTGAAGTTGACACAACCCAGAAACAGCTGACGGTGCTGAAACCAGGCTTGGCACGAGGGAGTACCTGTGACAAGAACACTGCCGAGAACCAGCTGGCGGTGCTGGAACCCAGATGCGTTGCCCCAGTGTGCAAGAGCCAATGGCACGATCGAGGACCAGCTGACGGTGCTGGAACTCGGTTACTAAGCTGTAGGTGCCCGCGCTTAAAAGCACTACCAAGGACCGCCTGGCGTTGGCGGAACTCGGATACCCAGGAGGAGGCACCTAAGCCAAAGGCTCGGCCCGGAACCAGCTGACGGTGCTGGAACCAGGTGGTGGACCCGAAGGTCCACTGGAGAGGAGAGAACAGCTAGGCCGCGAGGCAGCCGCAGTTACCGAACCCCAACAGTCCTACAGGGGGAGCTGGGCCTACTGGCACTACAGAACCAGCCTTGACTACCAGTTCACGCAGCCCACATAGGAAGCTCCTAAACTGGAGGCACCCTGGAGTTGGCTAACCCGACCGCACCACGACGGGGCAAGCATAGGCGTCTCAGTGAAGTTGACACAACCCAGAAACAGCTGACGGTGCTGAAACCAGGCTTGGCACGAGGGAGTACCTGTGACAAGAACACTGCCGAGAACCAGCTGGCGGTGCTGGAACCCAGATGCGTTGCCCCAGTGTGCAAGAGCCAATGGCACGACCGAGGACCAGCTGACGGTGCTGGAACCCGGTTACTAAGCTGTAGGTGCCCGCGCTTAAAAGCACTACCAAGGACCGCCTGGCGTTGGCGGAACTCGGATACCCAGGAGGAGGCACCTAAGCCAAAGGCTCGGCCCGGAACCAGCTGACGGTGCTGGAACCAGGTGGTGGACCCGAAGGTCCACTGGAGAGGAGAGAACAGCTAGGCCGCGAGGCAGCCGCAGTTACCGAACCCCAACAGTCCTACAGGGGGAGCTGGGCCTACTGGCACTACAGAACCAGCCTTGACTACCAGTTCACGCAGCCCACATAGGAAGCTCCTAAACTGGAGGCACCCTGGAGTTGGCTAACCCGACCGCACCACGACGGGGCAAGCATAGGCGTCTCAGTGAAGTTGACACAACCCAGAAACAGCTGACGGTGCTGAAACCAGGCTTGGCACGAGGGAGTACCTGTGACAAGAACACTGCCGAGAACCAGCTGGCGGTGCTGGAACCCAGATGCGTTGCCCCAGTGTGCAAGAGCCAATGGCACGACCGAGGACCAGCTGACGGTGCTGGAACCCGGTTACTAAGCTGTAGGTGCCCGCGCTTAAAAGCACTACCAAGGACCGCCTGGCGTTGGCGGAACTCGGATACCCAGGAGGAGGCACCTAAGCCAAAGGCTCGGCCCGGAACCAGCTGACGGTGCTGGAACCAGGTGGTGGACCCGAAGGTCCACTGGAGAGGAGAGAACAGCTAGGCCGCGAGGCAGCCGCAGTTACCGAACCCCAACAGTCCTACAGGGGGAGCTGGGCCTACTGGCACTACAGAACCAGCCTTGACTACCAGTTCACGCAGCCCACATAGGAAGCTCCTAAACTGGAGGCACCCTGGAGTTGGCTAACCCGACCGCACCACGACGGGGCAAGCATAGGCGTCTCAGTGAAGTTGACACAACCCAGAAACAGCTGACGGTGCTGAAACCAGGCTTGGCACGAGGGAGTACCTGTGACAAGAACACTGCCGAGAACCAGCTGGCGGTGCTGGAACCCAGATGCGTTGCCCCAGTGTGCAAGAGCCAATGGCACGACCGAGGACCAGCTGACGGTGCTGGAACCCGGTTACTAAGCTGTAGGTGCCCGCGCTTAAAAGCACTACCAAGGACCACCTGGCGTTGGCGGAACTCGGATACCCAGGAGGAGGCACCTAAGCCAAAGGCTCGGCCCGGAACCAGCTGACGGTGCTGGAACCAGGTGGTGGACCCGAAGGTCCACTGGAGAGGAGAGAACAGCTAGGCCGCGAGGCAGCCGCAGTTACCGAACCCCAACAGTCCTACAGGGGGAGCTGGGCCTACTGGCACTACAGAACCAGCCTTGACTACCAGTTCACGCAGCCCACATAGGAAGCTCCTAAACTGGAGGCACCCTGGAGTTGGCTAACCCGACCGCACCACGACGGGGCAAGCATAGGCGTCTCAGTGAAGTTGACACAACCCAGAAACAGCTGACGGTGCTGAAACCAGGCTTGGCACGAGGGAGTACCTGTGACAAGAACACTGCCGAGAACCAGCTGGCGGTGCTGGAACCCAGATGCGTTGCCCCAGTGTGCAAGAGCCAATGGCACGACCGAGGACCAGCTGACGGTGCTGGAACCCGGTTACTAAGCTGTAGGTGCCCGCGCTTAAAAGCACTACCAAGGACCGCCTGGCGTTGGCGGAACTCGGATACCCAGGAGGAGGCACCTAAGCCAAAGGCTCGGCCCGGAACCAGCTGACGGTGCTGGAACCAGGTGGTGGACCCGAAGGT